>NC_137784.1:19968266-20568266 GCF_963455305.1 Plecotus auritus
ACAAGGTTAGTTAATACATCCCTCACCTCACATAATAACCATTTAAAAAACTATTTTACTGTTTCTCTGGAGAACCCTGACTAATACACTCCCCTCAAAGCCTGCAGAAGGAACCAGTCCTGCTGACACACAGACTTCAGCCCAGTGAGACTGACTTTAAACTTTTGACCTCATAATTGTAAGAGAATACATTTGTGCTGTTTGAAGCCGCTAAATTTGCAGTAGTTTGTTATAGCAACAATAGGAAACTAATAAATATGGGTAATAAATTATGTCAAATTCTGAATTGTGTTGTTCAGTTACTCTGTCTTGGAGGTGTGTAGAACAAGCTACTCCAGACCATTCCACTTTGGCATGCAGATTACAGTTGTTCCCCCTTATCCATGTTTTTGCTTCATGAGGTTTTATTTACTCATGGTCAACCATGATCCAAAAATATTAACTAAAAAATTCCAAAAGTAAATTTTAAATTGATAGCCCTTCTGAGTAACATGATGAAATCTGACACATCCTGCTCTGTCTCACATTGAAAATAAATCAGCATATCCATGGTATATATGATACCCGTGGATTAGTACATAGTAACCATCTAGGTTATCAGATTGACTGTTGTGGTATTGCAGTGCTGTGTTCAAGTAACCTTTATTTAACTTAATAATGACCACAAGGGCAGGAGTAGTGATGTTGGTAGTTAGGATATGCCAAAGGGAAGCAATGTACACTGAGTGGCCAGATTATTATGATCTCTGAACACATAATAATCTGGCAACTCAATGTATATCCTATATAATAAAAGGCTAATATGCAAATTGTCCCCTCGACCAGGAGTTCAACCAGCAGGCAGGCAGGCCAACTGCCCATGTCCCCTCCCCTTGGCCAGGCTGGCCGAACCTCACCCATGCACGAATTCATGCACCGGGCCTCTAAAATATATATATATATTATATATATAATATATATATATATATATATAGAGAGAGAGAGAGAAGAGAGAGAGAGAGAGAGACACTGACCTGGCCAGATTATTATGCGTTCAGAGATCATAATAATCTGGCCACTCAGTGTATATATATGTATAGGAAAAAACATAGTATAAATAAGATTTGGGACTATCCATGGTTTCAGGTGTCCACTTGGGGAGAGGGGGACTATTTAGATGGTTAATTAATTTAGCAATTATTTATATATATGTATGCATATGAAATGTCTATTTTTTTGTTAAACTAGTATTTCTCTTGTATTGCATATTGTATTTTATATTGGGATTACTTTTTTTAAAAAACAAAAAATGAATGTTTAATGTATTTTTTTATAAATAAGGTAATATAATATGTTCATTTTAAGCTTAAAAAAAAACTGTGATATTCTTATGTTAACTCTCTCTCTCTCTCTCTCCCACCCTCCCTCTCTCTCTCTCTCTCTTCTTTTCCTCCTTCCCTTTCTCTCTTTCTTTATGTCTCTCTCTCTCTCTCTGTCTTTGTGATTCTGGATAAAATATGAATCTATTACTTTAACAATCCTATATCCAGATGTCTAGTACTTTTAACAACTTACGAAAGGTTTGCATTTTTCCTATTTTCTTAAATTTTTCCTATTGTCATTTTGATTCCTATGATTATATTTGTTCAAATATATACCATATAATGTCCAGTATATTGTCCAGAGTTCAGCAAACTACCTCCCATTGGACAAATCCATCCCACCACTTGTTTTTGTTACTAAAATTTTTATTAGAGACACAGCCATGCCAGTTCATTTGCACATTATCTTTGGCTGATTCTATACCAGAATGACAGACAGAGTTGAGTAGCTGTGACAAAGATCATATGGCCTGCAGAACCGAAAGTATTTACTATCTGGCCCTTTGCTGCACAAGTTTGCTGTCTCCTATCCATTGCTTGATAAACAGCTGGTGCTGAATATACTGTATATATACTCATATCTTAATTAAATGAATAGATGAATAGTTGCGTAGGTGGAGAATGATAGAGAGATGTAGGCTTTTATAAGAGGAAACCACTTCACTTCATTTAGCATGTTGAGATCAAAATTGCTTTATGAAGCATGAGTTAATTTTATTATGGTTAGAGAGAAAAGAGGATGTATTTCTGTCTTTTTAAAAAAAATATTTTTATTGATTACAGAGAGGAAGGGAGAGTGAGAGAGAGATAGAAACATCAATGATGAGAGAGAATCATTGATCCGTTGCCTCCTGCACTCCCCACACTGGGAATTGAGCCAGCAGCCCGCAACTCGGGCAGGTTCCCTGACTGGGAATTGAACCGTGACCTCCTGGTTCTTAGGTCAATGCTCAACCACTGAGTCATGCCAGCCGGACAGAGAATGTATCTCTTCATAGAAGCAATAAATATTGGGACAAGGTGGTGAAGTAAACAGAAAGATTTAGTTCCTTGACTGTTGTAAAGAAAATTTAATTTCAAATCAGAAGAGTGTACTAATTTCTGGTTGCCTCCAGTTCTCAAAAACTGAATGCTCCGGAAGACCATTAAGTGTTGTAGAGTTCACTATTACCTAATTTAAGAAATTTTCATGCCCCATTATATTCTTTATCTTGAGGTAATTTCATTACTACTTCTATCTTCTCTGTGGAACTGTTAACTAGTCAAAACTGAAAATAAACAGTCTTAATGAATTTCTTTCTAAATGTTTCTATAAATTTTTTTAAGTGGAAGAGCTGGCAATGCTTGGGATTTTTTAATTATCAGAAGTGTATTACAGTCCTTTGAAATATAGATAAATGAGAGCTGCTTGAATAAGAAGTCTAATGGAAATTACACAGCAAAAATCCAGAGATGGAGAAAGAATATAATTTCTTCAGTTAGTGAAACTTAATTTCTTACATTTCTCAAATAAACAGTTACCAGACTAGAATCCCAAGAGAAGTGGCTGGGGACCAGAAATTTTCATGGTTGATAGGAATTCATTTTCTTTGGTCATCTATGAAGCAATCTTAAGGATAGGCAAATACAAATGAAATGAAACTCTTAATGTTGATGTTTAAATTATATTGCTATTGTGGCTTTAAAGCAGGTTTATAATTTTATATTATAATATATCTATTACAAAAATAGAATGAATTATTGGATTCTTCAAAATATAGAAATGATATTTGTCTTATTTCCACACTCAGAATCCCTTATTTCAGTTTTTCCATTTAAATGCTCTCTGTCATGCTGTTTTACATTCATTTTATCTGCTGTTTTATTTATATTTATACTTGTCTATGAAAATAGAAAATGCATAATAAAGGATGTGGTTAGCAATAAATATGCTGTGAGACTGCATATTTTGTAACCAGAGACGCTTGGGGCATGAAGCAGAAGCCCTGAGCCTTAAACCTCCCCTCTCCCTGTCTTCGGGGGGCCACTGCATTACCTCCTGAATAAAAGAAGACCGGGTTGTGGAGCTGGGAGGACTAGAAAAATCTCTCTTCCCAAGCACAGTGCTCAATTTGCAAGTTAAAGTGGAATATAGCTAGACAATAAATTTAAGAAGCAAATCTACCTGCCATAAAAAGCATTACTGCTTTTCAATCAAGGCCAGAGAAAGTAATAGTTGGGAAAGTCCTGATCTTAGAAATCGGCATTTGGAATACAAATGATTAACCCTGGAGAGAGAAATGCCATGCATAATGCTTGTATCAAACCACTTGGTTTGATGGATGAGGAAATTGGGCATATTTAGGCATGAGGTATTTGTGGGACAAAAAGAAAAATACCAGTTGTTAGAGTATCTTCCATTCTCCTCCAAATGGTAGAATTCAAGAAACCTTACAAATGAAGAAAAAGAGACTGAATTGTCAAAAACAACCTACAAAAGAACTGGCTTCTCCTTGTTCTTTCTTTCCTCCCTCCCCCCTTCTCTTTCTCCCAATCCAAGCTGGTCCCACCATGTCATGCTGTGCCTACTCCTAAACCCAAACTTGGCTGACTAAAATAGAAGGTCCACTTTTCATTTCATTTCTCTTTATCACTTCTATCTGAAATTTAAACCTTTGCCATATTCCCATGTAGTTGGTTATTGAGGATAGCACTGCAAGGACATCTTTGGAAGATCCAGTTGGCTAGACATCAGTTCATAATGATTTGTTCTGGCAGGTTCATTGTGTTAACAATAGTCAGGATAACACACACACGCACACACACGTGCGCGCGCGCACACACACACACACACACACACACACAAAACAAAACAAAAACAAACAAAAAACTACAGGCCTCCTTGTGACTGGGCCAAAGAAATTTTACATTGTATCTTATTTCCTTTCCACAGGTGGAACTCATCCACAAGAAAGGTTAGTCTCCAGTTGTTGCCAAGTTCTGTTATCAACTACATATGTTGGCCTTGACACATTGGACTAGGAAGCTCCTCTAGAGCAAGCTTTCTGAACCTTGGCACTATTAACATTTTGGACTGAATAATTATTTGTTGTTTGGACTCTTGCCAGGGCTGACCGGCAGACCCTGAGCGATGGGTGAATGATTACTCTGACACACGTTTCTGTGAAAGAGAGGGCTAAGCAACTGCCTGGCTAAAGGAACCAGACAACCCTGTTCGCCTGCCTGCTTAGGCTTTTACTGTAGCAACAGCTTGAACTAAAATTAACTATTAGATACTATCAGCAGGGTAAGCATCCTTGAGAAGACACATGCGTCTGCAGTGTCCTTTAAGCAAGGACTTCTAAAGAACAAACATAAAGATTCCAGCAAAATACCCGGGGGCTCAGACTTGTTTGGAAAAGTCAAGGCAGGGGCTGCCGCCTTCTGCAAGGTCCCCCTACAGGCCTCCGACCTTTCAGAGAATCCTCCTCACATACTTTCCAACTAAGTCCCGTGCTTCCCCACAGACTCTGTCCTGTGCACTGTAGAATGTTTAGCAACACTTTTGTCTCTGCCTACTAGATGCCAGTATTAATGTCCTCAGGGTTCATTCATGTTGTACCATGTCACAGAATTTCCTTACTTTTTATACCACATTTTTATGCATTGATGGCTAGCTGAGTTGCTTCCACCTTTTGGCTATTGATGCTGCTATAAACGTGGGTGTACAAATATCTCTTTGAGACTGCAATTATTATTATTATTTTAAATATATTTTTATTGATTTCAGAGAGGAAAGGAGAGGGAGAGATAGAAACATCAATGATGAGAGAGAATCATTGATTGGCTTGCCTCCTGCAAGCCCACAACTGGGGCATGTGTTCTTGACTGGAATCGAACCCAGGACCTTTCAGTTGACACTCGATCCACTGAGCCAAACAGGCAAGGCACACTTCTCTTTTTAGATCTCACACTTTGAGCCACTATGCACCAGCCCCAGTCACTCTGTGTTCGGTTACCAGACAACTAGTGCAGCCCCTACCCCAGAGTCCTTGAAATTATTCAAATTATCTAATCCACAGAGAGTTTGAGAAATCTAGTCAACCTCACCTTGCTTGTCATACATAAACTGCCCCCCTGTAGTTCTAGCTGTTACCCTGTCCCTAGTGCAACCTTTTGTGTGCCCCTGCCTGGCAGCCTTATTTCATTTGGAGTTGTAAGTAACAAAAGTTCGGCCTTTCAGTACCATCCAAGTGTTTTTGTGTTGTGTCCTACCATCAAAAGAACCTTTATATCTTATAATTACTGAGCAAGAAAAAGGAGGGTGCCATCAAATCCTAAATTAATGATGTCATGGTAAAAATGTCAATTCTGGTCATGATGATACAGAAAACATGATGCATTTTCAATACTTAAAAAACATAGAAAAAATTTAAAACTATAAAATAAAAAAAAACAGCAGGCTTAAAATACATATATTCATGGACCAAAGATGAAACAAAACGAACCCGCTAGTCCACAAGCCTAGAGGCAATAACTAGTGGTTATGTGATCACATCTTGTGAGATAATGTCGTCAAATGATGCTCTATCTAGATGGATCAAAACCTGACAAAGGCAATAAAAATATAGGTCCCTAATGAATACTGTCATAAGAATCTTTAGCAATATATTAGCAAGTTGAAATCAACTCTTTTAAAAAATACTGAATAAACAAATGTTATTGATCCCAGGAATAGCAAAAAATAAAAAAAGCTCAAGATCATTAGTCATCTAAGAAATGAAAAATAACATCACAATGAGATCCCACTAAACCTACCAGAATGGTTAAGTTCAGATTGATAGCACCTAATCTGTCAAGGATGTGTAACAACTTGAAACTTCATTCATTGTTGGGTAAGGGTGTAAAATGACACAAGTACCTTGGAAAAAAGATCAGGCAGGTTTTTTTTTTTTGTTTGTTTAAAATATATTTTATTGATTTTTTTACAGAGAGGAAGGGAGAGGGATAGAGAGTTAGAAACATCGATCAGCTGCCTCCTGCACACCCTCTACTGGGGATGTGCCCGCAACCAGGGTACATGCCCTTTACTGGAATTGAACCTGGGACCCTTGAGTCCGCAGGCTGATGCTCTATCCACAGAGCCAAACCAGCCAGGGTAAGATCAGGCAGTTTTAGTTGAAACTAAACATATGCCTATGCTGCAACCAGGAAGTGTACTACTAGATATTTACCCAAGTTATATGAGAACATATGTTTACACAAATCCTTGTACAAGAATGTACACAGAGCTTTATTCATGAAAGCTGAAACTGGAAACACAGTGTGGATCAATACGGGAATAAATAGAGTGCAATATATTCATATAATGAAATTCTACTTAGTATTGTATTACAAAGTAGTAAGTTCTTTACACAGAGAGATGATTGTCAAAAACATAATGCTGAGTGAAAGAAGCCTTAGACAAGAGTTCATAGAGTATGATACAATTCATAGGAAGTGCTGGAACAAGCAGAGAAAACTGATTTATGATGGAAAAAAAGTCAGAATAGTGGCGACCTCTGAAAGGAGGGGTAGGGGTGGAGACTGACCAGAAAGGGGCATATGAAAACTTCTCTGGGGTGAAGAAAATGCTCTATATTGTGAAAGGAGTTTGTTACTTGTCAAAACTCATCAAATCACATGCTTAGAATTTGTACATATCATTTTAACTAAATTTTGCTTCACATTAAAAAACTGCAAACAAGTGCTGAACTTTAGCTTTTGATTTGCATGCTAAAATATTTAGGACTGGAGCATACTGATGTGTGCAACTTATGATAAAATGCCTACAAAAATAAGATGACCCTTGATAGATAGGTAGGGGGATAGACAGATAAAAAGATATGTGATAAAACAAGTATAGCAAAATGTTAATTGTCGGCTATTGGTGTTAGGTATGTGAATGTTCACTGTAAAATTCTTTCAAATTTTCTGCATGCTGGAGATCTTTTATAATATAATGTTGGGCAATAAGTTGTGAGTCCGAGTCCTTGAAAAAAATATACCCTTAACAACAGAAAGTGGCAGCATTTTCTCTGGCTCTATGACTAAATCTGTGTTATCCACCATTTCTGCAGAGGCTGGGACACTGAATCATCAACATGATTGAAGATTCATGAAGGGGCACTGTGATGGCAACTGCTGATGCCCTATCCCAGTGGTCGGCAAACTCCTTAGTCAACAGAGCCAAATATCAAAGGTACAACGATTGAAATTTCTTTTGAGAGCCACATTTTTTAAACGTAAACTTCTTCTTTTTTTTTTTTTTAAATATATTTTATTGATTTGTTACAGAGAGGAAGGAAGAGGGATAGAGAGTTAGAAACATCGATGAGAGAGAAACATCGATCAGCTGCCTCCTGCACACCCCCCACTGGGGATGTGCCCGCAACCAAGTCACGTGCCCTTGACCGGAATCGAACCTGGGACCCTTCAGTCCGCAGGCTGACGCTCTATCCACTGAGCCAAACCGGTTTTGGCAAACGTAAACTTCTTCTAATGCCACTTCTTCAAAATAGACTCGCCCAGGCCGTGGTATTTTATGGAAGAGCCACACTTAAGGGGCCAAAGAGCCGCATGTGGCTCGAGAGCTGCAGTTTGCCGACCACTGCTCTAGCAGAAAGAAAAAGAAGAAAAAATCTCATTCAAAAGAAAACTAATCAAATGAAAACATTAATAAATGGAATGTTAGGAAATAAAACCACCAAATTGACCATTCAAAATATTAGTTCAATAAATTCCATGAGGGAGTCTGCAAAGCCCTATTGAAAGACAATCAGGTACTCTTGATGGTTTTTATTCCTTCTAAGAAAAAAAAAGTATAAAAGAAACATTAAATTGTCATTTTACAGCATGACATGTTCCTGATGGGACTTTGGATTGATAATACTATTTTAAGTATATAAAGAAGGGTACCAGAGTGGGTGGGTGGGTGGGAAGAGATCAATTAAGGAACTTGTATGCATATATATGAACTAGAGGCCTGATGCACAAAATTTGTGCAACAGTAGGCCTTCCTTCCCCAGGCTGCCGGCACCAGCTTCCCTCCCGCACCTACGACCCAGGCTTCACTCCCAGCCCTGGCTTTGTCCAGAAGGTTGTCCGGAAGGATATCCAGTCTAATTAGCATATTGCCCTTTTATTATTATAGATAACCCATGGACACAGACAATAGGGTGGTGAGGCCCTGGGGCTAGATGGGGTCAATGGGGGAATAAAGGGGACAAATGTAATACTTTCAACAATAAAGATTAAAAAAAGAAAGAAAGAAAGAAAGGTACCAGAGAAACAAATATATCCAATTATGACTTGGTCTTGGAATGTTTCAGAGACTATTCAACTGTTGATGGATTAAATCAATGCATTCATTCACTCAAAAATATTTATTAAATACTTAGAATGATCCAGGTACTGTCCCTGGTATGCAGTGATGCATAAAGCAGCCAATGACAAGGCCCATCATGAGAGCAAGGTCAGCCACGGCCGACCTTGAGAAAGGCCTACTCTCTCTAGCTCTCTAATAGGAAAAAATCTAAATAATCTGGTTGAGTCCCTTTGTATCCAGGTTTATAAAGGCTGCAGTTCTTTGTCTGAACTTGACCCTTTCTAATTGAACCCTTTTTTAAATGTAGGACCTCATGCTTTCCTCATTGGTCACTCTGCTACATAGTATTAGTTTCCAAGTCTAAAGCCCACTTGGTGCCCTTCACATATCCATCTGATTTGTTCAAGTTGGAGTTGCTTTTGATCTCCCTTATGGCTCTCTCAGTTGTCCTGGCCTGAGATGTTTTATTACCCCTATGGCTCTCCCAGCTGCTCAGGTCAGCGCTGCTTTTGATCTACCTTAAAGTTGCTTTAATTGCTCATTCCAAAGATACCTCTGTCCTGGAGACTTATCTTTACTTCTGAGGCATGGTGGAGGACAAATGCATGAAGGGATGAAGGGTTAGGCTAGAAATAAAATACTTATTGGGCCTCCAGCATTAGCTAATCTAGTTAGCCAGAATAATGTTTGCAATCTAAATATTTAGATGTTCTTTTTTAAAAATATATTTTTATTGATTTCAAAGAGGAAGGAAGAGGGATAGAGAGATTGAAACATTAATGATGAGAGAGAATCACTGATCAGCTGCCTCCTGCATGCCGCACACTGGGGATTGAGTCCGCACCCCGGGCATGTGCCCTGACCTGGAATCGAGCTGTGACCTCCTGGTTCATAGGTAGATGTTCAACCACTGAGCTACGCCGGCTGAACAGATATTCTTTTTCGTTTTGTCTCTACATGAGGTTAACAAGATATTGGGGTGGACTCCTGGCTGCCATTGAATGCAAAACACATTTTTACTGGGAGACCTTCAGGTGGTGATTTCTTATATGAAGTCAGGAAGGATTTTTATGAGTGGGATATATGGTTTCTCAAATCATATATTTGAGAAAATCAGGGATTTTATTAATTAAACTGAATTGTATTGAGCTAAATTGTTGGTTAAAAATTCTAATCTACATGTTGAAAGAGAAATGTAATTCTCTTCCCTCAACTAGCTTCAATACAGACCTCACTATATTTTCATTTTACCTCCCCATCATACACTCATGTCAAAGTTATTAATCATTTATCTGTTTAAAAAGATTATTAGTCAGTAACCATTTTCTCTGCTAAGGTTTCTCTGCTAAAAGATAGGAACACACTTGTGATTAAAGTAGATATGATTCTTGACTTAACGGGGTTTATATTCTTTAGAGGAATACTGACAATAATTAAAGAGACAAAACCCAAGATAACTATATGTGCTGATTTATATGCAATAAATAAATTATGTGGTACCTACTGAATACAGGAGCCTTCTTACTTTGACGCAGATTTAATCCAGCAGATGATTTTTTAGGTCCTTTTTTTCCCCCTCAAAAAGAGAAACAGGAAGAGTTTTCTTTATTTTAAACATTGTATCTCTGGTGTTATGAACTCACTTGACCCATGATATTAAGGCAATATTTCTAGGCAACACTCAGAAGTTACCAACAATATATAGCAAGTGAAGTAAGTGAAAATGTGAAAATGTCTTCTAGTGGGTTTTGCTCAGTGGGTAGAGCGTCGGACTGCTGACCAAAGGGCCCTGGATTCAATTCCAGTCAAGGGCTCCTTCCCAGCCCGGGCCCTGATTGGAGTACAACCAATCGATGTTTTTCTCTCACATGGATAGTTCTCTGTCTTCCCCTCTCTCTAAAAAATCAATGGAAAAATATCCTCACCTGAGGATTTAAATAAATAGATAAAATAAATAAAACTAAATAAAACCTTCCTGATCAGAGTTATTGATAATAAGGTAAGAGACACTTGTGTCAATACCACCAAGTGCTCACACTTTGCCACATTAAGCAGGTGGAATTCATCTCACCATTTTACTGTGATAGAAATTCTTTCTTACATTACATGCATAACTAGAGAAAAAGTAAAAATGTGAGTATTAGTTCTAATACTAGTTCAGTCAATAATTTATTTGGTGAACTTCGATAAATTGTGTAATCTCTCTGAGTCTCAGTTTCCTCATTGTCAAAATGGAGACATTTTTTAAAATTGTGTTTATACTAGAGGCCCGATGCACGAATCCCAGTTAATGAATGTGCACTGGGGCTCGGCCCTCACAGCCCCGGCTTTGTCCGGAAGATCTCCCGGACAGTTGTTCTGCAGTTTGGTTTAATTTGCATATTAGCTCTTTATTATATAGGATTTTCTGTTTCTTGCCTCTGACAGTTTCTTATTCTTCATATATTCTGATGTTCACACAAAGCCTGGCATAGAATAGACTTTTAACAAATAATTGTTAGGAAAACTGGTTGAATTAATGAATACTTATTTACCTAAGGGATTGTCATGAAGAATATATAAGGTAATATAAGCAAAGTAAACGTTATAATACCTGACTTATCACAGTTGCTCATAAATATGTTTTCTTCCCTTCCTTTTCCTGGTGTTGAGACACAGACCACTTAGTGTACCTGGTGCTTTGCCCACCATTTCTCACCCTGAGTCTTTATTCAAATCCTTCCAGAATTCTCCATAAGAAATCTTCGATGATTAATCCCTTAGATCCAAAATTGGCTTCACTGTGTGTACCTAGAACGGCGCTAGAATACCTTGCTCTTCTTTGAATGTCCCTGTGTGGTTTTTCATAGTTGCTTGTCCTCTGTCCTGCAAAGGTCTCATTTCCTACAGTGTCGACTACTGGCTATGACACAGTGCACATTCATTAACTGGGATAATGATTCTCAGACTTAAAAAAGTGTACTTGTTTGGAGCAAATTGGAGTCTTCCCTTCCCTGGGTTAAAGAGAAGTTCATATCAACTCAGTTGTGCTCTTCATATCCATCACCACCCCCCCACCCCCAATGGCAGATTTTACTAGGACACAATGGGGACATTCATCCAAGGGGGGTTGTGAGGTTGAAAATCAAATTTAATGGTCACTTGTGGTGGAATTGAACGTTCTGGCTGTGAGGAATGAAAGGGAGCCAGGGGCCAGGTTGGCTGGTAGCTGCAAAGCCTGACTTTGCTGCTGGTTGCATCTGCATTGGGAAGTTGGGGCGGGGCGGGAGGCAAGGAGTGCAGAGGCTAGATTTGGAGCTTGGGGGTGCATGGGATGCAGGGAGGATGAGTCAGAGAAGCCAGTCTGCTGGTTAGCACGTTCCATTTGCTTTTGCAAGGCCAGGGCACCCACCGCCAGGCTGGAGACAGCCTGTCTGGGTGGGATGAAAGTGGCTGTGCATGGCTTAGGGCTGTGGCTGTGGCTCAGACAAGGGCTGCACTGCAGGAAACCGCTGAATGACCTGAGCAGAATGACCTGACCGCTGAGCTGCTGACTGGGACTATAAGAGAGATGAGTGGGTCCATGGTGAGGTGGGAGCTGAGCAGCTCTAGGCACTGCCTGGGCTGCTTTGGAATTGCCTGTGCTCTGGGTTCCCTGAGAAAGCCTCTGGGTCCACAGAATGCCAGGTGGTAAGCACTTGAGGTGGGGACATCTGTTTGGCTCCATCAGTGCCATGAGGGTGCCTGCAGGGCGATTGAGTGCTCCTGGCTCCCCTGCACGCTGAGGCAATGAGTTCTTGTGTATCTGCAGCTGAGGTCAGAGCGGTCAGGTCATTCTGCTCTTTTCGCCTCCATTTTTCTTCCTCATCTACAAATTTCTTGAGCTGCAAGCAAAACAGTTGCTTCTCTTCCTGTAGGGCCCAAAGCTTCTCTTGCAACTTCAGGATTTGTTCCTTGGTCTCCGCTAGTGACAGTCTCTCTTCCATCTCCTTTTTCTTCCTTCTCTCCTGTGCTTCCTTCAGCTTCTCATTCCTCATCTTGTCCATCTCTCCTTTCTCTTGCTGCTTGTGCTCCAGCTCCATCGTGATGTGCAATGCTTGGGGCCCTCCAGGAGCCCAGGCAAGGTGCTGCCTGCAGGGTTACATGTCCAGCCCCTGCCCCAGGCCCAACCACCCGCTGGGCCCCTGCACTCTCTCTCTCAGAGGAGTCTGTAGCCTGGGCATTCTTGTCTCCTTCCAAGCCAGCCTGGCCTCCAGACCTTCCCTCCCAATATCCATTGATTTTTAGAGACAGTGGAAGGGAGGGTGGGGGGAGAGAGAGAGAGAGAGAGAGAGAGAGAGAGAGAGAGAGAGAGAGAGAGACATCGATTTGAGAGAGACACATGGATTGGTTGCCTCCCACAGGATCTTGTTGACTGGAATCAAACTAGGGAGCCTCCAGGCCACAGGCTGGCAGTTTATCCACTGAGCCAAACCTGCTAGGGCAGAAAACTTAGTATTAAAAACTTTTTTCTAAGCATAATGGGTATTGAAATAGCAGTTCATTATGCTTTTAATCTGCATTTTATTGAGGTTTAATTGGCATTTCTCTAATAACTAGTGAATTTGAACATCTTTCCATGCATTTATTGGCTGTTTGAGTTTTCATTCTGTGAAGTCTCTCATCTTGTGATTTGTACTTAATTTTGTCTATAAAATTTTTATACATTTAATTTTTTTTTAACATTGAAGAATTTTTTTCTCATCTTGTTCATAAACACAAATTTTGACTTTGTTCAATATTTTCAAACTTATATGTATAGAAACCCAAGTATTCAGTAGGCAAGAAGCACCCTAGTCTTTGGAGCCTATACATTTTAGAAAGTGCTCAGTTTTAAGATTTAAAACTGAATCTTCTGCATAGCAAAATTTTTCAATTTTGATAGATGTCAGATAAATAATGTAGATTATATCAAGGGTATTTGGTTTCCATTTACTCACCACAAGGAGGGACAATGTGTGCAGTATTCCATAGAAAACAAAATGGGGAAGATTGAAGCCTGGGTTGGAGAAATTATGGAGAGACTTTTTGAAAAAACAAAACACAACACAGATAGTCCATTATTTGCTTTAACTTTTTTATTGCAGCTCTGTAAGTCCCCCCATCTGCCTCATATTTCATTAAACTTTGCAACAAGGGCACTCTTTGATGTGAATGAAGGATTAAAAACTGACTTCTATAGCTAAGCTAACATGATGTAGAAAAGGAAAAGCATGAATGACTCTTTAGGTCATCATCAGCTGGACCAGTTTAGGGGAGAAACAGAGTTTAGGGTCAGAAGTGAACACAAGAACACTGGAACTCAGGAGCTTCACAGAAATGGAAATTGGGCTTTCTACATATCGTTTCCATGGTTTTAAGATTATCCTATACTAGAGGCCCGGTGTACGAAATCCAGGGGGGGGGGTTGTCCCTCAGCCCAGCCTGCACCCTCTCCAACCTGGGACCCCTCGAGAGATGTCCAACTGCCCGTTTAGGCCCGATCCCATTTGGACATCCCTCTCACAATCCAGGACTGCTGGCTCCCAACTGCTCGCCTGCTTGCCTTCCTGATTGCCCCTAACCACTTCTGCCTGCCAGCCTGATCACCCCCTAACCACTCCCCTGCCAGCCTGATTGATGCCTAACTGCTCCCCTGCCAGCCCAATTGCTCTTAATTGACCTCTTCTGCAGGCCTGGTCACCCCTAACTTCCCTCCCCTGCAGGCCTGGTCCCCCCCAACTGCTCTCCCCTGCAGGCCTGGGTCCCTCCCCCCACCTGCCCTTCCCTGAAGACCCAGTCACCCCCAACTTCCCTCCTCTGCCAGCCTGGTCACCCCTAACTGCCCTCCCCTGCAGGCTTGATTGCCCCCAACTGCCCTCCCCTGCTGGCCATCTTGTGGTGGCCATCTTGTGTCCACATGGGGGCAGGATCTTTGACCACATGGGGGCAGCCATCTTGTGTGTTGGAATGATGGTCAATCTGCATATTACTCTTTTATTAGATAGGATAGAGGCCTGGTGCACAGGTGGGGGCCAGTTGGTTTGCCCTGAAGGGTGTCCCGGATCAGGGTGGGGATTCCCTTGGGGCATGGGGCAGCCTGGGCAAGCGGCCTGTGGTGGTTTGCAGGTCGGCCACGCCCCCTGGTGACCCAAGCGGAGGCCCTGGTATCTGGGGTTTATTTATCTTCTACAATTGAAACTTTGTAGCCTGGAGTGGAGCCAAGCCTTCTTCTTGCTCCGAGGCAGCAGCCATTTCTGTTGGGATTTATGTATCTTCTATAATTGAAACTTTGTAGCCTTAAGCAGAGGCCTGGGCTGGCCAGGGTGTGCGGATAGCTTGACTTCCTCCATCGCCGCAGGCAACCCTAGCCTCCTGCTCTTTTTTTTTTTTAAATATATTTTATTGATATTTTACAGAGAGGAAGGGAGAGGAACAGAGAGTTAGAAACATCGATGAGAGAGAAACATCGATCAGCTGCCTCCTGCACACTCCCCACTGGGGATGTGCCTGCAACCAAGGTACATGCCCTTGACCGGAATCGAACCCGGGACCCTTGAGTCCGCAGGCCGACGCTCTATCCACTGAGCCAAACCAGTTTCGGCAAGCCTCCTGCTCTTTCCAGCTCCATGGCTGCCGCCATTTCTGTTGGGATTTATGTATCTTTAATCATTGAAACTTTGTAGCCTTGAGTGGAGGCCTAGGCCGGCAAGGGCAGGCGGAAAGCTTGGCTTCCTCCATCGCCGGGGAAACCCAAGCTTCCCTCCTGCTCTCTGTGGCCATAGCCATCTTGGTTGGGTTTATTTGCATATTTGCTCCTGATTGGCTGGTGGGCGTGGCTTGCGGGTGTAGCGGAGGTATGGTCAATTTGCATATTACTCTTTTATTAGATACGATAATAAAAGCCTAATATGCTAAGTGACTGACTGTTGGACCATTCTACCAGTCACTATGATGCGCACTGACCACCAGGGGGCAGATGGCAGATTGGGACTGGGTGAGATGGGTCAGACATGCCCTGGAGCCCTCCTGTGGCCCCTTCCCAGGCCTGATCTTGCACCTGTGGGGTTCCTTGGCCTGGTCTACACCCGCTCGGAATCCAGGACCCCTCGGGGAATGTCAGAGAGCCAGTTTCGGCCCATTCCCGCAGGCCAGGCCAAGGGACCGCACTGGTGCACGAATGCATGCACCAGGCCTCTAGTTTTTATTATATTTGGAGGAACAGGGAAACTACAGATTTGGTTTACTACATTTAGTTTTCCACACCTGAGATCAGAGAAGAGTTGAGATAGCTAAGTAATGCAGCAGAGTAATGGAGTGTTTTAATTCCATTCAAATAAAGATTTTTGTATGTTATTAGGCATCAAACCATCCCTTTCACCTCTTCTTAGTATAAGCTGTTTTAATTAAGTTGTATGCCTAGACACACAGAAAGAAAAAATAAAACTTTAAAATTGAGCATAGAGACCAAAATGTCAGTAAAGGGAAAATTATAGTTAAAGGTGATAAGAAGAAATGAATTCCAAAACACTCCACCCCACACAACACAAATGAAAATGTACATAATATTGGGGGAAGAATGGGACTGGAATATGAGCTATTTTCCTTTAGGTCTTGTGGTACAGGTAGATCCTGCTAATCTTATCCTCTTCAAGCACAATATTCACTAAAATTGTAACTACCTATTATATAACTCAACCTCAGTATTTCTCAAATCTGGTTTTATTTTATTATTTTCTTTTTAAAATATGTTTTTATTGATTTCAGAGAAGAAGGGAGAGGGTGAGAGAGATAGAAACATCAATGATGAGAGAGAATCATTGATTGGCTGCCCCCTGCACGTTTCCTATTGTGGATTGAGCCCACAACCCAGGCATGTACCCTGACTGGGAATCAAACCATGATCTCCTGGTTCATAGTTCGATGCTCAACCACTGAAACACACAGGCCAGGCATCAAATCTGGTTTTATTTTAGAACCACATAGGAATTCTTTAAAAATAAAAAATATTTAGGCCCTATCACATATCAATTAAATAATTTCCTCTGGGTCTTATGCATTAGTATTTTTCAAGCTTCCTAGATGATTGTAATATGAAGAGTTAACAATTAATAACCTAAATCTGGGCAGGGAAATAAGCATTCTGGAAATTTCTCTGCAGTTGGATATTTTGTAGACTTTGTGCACAAACCACCTTCCTGGAGCAGAGCTCACTGGTGGCAGTAAACATTTGCTTGCAGGTTCCATAGTTAAAGTGAAATAAATTAATTTAGAGAAGTGTTTTTCAAACTTGGCTTTTCTAAAGAATCATCTGAGGAGCTTGTTAAAAACACATTAAGGGGTCCACCCAGAATCTACTAAATCAAAATCTTTAGGAGTCTTCAAGAGAGGAGTCCAGAACTTGCATTTATAACAAATATCCTAGGTAAATCTTATGGTGAGGCAAATTTGCTAAACACTGCTTTAGAAGAATCACTATTATAATTAGAGTATTGGACTATCAATGCCACCTGTCTTCCCAAGAGGGCATCCTATTATCACCTAGGTATATGGGCTCAGTCTACCCTCCATAATATCTAGCAATTTTTTGAGGTAAAGCTAAGACAGATATACAGTCAAAAGGCAAGTGGGATGCTACCTTCTGATTAGGGTTTAGCAATATTTTCAGGGCTGTGATAATAAATATGACTAATTCCTCGTTGGGCCCCTATTCCAAAGAGAAAGACCAAGCTGGTTTCATTTGTAAACACTACTGAAAAATGTATGCATACACTTATGATTTGTGCACTGCACTGTCTGTATCAATTAATAGTTGAAAACAGCAGTGGGCTAACCCCAATAATAACCAATTTTTCCTAATTCCTCACAATTGAAGTAGGGTCATTTGCATAGTCACACAACCAGATTATCTTCCTTGAATGCTAATGACTTAAATAAGTCTAATTTCAAATTAATATGTGAGACATGAGCTAGTGGAGAAATGATGCTGAACCCCCAGTTGGGAGTCATCTCCTGCATGAGTAACTATATCTGGCCAATAGGGAGACTCACCTGGCATAAGTTTTAAATATACAGATCCCTGAGCTATGAAAGAATAAACAAAACTCAACAGCAATAACAGCAATGAAACTAAAAGTAAGAAGACAAAATGATATTACAAATTTATTACAAAAATTTCTAAGCAAACACAAAGTTTGAGAAACTAGAATATTAAACTAAGTCCTAAGATCAGTAATTGTCCACTTTTTAAAAATTTATTTATTTATTTACTTATTTAGTTAATTTGTTAGTTAGTTATGTAGTTAGTTAATCTTCACCCAAGGATATTTTTCCATTAATTTTTCAGAGACAGTGGAAGGGAGGGGGAGAGACAGAGAGAGAGAAACATTGACGTGAGAGAGACACATCGATTGGCTGCCTCCTACATGCTCCCGCACTGGGGGCAGGGATAGAACCCACAACGGAGACAAGTGCCCTTGACCCTTGATCTGAATTGAACCTGAGACCCTTCAGTCCGTGGGCTGATGCTGTATCCGCTGAGCCAAATTTGTCCACTTTTTTAATCTCCAAAATTTTAAGAAGTAGAAATTTTAAAACTAAATACCAGACATTATGTCATTTTACATGTATATACTTTATTATATACTAGAGGCCTGGTGCTCAAAATTCATGCACGGGAGGGGGTGTCCCTCCGGCCAGTCTGCACCCTCTCCAATCTGGGGCCCCTCGAGGGATGTCCAACTGCCCATTTAGGCCCGATCCTACCGAGATCAGGCCTAAACGGGCAGTCGGACATCCCTCTCACAATCCAGGACTGCTGGCTCCCAATTGCTCCTCTGCCTGCCTTCCTGATTGCCCCTAGCTGTTCTGCCTGCCAGCCTGATCACCCCCTAACCACTCCCCTGCCAGCCTGATTGATGCCTAACTGCTCCCCTGCCAGCCTGTTTGCCCCTAACTGCCTTCCCCTGCAGGCCTGGTCACCCCTAACTGCCCTCCCTTGCAGGCCTGGTCACCCCTAACTGCCCTCCCCTGCAGGCCTGGTCACCCCTAACTGCCCTCCCCTGCAGGCCTGGGTCCCCCCCCAACTGCCCTTCCCTGCAGGCCTTGTCGCCCCCAACTTCCCTCCTCTGCCGGCCTGGTCACTCCTAACTGCCCTCCCCTACAGGCTTGATTGCCCCCAACTGCCCTCCCTTGCAGGCCTGGTCCCTCCCAACTGCCCTCCCCTGCTGGCCATCTTGTGGTGGCCATCTTGTGTCCACATGGGGGAAGGATCTTTGACCACATGGGGGCAGCCATCTTGTGTGTTGGAGTGATGGTCAATCTGCATATTACTCTTTTATTAGATAGGATAGAGGCCTGCTGCACTGGTAGAGGCTGGCTGGTTTGCTCTGAAGGGTGTCCCGGATCAGGGTGGGGGTTCCCTTGGGGCATGCGGTGGCCTGGGTGAGTGGCCTGTGGTGGTTTGCAGGTCGGCCACGCCCTCGGCGAACCAAGTGGAGGCCCTGGTATCTGGGATTTATCTTCTATAATTGAAACTTTGTAACCTTGAGTGGAGGCCAAGGCAGGCCAGGGCTGCGGGATCTTCGCTTCCTCCATCACCGGGGGCAACCCAAGCCTCCTGCTCTCTCCAGCTCCATGGCTGCCGCCATTTTTGTTGGGATTTATTTATCTTCTATAATCAAAACTTTGTAGCCTTTAGTGGAGGCCTGGGCCTGCCAGGGTGTGCAGAAAGCTTGGCTTCCTCCATTGCCAGGGAAACCCAAGCCTCCTGCTTGCTCCGTGGCTGCAGCCATCTTGGTTGGGTTAATTTGCATACTTGTGCTTGATTGGCTGGTGGGCGTGGCTTGTTGGTGTAGTGGAGTGATGGTTAATTTGCATATTACTCTTTTATTAGATAGGCTATCTAAATGATAAAGGTCTCTTGATTTTTAGCATAATGATTATGCTATTTTCATACCTAACAGATTTTACAATAATTTCTTAATGACATCTAATGATCAGACAATATTCAAATGCTCTGATTTTTTCAAAGATCATTTTTACAACTAGCTGTTTGCTTTTGCTTTCTTTTTAATTAGGTTCCAAACAAGATCTGCTTATCATGTTTGGCTCTTTTGTCCTTTAAGTCTTTTTTATTCTATAAGAGCCACACATCCCCACTTCCTTTTCCTCTTGAAATTGATTTTCTGGAGAAACTAGGTCATTTGTCCTATAAAGATTCTTACTTTTTTTTTTAGTTCCAAGCTTTCTAGTAGTATCATTTAACTTGTTCCTTAAAACCATATATTTCCTATAAACTCTAAATTAAATCTAGAGGCCGATTTGATCTAGGGTCAATTTTTTTTTTTAAGTAAGGGTAATTTATTACATCACATCATAGGGCACATGATGTCTGGTTGTGTTAAGATTGATCTTAGTGGGTCAGGTGAAGCAATGAAGAAAATAATGTGAGAATGAATTCCATTATAAGTGTGTAATATACTCCATTCCATTCCATTCCACTCCATTATAAAAGTAAGTCAAATAAGAGAGAAGGAAGAGATTTCTTTGGTGATTTGTGATTCACCACCTCCTCCTCCTTTGTCATGTCTAGTTGGGAACTTTCATATGGACACTCAGTCTATGTCTGAAGTCCTGAGATATAGAAACGCTGTGCTTGACTCCTGCTTGAGAAAGCTTAAAGTGTTTGTAACCATGGGATTTTGGTGGATGCATCGGGTTCAGCCTACAGTCTTTGGGATTATGAAATTTTCAAGACTGGCCCAGCAGGCGTTTCTCAGTGGTTGAGCGTTGACCTATGAACCGGGAGGTTATGGTTTACTTCCCTGTCAGGGCACATGCCCAGGTTGTGGGCTCTATCCCCAGTGTGGGGCATGCAGGAGGCAGCCGATCAGTGGTTCTCTCTCACTATTGATGTATCTATCTCTCTCTCCCTCTCCCTTCCTCTCAAATCAATAAAAATATATTTATTTTAAAAAATTTCAAGACTGTCCTGTGACTAGATATAAGAAAGAGTCAACGTGAGTCCTGGTCAGGTGTATCATTACATTATCCCACTGAATAAAATGGGCAAGGTGAGACCTAAATACAATTGTATTCTGTTTACATCACCTGAGTTGTACTTCCTATATTCTGGTAACACACAAAGATGCAAATTGAATAAAAATTCAGCTATTAGAGATGACTGGAAGATGAATAAGTGAAGACACAATGGAGAGACACTTCTCAGAAATTTGGCTGTAATGGGGCCAGAATAATGGAGTACTCACTGGGGAAAATGCAAGGTCAACTTTAATGTAGTGAAGAGATTGGAATAAAATAAAGGGAGCAACAGACTATTCAATACAGGGTAATTTAGAGGGAGTCAGACACCATAATCAAGGTACTGGATGTACATTAGAGATCTAGAGTTTTGAAAAGTGCTAAAGGGATGATTTGGCTGTGTGAGAAATCCAATTTGACCAAAGAAAATGCAGGAGTGACCCTAATAATATGAATTTCCAAAGAACTCAGGAAGTTGTCCCAAGAGAGAAGTTAGAGAAGGAAACCTGATGATCACACTTTGGATACATACAGAGTATTAGCAGCCATCATTCTAAAAGGCTGCATGCATGTTGGAATCACTTGACTTAAACCCAGAATAATTCAATCAGGATCAAACCCAGAATGATTCAATCAGGATCTCTGGGGGTATTCCAGGCATTAGTATTGTCTTAAACATCCCTAAGTAATCCCAATATGCAGTGAAGTTTGAGAAATACTGTCATAACTGATAAACTCCCAAGGAAAATCAAGTTCCAGTAAAGGTAACAATATGGTATAGTGATTTCAGAGGATGAAGTATAAAGGGAAAAATAGGAAGACAGCAGTGGAAAAGTATTTCAGAGATTATAATGAGCATAATAGCATGGGGATAATGGCAGGCTTAAAGCTTGGGCTTTGGGATGTCAGAATCCTAGGTTCGAATCCAGGCTAGATCAACCACCTTTTACCTTTCTTATTGTCAGCAAATTATATACCTTATCTCAGATTAAATATCCTCATTTACAAAATATTTATGTTGCTAGTATCTATCATGTTTTTTTTATCTGTTTGTTTGTCATCTCACTGAAATGTCAACTCCATGAGAAAAGGGATCTATCTTTTTCAAAATTGAATTCCCAGTCCCCAGAACAGGGTTTGGCCATGCAGTAGATGCTTCTTATCTAGTTTTTAAATGTATGAATGGAAATACTTTATATTTTTACTAGGGGCCCAGTGCACAAATTTGTGCACCTTGAAAGGAACTGTGGGCTGCAAGGCTGTGGTAGGCACAGGGGTGGGTCTTGGCCCATCCTCCACAACCCCGCCCTGCCCCTCCCATCATGGCCCCCAGTCCCTGGTCTGCCAACAGCCCTGCTCCTGCCACCACT
The DNA here is from genome assembly GCF_963455305.1 of Plecotus auritus. NCBI lineage: Eukaryota > Metazoa > Chordata > Mammalia > Chiroptera > Vespertilionidae > Plecotus > Plecotus auritus. The sequence goes on from NC_137784.1 coordinate 19,990,382, forward strand.
GCTCCCACACACTGACAGTGCCGGCCCTGCTTGCACCTGCTGACAGCTTGGAGACATTGTGGTCGGCACCAGCAGCGGTGTGAGTGGGGCTAGTGCTGTCAGCAGGTGTGAGCAGAGGCTGCTGCCCTGATCACCTCTCAGGAGCAGGGGGAAGTGGAGAAGCCCTCAGGGGCAATCAAGGCCGGCAGCCGCCACCACTCACACCTGCTGATGGCACTGAGTGATCGGGACCAGTGCCGGGCACCAGTAGCAGGTGCAAATGGCAGCTCTGCGCTGGCTGCGGGTGCGAGCAGCGGCTCTGGCACTGGCAGTGGGTGCAAGTGCCAGACAGGACCGTGGCACATGGGAGCAAAGAATTTTCAGTAACCACTAGAGGCTCAGCCAGTGACCAGCGCCCCACCTTGGTCTGGCGTTCCCGCTCACCTGCTCCACCATCCTGCTGCGTCCAATGCCCGCCATGGTCAAAACACGTCATAGCGACCGGTTGTTTAGTTGCTCCAGTTGTTCCACTGTTCGGTCTATTTGCATATTAGCCTTTCAATATATAGGATTGTTTACTATATGATGGGTACTTTTTTCCAAGCACTTTACGTCCATCATTTTATTCAATTCAACCCCAGGAGATGGTTACCATTATAATTTTCAATTTTCAGATGAAGATAATTAGGCATAGGTCAATTAACTAATAGATAGTACATGTGGTATGATGCATGGAAAGCACTTAGATCATCTAAAAAAAACCCCACTAGCCCTAGCTGGTTCGGCTCAGTGGATAGAGTGTTGGACTGCGGACTGCAGTGTCCCGGGTATGATTCTGGTTCAGGGCACATGCCTTGGTTGTGTGTTCGATCCCCAGTGGGGGGCATGCAGGAGGCAGCCGATCAATGATTCTCTCTCATCATTGATGTTTCTAGCTCTCTCTCCCTTCCTCTCTGAAATCAATAAAAAGATATTTTGAAAAATAAAATGTTTTTAAAAACCTCACTAAATGATAGTGAACAATGAGAAAAGGATAAAAGGCATAGTAAAATGAACTGCCCTTAAGATTCTGAGAGGAACTCAGATGTTAGGTTGTGTCCATGAGGTCCTATGCATGGAGCTGAACATAGAGATATCAAAAGCAAGGCATGGTTAGGAAGTAAGCAATCTTTGTTTACATTCCAGATAAAGCATGAGTGAAAAAGTTATCTCATGCTTGTACAATGCTAACAGAAGAGAATAGGGTAACAAATCTTATATACCAAAAGAGGTTGGATTTAGGCTCAACCTCTTATATCTATTGTTGGAGAATCACTGGGTCTTTGTCAAATTTCATCTTTGATTATTATTACACTAGTGACCCGGTGCACATATTTGTGCACATTGAAAGGAAATTAATTAGAAGGTGGCTGGTGGGGCGAGACTAGGCGAGATGGGCTGGACATGTCCTAGAGCCAACCTCCCACAGTCCCTCCCCGGCATCTGCAGTGTGAGCGGGGTCCCTGTGGCAGGTGGGGTCCCTCGGCCTGGCCTGTGGGGATCGGACCAAAACCGGCTCTCCAACATTCCCCAAGGAGTTCCGGAGTACAAGAAGGCACTCTGCAAAGCTGCTGTTGTACAGGGTGTGGAACGCAAACACAAGTGTGCAGTAAACCAGATTTGGGGCCGACAGTGCCCTAGCAACAACAAAGCCCATGGCCAAAGGTGGAATAGTGTGGCCCCATGAGGAATCGGGCTCCCTCCTCTCTGGTTTCAGGGTGCATCGCCCAAGAAACGCCACTGCCAAGTCACTGCAGCTCAGCAGCTCCTGCATTGAGCATATGCCCCCTGGTAGTGAGTGTACATCATAGCAACCAGTTAGATGGGTGGAGGGACACTTAGCATATTAGCCTTTTATATATATAAATGGAAGGAGGCACTAAAGGCAGTGATGGTGTTTGGAGCCAGGAAATATAATATTCCTTAGAAAAGCTTGGACTAAGCAATTTTTTTGTTTCTTAATAGAGTAGAAAAAATGTTACATGAACCTCAACTCCATCAGGTTCTATAGAAGCTATTATGTGACTTCTCAGCACTTTCTAGCTTCAATATTACTAACTATAAGAGTGAAAGGTATTTCTGTCCACAAACGCATCTTTTTTTATTTTAATCCTCACCAGAGGATATTTTTCCATTGATTTTTAGAAAGAGTGGAAGAGAGAAGGAAAGACAGAGAGATATATCCATGGGCCCAGGCCAGAGAGGAGCCTGCAATCAAGGTACGTGCCCTTGACCAGAATTGAACCCGGGACCCTTTGGTCCGCAGGCCAATGCTCTATCCACTGAGCAAACTGGCTAGGGTCACAAATGCATCTTGAATCTAGCCAATCTGTTGAGATTTTCAACAATGCAGAAAAGTATTCCCTTGAATATTTTCATGGGTAGGCTTTTTAAAGCAGAGTATTTGCATTATTTTTAAAGTGTCAAACTTCATTGTAAATCACAGCCTATTTTATTTTGAGTTGTAACATTTTTCCTTTGTACATATGCTGTGCCCTTAACTTGACAATTTAGTCAAATGATCTTTTTGCAGTTCATCCATGTAATCACAGCATAACAGATGACCATTAGAGGATCAGAGTGGAAATGTATGGGAATGCACAATCTCCAGACAGGACTAAAACCAAATTGCATGCGAACTTGGTACCAATAGGGAAAGTTTTGCTTTATGTACTGTCCAGAAAACTGTATGCCCTATTTAGCAAAAGAGATAGAGAGAACTAAATAAAAAATCATATCTATTCATGTAATCCCTTGGTTTCTGTAAGATTTCTACTTCTTGAAATAATGTAAATAAAATGACATTGTTGAGGATATGAATAATTAATGCTATCAGAGACACATATTATGCATTTAAAATTTAATCTTCTAAAACCAAACATATGTTTCTTTTTTAAAAATATTTTTTATTGATTTCAAAGAGGAAGGGAAAGGGAGAGATAGAGAAACATCAATGATGAGAGAATCATTGATTGAGCCTGCAACCCAGGCAATTGACCTGACTGGGAATCAAACTGTGACCTCCTGGTTCATAGGTTGATGATCAACCACTAAGTCGTGCCATCTGGGCTATTTTTCTTTTTCTTTTTTAATTGGAAACTCTCTTTTATTTACATGTATTTTGATAAAGTCTTTTTTTATTTTTAAAAATACGAGTAGAGGCCCAGTGCATGAAATTTCGTGCACTGGAGGTGTCCCTCAGCCCAGCCCGCACCCTCTCCCTGTCTGGGACCCCTCAGGGGATGTCTGCCTGATGGCTTAGGCCTGCTCCCTGCAGTCGGACATCCCTCTTGCAGTCCAGGACTTCTCATTCCTTACTGCCCACCTGCTCACCCGAGGGGTCCTTAGCACTGCTGCGGAGACAGGAGAGGCTCCCACCACTGCTGCTGCACTCACCAGCCGTGAGCCCAGCTTCTGGCTGAGCGGCGCTCCCCCTGTGGGAGCACACTGACTACCAGGGGGCAGCTCCTGTGTTGAGCATCTGCCCCCTGGTGGTCAGTGCGCATCATAACGACCGGTCATTCTGCCATTTGGTTGGAAGGCATTTCCATAGTTTCATCACTCAAACAAAACATTTGTTCAAGTAAACATATTTTTCTAAGGTGTACCTTTTTAGTAGCCTAAATAACACACCCATAGTTATACTATAGGATCTTTACATATCCACATCATTTCTATAGCTATGTGTAATATGCGGCATCCTATCTAATAAAAGAGTAATATGCAGATTGACCATCACTCCAAGACACAAGATGGCTGCTCCCATGTGGTCAAAAATGGCTGCCCCCATGTGGACACAAGATGGCCACCACAAGATGGCCAGCAGGCGAGGGCAGTTGGGGGTGATCAGGCCTGTAAGGGAGGGCAGTTGGGGGAGACCAGGCCAGCAAGGGAAGGCAGTTGGGGAGGAGCCAGGCCTGCAGGGGAGGGCAGTTGGGGGTGACCAGGCCTGCAGGGGAGGGCAGTTAGGGGTGACCAGGCCTGCAGGGGAGGGCAGTTAGGGATGAACAGGCCGGCCGGGGAGCAGTTAGGCGTTGATCAGGCTGGCAGGGGAGTGGTTAGGGGGTGATCAGGCTGGCAGGCAGAAGCGGTTAGGGGCAATCAGGAAGGCAGGCAGGTGAGCAGTTGGGAGCCAGCAGTCCTGGATTGTGAGAGGGATGTCCGACTGCCAGTTTAAGCCTGATCCCGGTGGGATCAGACCTAAACAGGCGGTCGGACATCCCTCAAGGGGTACCAGATTGGAGAGGGTGCAGGCTGGGCTGAGGGACATCCCCCGCCCTCCCCCCTCCCGTGCACGAATTTCGTGCACCGGCCTCTAGTCTTAAAATAAAGTTGGTTAAAACAACTTTTCGTATAAGAAAGCACAGCTCCATAACCAATGACTGAAGAGGAAAGGAGTAGATTTAATTATCGTTCCCAATTCTTTTTTTCTTTAATCCTCACCTCAGGATATTTTTCCATTGATTTTTAGGGAGAGTAAAAGAGAGAGAAATATTGATGTGAGAGAAACACATCAATTGGTTGCCTCCTGCATGCACCCTGACTAGTGCCTGGGCCTGGGAGGAGCCTGCAACCGAAGTACGTGCCCTTGATCAGAATTGAACCCAGGACCATTCGGTCTGCAGGCCGACACTCTATGAACTGAGTCAAACTGGCTAGGGCTATTCCCAATTCTTCATTCCTTCCCTCTAACAGAATTTTGCACACATGCTTTTACTGTGCAATTGTGTAGTGCCTGTTAATAAAAGAGGTGGAATTTACATTTCTGCCTCATTGACTTTGAGCTTCTCCATATGACTCGCTCTGGATAATGAATAGTGAGTAGATGTGATGCCAATGAAAACTTTAACTGTGTTGCTGTGCTTTGGCTTGGCCTCTTGTCCTTCTGTGCATGAGCCACAAAAGTAACTGCTCCTCACAGAATGAAAGACTTATGGAGGAGACCTAGATCCAACCCACAGCCTGAAACCAAGCCAACCTGATTGACTTGAAAACCTGTCAGCAAGAGAAAAGAATGTTTTAAGCCATTGAAATTTAGGAGTTGTTTTGCAGCATCATTGTAGCAGAGACCTGATATTTTTTTAAAATCTTTATTGTTGAAAGTTTTACGTATGTCCTGTCCCATTTTCCCCCTATTGACCTCCTCTACTGGCCCCACCCCCACCCCATCCCCTGCCCTAGGCTCTCACCACCGCATAGTCTGTGTCCATGGGTTATGTATATATGTATACAAGTTCTTTGGTTGATCTCTTCCCTCTCACCCACCCTTCCCCACCTTCCCTCTGAGATCTGCCTTCTGTTCTATGCTTCTGGAGACCTGAATTTTACAAGGAGAACTAAGAAAACCAAGACACAGAGGAAGAAAAACTTTCTCAAGGTTATGTAGTAAATCACAAGACATTCAAAGGTAAAACCTACCTATTCTCATTCCAAGTACTTTATCCCCTTGACTAATCTATTATTTATTTATTTTTGCTAAGGAGAGTAACATTTTCTTATATATGTGTGTATATATGGCATCCACAAATTATGATGAACTTAACGTTTTGGGAAGGAAGAAAAGTTAAATTTTAAATACCTATTCAAATGAACAGAGGTAGCTCTGAGTATACCAGAACTCAGAAAATCTGGGTTAGATATCCACATAGTGTTTTACCATGTTTTTGCTCACTAGTCTGCCTTATTTTCTCTGAACCACAGTTTTTTTAATTGCTGAAAATAGTTACCATACTTTTTCAAAGGATCTGTGAAAAAACATATTTTAAGTAATGACCTAGTAAGTGACAGGCCATCCATGGTATGTCATAAAATTTTTGTATTAAATAAAAAATTATTTTTGACATCCTAAGATATTATATGAAAATAAAATGTGATTGCTCATTTACACTTTAAAGTCCATCATAGCTGATCACATCTGAAAGATCAGTTGGGAGCCGAAAACCAGGTATTACAGGCTTTATTAAGAGAAAGACCTGCCGGGCTGTCTCACAAGGGGAGAACAGCAACCCGTGCAGAGGTGAGCACTTCTTTTGAGGGGAGGAATGGGAAGGAATGGGGGCTTAGGGTACTCGGCGCGCGCTGATTGGTGGCTTAATGTATAGTCCATATAAGGTACATGGTTAGGCACTCAGGTATTTCCGGGCTGCAGGTTACTTCATTCTCCACCCACTAGTTGCGGGAAGAGAGGATCTATCAACATCTTCCTCTTTAGAGCTTGTAATCTAAGGTAAGTGTCATCAATGAAGATGTGAATTTGGTAAAATTTTATGGGTTCCCAAATATCCATCTACTGTTAACAGAAAGCAGAAAAAAATCTATTCAGCAGCATTTCATTCTTCTGCTTCATAATTAAAAGTGCTTTCAGCCCTGACTGGTTTGGCTCAGTGGATAGAGCGTTGGCCTGTGGACTGAGGGGTCCCGGGTTCGATTCCGGTCAAGGGCATGTACCTTGGTTGCGGGCACATCCCCAATAGAGGGTGTGCAGGGGCAGCTGATCGATGTTTCTCTCTCATCGATGTTTCTAACTCTCTATCCCTCTTCTTTCCTCTCTGTAAAAAAAAAATCAATATAATATATTAACAAAAGTGCTTTGATATTACAAACAATTTTGTAAAATAGAGAACAAACAAGGAAATATGCCATATAAAGCAAGGTTTAAAGAATTTCTCCTTCATCAGCATTTTTGGAGTTTTGCTACTGCTGGAATCAATAATAGAAGTAGTAGAGTTGCAACTGTTCTTTAACAATTTCTGAAAGGAAATTTTTCTTTGTTTACTCTATTTGAATTTAATCAATAGAAAATATCACAAAAATGTTGTTTTTCATGGTCAACTAAGTTGACAGAACTCAGAATAAAATACTTTCCCAGTTATTTAAGAAATCTGCTGAGATGCAAATTCACAACTGATACAATTTTTGAACTCATAGTCTACCATACATATGTCTTTCTTACAGTTTAAAGTAAAATTTGTGGAACCTCATTAATAAGTAGAATATTTAGAGTTAGTTACTATTATTTTCAATATGCCTGAAAATTAGAAATAATCAGTAATGGATATTTTCCTAACAGGGCCTTTAGGTAGATATAATTCCTCTGCAATACAAACCTAAGAGTGAATTGAATGTAATCATCACCCCCCCCTAAAAATAGGCAATTTAAGTCTTAATCTGATTGTGATCATGTACTTTTCAGTTAAGTTTCCAAGCCCAGAGGTCTATAACCAGTGAAGGGAATAAAACAGGAAATGTATTGGTGTTTCTTATACTATTTATGGTCTGGCAGAAAAAAGTTAACCATCTAGTACCCTTATGCCTTAAATAAACAAGTATTTCAGATGAGTAGGCAATATATTCCCAGGGAAATATAACTTCCTATGAGGTCATTTAAACATAAATCTATTTTGAAATTTCCCTGATTTTCACAATTGTTAAGTTAATGATTTTAATAGTAATTAGTAAATTAATAGGTTAATAAAGTTATTCTGGATAATAGTTATATTTTATTGGTAGGTACTGGAATTTGTATTGGTATTATAAACATACAACCATTTTTCTTAAATGTAAGCCGCATATCATGGTGTAGAAAAATCCTAATTTTTCCTTTTTCTCCTGAGAAAAATCAAGGTCATAGTCCCAGGTTATCTCTTATTCTCTAAACATTAGGATTGCAAAAATAATAAAAATGAGAGTGAAAATAAAAATAATGCTAATCACTGGAAATTAGAAAGATCAACCATGATGAGTGCCTACTGTTTCGCATACATCTATGTTTGGAAGCATTTGGAAAAGTCTTAGAAATTTCCAGTGGTCTCAAGTTTTCTTCAGTGTTTGCACTAAACTTGAACTAGTTTAATAAAACATGGAAACCTGCAAAGTTTTCACATTGCTCCCTTTTTTCTGTGTAGAAGTTTGGAAATGATTCAAATGATTAAAAAGTAATATACATATAATCCCAATTTATAAAATTAATATTTAAGAAACAATTAATTTTGGCCAAAGAAAAGATGACAGCTGAAACACTTTGAGAAACATTTTAAAATGGAAACTTCCTTTTATTCTGGAAAACTATCCTATATAATAAGAGAGGAATATGCTAATTATCCATTGCACCATGAGGCATAATGACCAACCGAGTAACAACTGGATCACGGATCTGTAGGTGGGTGGGGCAGCGAACTACAAGTTGGTGGTGGAGAGCTACAGGAGGGGGCAAGGCAGCAAGCTATGAGAGGAGGGAGGGGGAGGAGGATGGGAGGAGCTACAGGAGGGCGGGGCAGTGTGTGGAGAGCTACAGGAGGGAGCAGGGCAGCAAGCAAGTGGGAAGCAGAGAGCTACAGGAGGGGGCAGGGAAGCAAGCTATGAGGAGGGGCGGGGGAAGCTACAGGAGGGCAGCAGCGAGCTACTGGTGCACAGATTCATGCGCAGGGCTACTAGTACAATATAATTTTATGGCTTATAGCCTCCTCTCCAGGCTTGTTTCTCACCCCTTCATACAGATAGCTTACAGCCACACTGAACCAGTGTGGTTCTTACATTACCTAATGTTGGTTAGGGTACAAGTGCCTTTGCACATGCCACTGATTGTTCCCAGACAACCTTTGTGCCTCACTTTGATGATTCAAGTCAAGGATCACATCTGAAAAGCTGTCCTTCCTTGACCCCCACTCATTGTTATGTGCCTTCTTTTGTGCACTTATTGAATCCTATATTCTCGTTAAAGCAGTTCTTTCTCACATCTTCTGTACTATTATTTTCCTGCCTACCTCTCCTCTAAGCAAGTGCTCTCCAAACTTCTATGATTGCCCACTCTAAAACTTAAAAAAAACAAAAATTTAAATATTGATTTTAGAGAGAGAGGTAGGGAGAGGGATAGAGAGACAGAAAGATCAATGAGAGAAATGTTGATTGGCTGCATCCTACATGTCCCATACTGGGGATCGAGCCTGCAACTCGGGCATGTGCCCTGACTGGGAATCGAATCGGCAACCTCTTGGTTCATGGGTCAAACATGACTACCACTGAGCCATACTGGCTGGGTAAACTTTAAAACTTTCTTAACATGTACTTCTAATAAACGTGTGCATTATTTTGCATATGTTTACATGTATCCCTTGATAATATTTCACTCACATATATGCATCCTAAACAATGAATATAGAGTGTAATTTTAACATATCATTCCTTTAGTTTTGTGTATCAACTTGGTCTCTCTTGAGGTGTAAGCACTCACTTTATGGACCACCCTTCTAGATGATCATTTCCGTGAAAGCAGATACTTCAAAAAATTATATGTAACCCTAGCACTTGTGTTTGGTATATGTCAAATGCACATCCCTCATTAAACAATATCCATGGTAATAATGGGCTGATTTGGGGTAGCTGCACTAGAAGTTTGTAATTCATGGTCTTGAGAATTACAGAAAGGGAGGGGAACCTAAAGGTCACCAAATGCAATATCCTGATTGTATAGATAAATACACTCAAACTTGGACACGTTAAGTAATTTACCTAGTCTCATACATTCAGTGATTGATTGGGAGCCATTTCCAAGTCTCCCCATTTCAGTAGAATGCTCTTGCTATGATCTCTGTATAATTGTGGAGCAGTGGTTCCCAACTTTTCTTTGGCCGTGCCCCACCTAAGCATCTCTAAAATCCTGATGCCCCCACCCCTGTGACATATAATTCTTATTATTCATAAAGTGAATTCCTATTCACATGGGGGAAGCCTTTATAAAAGGCCATTAACTTGGTCTAAACAAGATTCCGAAGAACATGGCATCCATGAAAGAAAAATAAAAGAATGAAAGGACAGTTGAAGTACTGAGGAAGAAATCACTAAGAAATTGTTAAAAAAAATAATATGAAGTAATATGAAAAATAGCAAATAAAGTTTCAAAACACATAATAGAGAACTGAAATGCATAAATATATCACAATATATATTTATATACTGTATATGAGGCCCCTAGAACCATAAGAAATGCAAAATATTCACTGTTAAGAACTCATTCTCCAATTGCCCTCCCCTTAAAAATCAAATTACCCCTTCGTGGGGCATGTGCCTCACTTTGGGAACCATTGTGGTAGAGGAGTGTGAGCAGAGGAAGCATTTTATTCTACTTTTCTTCTTACACTTCTAACCGGCATGAAATAGTTTGATATTTCAGAAATAGAGCAAGTGCAGTGGGAATAACCCCTTGAGTTCAATAGATTTTCTCTTTCAACTGGTGATCCTGGTTCACTGAAGCTGCCAGTCTGATCTGGAAGGTGTTGAAATTGACCGTTTCAAAGCCTAACTTGGAATATGGTAGTCTCTAAACAACTGCTGTCCAATAGAACTTTTTGTGATGATGTAAATGGTCAATATCTGCATTATCCAAGATTCAATCTGTACTTTAAAATATGACTACAGAGATTGAGGAACTGAAATTTAATTTGATTTGTATTTTTAAAATATTTTTATTGATTTCAGAGAGGAAGGGAGAGGGTGAAAGATATAGAAACATCAATGATGAGAAAGAAGCATTGATCGGCTGCCTCCTGCACACCCCACACTGGGGATCGAGCTAGCAACCTGGGCATGTGCCCTGATCAGGAATCAAACCTTGACCTCCTGCTTCATAGGTCGACGCTCAACCACTGCACACTGGCAGGGCTTAATTTGTGTCTTATTTTATTTAACTCTAAATTGCTACATGTGGTTGGTGCCTACTGTATGTGAGAGTGCAGCTCTAGACTCAGAAAATAAAATGCCAAATGTAAATGTAGAAAAAGTATTTGTGTGGAGATGATAACTTTTTAATTTGGTAGAATTAAAGCAAGAAAACTAGGATATGTTTCAAGTAATTTGAAGAGCTAGCATCCAGTCAAAGATGAAAGAGAGTAGTGAGTAGGAAAAATAAGAAGAGTAGTGAGTATATCATATGCAAAGTAGGATAAAATGTTGTTTTTCCTTTTAGAAAATATTTTTGAACAGTTTCTCAAACTTTAATATGCGTATTATATGAATCACTTGAGGAGGCTTTTTTGTTTTTTGTTGTTGTTGTTGTTGTTTTTTTTTTTTTTTTAACACAGATTCTCAGTAAGTCTGGGCGACTTACTTTCCTAACAATTTTAGGAAATTTTGATGCTCCTGGTGTGTGTTCCACAATTCAAGTAGCAAGCATTTAGGGAAAAAAATAGGTTATACCTGTTGTAAAAATATTTGGTAAACAAAGTATAAAAAGGCATTGTAAAGTAATCACGAACCATATAAAATTGGAGTTAGGAGAGCATCCTATACAAATTCAAATGGGATTATCTCCAGAAACCATTCAATGACTCTCAATTCCCAACACTACATACATACATCAAATTGCGTCTTCCATGAGCTATTACAGCAACGGGAAAACCCTTTGTCATGTATCCTTATGTCACTTTGGTCCATAAAAATGTTTGGAAAGGGAGAAAAGAAAAGGAAACGGGTTGTTTCTGTAAAGGGATTGGATTCGGGCTCACTGAAGGAAATTTCCCAAGAAGCATTTCAATCTAGAGATAATCAGAATCATGTTTATGGCTGGGAAAAGGATACAAGTAATCATTAAATGACTTAAGTAGTCTGATTGAAAACAGTGAGACTGCCTGCTTGATATAATTGAATACAGCTGTATTATTTTCACAGCTTTGGTTATTTTTGCAGGTATATACTAGGAAAAATGATCCATACTTATTATTTCTAGTAGCAACCTGGATAGACACATCCATGGATTTGACTATTCCTATCAAGAATTTTAGGAAGCAAAAACTAGCTGTATGAAGTAGATAACTAGTGGAAAAAAAGGCTTTAGAAGTTTGGGCTAGGGTAAAATAAAAGGAGGCTAGTCTAGATTCATTAATTTCTGGCTACAAATGTAGAATCCAACCAAGTTCAGATTTGCCTTCATTCATGTTTATGACAGAACCACAAACAAACAGCACAATTTGGGTGGATGCAGACACCACATTCCATGAATCCATAGTTATTTCTGGAGGCAAACCTGGAATTTGGAAATCTCTGTATGGAAAAGGAGTGAAGAATCTATCAGGTTTCAAAAAACAAAGAAACCATGAGCCTAATGCATTTCATACATTAGTTTTTGAGAGGGGCCATATCAACATTCAAGGGTCTACTTATTACTTGGGAAATTATTTGATGTTCCATCTCTATAAATAAAAGCCTAAGTGACCGTTATGATGGAACGACCAGAAAAACTGGTCACTATGACATACACTGACCACCAAGGGGCAGACGCTCAACACAGGAGCTGCCTCTTGGTGGTCAGTGTGCTCCCACAGTAGGAGCGCCGCTCAGCTAGAAGCTGGGCTCACGGATGGTTAGCGCAGCGGTGGTGGCTGGGAGCCTCTCCCGCCTGCACAGCAGCGCTAAGGAGCAGCAAGCTGAGCAGTAAGGAGCAAGCAGGCAGGTAAGCGGTTAGGAGCAAGCAGTCCCAAATTGCGAGAGGGATGTCAGATGGCCGGATGTCCGACAGCAGGGATCAGACCTAAACCGGCAGTCAGACATCCCCCAAGGGGTCCCGGATTGCGAGAGGGTGCAGGCTGGGCTGAGGGACCACCCCCCCCATGGAAGAATTTCATGCACTGGGCCTCTAGTCGTTACATAATATCAAGTTCTAGCCCTAGCTGGTTTGGCTCAGTGGATAGAGCATCAACCTGCAGACCGAGGGGTCCCAGGTTTGATTCTGGTCAAGGGCACTATTGTGGTTGCAGGCTCCTCCCTGGTCTGGGTCCTGGTCAGGGCTTGTGCAGGAGGCAACCAATCCACGTGCTTCTCTCATCAATATTTCTCTCTGTCTTTCCCTCTCTCTTCCTCTCCCTCTAAAAATCAATTGAAAAATATCCTTGGGTGAGGATTAATATATTTCTAATTATTATTCCTTTATAAGGCCCACAGTGGTTCTGACAAAGCTAAATCTTCTGATGGTCATATCTTGTATTTGACAGTAAGAAAAGAAATGATCAACAAACCAAACATTTGTCATCATAATGTCTAAAGTTACTGATGACTTGTCCAACTACTTCACGTTGTTAAAGTATTTCTATATTTACAGAATTTAAACTGCCAGAATGATTGCTTTCCCTTAACCAATAGTCAGAAACACTGCTGTGATAGAGGTCATAATTTGTGCAATGGTGTAGACATGTTCAAAAACAGTGTGTCATATCTCCTTCCACTCAACCACTCAGCACATACTTGTATGTATCACTTGGGATGCTGGGAGTTGTTTGCAGTTTCTACAGTTTAATATTCCAAGTCAGTTCTCAAAATGAGGTCATCTGTAGAACTGTTACAGATGTTATTTAGATAGGAAGCCTGTAAGTATGCAGAACAAGATTTGCTATTTTTGCTATGGGTTTGTAGAAAATGAATTATGTTGTAGTTGTGGAAGTTCTGAATTATAGATGCTAAGATATTTGGGAGAAACTTTTAATTATACCATTTTTCCCCTTCAGAAATATATCATTTATATTCTGTAATTTAATAGGATCAAGTTCAAAATGTTAAGTTTACTTCTTTTCATACTCATATATGATACAATTAAAAGGAGAAACAAAATCTCATTTATCACAATCAATTATTGTTCTTTGGCAGAAGCAAATTTCATTTCTTCATTCTATGTCCCTTTCCTTGACTTCTTTCTCTTGCCTTCAGTCCCAAGAAGAAATAATCAAGCTATATACAGATGTCAGAAACTAATTCACTCTTTTATTAAATATTCAATAATAGAAAGTTTTAAAGTAAATCATACAGAAAATATAATACAGCAAAAAAATTAAGGAAAAATCTCTTCCTTTGTCTATAGCTACACTAATAAAAGAGTAACATGCTAATTGACCATATCTTTGCGACACCCACCAGCCAATCAGGTGTGAGTATGCAAATTAACCTAACAAAGATGGTGGGTTAATTTGCATGGGCAGGCGCCGAGCGGCCTCTGGGCAGCATGGGAAGGCAGAAAGGCGGCTCTGGCCAGATCGAAAGCAGTGTCGGCAGCCAGGAGAAGGAAGGCCTATTCATATATATATATATATATATAATTTACCTATTGATCCACTGTTTGCCCCATGGCTCTTATAGATCTCAAAACTAGTGTTTAGTTATGTTCTTGTCAAGCAATGAGGATACTTGACTAACCTGGGAATTTTATTCGTTGGTTTTTCTAAAGTAAGAAGGCAAAGGGGCACCCAACTGGTTTGGCTCAGTGGATAGAGCGTTGGACTGCATACTGAAGGGACCCAGGTTCGATTCTGGTCAAGGGCATGTACCTTGGTCGCGGCCATATCCCCAGTAGGGGGTGTGCAGGAGGCAGCTGATCAATGTTTCTCTCTCATTGATGTTTCTAACTTTCTATCCCTCTCCCTTCCTCTCTGTAAAAAATCAATAAAATATATATTTTTTAAAAAAGAAGGTAAAGGGGCAAGGCCAGAGAGGATGTTTGAAGCATAGGAAAAGCAAAAGTGCTTTTGTATTTTCTTCAAAATTGAAGAGCTGAAAAGTAATCTTTTTAATATACATAAAACCTGTCATCTCAATGAAAAAGGAATTCAAAATTTCTAAACAAATGAAAAGATTCCATTCTTCCAATATAAATTCTCTTTACATTCTTAAGGATTTTTGTAAAAGATTTCTGATTATTGTAGATAACACCAGTTGAATACAATATTAATTCTATTCTAGATCCATTGTCTTTTTTTTCATTTGAAAATTTAAGGTCATCTTATTAAGTTCAATGACGAAAGTTGTCAGAAGAATATTGTTTTGAAAATTTTTTTTCTTAGGAAAGAAAAAGAGGAAAATCAACAGTCTGCCATCATCGCCACCATTGCTGTGGCAGTCAAGTGTCTCTGCAGGCGGGGATAGTCCATTAATCAGTCAAGTCACTTTCTGGGTCAGCAGGATTGTATTCTGAATCATCCTCATCATCTTCCAGCCCCAAGTCATCCATTTCCTGGAACACAGACTCATCTATTTCTACAGTATTTCCAGCATCCTCTAAGAACTGAATATCAGATGTGTCAACATTATGATCTGTTTCAAATAGCTGTTTCCCACTTAATTTCTTTTTTTTAAATATATTTTTATTGATTTCAGAGAGGAAGGGAGAGGGAGAGATAGATAGAAAAATCAGTGATGAGAGAGAATCATTGATCAGCTGCCTCCTGCACACCCCCTACTGGGGATCGAGCCTACAACCAGGCATGTGCCCTTGGCCAGAATCAAACCTGAGACCCTTCATTCCACAGGCCCATGCTCTATTCACTGGGCCAAACTGGCTAGGGCTTAATTTATTTTTTCTTGCTTGTTCTTCTACTTTCACTCTTTTTTTTTAATTTCCAAGAGTTCTGCATCAGACTTTGCTTTCCAACTTAAGAAATTCCCAATTGTATCAGGAGTGCCATGAAATAATTGTTTTTCAGCTTCTGCTTCTTTTTCTTTCTTTTTGCTTCTGGTTTTTATATTTGACTCACTCTGTCATTTAATTTTCTTGCACAGCTGTCACTAAAGTAAAGATCCTCACCATACCAAGGTTTTCTTCTGCTTGTAATGCTAATAATTTCAAATGCCTGAGACATCATTATCTTCTAGATTTTGCTGGGAGAATAGGTAGATGTCATAGCAATGGTGAAGCTGGGAGTATTTTTTGCTAATACTGCAAAGAAGTCTGGATAGATGAACTCCAGAGCCTCCAGGTCCTTGTGCTGCTACTCGCCATCATCTGTCATTGTGACCCTCACTGCTTGCTGCCCATGGATTGCCCAGACTGCCCCCAGGACCACCACCACGCTGGGAATGTGGGCAGTGGTCGGGTGGGTGCAGGCACACAGTTCCCACCTGGGAGGCCCAGAGCCCCTGTATTCCCATTTTCAAGCTCTGTGACCTTTGCGGATAGTGGTCAGTAAATGGCATCTATTATTATTATGACTGACTTCTTATCCACCTAATAATCATATTTTTCTCTCCATTTCGCTAGGAGGAAGTTCACCTCATATTATAAAAATATTTTATTGGCCATCAACATACTAACAGAAAGATCACTATGTGAAACTAGTGTATATGTGTGTGTGTCGCGGGGGGGGGGGGAATTCCTTTTTATTGGAGACTCTGTATGACTTAAAGAAAATATTTATTTTCTAACATCTACAGATTTATCTGTGGCATAATAGGAATTAAAGAAAAGTCCAAAATGCTTTTATATTTTAAAGGTTAAATGACTATTACAAATTCCCTATTATTCCCACTTTTTTTCACCTTAGCTATAGAGGTTTGATTAGGATGGCTAGTTTAGGAATGCTAAGGCTAAACTGACCCTCATTCCATGTCCAGAATATGTTTTGAGAAGTTGGGAAAACTGCAAACTTCAGTCATTCATATTAATAGAGAAGAGAAAGATAATGAGCTGCATGAATAAAATCAATATTTTTGTTCTTACTATAATAGGCCAATTGGAATTATAATTAGAGAGTACCTTAGAGTTCTATCAGAATTAAGGACCTGTCACCATTTCCACTCTATTTTTATCTTTTTCAGGGGTTAAGATTTAGCTATTAAAAGAAAATAATCCTTTAGACACATAGTATATATTCAAAGTGATTCTAAATGGCATTTTATTCTTAACAAATTTGGTTGGTTCCACATTGATCATTAATAACTTGTAGATAATTGAGATCAAAACCTGCATTAAGGGCTTTTCATTCTTCTTAACTTTGGCTAATACTGCCCTCCCTAGGTACTTCCAAAAGTATTCTCAGAAAAATATCTCACATTTATGATTCATTTTGGTAAACATTTTGTATTGTGTTATAACTAATATGTAACTTTTATAAAATACAATTTTGAAATATACACAAAAACATATTTTTTTCTTCCTTTTTTTTCTTTTTTTTGTTGATCATCATTTAATTTTAATTTGGTATTGTGTAAAAAGATTAAAAATAGAGACTCAATTCTTCTCCCCTTCCTGAATACATACTCTTTGCAAATTCACTTTCATGTTTTTCCCATTAGAAGATGCAGTTTATTATCCCAACTCTAGAATCTGGGCTGTTCCCCTTATTACTTCGACCCATGGAATGTGGTCAAAGTTACATTGTGCTATTTCTGAGCCTAGGCTTCAAAGAAAACTTCTTTCTCTTAAAAGAAAAAAAAAATCTTTGCTTTCTCTTGAAACCCTGTCCCAGCCACAAGAACAATAGAAGCTAACCTCCGGAGAATGTGGAACAGAAAAATGTCATCCTAGCAAAGGCCACTGAAAACCAGGCAGTTCCCAGTTAATTTGCCAGCTGATCAGAAACCCATGAAGAAGCCCAGCTGAAACCAGAAGAACTTCCCAGCATAGCCCAGCCTAAACTGGTGGTTTGCAGAATTGTGAGCTAAGTGGTTCTTGTCTTAAGCCACTAAGTTTTAGAGTGGTTTACTATGCAGCAAAAGCCAACTGATACAAATATTCAAAATAGATACGCACAATTTTGATAATGGATTAATTACATAGAAGTTATAGTAATCTACAAAACTCATACCAACATTGATTTTACTCCTTAAGATAAAAACAAGACTAGACATTTGTTCAGCAAAAAATGGTAATTAAAGATGAAATGAAGCTTTTATACATTGTGATAATTATAATGGCAGATATTGTATTTATTTTTTCTTTATGACTTGCCTGTAGATATTTCATAAATAAGTTACTAAACCTACAATAATCCTTGTTCTTAGGTATTTCATACAACTTGACATATGTTTCTCCATGTTTACTCTAGAAAATTTATAATGAAGTACCACTATATTTTCTTTGATATGTCTCATTATAAGGAAACCCTGTAGTTATAGTTTGAGTTCCATCAGACGCTGACCCTGAGTCTAAGGATTGAATGAAAATAATTTAATTTGGAGATTAAGGAGATAACAGTGAAAGACATAGGAAATGAGACAGGAAAAGGAAGTCAGACAATAGAAGGTGATTATTAAGCGACTTACCATTGTAGATGAATACAGCCTATTTCTCCCAAAGACACACATCTCAGACTTATCCCGATTGAGAGAGATGGAAAGTGGAATATTTATACACTGACTCCCATCAATTTTGGGGTAAAGGCTGTTTCTGGGAGTTATTAGTTGCCCATCACTTTTGGCCTGTTGCCTAGCTGCAAACCAAGCCCCAGAGGCAAACAAAACGAAACAAAACAACCCACCATAGCAGTCTGATAGTTACAAAGAAGCCCAAACTAGCCCATGTAGAGACCACATGGAGAAGTTTAGAGATTCCATGAGGAATGACAGATATCTGAGCGGTCCCCAAGTTCAGTACTGTGCTATTCCATGTTCAGTCATTGTCTGACTGCAGCCATATTAAAGATCCCGAGCCAGAACCACCCAAACTAACTCTTCCCTAAGTTCCTGACATACAGAAACCATCTATATATATAAAAGGGTAATATGCAAAGTGTCCCCTCGGGAGTTTGACCGGGAGAACAGGAATTCAATCACTCGCTATGACGTGCACTGACCACCAGGGGGCGGCAGGGAACATGGCGGGTGATCAGCGGTGGCTGCAGGGTGCTGAGAGAGCATGGGAAGGAGGAGGTGGGGAGGCGGGGAGGTGGGGAGGTGAGGAACCTGATCGGCCCTAATCGCTGGCCAGGTCTAGGAACCCTACCCGTGCACGAATTTCGTGCACCAGGCCTCTAGTAAGAGATAATAAAATCATGGTTCTTGCAAGCTACGAACTTTTGTAGTGATGTGGGGTAGCAGCTAATTAAAACTATATTCATTAAAATATATTGGTAAAGTGTTAGACTATGTTAGGTTATAGTCACCAGATGGTGCCCATTTGTCCTCTTTTTGTGTGATTTTATGATATCGGGAACTTAAAAAAAAAAAAACATTTTTATTGATTTCAGAGAGGAAGGAAGAAGGAGAGAGAGGTAGAAACATCAATGATAAGAGAGAATCATTGTTCTGTTACCTCCTGCACGCCCCACACTGGGGATTGAGCCCACAACCTGGGCATGTGCTCCAACAAGGAATTGAACCGTGACCTGGTTCATAGGTCAACGCTCAACCACTGAGCCACGCAGACCATAATTGGGTACTTTTTAACCATTTGACTGTCTGTTGACTTAAATGACAAATTTGCTTGCAAACAAAATGCCTCCATTTGTGGCCAAAGTGGGGGGAAATAGGGGAGATCTGTAATAGTGTCAAAAAATAAATAATAATAAAATTGCAAACCCCCCCAA
This sequence comes from Plecotus auritus, assembly GCF_963455305.1. Lineage (NCBI taxonomy): Eukaryota > Metazoa > Chordata > Mammalia > Chiroptera > Vespertilionidae > Plecotus > Plecotus auritus. Next base: position 20,009,674 of record NC_137784.1, read on the forward strand.
AAAAAACCCCACCATAATTCAAGAGCTGATGGTTTAAAGTCTACAGATATTAACCAAGATGGCAATGATGAAAATATATGGGTGGGTCACCAACTGTGTTTGCTACAACCATTATCTTACAGATTCAGTCTAGGGTTTGAGTCAATCTAGTCAGATTAAAAAGGAGATCAAGCAAACACTTTTCATTGCATTAGGATCCTCAAATCTTTTCTTAACCTTTCAAAAATAGTGTAGAATCAGCATGTTTAATGCAAGTAAATCTATATCTAGCATTGATCTTAGATTCCCTATAGAGCTCCTATTACAAAGAAAATGCCACTAGTTTATGACCTTTGCTTATGAAAAGGCACAGTCAATTTGGCCTCTTTATTATATTTTGCTCCACTAGCCTTGCTTCAAATTCCTATTACATTGTACTTTTAATCTAAAATACAGCTCTGAGGGTCTTATTCAAACAAATTGCTGCATCTTCCTCATTTTTCCTCAACTTACACATGAGCCTCTCATTTAACATCCATTTTTGGCCCTTCCTCTTTTCCTGGCTGCATTGTTATTTGCTGAGGGATTACTTTATTTTTAAAAAAATATATTTTATTGATTTTTTACAGAAAGGAAGGGAAAGGGATAGAGAGTTAGAAACATTAATGAGAGAGAAACATCGATCAGCTGCCTCCTGCACACCTCCTACTGGGGATGTGCCTGCAACCAAGGTACATGCCCTTGACCGGAATCGAACCTGGGACCCTTCAGTCCGCAGGCCGACGCTCTATCCACTGAGCCAAACGGGTTAGGGCGGGGTTACTTTATTTTTATTTATTTATTTATTTTTGACTAATCCTCACCTGAGGATATTTTTTTCCATTGATTTTTAGAGAGAGTGGAAAGGAGGGGGAGAGGCAGAGAAAGAGAAACATCGATGTGAGAGAGACACATTGATTGGTTGCCTCCCACATGCTCCTTGGCCAGGATCAGGGATCAAGTCTGCAACCTAGGTACGTGCCCTTGACCTGAATTGAACCCAGGAGACTTCTGTCCACAGGCTGACACTACCCACTGAGCAAAACTGGCTGGGGCCCTGAGGGATTACTTTAAAAGCTTCTTATCTCCTCAGGTCACAAAGTTATGGGCATGATAGCAGAACAGCTGTTGTTGTTGGCGGGATTCAAGGAAACATGAGTTGAGGAGGAGCATGTAGAGGAAAGTCTGATGTCACTACCTTTCAAGAAAGTCAAAGTAAATGATGATGCAACTGTGGATGACTTTATATCTTTCCTAAAGTATTACTTTTCATTGTGATATATATATGATTCATGATTCTGAGTTTTTGCTTCAACAGATTTCACCCAAACAAACCCAGATGTGCTCATTTCTTTTTTTGTCCACTGATGTGTATATTTTTCTTTTTTTTTGAAATTGTTAGGGTGATATTGGTTAATAAAACCATACAGGTTTCATGGCCTGGCTGGTTTTGCTCAGTGGATAGAGCATCAGCCTGCAGACTGAAGGGTCCTGGGTTCGATTCCGGTCAAGGGCACATTCCTGGGTCGCAGGCTCGATCCCCACTAGGCGGTGTGTAGGAGGTGGCTGATCCATGATTCTCTCTCATCGATGATGTTTCTGTCTCTCTCCCTCTCCCTTCCTCTCTGAAATAAATAAAAATATATTTTAAAAAACCATACAGGTTTCAGATGTAGAACTCTATAACCCGTCATCTGCATACTTCATCATGCACTCACCACCCAAAGTCAACTCTCTTTCTTCCACAAAAGTTGCCCGATGCATATGTAGAACAAGACTTCCAAAGTCCTGGTCTCTGTCTAATTCTACATCCTCACCACCCATACATTCTTTTTAAAAAAAAAAAAAAAAAAATATATATATATATATATATATATATATATATATATATATTTTAAATTAATTTCAGAGAAGAAGGGAGAGGGAAAGAGAGAAACATCAATAATGAGAGAGAATCATTGATTCACTCCTGCACACCCCGCACTGGGGACCAATCCTGAAACCTGGGCATGTACCCTGACCGGGAATCCAACCTTGAACTCCTGGTTCATAGGTTGACACTCAACCACTGGACCACAGCAGCTGGGCCTTCCTGTAACATTCTTAGCATAACCCAGAAGGGATAATTTTTTCCCTTGCTCAAACATGTCACATTGTTTGATGTCCCCATCCCTTATACCATCAAGCAGACTGCTTCCCCTGTTGGGATATAATATTCCTCCCATCTCTATGGTAAACTCTTACTTTTTGACAATATTAATCACCACTTCCTTTGCAGAGCCTTTCTCGACATTAACAGGTTGAGTAAACTGCTTCCATTTTTTGTACTTCTGTATCATGTTTTCTATCTACATTGTAGTAACTAGATTACTAAATTATATGAGTTAATAGTCTCCCAACTAGACTTTGAAGTTCTAAAGATCTGAAACTGAGTCTCATTTTCTTCTAACACCCAGAGCCAGGAAACATCAGTCACAAAGTAGGAATGCAATAAATGGAGTTCACTGTTGAATTACCATTTTATTGGATTCTCTCTAAGAATTCTTATGCCTTTATGACTTTCTACATTGTAAAGTTTACATAGCAGTCATCACTGAAAATTTTTATTCTCCTTAAAACAAAAATAAAAGGGCATATTCAACTTTTCTTGAACCTCCTGTGATTCCTTCTCTTTCAGATCAAAGAAATCCTTGCTAGTTAAATTTTTTATAAAGCGAATGCTTACTTTCCTCATTTGAAAATGTTCCATAATTGGGTACATTTCTGGAAGTTATTTATATAATACGCATGGTAATTTCTTCCTTATAAGCTACTCCAAGACATCAACTATATCTGTTTAAGTGCTTTGTATTCTGTCTATTATGGTAATTTGCATAAAAGAAAGTAGGAATGACATATCCAAGCAGGCAATTAGTAATATAACTACCATCATCAACATAATCTTAATTCTCCTTTCCCAAATACGGTTTCATTATACTTTTACTATGGCTAGTTATATAGGTGAAATCACTGTGGGGTGGTAGCAGAAACACCAAATGGCAGTGAAGATATTGTTCTAACTCGGTACGTGCACGTTATTGTGTATCCTGGAATGTGCTGCTTAACTCCTCAGACCTTTGATTTCCTCAGCAATAAAATAAAATGGCTGGTAAAAATCTGGAGGGTTCACTGTAGCTCTAAATGATATCTGATCCCATCATTTTTTGATGATACCACTGTATTTGTATGCTGTACATACAAATTACATCAAATGAGTGCATTTATAGAATAGAGACTCATGTTCTTAGGATCTTAGAAAGATATAAAAGTGAAGAAGGTTGCCTTTTAAAATAGATATCTATTTTTTATTGATTTTATAGAGGAAGAGGGAGAGAGAGAGAGAGAGAGAGAGAGAGAGAGAGAGAGAGAGAGAGAAACATCAATGATGAGAGAGAAGCATTGATCGGCTGCCTCCTGTACTCCCTACACTGGGGATCGAGCCTGTAACCCAGGCATGTGTCCTGACTGGGAATCGAACCTTGACCTCTTGGTTATAGGTCGATGCTCAACCACTGACCAATTCCAGCTGGGCACCTTTGTATACTGAAACGAGAAAGAAAAATATCTAGGTGTAGGTCAAAGAAATGAAGCTCTAGAAGATGATGGCTTTTCATTTTGGCTGGATTTACTCATGTTGTGGCCATGGGGATGTTGATGACACCTTTATTGTAGTCAGTCTTAATGGGGTAGGATCTAGATCTTTTTAATAATAATAATAGTAATAGTGGAGAAGGAGGAGGAGGGTGAGGGAAAAGAGAAGGAGAAATCTAAAGAAGGAGAAGATAAATTAGAAGCTGTCAAAAAAAGAAAAAGGAAAAATAACATATGCTGCTTCTCAATGTGAAAATAAGCTGAACAATAAAGAGTAAGTTTTCCTTAAGGAACAAGTACCACACAAGAAGTCTGTTCAATTACATCAGTTTACAAAGATCCATGATCCTAGTGCCTATAATGGTCCTTCAATTAAGGATTCAGGAAACTGGAATGCTATGAGAGTGATGAGAAATCTAAAGGTGAAAAAAGATATCTCAACACTTCCTTTGTTTTATTCTAACATTACAGAAGGGAAAGAAAACATTTTAAAATATCAATTCCCTTCCAAAGCTTTCTGTTAACTATTGCCAATTTAATAAAGTGGAAAGAGCCTAAAAATCGAGTTTCAGATCTTAGTGAAGTTAGAAAGAAATTTAAAAGACCTTTGGATGAAGTTTTACTTAATATACTAAGAAACTTGAAGACTACGCTAAAGATGAGGAATCTCATCTTCTATATAACTTGTCACATTTAAGATAAAAATAGGGATACCATACAGAAAAGATGTCACTGAATTTGTGGAAGATATTCTGCAAATGTTTATTAGTGGACCAATACATATTTCACTAACATTTAAGAAACTGACAAATGTAAATCATGTGTCGTCATTTCCTAAGCAAATAGGAATTTACTTCAGTACATCTCTCCTTAATCACAATTGCAAATGTTACTACAAAATGAATTTGGATGTGTGAGCTCTATCTTTCACTCTGCATATTGTCTAGTTGATAAATTATCAAGTAAACTCTTATTTGAAAGATACAGCTCAGAGAGTTCTTACTGACTCATTCTGCCATGGCCTCAGCCTATCTTAGGCAAATGTGAAGTTACTTTCTTTTTTAAAAAAAATACTTTGTTATTGATTTCAGAAAGGAAGGGAGAGATAGAAACGTCAATGATGAGAGAGAATCATTGATCGGCTGCCTCCTGCACTCCCCACACTGGGATTGAGCCCGCAACCCAGGCATGTGCCCTGACCAAGAATTGAACTGTGACCTCCTGGTTCATAGGTTGATGCTCAACCACTGAGCCACACTGGCCAGGCAATGTGAAGTTATTTTCTACAAGCAATGTCAATGAAATGCTTCCTATGCAAATGTCTTTCAGATGTAGTAAAGTCAATATTTCCTATTTACATGGTGTCATAATTAATTAACTGTAACCCCTGTAATATTTTTTAAATTTTGAAAAAGTGAGTTTTAAAACTATGACAATAAATCAATGCAGGGAAGTTTCCTCCTATTTTGTAACATTACTTTTACTGGATTGCATGTAGTCTCTTATCTGATCTCTCTGCTCCTGCCCTAGCCCCAAGGTAGTGTCTTCTCAGCCAGAGTGAACTTTGAAAAGTGTTTGATCATATCAATTCTTTTCTCAAACCTCACTGCCTTCTTTTTTTCTTCCAAAATTTTTATTGATTTCAGAGAGAAAGGGAGGGGAAGAAATAGAAACATCAATGGTGAGAGGGAATCATTCATCAGCTGCCTCCTGCACGACCCACACTGGGGATCGAGCCCACAACCCGGGCATGTGCCCCAACTGGGAATCAAACTGTGACCTCCTAATTCATAGGTCGACACTCAACCACTGAGCCACTCTGGCTGGGCTATTTTTATTTTGGATAAAGACAATTACCAAACACAAATGGTCACTCCAATTACCAGGTGAATTTAGGTTGAACTATGTGTGAGAAAGGGTGCTGTCAAGTCCTCTTAAATAAGGACTAGTTGCTGTTTATCTTTGGAACAAGAATATAATGGGCTGTATCTACATGGCTATATAAAAGGTTGAGGCTTGTGTCTGCAATCTTTTTAGATTGCCGGTGACGGGCATCACATTCCAGTTTAATGCTTACTCAATAACAAAACTTGTTTCTTTCTCTTCTAACTTTGTAGTGAAGTTTTCTGAGTTCCAGAAGATTTTTTTTGTTTCTAATTATACTCCCCCAACATAGGTAAATGCAAAATCACATTAAAAAACAGAACAAGAGGAATTCTGGTTTCCACTTGGGAAGTAGAGAGTTAGAAAAGCATCATCCTTACAAGAACCACCACCAAAGCTGGATAAACTGCAAGTCTGCAACTTTTCTCAGTTATAGGGTAATTAATTAGACCAAAATGTAAAAAAAATAATAATAATAAATCAGCTGGGATTGTTAACAAAGTAGTAGAGGACACTTGGGGACAGTCAAGAGAATGTGGATCCCTTTGAGTTCATAGATAGAGGGGGATTCTACTTATATGACTTTCTGGAAAAAACAAAGCTATATGAATGGATTAGTGATTGCTGGGAGTTCAGGGTGGGGGAAAGAGTTGACCACAAAGATAAAGAATTAAGAAATTTTCTTGTTTTAAATATATTTTAAATGCTATTTTATTCTTTAAAGTATTACAAATAGTAGTATATATGTCTCCTTTTTCCCCCATTGACCTTCCCCCAGCCTCCCCTACCCCCCACCCCCCCCCCCGCACATGCCCTCACCCCCACCCCAGTGTCTTGCATCCATTGGTTATGCTTACATGCATGCATACAAGTCCTTCGGTTGATCTCTTACCTTCCCCCGCCCACCCTCCCCAGCCTTCCCACTATAGTTTGATAGTCTGTTCAATGCTTCTTTGCCTCTGTATATATTTTTGTTCATCAGTTTATAATGGTCTCTATATTCCACAAATGAGTGAGATCATGTGGTATTTTTCTTTCACTAACTGGCTTATTTAAATATATTTTTATTAGTTTCAGAGGAAGGGAGAGGAGCGAGAGATAGAAACATCAATGACGAGAGAATCTGATTGGCTGCCTCATGCACGCCCCCTACTGGGGATGGAGCCCGCAACCCAGGCATGTGCCCTTGACTGGAATGGAACCCAGGACCCTTCAGTTCGTAGGCAGAAGCTTTATCCACTGAGCCAAAGCAGCTAGGGCAAGAAATTTTATTAGTTGATAGAACTCTTCTGTGTTATGTCTTGGGTTGTAAAGACATGATTCTGTACATTTGTCAAAATTAATGAAATTGCTTATCGCCAACAGTGAATTTTACTGTTTGTAGTATAAAATAAATTTAGAAGGAATAAAATATAATACTAATTTGATAATTTGTCATAAGTTACTAATAAATCTCATCAGTGGCACATTGAATCACATAAAAGTTTCAGATTTATTAAGAAAAACTTATTTGGTTTTCTTGTATCAACAATGAATCAAACAAAAAACATATATTCAAATCAAGGACAAACTGAAAAAATATAAAGTGTATATAAAAGTCTATGTAAAAATGCATTGTATTTTTTTGTTAATCCTCACCTGAGGATACCTTTTCATTGATTTTTAGAGAGAGTGGAAGGGAGAGGGAGAGACAGAGAGAGAAACATTGATGTGAGAGAGACATCAATTGGTTGTCTCCCACATGCACCCCAGCTGGGGCTGGGAATCGAGTCTGCAACCAAGGTAAGTGCCCTTGACCAGAATCAAATCCTGGACCCTTCAGTCTGAGAACTGACACTCTATCCACTGAGCCAACTGACTAGGGCATAAAGTATATTTTAAACAAAATTATTAGGTCTGTCTCATTAAAGGGAGGTAGTATCATATTTGGAATAGCAGCCTTACCTGCAGTCTTATTAAGCTAGGAAAATGATAGTAGAGATGGAAAGGGTTAGGTCAGAAGGCACAGAAATAGTTCAGTGTTGTGGGTATGAATTATAAAGATAGATTAATCAGAGTTGACTGATAGAGTTAAAGAAATGAAATTGTAAGATCACTGCACGGTACAGAGATTTGAAATAGAAAAGAATGGATTGATTCTGGTAAGCTGTTTGAGCCAGTGTAATAACTAATTAGAAAAACAAGAGTTTTATTGATCAAATTTGAGAAGGGGATTATTCTATAAGCAATTCAAGCAAAATTTCCTTACAAAATGGTACTTAGACTATGGAATTAACTGTCAAAATGTTTTCTATAAAAGAAAAAGAATTTGATAAATATGTATAAATTATAGCAAGGGCTTAAATAAGAAAGTTATTGATAGGCAAGGTGCAATTATAAATAATCAGAAATAGGGAAGTGGAAGTTAGAATTTAGCTCAAAGCAGGTTACAAACAACTGACATGGAGATTGTAGAGTTGTTTGTCAGACAATAGGCCAGGTATCCAGCACATGCAAATGTTTGTAAAGCATCTAGGTAATTTGATCAATGTAAGGAGCCTAGTTCAAAGTGACAAAGTAAAAACGCTGGCATAATTATCCCTTGGAATGTAACATTTAAGCAAGACTTTTGGTTTTGACCATTTAGGATTGAATTGCATTTTATTTATGAATAAAAACCCAACATGTTCAAATGCAAATTCATTCATTTCACTCAAATTATACTTACATACAAATCAAAGGCTATTCTGAAAGGGCCATTATGATTTTCTCATTTGTCAAATGTTTATACAAATTGTATTTGCCTCCTTAATCTAACTGTTGCAGCTCCAAATATAACTCCATTTGGCCTTTTTTTTTCTGACAACATGCAAAAGTTACTTATTAAAAAAGCACTCTCATACATTATTGATAAAATTTTAATTGGTACAACAGCCAAGAGCATTAAAAAAAAAGTGGGGAATCGCCCAGCAGGTGTGGCTCAGTGGTTGAATATCGACCTATGAACCAGGAGGTCACATGCCCAGGTTGCAGGCTGTATCCCTGGCATTGGGTGTGCAGAAGGCAGCCAATCAGTGATTCTCTCTTATCATTGATGTTTCTATCTCTCTCCATCTCCCTTCCTCTCTGAAATCAATTAAAATATATTTTAAAAAGGGGCAGGAGGGAATAGATTCTACTCTCAAATACCATTTTTTTATTATTGATTAAGATATATATGTGTCCTTATCCAGCCATTCCTCCCCCCTCACCCCCCTGTTGTCTGTGTCCATTGGTTAGGCTTATATGCATGCATACATGTCCTTTGGTTGATCTCTCCCACTGCTTACCCCCACCCTCCCCTACCTTCCCTCTGAGGATTGGGCATCTGATGGATGCTTCTCTGTCTCTGGATCTGTTTTTGTTCATCAGTTTATGTTGTTCATTATAATCTACAAATGAGTGAGATTATGTGATCTTTATGTTTCTCTGACTTATTTCACTTAGCATAATGCTCTCCAGCTCCATCCATGCTGTTGCAAATGGTAGGAGTTCCTTCCTTTTTTACAGCAGCATAGTATTCCATTGTGTAGATGTGCCAAAGTCTTTTAATCCACTCATCTGCTGTTGGGCACTTAGGCTGTTTCCAAATCTTAGCTATGTGCTGCTATGAACATAGGGGTGCATATATCCTTTGATTAGTGTTTCTAGTTTCTTGGGATATATTCCTAGAAGTAGGATCACTTGGTCAAATGGCAGTTCAATTTTTAGTTTTTTCAGGAAACTCCATACTGTTCTCCACAGTGGCTGCACCAGTCTGCATTCCCACCAGCAGTGCCCGAGGGTTCCTTTTTCTCCGAATCCTTGCCAGCACTTGTCCTTTGTTGATTTGTTGATGATAGCCATTCTGACAGGTGTGAGATGGTACCACATTGTTGTTTTGATTTACATCTCTCAGATAATTAGTGATTTTGAGCATGTTTTCATGTGTCTCTTGGCCTTCCTTCTGTCTTCTTTTGAAAAGTGTCTATTTAGGTCCGTTGCCCATTTTTTGATTGGATTGTTTATCTTCCTTTTGTTAAGTTGTATGAGTTCCCTATAAATGTTGGAGATTAAACCCTTATCGGACATAACATTGGCAAATATGTTCTCCCATGCAGTGGGCTTTCTTGCTGTTTTGTTGATAGTTTCTTTTGCTGTGCAGAAGCTTTTTATTTTGATGTAGTCCCATTTGTTTATTTTCTCTTTAGTTTCCATTGCCCTAGTAGCTGTATCGGTGAAGATACTGCTTTGGCTTATGTCTGAGATTTTGCTGCCTGTGGATTCCTCTAGTATTTTTATGGTTTCCCATCTTATGTTTAAGTCCTTTATCCATTTTGAGTTTATTTTTGTGTATGTTGTAAGTTGGTGGTCTTGTTTCATTTTTTTGCATCTATCTGTCCAATTTTCCCAATACCAATTATTGAAGAGACTGTCTTGACTCCATTGTATGCTCTTGCCTCCTTTGTCAAACATTAATTGAGCATAGTGGTTAAGGGTCAATTTCTGGGTTCTCTATTCTGTTCCATTGGTCTATATGTCTGTTCTTGTACCAGTACCAGGCAGTTTTGAGAACCCTGGCTTGGTAATATAGCTTGATATCTGGTATTGTGATCCCTCCTACTTTGTTCTTCTTTCTCAGGATTGCTGTAGCTATTCTGGGTCTTTTTTTATTCCAGAGGAATTTTTGGAGAGTTCGCTCTAGGTCTGTGAAATATGACCTTGGTATTTTAATGGGTATTGCATTGAATCTGTAGATTGCTTTGGACATTTTAATGATGTTGATTCTACAAATCCATGAACACAGTATGTTCTTCCATCTGTTTATGTCTTCATCTATCTCTTTTTTCAGTGTCCTATAGTTTTCTGAGTATAGGTCTTTTACCTCCTTAGTTAAGTTAATTCCTAGGTATCTTATTTTTTTTGGTGCGATGGTAAATTGGATTGTTTTTTTAATCTCTCTTTCTGTAAGTTCACTAGTGGTGTATAAAAATGCCATAGATTTCTTGGCATTAATTTTGTATCCTGCTACTTTGCCAAATTCATTTATTAAGTCTATTAGTTTTTTGATGGAGTCTTTCGGGTTTTTTATGTACAATATCATGTCATCTGCGAATAAGAACAGCTTTACTTCTTCTTTTCCAATTTGGATGCCTTTTATTTCTTCTTCTTGTCTGATCACAATGGCTAATACTTCCAGTACTATGTCGAACAGGAGTGGTGAGAGTGGGCATCCCTGTCTTGTTCCTGTTCTGAGGGGAAATGGTTTTAGTTTTGCCCATTGAGTATGATGTTGGCTGTAAGTTTGTCATCTAACGCTTTTATTATGTTTAGGTATGATGCCTCTATTCCCACTTTGCTGAGTGTTTATATCCGGAAAGGGTGTTGGACTTTGTCAAATGCCTTTTCTGCCTCAATTGATATGATTATGTGATTTTTAAAAAATACATTTTTGATTTTTTTTTTTACAGAGAGGAAGGGAGAGGGAGAGAGAGTTAGAAACATTGATGAGAAAGAAACATCAATCAGCTGCCTCCCGCACACCCCCTACTGGGGATGTGCCCGCAACCAAGGTACATGCCCTTGACTGGAATCGAACCTGGGACCCTTGAGTTCACAGGCTGACACTCTATCCACTGAGCCAAACTGGTCAGGGCTGATTATGTGATTTTTGTCTCTCAATTTGTTGATGTGATATACCACGTTTATTAATTTGCAGATATTGTATCATCCTTGCATCCCTGGAATAAATCCCACTTGGTCATGGTGCATGATCTTTCTAATGTAATGCTGGATCCAGTTTGCTAGAATTTTGTTGAGGATTTTAGCATTTATGTTCATCAGGGCTATTGGCTTATAATTCTTTTTCTTTGTAGTGTCTTTATCTGGTTTGGGGATTAGGGTAATGCTGGCTTCATAGAAAGAGCTTGGAATTTTTTGGAATAGTTTGAGAAGGCTTGGTTTTAGTTCTTCTCTGAATGTTTGGTGAAACTCCCCTGTGAAGCCATCTGGTCCCTGGCTTTTGTTTGCTGGAAGCTTTTTGATTACTGCTTCAATTTCATCAGTAGTTATCGGCCTATTGAGGTGTCTTTTGATTCTTCCTGATTGAGTTTTAAAAGCTTGTATTTTTCTAGGAATATGTCCATTTCATATGTCCAGTTTGTTGGAGTACAGTTGTTCGTAGTATTTATTTACAATCCTTTGTATATATGTGGGATCAGTTTTTACTTCACCACTTTCATTTCTGGTTTTATTTATTTGGGTCTTCTCTCTTTGTTTCTTGGTGAGCCTGGCTAGAGGTTCATCAATCTTGTTTACCCTTTCAAAGAACCAGCTCTTGGTTTCATTGATCTTTTGTATTGTGGTGTGCTTTTTTGTTTGTTTTTTCCCTATGTCCTTTATTTCGACTCTGATCTTTATTATTTCCTTCCTTCAGGTTACTGTGGGATTTTCTTGTTGTTCTCTTTCTAATTCTTTAAGTTGCAAGGTTAGGTAATTTATTACTATTTTTTCTTATTTTCTGCTGTAGGCCTGTAGAGCTATGAACTTCCCCCTCAGGACTGCTTTCATTTTGTCCCATAGATTTTGGATTGCTGTGTTTTTGTTGTAATTTGTTTATAGGATGCTTTTTATTTCTTCTTTGATCTCTTTGGTAATCCAATCATTGTTTAATAGCATGCTATTTAGCCTCCAAGTGTTTGTTTTTTTCATTGTTTTTATTGTAGTTGATTTCTAATTTTATGCCACTGTCATCTGAGAAGATGCTTGTTATGATTTCTATCTTCTTGAATTTGAAGAAACTTTGCCTGTGTTCTAATATGTGGTCTATCTTTGAAAATATTCTGTGTGTACTTGAGAAAAATGTATATTCTGTAGCTTTGGGGTGAAACGTTCTGAAGATGTCAATTAAGTCCATCTGATCTAGTGAGTCATTTAGAATTGATGTTTCTTTGCTGATTTTTTGTTTAGAGGACTTATCCAGTGATGTTATTGGGGTATTAAAGTCCCCTACTATGATTTTATTGCTGTCAATGTCTCCCTTGATACCTTCCAGAAGTTATTTTTTATGTATTTGGGTGCTCCTGTATTGGGTGTGTATGTGTTTACCAGAGTTATATCCTCTTGTTGAATTGCTCCCTTTAGTATTATGAAGTGGCCCTCCTTATCTCTTGTTTTGGCCTTTACCTTGAGGTCTATTTTGTCAGATATAAGTATTGCAACCCTGGCTTTTTTCTCATTTCCATTTGCATGAAAAATTTTATTTCATCCCTTCATTATCAGTCTGTGTGAATCCTTTGTTCTGAGGTGGGTCTCTTGCAGACAGCAAACATATGGGTCATATTTTCTTATCCATTCAGCTACCCTATGTCTTTTGATTGGAGCATTTAACCCATTTACATTTAATGTCATTATTAAGTACTTGTTTATCACCATTTTTATTCTTTATGTTTGTGCTCCTTCTTGCCTTTCTGTTTTTTCTTTTTACAGCAGTCCCTTTATCATTTCTTCATTACTGGCTTGGAGGTAATAAGCTCCCTTAGCCCTTTTTTGTCTGTGAAACTACTGATTCCACCTTCAATTGTGAATGATAGCCTTGCTGGGTATAGTATTCTTGAATTCAGCCCCTTGCTTTGCATCACTTTGTATATTTCCTTCCATGCCCTTCTGGCCTGGTGCATTTCTGTTGAGAAATCAGTTGATATTCTAATGGGATATCCCTTTTAGGTAACTTTCTGTCTCTCTCTGGCAGCCTTTAAGATTCTTATTTTGTCATTGATGTTTGCCAATTTAATTATGATGTGTCTTGGTATTGGTCTTTTTAGGTTCATCTTGTTTGGGACTCTATGTGCTTCTTAGACTTGCGTGGTTATTTTCTTGCCAGCATCAGGGAAGTTTTCTGTCATTATTTCTTCAAGCAGGTTTTCTATTCCTTGCTCCTCTTCCTCTCCTTCTGGTACCCCTATTATGTGGATGTTGTTTTGTTTCGTGTTGTCCCAAAGCTCCCTTAGGCTCTCCTCCAGCTTTTTAAGATTTCTTTCCAGTTGCTGCTGGAGGAAGAAGTCCAAGTTTTTGTGTTTTTTTCCTACCTTGTCTTCTAATTCACTGATGCGGTCCTCAGACTCTTCTAGGCTACTATTTAAGACTTCCATTGTGTTCTTTATTGCAGCTATGTCATTTTTCATTTCCTCTTGGTTCATTTTCATGTTGGTGACATTCTCTTTCAGCTCCTTATAGTTCTCATTGAGTTGTGTGTATTTGTCATCCACCCATTTGAGCATCGTTATTACCATTACTCTAAATTCTTTCTCTGACATGTTACTTGCCTCCATTTCATTTAATTCCCTTTCTGGTGATTCCTCTTTTTCTTTCCTTGGGAATTGTTTTTTTTGTCTCCCCATTTTTTTGCTGTAACATTTTAATTGTTTCTGTGTCTTAGATCAAACTGCTTTGCTACCCAGGTTCTTTTAGGGGTGTTGCTAGTGGTGTGCTCTCTCAGGTCTCCTGGACTTAGTGATATAGCGGAGCTCTGTACTTGAGGTATTTTGGTTCTCTTGTATAGTTGGATCTTGAATGTTAGTTTCTTATTTGTGGATCAAGTCTCGTCATGGATTGGCAATGTTACTCACCCCCAGCTTCGTTGTGCACGCTGTTTTGGATGTGATCGTGGTTCTGGCTCTTGTAGAAAAGGTTGTATGAGGTCTCACTAGTATGTGCTCTCTGTGAGTTCCCAGAGTCCACGGCCTGGGAGGAAGGAGTCTTGGGGCCTGAGGCTCAGGTACTGTGACTTTGGCTGGTGTGGTGTGACTCTTGCTGAATTAGCATCACTCTGTACCTCACTACAAGGGTCCCAGAGCCTGTGACAGTGGGAGGCTAGTGTCTCGTCGTCTGTGGTTGAGGCAGAGGGACTCTGGCCAAAGTGATTTCCCTCTCTGAATTACAAGGGGGTTCAGGATCCAGCAGCTAGGGAGGTTGGAATCTTGCAGTCTGTGGTTGAAAAAATGTGACTTTGTCCAGGGAGTCAAGTCCTCCGCAACTCACCAAGCTGTCCAGTGGTAGGCAGCTGGGAGGGGGACATCATGGATCCTGCTGAGGGTTGGAGAGGCACAAGTCTAGTGGCAGCTCACAGAGGGGCCCAGGAGCCATCTGCACGGGGTATGTGCTCATGGAGCCCACTCACTGGATTGAACTGATTGTGGTATGCCACCAGCCCCATGGAGGGAGAAGTCCCAGTTTCTGCTTTGCGGGATGTTCACCCTTGATTGGATATGCGTGCTCAGAGGCTGCTTACAGAGGCACCCAGGAGCTTTCTGCTGGGGCAGTGGGCTCAGGTGGCCTGTGTGCTGGAGTGGCGCTACCGTAGTGACTGGATGACAGCAGCTGGGGTTGTGGGGTTGTGCCTTGCAGCAGCTCAGAGAAGCACCCAGGGGCTGCCTGCTGGGGCAGTAGGCTCAAGGGGCTTGTGCGCTGGATCGGTGCAACTACAGTGCCTGGAGCTCAGCAGCTGAGGAAGGGGAAGTCCGAGTTTCTGCTGCTGGGCCTTGTGCCCTTGGTTGGATACAAGTGTGCCTAATGGAAGCTCACAGAGGCACCCGGGAGTTGCCTGCTGGGGCGGCAGCCTCAGGGGGCCTGCGTGCTGAAACCACAGGACTGCAGTGTCTGTGGGTAGGCAGCCGGGAAGGGGGAAGTCCAAATATCTACTGCTGGGGCCATGCACCCTTGTTTGGATGTGAGCGGAGGCTCAAGGAGGCACCCAGGAGCCCACTATAGGGGCAGTGGGCTCAGTAGGCCTGCGTCCTGGCAAGGCACAACTGTGGTGTCTGGAGGTCAGCAGCCGGGGAGGGGAAAGTTCCAATTTTTTCTGCCTTGCGCCCTTGGTTGAATTTGCACATGCCCAATGGGGGCTCACAGAGGCACCCAGGATCCGCCTGTTGGGGTGGTGGGGCTCAGGAGGCCTGCGCACTAGAAAGGTGCAACTGCAGTCTTTGGCAGTCAGCAGCTGTGGAGGAGGAAGACTCAGTTTTGCTGCCCAGGCCTTGCATCCTTGGTTGGATTCGTGTGTGCCCAGTAGTAGCTCACAGAGGCACCAGGGAGCCATTTGCCAGGGTGGGGCACTCAGAGGAGCCCTTGCACTGAAGCGCCTGACTGAGTTGTCTGTGGGCAGGCAGCCAGAGGGAGGGGGGAAGTCTGAATTTCTACTGCTGGGGCTGTGCGCCCTTGTTTGGATACAAGCGCGCCCAGCAGAGGCTCACAGAGGCACCCGGGGTCCGTTTGCCAGGGTGGTGCACTCAGAAAGGCCCTTGTGCTGAAGCCACATGACTGAGGTATCTATGGGCAGGCAGTTGGGAGTGGGGAAGTCTACTTCTGGGGCCTTGTGCCCTTGGTTGGATTCAGGCACACCCAGTGGCAGCTCACAGAGGCACCTGGGGTCCGTTTGCCAGGGCAGTGCACTCACACACTCAGAGGGGCTCTGGCACTGAAGCTGTATGACCGAGGTGTCTGTAGGCAGGCAACCGGGAAGGGGGAATTCAGAATTTCTACTGCCGGGGCTATGCACCCTTGTTTGGATAAGAGTGTGCTCAGTGGGGGCTTGCAGCGCACCCAAGAGCGGCCTGTGGTGGGGTAGGCTCAGGAGGTGCAACTGAGGTATCCAGAGGTCGGCAGCTAGGAAGGGGGGAAGTCATATTTACTGCTGTGGGAGCCATGCACCCTTGGAGGTGGATGTCCTAGGGTCTGTAAGTCTGTGGTTGGGGCAGCAGGATTTTGGCTGGAGTGGCTGCAGGATCACAGGCAGTGCAAAAGACCAGTCTGGGTGGTGGTGCTGATGAGTTCCTAGAAAAGGCCGCTCTTCCCTTCAAAATGGCCTGGGCTCTGTGCCCGAGCCCCAAAGCCCAGGGAGTGCCCACAGAGGTGATAGGTGCTCCCTGTCCAGGAGAGCCTGGTCTGCCATCCCCTGCTGCCCCTGCCAGATTTAACTGTCCCTCACTCACTCACACACACACCACACACATCCACACACTCTCCTTTCATCCCCTCACTCACTCACACCCTCTCCCTCACCTGTGTCCTACCAGCCGCCATCGTCCTCATCTCAAATACCTTTTTAATTAGTGAAGGAGTCAGAAGAATTTTTAAGATATGAAATGATACCATCAGAGTTTAAAATAGAATTAATAATATCTATAGCCTAGATAAGAATGTACATTGTTCTTACAGGGATAAAGAACCTTGACCTTGATGGTGGACATCAGGCATATGAAAACAATGTTTAATTTAAAAATAAAAAAGAGAAGAAAATCACTTTGAATTTTAGTGGTTTTTGATGGAACAATTCTTCCCTTGTCCCTCCCACCACCAGCAGCTCTGCCTTCAGTTATCACCTTTTCTGGGGGAAAATCCTTTTTGGAATGTTTATTTAGCAAATGTCCTCTTCATGTCTTCAATGAGTCAGACTCTGTTTTGGACACAGGAGCTACAGTGATGAATAAGACAAACTCCTTCCCCTCATGAAGCTTACATAACTTGTGACAGAGTCCAAATATAGGCAGATGAATGCACAAATAAACTTAGATATTTTAGAGTGCTATGTGCAAAGTTGCAAGTAGAATTTTAAATTGTTTTGTACAAAACACCAAGCAGAGTCCAAAACTTAATTAAACATGCCAAGAATATTAGTTCCTTCTTCTTTCCTTCCAACCTCCCTTCTTCCCTCCCTTTGCTTTCCTATCTCCCATTGTTGCCCTTTCTCTTCTCTCCCAATTTTCACTTGATTCTCTGTCTGTATAACTTCTGCTAAAAATTACATTGTTCTGTCATGGTTTTTACTTTTGAGGATGACTGCCAGAAACCACTCCCAGTTCAGCATGCCAACACTTGGAAGGGCCTTTTTGTTGTGCATTAAAATGTCAACCAGGCAGCCCATTTCATATTTATTTTCAACCTCCATTTTAAAGTTGATGCTATTTTCAATGTTTGGAATCTATGTCTGGCCTGAGCAATTCAGGACCAATGACTTTCCACCCCAAGCACCACTGAAATCTCTCTCTCTCTCTCTCTCTCTCTCTCTCTCTCTCTCTCTCTCTCTCTCTCTCTCCCTCTCTTCTGTTTATTCTCACCCAAGGATATTTTTCCTATTGATTTTCATAGAGAGTGAAAAGAAGAGAGAGAGAGAGAGAGAGAGAGAGAGAGAGACATCAATTGGCTGCCTTCCGCATATGGTGCTGGGGGCTGGGATGGCACCTGCAACCAAGGTACATGCCCTTGACCTGGATAGAACCCAGAACCTTTCAGTCCTCAGGCCAATGCTCTACCCACTGAGCCAAACCGGCTACAGCTGAAATCTCTCTCTCTATTCGTATCTGTAGCTGTTCTCTGGAAACCTGGTGATTTTTTTTTAACTCTCCCTCTTAATATTTTAGTTGTATTTTCATTTTTCTCAAATAGAGAATTCCTTGGATTAAAAGAGTCCATCAAGCAAGAATGCAGGTCCCATTGGTTTCCTCTTCCATCTGCAGTCCTTTCACACACCATGTGAAGCTGTAATGTGGTGGATACTAAAATCTATTTCTGTGCCCTTTCTGCCTGGTAGTGCCATGCTTTACACACCCTGCACATGGATTCTTCACATGTATGTAAATAGAAGAACTTACATAGACATTCAGATATTATATTGCCAGTGGAATAAAAAAAGATATAGTAAAATTATTCCTTTTCCTAGAAGTGCTTACATTTTCATGCTCTAAGTGAACATCCATGTATGTGGATAGAAATGAGTAAAAATATTGGCTTTTAAGAATGGTTCGCTTTTGCCTTCCAGGCATTTTACCAACAATCTCCACCATGACTGATGTATAAAATACTGCAGGAAAATATTTCAAGGTGTTTATCCTCCTTTTTCTTATTTCTACAGAAGTTGTATGTCAAATACTTCCATGCATTAAAAGCAGAAGATTTAAAGGCTGATCTGGAAACAAAGGTAAGGGACAAAGCCGAGGACTTAGTAGCAAAAACGGGTTTCTACACTTAATCAATAAGAGATACTACTGTTTGATTCAGAAATAGCCTTTGTTTAAGCCACTGTAACAATCCAGATAATCATGAATTATACTGGTAGTCTTTCTAGGACTGCTTAAGTCATGAATCACCATAACAACTCATCCTAAATAAAAAATACCATGGTAGTGCCCTAGCCAGTTTGGCTCAGTGGATAGAGCATTGGCTTGCAGACCTAAGGGTCCTGGGTTCGATTCCGGTCAAGGGCACATACCTCAGTTGCAGGCTCCTCCCCAGCCCTGGCCTGGTCAGGATGCATGCAGGAGACAACCAATTGATGTGTTTCTCTCACATTGATGTTTCTCTCTGTCTTTCCCTCCCTCTTCCACTCTTTCTAAAATCAATGGAAAAATATCCTCAGGTGAGGATTAAAAACAAACAAACATGGTAGTGATTTTAGGGGGGAAGCAGTAGGTGCTTAACTCACAGCCATCATAATTCCTGCTGAGATTTTCTAAAAACCTGGGCCATTTCACAGGTGTAAGAATTTACCAACATCCATATTTGTGTCTACAGAGCTTGGCTGATTAATCGTGATTTACAGCATTGATCCCCATTCTGCCCACAAAACCCAGGTTGTTCTCCCCACAATTAATGTTAAAATGGCTGCCTCATCTTCAATGCACCCTCACTCACCACTGGACAAGTACATACATTTTCGCCTGATGTATTTTTTTCTATAACCCTTATCTTTATGCACCTTAGAATTTTACATAAAATAGCTCCCTTTTACGGTTTCTAAGCCAGAACCCATGTAGGATAGATCACTCCTATTATTTTAATGATATTTATATTCTGTCTCTCTGGATCTTTCTCATATATCAGTTTTATTTTGACTTCCTTGTATGTACAGCACTTAGTTCTTTTTTGGGACAGATATATGCAGTTGGTGATATGCATGCTTATATGTTCCTGTCACTTGAACTTAAAGGTATTTTTCTATATATCTTTTGTCACTTACTGATTGATATGGCTGGCAGATGGCATTTTTTTTGAGAAGTATCATCAGTGGCACAAAATATGCTGACATCTCCAGTAGTAAATAATGCAAGACAGTCACGGTTTAGAAAGCACAGTTGCTGTTCTTACAAAAAAAATTTTTTAGGAAAATCATAGACTTATAAGAGCATGATAAGGTAGACCTTAATTTAGAATGTTCTAGAAAATGATCCTGGTACTTACAGTAAGAATTTGCAGAGAGCATTGCCCTTTCCTTCATATTTGCTGGAATGCACATATTTGCATATGTGCATTCCAATCACTGTCCAAGGCACTCAGGAAATCACAGTGAATAAGAAACACAAGGGCCTTGTTTTTATAAAATCACATTCTTTGTGGGGAGAGCAAACAAACAAGCAAGCAAATATAAAGATAACTTTTATAGTGACAAAGGAGAAGATACAGAGATGTGCGGATAAGACATATGTAAACATATATAGTATATATGTGTGTTTGGAGGACAGAGGTGTGTGATGCTATGAATACCCTGCCCTGTAGCTCCTTGGCCTGCCTTTGAATTCTCCTGCAATTATGGTAGAACCACCATCTGAAGCCGCAAGCACACGCACATTCCTGCTTCTGTATCCTGGGGGCTTTCTCTGGCACCACAGCAATATGCTTACACAAGCACAACTCAGAAGTGCAGGGGGTGGAGTTCGCCTCCATCCTCAACCAATGCCAGAGGAGAGCTACTATATATATCAGGGAAACAGTGGCTCTAAAATGACACTCTGGATCAGATGGATTTAATTGATCCAGCCTCCTTCTTTGGTGGGACAATTCTAAGGTGCGCTCCACAGATTCTTAGAGTTTCCCAGAAGAGAATAGCCCCAGGTGCTCACAGCAGCAACCTTATCACTAAGACATATTTTATATGTTTGCTTTACTTCTCTGCTTCACTTTCCCCCACTCCTTCACTTGTGTTTCCTGGAATCAACCCCTAAAAACTACCTACTCTCAGGTCCTTGTCTCAAGATTTGCTTTTGGGAAAAAATAAACATAACAAGAGAGGGAAATTGAAAATTTTAAATGGTAATTAAGAAAGATCTCACTAAGGTAGTGTTGTTTGAAATGAGATCTAAATGACTAGAAGTTATCTCTGGCAAGAGAATTCCTAATGGAAAGAGCAACAGCAAGGCCCTGAGGTGAGCAATGTTCAATGAAAACCATGAAGACCAGAGTGGCTAGAGCAGAGTGAGCAAGTGGTAAGTAGAAGGGACTATGTCAAACGGGAAAGTAAGGGATATGTTTTAAAGGACTGTATAGGTGATATTAAGGAGTTCCTGCTTATATTATAACTAGGGGCCCAGTGCATGAATTCGTGCACCTTGAAAGGAACTGTGGGCCACAAGGCTGCGGTAGGCACAGGGGCGGGTCTCGGCCCATCCTCCGTGCCCCTGCCCGGCCCCTACTGCCATGGGCCCCCCCATCCCCTGTCGGCTGGCAGCCCAGCTCCAGCTGCTGCCGCTCCCACTCACTGACAGCACCAGCCCAGCTCACACCAGCTGACTGCGCTGAGTGATTGGGGCCAGCACCAGCAGCGGTGCGAGTGGGGCCAGTGCTGTCAGCAGGTGCAAGCAGCGGCTACTGCTCTGATCACCCCTCAGGAGCAGGGGGAAGTGGAGAAGCCCTCAGGGATGATGAGGGCCAGCAGCTGCCTCTTGAACCTGCTGATGGCGCTGAGTGATCAGGTATGGTGCTGGGCACCAGCTGTGGGTGCGAGTGGGGCCAGCACTGGCAGTGGGTGTGAGCGGCGGCTCCGGCGCCAGCAGTGGGTGCGAGAGCCAGGCAGGACAGCAGCACACAGAAGCAAAGAATTTTCAGTAACCACCAGAGGCTCGCCCCAATGACAGCAACCGGTGCCCTGCCTTGGTCTGGCACCCCTGCTCACCTGCTCTACCATCTCACCATGGCCAATGCCCTCCATGTTCTGCACACGCCCCCTGGTGGTCAGCGCACATCATAGCGACTGGTTGTTCCGTTGTTCCACAGTTCAGTCTATTTGCATATTAGCCTTTTATTATATAGGATTATAAGCAGATGTTTGTTTGTTGTGTGTTCATTTTCATTTGTTTCCAGGAAGTTTTTTTTATATCTTCCTTGATTTCATTGGTAATCCATTCATTGTTTAATAACATGCTATTTAATCTCCAGGTGTTTGAATGTTTTGGAGTGTTTTTGCTCTAGCTCATTTATAATTTTATGCTATTGTGATCTGAAGAGATGCTTGATATGATTTTAATCTTCTTGAACTTGTAGAGACTTGTTTTGTATCCTAACATGTGGTCTATCTTTGAGAATGAGCCATGTGCACTTTAAAAGAATGTATATTCTGTAGTTTTGGGGTGAAATGTTCTGTAAATGTCAATTAAATCTATCTGATCCAGTGTGTCATTTAGAGTAACTGTTCTCCTGTTAATTTTTTGTCTGGACGATCTATCCAGTGAAGGCCATGGGGTGTTAAAGTCCCCTACTATGCCTGTATTGCTGTCAATGTCTCTCTTAAAGTCCTCCAGAAGTTTTCTTTTTATATATTTAGGTGCTCCTATATTGAGTGCATATATGTTTACCAGGGTTATATCCTCTTGTTGGATGGATCCCTTTAGTATTAAGTAGTGACTTTTATTTTCTTTTATGCAGGCCTTCATTTTAAAGCCTATTTTGTCAGATATATGTATTGCTACCCCAACTCTTTTTTAATTTCCACTTCCATAGACATTTTTTTCCCATCCCTTCACTCTCATCCTGTTTGAGTCTTTTGTTCTGAGGTGGGTCTCTCATAGACAGCATATATTTGGGTCATGTTTTCTTATCTATTCAGCTATCCTATGTCTTTTGATTGGAGCATTTAAGCCATTTACATTTAAGGTTATTATTGATGGGTACTTATTTATGCCTATGTTTCTCTCTCTATTTCTTCTTATTACAGCAGTCCTTTTTAGCATTTCTTGCAATACTGGTTTGGTGGTAATGAAGTCCTTTAACCTTTTTTTGTTGTCAAGGAAGCTATTTATTTCACCATCTATATTGAGTGATAGCCTTGCTGGATATAATAACCTTGGTTTCAGATCCTTGCTTTTCATTACCTTGAATACTCCATGCCATTCACTCCACCCCACACCGCCCCTCCTAGGCCTTTGTTTATTTGTACAGTGGATATCATAAACAGGTGTGGTAAAAGGGGGCTGCTTTCATCCTTTTGCTTTCTAATTTATTGCTTTAGAATCCCATAATTTACTGTGCTCTAGAGTGGGTTGGTAATTCATTTCTCCAGCAGTTATGGGGAAGAAATTGGCAGTGAGATCTGTCTGCAGGATGCTAAGTAAAATAAGCCAAACACAAAAGGACAAATACTGCAAAATCTCATTTTTATGTGGACTCTAAAATAGTCAGACTCAGTAAAGCCGAAAGTAGAATGGTGATTGCCAGGGACAGGGTGGAGGAGGAAATGGGGAAATGTTGATCAAGGGGTATAAAACTTCAGTTATGCAAGATGAGTAAGTTCTGGATATCTAATACTCAGCATGGTGACTAGTTAACAATACTGTACATACTGAATACAGTAAGTCTTCACTTAAAGTTGTCATCCGTAAGTTCTTGAAAACAGCAACGTTAAGTGAAACAGTGTAATAACGAAACTAATTTTATCATAGTCTAATTGATATAAAGAAATATGCCATAGGAAATGATCTCTTGTTTCCATCAGTTAATCTATGGTAAAATTGGTTAAAGTAGCAGTTTCCAAAATCCTACTGAGGATGGTAAGTGAGGACTTCCTGCACTTGAAGTATGCTAAGAGGGTAGAAATTACTAGTAAGTGTTCTAACCAAGAAAGAAAGAAAATTGTAACTATATGAGTTGGTGGATATGTTATTTACATTGATTGTTATGATCATTTCACAATGTGCATGTGTATCAAAACATCATATTTTACATCTTAAGTATATACAATTTGTCTGTCAATTACTCCTCAATACAACTGAAAATTAAAAAAAAATAACTTTAAGAAAAAAAAAGCCTTACTGATCTGTCTTCTCCTGTTTTAAATTAAAGGGTAGAAATCAAAGAAACAATATGTGCAGTTGGGGATGAAAAAGAAGAGGTTTTGTTTAACATGAAATGTGAGACATGCAAGATTTAGAAAATAGATCACTCAACTTTGAAGGAGTATTTGAAGATAAATTAAAAAAATACTCAAGAACAAGGGAGGTATGGACTGGCAGAAATTATTAAAACCATTTAGTGAAAATTTAGTTTTATGTAATTGTTATAAATGTTATCACATAGAGAAATCAGGAGCATTTTAGAGTCTTTCTTTAAATTTAAGAGCACTTTTAAATCTTAAATTTGTAAGAAAATCAGAAACCAAAATGTCTGAAATTAAGATAAGATACCGAGTCTGAAATTCCAGACGATACATACCAACAACATCTAGAGAAAATGTATCCATTTCTTTTCATATAGGGCCATAGAAAATGTCAGAAGGTAAAATTTCACTCTTACAGTTGCCAAATAAGGAAATATTAATAAATATTTGTTGAAGTTTATATATAATTTCAAGTACATTTTTCTTTTAAAAAAATTTTTATTGATTTTTTTGAGACAGAGGAAGATAGAGGGGGAGAGAGAGAAACACCTCTGGGGATCAAGCCTGCGACATGGGCATGTGCCCTGATGGGTAATCTAACCAGCAAACCCTTGGTGCACAGGACGAAGTCCAACCAACTGAGCCACACCAGCCAGGGCTATTTTTCTTAATTGAGAAATTACTTACATTAAATTGAAAAAAATGAATCTTAATTTCTGTGGATTTTTACATATATTCACATATGTAACCATCACCCACATCAAATTACAGGACATCTCCAGCATCCAATATGTCTTTCTGTTGCCCCTGCCCAGCCAGTAGCATCCCACTATGATGATAAATACTATTGTAATCTCTATCACCATAGACCAATCATATCTTTTTTTTAAAAAATTAAATTCTTTATTATTGAAAGTATTACATATGTCTCCTTTTTCCCCCTATTGTCTTCTCCCCGGCCGCTCCCACCCCCCAGCACATGCCCTCACCCCCCGACTGTCTGTGTCCATTGGTTATGTTTATATGCATGCATACAAGTCCTTTGGTTGCTCTCTTACTCTCCCTCCCACCCTCCCCAGCCTTCCCTCTGAGGTTTGATGGTCTGTTCAATGTTAATCATATCTTTTTAACTTCATGTAAACAGAAGCATACAGTGTGCGCTCTTTAGTGTCTGACTGCTTTCCCTGTTATGTCTTTGAAACTAAGCCATGTTGTTGCACCCATTGGCAGTTTGCTCTTTTCATTGCTGTGAAGTGTTCCATTACAGAAATATATCACAGTTTGTTTATCCACTCAACTTTTGATGGACATTTAGGTTGTTTCTAACATTCAGCTATCCTATATAATAAAAGGCTAATATGCAAATCGTCCTAAAGGTTTCAGAATGACTGGTCACTATGACGTGCACTGACCACCAGGGGGCAGATGCTCAATGCAGGAGCTGCCCCTGGTGGTCAGTGAGCTCCCACAGGGGAAACACCGCTCAGCCAGAAGCCAGGCTCATGGCTGGTGAGTGCAGCGGTGGTGGAGGGAGCCTATCCTGCCTCCGTGGCAGCGTTAAGGCAGGCGGACATCCCCCGAGGGGTCCCGGACTGCGAGAGGGAGCAGGCCGGACTGAGGGATTCCCCCCATCCCCACCCCCAGTGCACTGGGCCTCTAGTTATGGATAAATTTCTGTGATGATATTTTTTTATTAATTTTTTACAGAGAGGAAGAGAGAGGAGAGGGATAGAGAGCTAGAAACATCAATGAGAGAGAAACATCGATCAGCTGCCTCCTGCACACCCCCTACTGGGGATGTGCCCGCAACCAAGGTACATGCCCTTGACCGGAATCGAACCTGGGACCCTTCAGTCCGCAGGCCGACGCTCTATCCACTGAGCCAAACCGGTTTCAGCTCTGTGATCATTCTTGTACATGCAATAACACTTATTTCTGTTGGGTATATATTCATAAGTAGTTGCTTAAATTGCTGTGCAGCTTAAGTAAATGCTTTAATATTAACCTCAAAGCAGCCGTGCAAATTTCAATCATCACTAGCAGTGTAAGTGCTCTAAAACTCCATATCCTTGAGAATACTTGATAATAAAAATTTCAGTCATATTATTTCCAATAGAATTTTTAAAAAGTTTTTGCTTTCTAAATGACAGAGAAAAAATAAGGATGCAAAGCAACTTAGTCCAGAAAAATAGGGAAAAGGAGAAATAAACAAAAATAACAGTGTAAAATAATAACAGCAAAAACACTAAACAACACTTATTTTAATTATTATAATACCCTTTTAAGTCCTGTGATGATTACATCACACTCTCTACTCCTCTCTTGGAATGCCTCTATAGAACAAGCATTGATGGCTTCTCTTTCTACAGTTAACTACCAATTCTGCATAAACTTATTTGTCTAGACATATAAGAAATGCATTTTTAATTGCCACAGTAGTAAACAACAAAAATACACACAAAAAAATAAACAAAACCCAGCAAATAGAGCTTCTGTGAAAGTGGGCTTCAGAGGATAGCATGAATATGCAGCCACAGGAGTGATTCGGGAGGCCAAGCTGTCCTGCTTCATGCACCCCGCGAAGTACAGCAGCTGCACTAATGAAACCACGCAGGATCCATTGGAAATTCTGGAGCTCTGGATTCTACTTGTTCTTTCTGCTCAGTGTTATCAATCATAGCACTTGATTAATGTGATAGAAGATCATTCACTTTCTCCTCAGTTAGCAAATTGTTAAATTATCATAAATCTAAGCCATCAAATAGTTGCATGGGTATCTAAGATAATTTAACAGGTAATAGAAAATTACTTAGCTGCATAATGGGGTTGTAAATAGGTGATTGCAATGCCGAATCCAAATTTAATTGAAATCAGTATTTTCCAGGTTCCCTTTCATTATTATGAGTATTTGAAAAATTATATTCAGTAATGTAAATAGTATTTCCCTATGTCATTTCCATTTCAAAGTTAAATAATATTGAACTTAAAGACATTTTAAAACAACATAATATCACTATTTATCTCACTGTACCTGAAACCTATATAATTTTATTAACCAATATCACCCCAATAAATCCAATAAAAAGCAAATAAAACATAAAATAACATATTAAAGTCATCCTAATTACAGAACTTAAAATTACATACAACTCTATTCCTTGCCAAAACTGATTTTTGCTTCTTTTAACTCTAAAAACATTTTAAAGTATATGTTCCTCCTGTTCAGATTTTTTTGGTGTGTGTATAAAAATAGGTCATGTACTTAACATTATGGACATATGATTTAGGGTATTTTTCAGATGCTAGAGAATGTTCAGAAAGATTGCATTTGCTTAATTACTTTCCCTAATGCACTTAATTCATATAAAGAAACTTCTGATGCAGGAAAATGTTTACTATTGCATGAACATTTAAGTCATGTTCAATGGCAAAATCATCAGTACCTTGGATAATGCCATGTACTCTTGCTTCCTATTGTAGCATCTTATAAATATCTCAGCTAATTTTTAATGTATTGCTTCTGTATCTACAAGGCAGTACCTTTATGTAATCTCCAGCAGTAATATCTAATGCGCATACAGTGAAACTGAATGTGATTTCCTTTTGTCACTGACAGTAACAGATAATTCTTGATAATTATGATCCATGTGTAGCTCCTTCTTTCATTAGAGGAGAAGAGCATACAATGCCAGATCAACTGCTGGAGCAGTTCTGTGTCATCAATCTCAACCCACTTGCCATTGTCGTGAATGCGCATATCTATACAGAGTAATATATTTGTGTCATCTCGTTGTCATAGATCCTGAATTGTTTAGAAAAGCAAACTAGAAAGGAAAGAACAAATATGAGTATTTTTCTGCTCTATATGAAATGTGAAATAAATGGAAATTTACTGTGTGTATTTTCCTGTGTGTGTATAGGCACATGCTATGGTTGGTATGTGTGTACTTTATTTATTTTTTAATTTTCATTTTTTGATTTGAGAGAGAGAGCGGGGGTGAGGGGGGGAGAGAAGGTGATCTGCTATTCCATTTATTTACACATTCATTGGTTGATTCTTATATGTGCCCTGACCAGGGATAGAACCTGCAACCTTGACATATGGGGATGACGCGCTCACCAACTCAGCTATCCGGGCAGGGCTTCTAAGTGTGTGTTTTAATGTGTTTATTATATGTCATAATACTCCATCCATAATTTAATCCACTTTCCGTGAAAATAAGCAAATGATCACAGCTACATTTTTAGGATATTCAAGCTGATGTAATACAGGCATCATTACTATAGTTAGGATCCTGAGATCGTATCATCATCAGAATCCATTTTCCCTAAATAAATTCTCCCAGGGGGGCCTATTTGGGGTTCAAATCATCCTTTTTTGGACGGATACACTAAATAACCATGTGGGATACATAGCAAAGCTATAAGCATCATCCCTATATTATTTGAATATAAGATCAATGCCATTAAAAAAAGTTGTGTGATTATGAAAAGAATTTCTGAAGATCCAAATATATCAAACCATACTTCAGATACCCAAAGAAAATACTTCTGTACTGTACCTCATCTCTAACCTATATATCTCATGTCAATAAGAAGGGGTTTTCATTGATTACTATTAGGTATATTCATTAACCTGTTCCAGGGGTTAAATAAAATAATGTTTAGTTCATCTGATCTGTGCTATTTTTTTCAAAGTAGAATATGGGAATTTACATATAGCTAAGCTATGAAAACTAATTGCAATTTAGCTACAAAAGCAGTATTTACTCAGATGGGAAAATTTGAAGACCAGTATATCTCTCCCTATCAGAACTTACGCCTATGCAGAGTGCTCAAACTGGAACAGAAGTTAACGATAAGAAGTAGGAATATGCATACAGCAGTGCCAAATATTTAAAAGCCTTCATTTATGCATGTTGCATGTGCCAGCTCACTGAATTGTTCCAAAAACCCTTAGACCTATGCAATTTTATTCCTAAACTTAGGTTTTCAGATTTAGCAAAGTACAGGATGTCCAGTTACATTTGAATTTAAGATATACAACAAACCATATTTTAGTGTAAATGTGTCTCAAATATTCCATGGGACACAATTATACTAAAACTTATTTGTTTATCTGAAATTCGCATCCTATATTTTATCTGGAAAATCTACCCTAAAGGCAGGTGAGTTTTATAGATGACAAAATTGAGACACTTACACAAAAGATTTATAGAAGACAAAACTGAGACATATAGGGTTTAAACATAACACTGTAGCAGTAAAAAGGTTCAATTCCAAGTCTGTCTGTCTTCAAAACCCAAACTTTTCTACCTTACTCTACTGTCTTATGTCACAGCAATACTCTAGACCTTATATTTCATATGTATATGAAAAGCATAAATGCAAACTCAGCTCTTGACTTTTTTTTAAATATAAATTTTATTGATTTTTTTACAGAGAGGAAGGGAGAGGGATAGAGAGTTAGAAACATCGATGGGAGAGAAACATCGATCAGCTGCCTCCTGAACACCCCCTACTGGGGATGTGTCCGCAACCAAGGTACATGCCCTTGACTGGAATCGAACCTGGGACCCTTCAGTCCACAGGCCAATGCTCTATCCATTGAGCAAAACTGGTTAGGGCAGCTCTTGACTTTTTTTAAGGGCTCCTTTCATCCATGATCACCCAAGTTAATCAACTCTGTTTTGATTCCCAGAAGTTTTGTGTCAATCACATGATCTCATGACATGATTTAACAGAACTTTTCTTGAGACTTGCTTTGTACTAAAGCAGTGGTTCCCAACCCAACCTTTTTTTGGCCATGCCCCACCTAAGCATCTCTAAAATCCTGATGCCCCCATACCCCCGTGACATATAATTCTTATTATTCATAAAGTGAACTCCTATTCACATGGAGGAAGCCTAAAAGGCCATTAACTTGGTCTAAACAAGCTCCCAAACAACATGGCATCCATGAAAGAAAAATAAAAGAACGAAAGGACAGTTGAAGTACTGAGGAAGAAATCACCAAGAAATAGTTAAAAAAATAATAATATGAAGTGATATGAAAAATAGCAAATAAAGTTTCAAAACATATAATAGAGAATTGAAATGCATAAATATGTCACAATATATATTTATATACTGTATATGAGGCCCCTAGAACCATACGAAATGCAAAAATTCACTGTTAATCACTCATTCTTGAATTGCCCCCCTTAAAAATCAAATTGCCCCCCTGTGGAGCGTGTACCCCCCCACATTGGAAACCACTGTACTAAAGAGTCTCAGATCTTTACCATACTTTATTCTGCTCTCATGAAAGATATCAATGTGAAGTCCTGAAGCACACAGAATTCCAAATGTGCCTGGCATCTTAACCCATCTAGGATAAAATAATGACATCATATCTGAAGACATTCTAAGTGATTTATTTACTCTTTTAAATAAAAATGGGAGAAATTGCAGACAAGTTGGAAATAATCTCTTACTTGAGGTAGGTTGTTGACAGAGGGTACAAAGACATTCATAATATTGACTTGGGATTTGTCACCATATCTGAGAACAAGAGACCATGAAGGTAAGCTTCATAAAGCGCAGAAGAGAGGGGATGCTGAGATTGAAGGGTTCTGGGTCTACCTGACTAGGAAATAAAACAATCCCACTTGTTACCCTCCATTTATCACTGTTTCTTGACTTAGGTGCTCATAAGAATCTTGTAGGGAGCTTCTTTAAAATACACAATCCTGGGCACTAAAATCAAAGACTCTAATTGAATAGGCCTGAGGTGAGGTCAAAGATGTGCATTTTAACAAGCTTTCTAGGTGATTCTAGTGTGGTGTCCAAGGAATAATTTTCAGAAACACCACTGTATTCCTAGGAGAAAATTTTCAAGAGGAATGAATCCCTATAATAATAGCTCACTGTCAATATTGCTTCATTCACTCCATAGGCGGAACTAGTAACTTTCTAACCTTGACTATGGTAGGTCTAATCAAATTAGTTCTCAGCCACTGTTAGAATCCTTTATCAATAATTCCTCCAATTTATTGTCAAAGGTAGATCAATGAAACAGCTGTAATAGATTCCAATTAAGGAATTATTAAAATATGGATTCAGGGGTATTGAAATATAATTAAACATGTGGAAGTCCAATATTAATACTAGAGAAAACAATTATAATTAACTGTGAAGGAATAGAAAATGCTCAATCTTCCAATCATTGTTGTGGTTCTTATATTAAGGCAGCATGGCTTTTAATAAGCAGTCTTTAATATTATCTCCTTTTGTTTCTTGATTTTTCAACTAATTGAGTTGAATACCAAATACATGTGTAAGGGTAATTGATCATCCTCAATTAAAAAATAGTAATAATATTAAGTCTATAAATTGTGAAAGAAGAATAACATAGGATTAAAATATTGGATGTATAGCCTAAGATGACAACAAGCCTGATCATGGCCATTTAGAATATCAGATGTCTCAAAACAGAAACCTCTGTGGTAAGGTTGTCTATACTCTCTTTCCTCCAGAATACTGATTGTTATTATAGTTTGAGTGGAAGATGAAGGAATTATAAGTAGGTTTAGGATATTATTGATACTTAGTGATCACAAATACATATATATATATTTTTTTAATTAAGTTTTTTCCAGAACCCATTGATATATTTTCTCTGGTAGCATTAAATGCAGGCCACATCCTTGGATCTATTGATTTAGAGCCTAGGAATAATTTTCTATTCTCTTCGTACTCACTTCCTCTTAACTACTCTGAATCCTGAGGAATTGAACCACACTGAATATAAATAACATGCTATGATTAAAATACCTTACAATATGTTGAAGTCAAATTGTCTCCTGCTCTTAAAAAATAGATACTAAAACAGAAACTGCCTAATTGCTGATCCACTGTGTTAGTTTTCTACTGTTCTGTAACAAATTACCATAAACCTAGGAGCTTAAAACAACACCAATTTATTAGCTCACAGTTTCTATAGGTCAGGATTGGGCTAGCATGAGTAGGTTCCTTGCTCATAATGTCACAAGGCTGAGATCAAAGTGTCAGTGTTGTCATCTGAAGCTTGGGCTCATCTTCCAGGTTTATTCAGGCTGTTAGCAGAATTCAGTTGCTTGTGGTTGTAGGACTGAGGTCTCCATTTCCTTGCTGGCTACCTCTGGGGTTACTCTGAGGTTTTAGAGGCTTCTTACATCATTTGCCATATAGCCCCTCTCCATCTTCAATGCTGGTAACAGAGACCCTTCCTCTCATCAAATCCTCACACTTCCAACCTTGCATTAGGAAGAGCTCACTGCTTTTTAAGGGCTCACATGATTAGGTCAGACCAACCTAGGACAATCTCCCTTTCTTAACATCAACTGATTTAATATTTTAATGGCACCTGGAAAATCCCTTTTGCCATGAAATCTAACATATTCATGGGAGTAATATCTCATTATATTCATAGATTCTACCCACACTCAAGCGCAGAAGATCACATAGGAGTTGGCAAGGGTCATTGAAGGTCTTTGTAGAATCCTGCCCATCACATCTCCCTTATCTTTCTAAGTTAAATGTGTGAAGCTTGAAAAGACTGAAATGCTTTGTTATTTATCTTTGCGACAGCGCCATGAAGTGCAGAGTTGGCAGCCCTATTTCACAGAGATGAAGATGAAAATTTCTGGGACTATTTTGCCATACTGTCTTGTGAGGCTATTTATTAGTTTTCTTTACAACTATAATATCAACTTTCAGCATGAGAGAAATACAATACATAGAATTTTCATAAGCCTTACAGTATACTAAGCACATTCAAATGCACATTTCTCATGTCTGCTTTACAACAATCATATTGGTTCCATTTTTAAACAAGGAGGCACTGAGATGCAAAGATGTCATATGATGTCACAGAAAAGCAGTAGAGTGGGTACATGGACATGCAGCATTCCTTATAGGAAGCCACAGCTCCCTCTCTCTATTCTTTATAGCCAAATTAGCACCATAGAGAGGATGCAATATAAATATCCAGGCCAATTTAGAAGAAAATGAAGTAAAATCAAATATTTTACAGGTTTGCTAAATGGTATGTTCCTTCGTTTCAATATTCCAGTGTATCTTTAAACTGGATCCAAGCCTTGAAAGTTAGATTTTAGATATTAGATTTTGGATGAGAAAATTATTTGTGTGCAAATGCTCATACACAGATGTTCTGAGGTAAAGAGGGATGGTAAGGAAGGTCAAATGCCTAAAATCACATCACAGATGGATCTGCATGCTCTGTTTATGTTAAGGCTGGCTTGGTTTTAGGCTACTATTAACTATCCAATACAACTTCCAACGATGAAGAAAATGTTCTTCTCTTTCTAAACTGGTAGCTACTGCCTGGCCAGCATTGCTCAGTGGTTGAGCATCAACCTATGGACCAGGAGGTCAAGGTTCGATTTCCTGGTCAGGGCACAGGCCCAGGCTGTGAGATCAATCCCAGTGTAGGGCCTGCAGGAGGCAGCTGAACAATGATTCTCTCTCATCATTAATGTTTCTCTCTCATATTGATGTTTCTATCTCTCGCTCCCTCTTCCATCCTCTCTGAAATCAATAAAAATATTTTTTAAAAGGTACTTTTAAAAATCCCATATAATAAAAGGCTAATATGCAAATTGACTGAACAGCAGAACAACTAGTCGCTATGACATGGACTGACCACCAGGGGGCAGACACTCAATGCAGGAGCTACCCCCTGGTGGTCAGTGCACTCCCACAGGGGGAGCGCTGCTCAGCCAGAAGCTGGGCTCACAGCTGGCGAGCACAGGGGCGGTGGCTGGAGCCTCTCCCACCTCTGCGGCAGTGCTAAGGATGTCCAACTGCCAACTTAGGTCCACTTCCCACAAGGGCTCCCGGACTGTGAGAGGGCACAGACAAGGCTAAGGGACTCCCCCAAGTGCATGAATTTCATGCACTGGGCCTCTAGTAAATAAATAAAAATAAACTGGTAGCTGCTAACCACATGTGGCTATTGAGCACTTGAATGTGGCTAGTGTGACTGAACTTTTAATTTTATTTCATTTTATTTAATTAAATATCTATGTGTACCTAATGTTTACTGTATTGGAAAAGGAGAATCGAGGTCCAAGTTCAATGAACTAACCAGTTGGAGACACAGCCTTTTAAAGAAAGTGATGTTTGCATATTTATAATATTTTCTTGAGTACAAAGGACTAAATGATTATAGATGATCAACAATCACTTCATTTATAAAGAATGTTAGTTTGCAAATCTAAAAATCTTTTTTAAGATATATTTTATTGATTTTTTACAGAGAGGAAGGGAGAGGGATAGAGAGTTAGAAACATTGATAAGAGAGAAACATCAATCAGCTGCCTCCTGCACACCCCCTACTGGGGATGTGCCTGCAACCAAGGTACATGCCCTTGACCAGAATCGAACCTGGGACTTTTGAGTCCACAGGCCAACACTCTATCCACTGAGCTAAACCAGTTAGGGCCAAATCTAAAAATCTTACGTGTATTTTAGACCAATGGTTCCCAAAGTATGGTCCCCAGACTAGCCATAGTTGCATACCCTAGGAACTTGTTAGAAATAGAAATGATCAAGCCCAGACTCAAACTTAAATCATAGACTCAAAGGTTAGCTTCCAGCAATCTGCTTCTAATAAGCCCCCTAAGCAATTCTAATGCACTTTTGAAAACCTCCATTGTGGAGCAATATTAATGTACTAAATAACTGATTAAATAATTACTTCATAATTATTTTCTATATGCAATAGTTACATAACACTTCAAAAATTTGTTTGCACATCAATAATGACACACATTCATTGTATGATTCTGTTTAAAATAAAATGAAAAATACAAGGAGGCACATCTTACCAGACTGATGGATCACTTACTCTATTGACATATTTCCTGGGCTTCTCATAGATGTTCCAGGGAGAGGAGCGCCTTTGTAATATTTTGTCATACAAAACACTGCAGCAGCTTCGAGACTCCCACCAAGGAAGGTTTCTTCAGGTTTATTTCTACTTTGGGGGCAGAAGTAAAGTCTAAAACTGTTCAGTAGCAGGGAAACTACATGGAAAGTGAAAATTTTCAATTAGCCATTTTTATGTCTAGCACATCTCTTTTATATTAGCCATATAAAAGGCTAATATGCAAAGTGTCCCTTCGGGAGTTCCACCACTCGGTATGATGTGCGCTGACCACCAGGGGGCGGTGTGGAATGAAGAAAGGCCCTGATCGGCCCTGATTGCCGGCCAGACCTAGGGACCCTACCGTGCATGAATTTCATGCACCGGGCCTCTAGTTATTGGATAAAAACAGTATTCCTTGTATTCCTTCCATTTTTAGTGTTTTTTTTCCCCTTCAATAAACTGCCTGAAATGAGCCATGGTTTGAATATCGAAAACTTCTCATTTGTAAAGGGCTAGCATTTCATTGCAAAGCAAAGTTCAAAATCCATTTTGCTACTAAGAGGAATCCCATCTAGTTTTTCACTGAAATTTGTCCTGGCTATTTCCATTTTCTTTATGCTTTAATGAATCACCTTTCACTACATGCCAGAGGGTTAAGGTAGAAAAAACATAGGATTAAAATCAGGCTGGTGTGGGTATAAAATACAATAAGCACACTGCCTGTGAGCTCTTGAGCAGGTTATTTGACCTCTGCACCTCAGTTTCCTCATCTACAAAATGGAAATACTAACACTTCACTCAAAGAATGATTTCTTGAATTAAAATAATAATAAATGTGAAAGTGCCTAATTTACATTAGTCAAAAGTTACCAAAGCAGATTCACTAGAAAGGAAAGATTCTTATGATTAAAATGGATATTTCCTGTGCAAAAGCCAACATATTTTAATATTAGTATTAGCTGTAATATATTATTTTATCCACTTGATTGTTTTTTATTAAAAAAACAATTAAACTAACATATCCCATTTCTCTATTTAACTGAAGGTTTTTATTACTTTCAAACATTTCTTCTCAGATAATTACATTCCTGATGAAGATACTTAGTTTAAATTACATTTGATCCTTAGTGCCTGCTTTAGTGCTTGATGGTTTATTAATCTATATTTTTATAAGCTTAAGAATTAAGTAGTTAAGGTGCTTCCTTCTATTCCATTCTTTAATGTTTTATTTTTCTATTTTTTCAGCATTATTGAGACATAATTGACAAAGGAGACCTGTATACATTTATGGTGTACAACTTTGTGTGTTGTATACATTGTGAAATGATCACTGCAATCAAGGTAATTAACATCCATAACCTCACACAGTTACCATTTTCTTCCTCTTTGTGGTGAGAACATTTAGATTTACCCTCTTAGAAAATTTCAAGTATATAATACAATATTATTAACTATAGTCCCCAAGCTGTACATTCGATCTCTAGAATTTCTTCAACTTGCATAGCTGAAATCTGTACCCTTTGACCAACATTCCTCTATTTCCCCGTGCCCACTGCTCCTGGCAATCACCATTCTACTCTCTGATTCTGTGAGTCTGAATATGTTAAATTCCACTTATAAAGGAGATCATGCAACTTTTGTCTTTCCATGTCTGTCTTATATTTCATTCAGCATAATGTCCTCCATGATTTCAAACTTCAAGAAAAGTTGCAAGAAAACCCATTACTGGATTCATTAATTGTTTATATTTGCATTTTATTCCAGTTGCCATTGAAATTTTCATAAGAATTGAATTGCATCTATATATGGCTTGGGGTAGAATGGACATTTTAATAATATTAATTCTTTCAATCCATGAACATGAGATATCTTTCTATTTACTTGTCTCTTCTTCTATCCTCCCCCCCCCCCCAAGCCTTATAGTATAGATCTTTGACTTCCCTGGTTAAATTTATTCCTCTGAATATTCATCCCATCTCTAGAACTCTCCATGGGTTGGCTGAGGCTTCCATTAGAGTTTAGACTGCACTGCTGTTCAATTCCCTCTGTCTAATCCCCTTTCTGTCTATTCCTGATGGGGAAAATGACATTTTGGGGGGGCTAGCAATCTGAATCTGTGCCTGTAACCTAATGTACATTCTTGATAGCCTATAATTAAGTCACTGCCTCTTTTTCTCCACAATCTGGTCTAGCAAGTCCTGTTTTCCTAATTACTCCCAATGTACAAAGGGGCCATAAACAAAGACTGGAACAGCTTAGCTGGAGGGGAGGTCACTGGCACCACCCAGATCAGGCATTTAGATACAATCTAACTTCCCCTTCTAACTGCCTCAGAGGGGCTGTGGTAGCCTGTAGTTAGGAAATAGAAAACAAAGAAACCGAAGGGTATAAAGAGAAAGCTTCCTCCATAGTCAGGATCTGGAGAACTGAGCCCCTGAGTCACTGTCCTAGTACATGTGAAACATCTGAAAATAAATAGGTTTGTCCTGGACCTCCTAGTACTCCTGAGTATTTTTCTGTTGCCTGGTAAATTCTGTAACATTCTCTTCCACAGTGTTTATCCCAAGAATATGCCTTAATCTTCAAGTCAGAGTTAGCTTCCTGGGGAACTCCATCTGCTGCAACAACACATACAATTTATAGCTATTGTCTCATCAAATCATCACAAGGACCTATCCCCAGAAGTAAACTGAGGCATGAAGAGGTTAAGTAATTTGCTCAGTGTCATGAAACTACTACCTAGGATTTAAACCTACATTTCACACCAAGTGTAGAGAACTATTCCAGTATCATATTCATTCCATCTCTCCTCCTCTCTTATTCATTGAGAGCCATTATATATCGGAGAGAATATGGTATTACTTAAGCTTCTATCCTATGAAAGTCCTGTTTTTCAAAGTGGATACTGTGCCTTAGAGAATTTCTTTGAGTCCTGTGTTTGGCATAAACTAAATTAAAAAAAAATGTTTATAATAGATGAAATTATTATTGGATGCACTACACAGTTTATTAACTCATGATTAATATTTGCATCCTATTATGATAGGCTTTTCTTAGTATCAAAGTGGAACTTCAACATTTTGAAGTTAAATTTGTTTTTAATAACCTTTACCTCCAACTACGGATTCTGGCCAAAATAATACCCTTGAATGTAGGAATATTACAATACAAACTGTACTCACAGTAGTTAACAGTGGCATTAACAACTTAGCAAAAAAGTTGTTCTTGTGAGTTTTGCGACTTGAATTTGTAAAGAACAAGATTCAATTTATTTTTTAAAAATATATATTTTTAGTGATTTCAGAGAGGAAGAGAGAGATAAAAACATCAAAGATGAGAGAGAATTATCTATTGGCTGCCTCCTGCACGCCCCCTACTGGGGCATGTGCCCAGACCAGGAATTGAACAGTGACCTCCTGGTTCATAGGTCACACCACACCAGCCGGGCTCAAATTATTTTTTTAAAACCTAAACTTTTGAGCTCTTTGCAAAATGATACATAGACCATGAATTTCTTAACTTGTTTTCTTTATTCATTTTCCTTTAGGCATTACAATCATCTTCATTACCTGATCTGCTCATAAATATTTTAAAAACTAACCTAATGTAGCAATTTGAAACTGTTTTCCTAAATGACGGAGCTGGCTAAGGCATTCCTGAAAGCTTTGTTAGCAAAAGATAATGAAATTAAAAATGTTAGTTAATATTAGAACAGGTGCTTAATCAGAGAGAAATATATAGTGGCTCTGAATCTAAAGGGAATGGGTTCTGACCACACAAGCATGGTGAATTTAGTTCTTTAAATATTTTAGGTCAATGCTTGTCATCAAAGCTTTCCTCAGTGACATGGCAGGAGTCTTCATTTGGGAAATGAAATAGTCCAGAAACTCTTAATATTTTAGTCATTATTATTAACAGGTGAGTAGGTTAATGGGTACTTATCCCTTTTCCCTTTAAGGATTTCTATTCTAAGAGAGTTTACAATCTCATTGGAAGTAAAATCTCTGTTTTGTGTTTAACATTCCTCACTGCAGTGAACTCGCTGATGTGTATAGAATAGCTCCAATATGCTGAGTGCTGTGTGTGCCTTACAAAAAATAATCTCTGAAATACAACCCTGTGAGGAGGTATAATAATTTCTTTTTAATTTAATTTAATTTTTAAATATATTTTAATTTTTAAATATATTTTTCTTGATTTCATAGAGGAAGTGAGAGAGAGATAGAAACATCAATGATGAGAATCATTGATTGGCTGCCTCCTGCATGCTCCACACTGGGGGGGTCAAACCCACACCCCAGGCATGTGCCCTGACTGAGAATCGAACTGTGACCTCCTGGCTCACAGTTTGACGCTCAACCACTGAGTCACACTGGCCGGGCTCCTTTTTTATTTTAGATGAGACACCTCAGGCTGAAATGATTTACCTGAGGTTAAATAATTTCCATCACCTGTATTATAGGAAACATTTGTTCATGCTTGCTACCAAGAAACATATGATATTGCATTTATATAAAGCATAGCTTATCAAACATACTTACACAAACAT
Source organism: Plecotus auritus (assembly GCF_963455305.1). Taxonomy (NCBI): domain Eukaryota; kingdom Metazoa; phylum Chordata; class Mammalia; order Chiroptera; family Vespertilionidae; genus Plecotus; species Plecotus auritus. The sequence goes on from NC_137784.1 coordinate 20,048,800, forward strand.
TAACACAAATATCTTCTGTAGCATATGAACAAGTGTGAATTAATCTTTGCATCCACTCCTAATATGTTCCTACTAGAGGCCCGGTGCATGAAAATTCGTGCACTCAGGGGGGTCCCTCAGCCCAGCCTGCACCCTCTCACAGTTCGGGAGCCTTCGGGGGATGTTCAACTGCCACTGAAGCAGGAGAGGCTCCCGCCACAGCCACTGCGTGAGCCCAACTTCTGGCTGAGCGGCACTCCTACTGACCACAAGGAGACAGCTCCTGAATTGAGTGTCTGCTCCCTGGTGGTCAGTACACATCATAGAGACTGGTCATTTTGCCGTTTGGTCGATTTGCATATTAGCCTTTTATTATATAGGATGTCACATTCATAAAGAACAATATTTGCTTTCCTGACTTTTCTATTCATTCTTTTACTTCCAAGTTTTTGCAAATGCTATTTGCTAAGGCCTGAGATGAGAAAAGAGTTTTCCAGAAATGGGGTTTTCAGAGGATATGAAAGAAGACAGCAAGGCTGACATAAAAGAAAAGCAGGAGAAAGAGAGAATTAGGGCCATGCTTAAGACATTAATTTTTTTTTCCAAGTGCAGTTGGAAATGACTAAAAAGCTTATGCAAAAAATGTGATAATCTGATATGAATTTTAAGATATCACTCTGATTATTAGGTGGAGCATGGATTGATGAAGGTTGGATCAGAATTAAAAGTGGAGGTAGGGAAGGCCTTCTTTGGAGCATATAAAGGTTCTCTAATGATATCAACAGTGGGTAGTAAGAAAGGATCACATTGTAATACTCATAATTTTCAAGTTATAATATTACCATAAAAGGGGAAGGCCCAAATGAGAGAAAACAATGACCTGAAAAATAACATTATGGGTCAAATTTTAAACAAACCATGCAAATGCCAGAAATATGTAGAAAAAGTCTTATGTAAGTTCTGCTTTTTCCACTTAGGTATCATACTCAACATACTGAAACTTTTTCATAACTTACTAAGTGACTGAGTTCTAAAATTTCCCTTTACAAAACTGGCAGGATTTGCCTGAATAAAGAGAGGAGAAGAAAGCTAATGTGTTAATCTTTAGTTCTAATGAATTGGTTTACTTTGTAATTTATGTTTGTTTAGAGAGATGAAAGAGAGTTTGAATATATCCACACAATGGGTTAAGTTTTGCAAGTAGTGAGAGAGCATATCTGAAAAGATCAAAATAAAGATGAATATGCTTTATTTCCATTTCATATACTTTTTGAAAGCTCCAATAATACGTTTTTCATACAATACCAAATAGTAAAAATGAGCTAAAGAAGAAAATATTAAGACTAAGGACTTGAGATTTGAATATAAAATCCTAGCAAAAGTGTAGTTTGTTTAGATCACCATGAGAAGATTCAAGAAAGCCAGAGCAGAAGAAACATTACTGATCATTTGTTTTGATTAAGAGATTCTTCATGAAAGGATGTGGATTAATAGCAATAGATGCAAATAAAAAACAACAAGCTTGAGCCCAGCTGGCATGGCTCAGTGGTTTAGCGTCAACCTATGAACCAGGAGATTATGGTTCGATTCCCAGTCAGGGCACATGCCCAGGTTGCAGGGGCGTGCAGGAGGCAACCAATCAATGATGCCCTCTTGTCATTGATGTTTCTATCACTCTCTCCATCTCCCTTCCTCTCTGAAATCAATAAAAATATATTTAAAAAACAAACAAGCTTTAAGGAAGCAATTTGATATATACTTAAAGAGATAACGTAATCATGGATGGTTTACCTGGGCCTGGAAGATGCATAAAGACTTTAGTGGAATTATGTCTACGCTATATTCCCTTCAACCAATTACTTCAAACCACAGATAAGGGGAAAGGAACTTGAAAAATTGTGGAGAATTGGCAAAACTGGTTTTCAGTATGCCCCAATATATCAGTTACTTATTGCCATGACATATGGTATAACAAATAGAAAATCCTGGTTATGTAAACACTACACATTTATTTCTTATGCATCAATGAGTAAACAAATGATCTCCTGGTTTAGGCTGGACTTGGCTTGAGCAGATTTGTTTCATGTATCTCCCTTCTTCCTTGTTAAACTGAAAGTCTAGTTCAGAAATATCCTAATGGCAATGGCAGAAGTAGAAGACTGCCAGAAAAAAAAAAAAATCACAAAGTCCTCTAAGTCCAATGTTCACACCAGGCGTGCTGTTATTTTCACTGTATTCTATTGGCCAATGCACGTCACATAAACAACTCCCTTCCAAAAAAAAAAGGACAGGGAAGTACAGTCCACCCCATGAGTAGGGAGAGGGAAGAGTAAGTGAATATTTCTGAGCAATAATATAATCTACCACACCCCCTTTCTTCTCTGCTTCCTTCCTTTTCTTCTCAGGCCCTTTCTTTTGCTCTAGAGCAAGCATGTCAAACTCATGGCCCGTGGGCCACATGTGCCCACAACAAATATTTTTGCAGCCCAGCCAATATAACAGTATGTAAGAAATGTTTTAATAAAAATTTCATAACTTAATTTTTACAATATCCCATATCATAATTATTAATAATGAACTACAACGTTCACTAATGACTGATTACTAGAATCATGTTGCAGTCACTTCCCTTACATGCCTTACACGCAGGTGTACCATTTCTCTCCACTAATACTAGCAGCGAATATTTTAGCAGCAGATTGCCACATCATTAATCTTGTACTGACTCATTTGGTGTGCATAACAGGAAATATTTCGCTTTTGGAGAGCAAGAAAAATAGGTTTATTTGAATTAAGCTTATTAACTTGTGCAGTTATTCAGTGTCTGGTAAGTTAATGTTCAAGAAAAAATATTAATTTTAATTAAAATGTTCTATTATTTTATGTTAATGATGACTCATTTATTCAGCCCTTTGTATTCAGCATGTCTCTATTGAGATAAACCTACATTTCTATGAAAATTGAAGCTTTTGTTTTTTTGTGGCCCACATAAACTTAAACTTGTTTATTTGGCCCATGTTAGCCTTTGAGTCTGACATGCTTGCTCTAGAGGGAAAAAATCAATTAGTAAGAAACTAAATCACAATATAGAGACTTGATATATTATCCTTTGTAGAAATGTTTTTATTTTGAAAAAGACACAATAACAAGAAACAAATACAGGACAAGTGTGTTGTTTCAAATATCTCATGGGAGCTATATTTCTGGAAAGGGCCTTTATTGGTCAACGCAAATTGGACCAGCCACAGCTGAGCCCTGAACACCAGGAGAGCTTTTCCCCCCTCTCTATTTCACTTCTGGATTAAATTCTTTGAATAAGCCTTCTATTTTCTGTTTCTGCTTCAGAAACACTCAAACTCTTCTGCAACCACAGGAACAAGTCAAATGATGGGCTTCCTCTAGTTGGCAAGCCACCTAGTGAATTCTTAGTGTTTTAGTAAGAGAAGACCATAACATCATAATTATAAAAATATCCCAAACCCAGTCTACTGAAGCTGCAACATGATAATTTTCATTTGTGTGCTTTATTAGCTTTGAGGATTCAAATTTCCAAAGACCTTTGGGATCTTTAACACACACAACATCGTCACAAACGGCTGCAAACTGCCATAGATACTGATTTACATTAAACAGGATAGCAGATAATATCTTCTTTTATTTTTTATTAGAGGCCTGGTGCACGACATTTGTGCACGGGATAGGGGGGGTGTCCCTCAGCCCGGCCTGCGCCTTTTAGCAGTCTGGGGGCCCTCAGGGGATGTCCCACTGATGGCTTAGGCCCTCTCCCCGCATTCAGACATCCCTCTGGCAGCTGTGCGGAGGGGGCCTAAGCCACAATCAGACATCTTTAGCGCTGCCACTGTGCTCGCCAACCCTCAGCCCGGCTTATAGCTGAGCGGTGCTCCCCCTGTGGGAGTGCACTGACCACCAGGGAGCAGCTCCTGCATTGAACGTCTGCCCTCTGGTGGTCAGTGTGCGTCATAGTGACCAGTTGTTCCGCCATTCGGTCTATTTGCATATTACCCTTTTATTATATAGGATTTGGGCAATTTATTTTCTATGTCACACCTACAAAACTTCCCAAGTACTACAAAATAAACAAATACTCGTATGACCAGAGCTAAATTATTTCCTTAAGTCCCTTACAGGATTTTGAATTTCCTGTTAGTCACACCCCCACCCACCATCTCCCACACACATATTTTCCATAAGGCTTACCCTCCACATCACCACTTGTAGGAAGCACAATTGCTCTCTCTCTCTCTCTCTCTCTTCCCATATCCCCCCCCTCTCTCTCTCTCTCTCTCTCTCTCTCTCTCTTTCTCTCTCTCTCTCTCTGTCATTTCTCATTTTATTTTGTAAAACAATTATCTGATACAATCTTAATGCCACATATGAGGACTACTAGGACCGTGAGAGAGGGAATAATTTATCCAGAGTTTATTAACCTAGGAGCTTGTATAGTTGATATTTTAAATCAGGTCATTCTAACTAAAAAAACCCATCCTTTCTCCATGCAGCAGATTTAAATAAACTTTTTTTCTAAGAGGGAAATAGATGGTGGTAGTATTTATGGATGATGGAAATCCACCACAATAATAGTAATAATCATAGCTACATTTTATGAAGTGCTACTCTTTTTTAAATACATATTTTTTTATTGATTTTAGAGAAGAAAGGCGAGATAGAAATATCAATGATGAGATAGAATCAGTGATCGGCTGCCTCCTGCATTGAGCCCACAACCTGGGTATGTGCCCAGACTGGGAATAGAGCAGTGACTTCCTGGTTCACAGGTTGATGCTCAACCACTGAGCCATGCCGGCTGGGCTCAAGCGTTACTTTTTGTCAGGCAAAAAAAAAAAAAAAAAAATTCCAACATTTCCCCCAACAATTCTCTAATTTATGTTTTGTTATCTTATTTGGTTGATGAAGAAACAGGCACAGAGCTCTCAAGAGCATATATGCAGTCTTTGAACCCAAAATTTGAGCCCTTAACAACTATGTTCCAGAACTATGTGTCATCCCTGCACTAGTATGATGTTGGATCAGAAATCAGGTGAAGGACCCAAAACCCATCTCTTGACCCCCCGACCGCACATTTGGATCACACTGCTGCCTTGTTTGGGATTAAGCAGAGGTTAGAGCAAGAAGTTATCAGATAGGGAAAGTCAGCCCAAGGCATCAATGATCAAAACATCAGGAGGTCATCCCCAAGGACAAAAACCCAACCTGAGTTTTCTCATCATCACTATGCAGGGGTGGATCCTAAGGCATGGAAAGCCCAGAGAGAGGGACCATATCAGGCAAGAGGAGGACAATAGCGAAGCTCCTGCCATTTGGTCTTTGACATGACCGTGCCTCTCTCAGGACTTACAGGACTGTGTAAAGCCTTGACATCCTGGACACAGTCACAGCAGCTGGGAAATGTCCAGGAAACCACACACACATGCTTGGCTGATTAATCTTGCTTCCTAGTAAGCAATGAAGAGAAACATCACCATGCACAGGGGGGAAATGGCACAATTGAATATTGGAATCAGAGTAGTGAGTAGAGAAACCCAAGGGCAGAGTGTCATAAAATTAAATTCCAACCCTGAGATGGGCTAACAGAAATCTTTGGTCTGGTCATTTATCCTTCCACAGTTTCAGTTTCTGGATTTTTTAAATGGAGAAGGGAGAGGTGGAAGGTAATCAAAGATCATTCAATTTTCTTTCTAACATTACAGTTCTATTTTATTTGTTGTTGTTGTTTTTTGCAATTAAAAAAATGCGAGATGGGTGCTGTCAAACTTCAATTTGGATTTTCTGTATTACACATACTGATACTATATAAGCACAATATTTTCCATAGCAATTAGTCATGAACATGAACTTGCATTATGCTTTAAAAACACTTCTCGATCCTTTGGGAACCATAACAGACACTGAATTTAAAAACAGAAATTCCCCTTATTGTTACCACTTTCAGCTCTCCTATACTAAGTCATTTTTACAACCTTTAAAAAGTACCATATTTTTCCATGTATAAGATGCTGTTTTTTACTAAAATTGTTAGACTGAAAATCGAGGGGCGTCTTAGACATGGACATCAGCCGAGGAGGGAGCCTTGCAGGTGTGTAGCTGTCCATATCCTGTCAAACAGGTTTCCTTCAATCACAAGCCTTATTGTTACTGACGTCAGCTGATGCCATAACTGGAGGTGGAGGTGAAGAGTACACAGATGCAACAGGGACCCAAGTGTTCTGAGCCCATAAAGATGTCAAAAAATAAAAAGATAAATACCGGTAAATAATTGTCTTACTCTGCAAAATTCAAACTGAATGTAATCAGCTATGCAAAAGAGCATGGACATAGAGCTGCAGAGAGACCATTTGGACCTCCTCCCACTGAGTGTATGATCAGACAGTGGAGAAAACAGGAAGAACAACTCCTTAAGGTGCCAAAAAAGAAGGCCTTAAGAGGAAAACCAGCAAAATGGGCAAACTTGGAGCAGAGGCTTAAGACTTGGATTATGGAGCAGCACCAGAGTGACTTATGTGTGCCAATCAAGCTTATTCAATGTCAGGCAAGAATGTTTGCAAGCAAAATGAACATTGTAGATTTTACAGGAAAGGCAAAATGGTGCTTCAATTTCATGAGGAGAGAAGGGTTGGCCATGAGAACACGAACACAGTTAGCTCAGAAAATGCCACCAGCTTATGAGGATGATCTCACATATATAGACAGTGACTCAGAAGACAGCAGTGATACAATAGAAGTTGAAGAAATTGCTATGTCTGGTACTAATAGTGATGAAGAAGAGAGCAGTGATGCAACAGAGGCTGAATAAAGTGATATGTTGCATAATAACATAGTACTGGTATGTAAACTTACCAAATTACTGAATAAAAATGTGTTCTGTTTTATCTTTAAAATATTGATTTCTTAATTTTGGGTTGGAAAAGTGGGGGGTGTCTTATACATGGGGCCATCTTATACACAGAAAAATATGGTAATTGGCACATTTTTGCTTGTATAGTTGCAAGAAAAATAAAATTTATACCAAGAAAATATGCATGGATTCTGTAAAATAAGATAGAAGGGAAAATGAACTATAAGTGGCATAACCAAATAAATTATTTTTATTTTGTGCTATTGATACTAAATGTATGTTTTGCCATTTGCAGCCATAAAACCCAGGTTATCTAATGAGCCTATTCTACTTAAGTAAAAGTCAGAATAACAGAAATTTGGGACACCAGAGCTGGATGAAATATCCAACCCAAATTCCTGATCTTATGAATGAGGAAACGAAGACTTAGACTAAAGGAATTGTCCCAGAGACCACCGGTATTTTACATTTACATTCCAATCACAAACATGCTTACCCAAGTATAGCTACAGTACACACTGAGTGGCCAGATTATTATGATCTCTGAATGCATAATAATCTGGCCACTCAGTGTATATCCTATATAATAAAAGGCTAATATGCAAATTGTCCCCTCGACCAGGAGTTTGACCAGCAGACAGGCTGGCCAACTGCCCATGTCCCCTCCCTCTGGCCAGGCTGGCCAGAACCCACCCATGTACGAATTCATGCACCGGGCCTCTAGTATATATGTATATATATATACATACATATACACACACACACACACACACACACACACACACACACAGTGAGTGGCCAGATTATTATGCATTCAGAGTTCATAATAATCTGGCCACTCAGTATAAGTCTTTTGTAAAAGAATATGCACACTTCATCGTGTATTAATCCTATCCAAACCTTTTGATGTAAACACATGGCATTATACTTGCTCATAGTTGGGGTAATTGCTTTGTTCTTAATTTAAATAATGTTACTTCTTGTGATTTCCTTCTCCTTTAGAATCCAATACAAAGTTCATTCATCAATATTTCTTAAACATTTACTATGTGCATATTTTATACAACACATATGAACAAGTTTCATGATGTTCAGTATACTCAGGTATGCACATGTGTATAATTTGCATTACTGACTTCCATTTGTTGGAAAATCATTCATGTTCCTTACCCATTTAGTCTTCTGAAAAATTTAAATTGCCTTCATTAGTTTCAGCTGCTCATTACAAAATGGGAGCGATCATTGTCACGAACAGGTGCACCAGTGCAATGTTTATTTAAGAACATTTTGAAATTTAATTAATTTGACCATTGTAGACAAAGTAAACTTTTCAAGCTAGTTTTGACTTCCCCAAAATAGCATTTCTATAGGGATTCACAATTCACCAATTACTTGCAAATACAATAAAAATCACTTGCAAGTACAGCTTCAATATGGATGGCAATAGGTGATTTTGCTGCTGGGGACATTAGTCCCTCCCTTCTCCTTTGAGAATCATGTTATATACTAACTAGAGGTCCGATGCACGAAATTCATGCAAGGGTCAGCCTTCCTTCCCCTGGCTGCTGGCACCGGCTTCCCTCTGGCACCCGGGACCCGAGCTTTCCTCCAAACCCTGGCTTCGTCCGGAAAGATATCCAGTCTAATTAGCATATTATGCTTTTATTATTATAGATTTGTGCTATTGTTGAACTTTTACTGTATTTATCTCATTTAAACAAATCTACAAGATAGGCATGCCATTTTGATGCCATTTTGTAGTGAAGGAAACTAAGGCTCATTGTAATCAGATAATTTTCATAATTTTGGAAGTAATAGTTTTCTGATTCCATGTTATATTTCTATAGGTAGTATTTTTATTAAAATTAGTCTCTACCAATATTTCCCCAAGCTTAAAATTGGCTCTTTAAGTATCCTTTTAAATATGTTTTTTAGAGAATTGATTTCAGAAAGAGGAAGGGAGAGGGAGAGAGAGAGAGAAACATCAGTGATGAAAGAGAATCATTCATCGGCTGCTTCCTACATGACCCCTACTGGGGATGGAGCTTGCAACCTGGGCATGTGCCCTGGCTGGGAATCAAACCTTGACCTCCTGGGTTGATGCTCAACCAATGAGACACACCATCCAGGCTAAGTGGCATTTTAGCTTTGCCTGAGTCTTAAAGCCATTTTACAAGCTTTGATGAATATTACAAATCCTATATTATCTTTATCAATTCTATTTTATAATTTATAAGGCAATAAATGTATCTGTAATAATAAAAAGGTAATATGGTAACTAGACCGGACATCCTTCCTGACGAAGCTGGGGCCAGAGGGAAGCCAGCCCGGGTCCCGGGTGCCTGCAGGCAGGCGGAGAAGGGAAGCCTGGGTCCCAGGTGCTGGCAGCTGGGGGAAGGAAGGCCTACTCTTGCACGAATTTTCGTGCATCAGACCTCTAGTACATATATAATACGAAAATTATCTACTTTTCTAATTCTTCCTTTTTGTTAATGCTCATTCTTTTTATGCCTAAATAAAGAGACAATTAAGCCTAGCCAGCGTGGCTCAGTGGTTGAGTGTCAATCTATGGACCAGGTGGTCAAGGTTTGATTACCTATCAGGGCACATGCCCAGGTTGCAGCTTGATCCCCAGTGTAAGGCATGTAGGAGGCAGGTGATCAATGATTCTCTGTCATTATTGACATTTCTATTTCTCTTTCTTGCTCCCTTCCTCTTTTAAATAAATAAAAATATATTTTAAAAAATATCCATACAAAATTTTTGTCTCCCATATTTTTTTCCAAAATGAAACTTATATTTCTTAAATCATTCTCAACATTACCTTTTGCTTAAGATAGAAATGAGTGTAAATTGTCATTCTATTGATTAATGGATAGTCTTCATTAATAGGCAGAAAACTGTACCCTGTTCTATATGAAGCATACATGCCCCTTCCTTACAATTTAGCCATTAAAAACTTAATTGCACATAATATTAAAACAGAATAAGACCATATAAGAATATTTCTTCACTGTGAAGTAAAGATCACCTGTCACTTAACATATATCCATTAATTCACACTGCATTTTGTGTCTAGATATCTGGGATTTATATTTGTATTGCTATTTGTTATTTCAATACCATCCTATATTATAAAAAACCTGTGGTTGTGACACCCTCATGCCGTAACGACTGATCAGCAGGAAGCTGTGTTCATGTGTGCAGCGGGGTAGAGCTGCCACGTTGCTCCGGAGACAGGGTGGAAGCAGAGAGGTGTCCAGAGGAGGCAGGACCAACCTGAGGCAACTCCCAGGACCGAGGGCAGGGCTTGAAGCGGCCAGAGAAGGCCGGAGGGGTAGGGGGCAGGGCCAGTCATGCTCCAGCTCTGGGTGAGGTTAGAGTGTCAAGGTGGGGTGGTGGGCGGGTGGACGGGGCCACGTGATTTCATGCACCAGTTCACTAGTCTATAAATAAATATGGGTGTGTGTTTAATGTAATTTATTATTTATCTTTAAATGTTAAATTTTGTGCTACTGATTTTTTGCTGTTGAAGATAAAGAGGAGATGTATAATGAGAATTTAAGGAGTCAGGAAAATGTAAAAAATATCTTGGGGACTATCAGATACAGCAACAGGATAATAGATGCTATTATAGACAATTGCAAACGAACGTATAATTGAATGGGGTGAGGATGAGGTGAGCTTTACGGAAGTGGTGCTTTTTAAGCTAATTGTTGAGAATGTGTAAGAATTAATCAGAAACAGAAAAGGAAAAAGGATATTCAAGGGAGAAAAAACACACCCATAAGTTTAGATAAAGAAGTCCAGAAGAATAAGAAATAAGCCAAGATTGAAAATGATTGGGTAGTGTCTGATTTTTTGGAAATGGGTAGTGACGGATGATGAGGTAGAAGAGAGGAGATGAGATATCATGGAGGTCTTCTATATATGCCCCGCCGGCATATATATATACATTTTGCTGAGAAGTTTGATTTCTAAATATATCTTTTATTGATTTCAGAGAGGAAGGGAGAGGGAGAGAGATAGAAACACCAATTATGAGAGAGAATCATTGATCGGCTGCCTCCTGCACACCCCACACTGAGGGTCGAGCCTGCAACCCAGGCATGTGCCCTGACTGGGAATCGAACTGTGACCTCCTGGTTCATTGGTCAATGCTCAACCACTGAGCCACGCCAGCCAGGCAGAAGTTTGATTTCTGACTTTATTTTGAGAAACAGCAAACTGCTATAAATGAAGACAATGTGGGGGGGGGGGGAGGCTTGTTGAAATGAATAACACATGGACACAAAAGTTAGACTACTAACATAAAACTGTATCTGACTAGAACTTGCCAGCATATCTTCACTCATATTCTTTCCAAATAATACCTGCTGAGCCAAAGACAAAGGAAAAAGGAGCCAACAAAACAAAACAAAACACGTCAACATACCCCAAATTAAATTAACTGAAATTTATTGGTAGAACCGTTAAAGAATCTCATTTGTTCCCAGGGGTAATGAAACTCGATTGAGAAAGAATTTGTAGCTTGAGCCTAAATCCTTCAAAAGAGAATATTAAGTGATGATTTAAAAATAATAAGGTAGCTCTACATATGTTATCATGGAAGGCGATTGTATAGTATAATACTAAGAAAAACCAAACGAAGATCCCATCTTTGTAAACACATAGATGAGAGTGAACAACCATGCTTTTATGTATATTTGAATATATCTACAGAAGCACAAAGGACAGTGCAAAGGAATGTTAAAGAAATGTATAACATTGGTAATCTGGGGTAGAAAAGACAAACTTCTTTATAAAGATACATTTATTTGTATTGCTTGATATTTTTATAGCAAGCATGCATTTTTCTTTACATTTAAAATATGTAAATTGTAAAAGCATAAGAAAATGTAATTGCAGATAATTAATAAAATAGTAAGAATATTACTTATTAAAACATAGGAAGTTGTTGGGAGCATTGTCCTGCACACCACAAGGTTGTGGGTTTGATTCCCAGTCAGGGCACATGCCCAGGGTACAGGTTCGGTCCCTCTTTCTCTCTCTCTCTCTCAAATCAATTAAAAAAACACACAGAAAGTTGGTAAAAGCACTACTCATTGAAAAAAAGGTTCATAGGTTTAAATATGTTCCTTGGAGAACACATAATTCAAATTAATTAGCTCAGCTAGTGTGGCTCAGTGGTTGACTGTCAACCCATGAACCAAGAGGTCCCTGGTCAATTCTCAGTCAGGAAACATGCCCAGGTTGTCAGTTAGACCCCCAATAGAAAGCGTGCAGGAGGCAGCCAATCGATGTTTCTCTCTTATTGAAGTTTCCATCTCTCGATCCCTCTCTCCCTATTTCCCTAAAAAAAATCAATAAAAACATATTTTTTAAAATTTAATTAAATAAATGTTCAATTTTAGAAAAAAATAACTGAAGAATAGCATGGAAAATCAGAACATAATAGAGCATCCTATCTAATACAGAAGGAATATGCTAATTGACCCTCACACCATCACAAAGATGGCGGTGCCCACAGCCAATAAGGAGGGAATATGCTAATTGACTGCCCCACCCTCAAAGATGGTGGCGCCCACAGCCACAGGATGGCAGTGCCCAGTCCCTTCAGCCCCGCCAGGGTGGCAGGCACACGGTAAAGCTGGGCCCTCCCCCAGGCGGCCTGGCTTTTCAGTGCTCCTGCCTTCAGAGTCCCCCAGTCCCCTCAGCCCCCCAGCTGCCCAGGGCCAGCCTGAGGTGCAGGCAAGCCTCAGATGTCAGCTTCCCAGCCACCCAGGGCCGCCTGAGGTTTAGGTAACCAGGGCCAACCGAGGCTTGCGCTGCCGGCAGTGGCAACAGCAGATGTGTGATGGGGCGTCGCCTTCCCCTGATCACCGGGTTGCCTCCCGACCCTGAGGGCTCCCGGACTGTGAGAGGGGGCAGGCCGGGCTGAGGGGCCCCCCTCCAGTGCATGAATTTTCATGCACCGGGCCTCTAGTAAATTAATAAATGTGAATATGCAAAATTAATTACAATGTAACAAATAGAATGCAGTACTTATTTTCTAAAAGCATTTACTATATAAAATATTGGCAAGTTAAGTAATGATAGAAAGCATTGATATATAAACTTTGAAGCAAAAAGAGTAAAAACTACACAGCTGTTTAAAAATAGAGATAGTACATAACTCCATCAATCTGAAAAAAAATAAAGTATTTATGGGAAACATAAATTATCTATCTGGACATAAGTAGACAAAAACTGATCCAGCAAATTAGCATGGAAGAAATTGAAAAATATATCAAAGATTTCAAATAGGCTCTAAATAAAGATTATGTGTTGTTTTTTGTTATGAAATTCCCATGCTAAATATACTGTTTAGTCTTATCGAAAATAATAGAAAGCTAAGCAATTTACTTTTTAATGGAGCACAGGTAGGCTGTCAATTATTGACAAAGGTAATAGACACACATAAGCTCATGTGCACTCACACATACACATATCTACATAAAACCATGGTTCCACAATCGTCCAATCTCAAGTAAATTCAAATGAGAAGATCTGACTTCATGGAAACAAACTCAATTGTTCATTAAGTGATTTATCTGCTGAGAGAAATAGAGGGCTATCTCAGGAATGAAAAGATGGCTTTCAATATTAAGAATTCTATGAATATAAAATAGGGACACTTCTGGATCATGAAAAATAATATATTGAACCATGAGCAAATAACATTTTAAAGTGTGGAAGGGGCAAGGAGCAAGTGTCCAAATGTGATTCCAGGAGCTTACTTCAGTTTGCTAGACAAGGAGCTGGCTGAGACCTGGGGTCCCCTATTCTCTCAGGGGGAGGAGATGAAGTTTCACTCAGCTTCTCCAAGAATGCATGAGTTGCTACTACTGAAAAGAGGGACAACAGACCTGTCATGAGCCTCAGTGCCTCCAGAGAAAACTTGATGCCCTGGGGCCACAACAATCTGTTCCCACACTGATGATTTTGTTCTCATATTTGCAACAAGCGAAAGCAAGAGGCAAACACTGTCCCTCCACTTCACTTCTGCATGTCTCTTTGCGGAAAGGTGGGAGTATCAGGATATTGATGCCATCTCTTGCTACCTTTGCCTTGTAAGTTTCCTCAGTAAAACCTGTTCCTTAATCTATTCCTTGCAATACTGCACATTCTGCACCGACCAATCATGCAGGACATGAAAAAATATCTAGAATCTTGGCCATTAAAATTTGAAACAAGGAAGCAAAGAATGTAGCGTGTTCTTTCTAATGAAAACAATGTATATGCTAGTTCAGTTCCTTTGAGAAGTAGATGTCAATATGGGATTAGATGTCCAAGAGATTTATTGGGGAAAACATTTATGAAGGAAAAATGGGGAGGGAACCAGAGAGGAGTAGAAGAGGCATGTCTAACCACCGTGGAAGAGAGAGAAAAGAAAAGAAATTTGCCCAGCCAACATGGCTCAGTGGTTGAGCATTGAGCTATGAATCAAGGAGGTTACTGTTCGATTCCTAGTCAGGGCAATATGCCTGGGTTGTGGGCTTGGTCCCCACTATGGGGCGTGCAGGAGGCAGCAGATCAATGATTCTCTCTCATCATTGATGTTTCTATATCTCTCTCCCTCTCCCTTTCTCTCTGAAATCAATAAAAAATATTAAAAAAGAAAAGAAGATAAATTTGGGTAGGAAACATATTAGAATGCTGTATAGTTCTATAAAGTTTCAGCAAAGCTAATGGGGAATCCTTGAGCCAAAATCAGCTGTCAGAGGAGTCCTGTGTTTCCCAGAATGGGTCTGCCTTGGTACCCCTAAAACACTCAGTCATGGGATGGGAGCAGCTCATGGGAGGCGTGACCTTGGTGCCAATACCACGATGGATTTCTAGAGGCAATAACCTGGGGACCTCTGTCAATTATGCTCCCTGCAGAGATCCAAGATTCTCATTCTCAGGGCTTCCATGGTGTAGTTTTTAAATTGGAGAAAACCATTATAATTCGTAGATGTGCCTGAAAACCCCAAGAAGATCAACAGCAAAACATTTGTTATTTAAAAGATGGTTTAAAATTCATCTGTGGGGCTGGTGTTCTGGAGACAGGATGAAATTGCTTTGCAGGTGAGTAAGAACACTCCAAGAACTATAAGGTGTGGTGCAGCAAGAACTTTATTCATTCATGATAGCATATACCCAGGAATAATAAACCAAGTACCACACATAAGCCTCCAAAATCTCATGACAATCTTTCATATGCTTTGCTAATAGGGAAAAATGGAAAGAGTATATTTGAAATAGATTATATTATAGCAGTCTTAAAATAGCAAAATGTGAAAAACAACCACATATGTAACAAATAAAAATATATATTTATAATATATACTATATATTTAATAAATCAATAATTTTAAAGAATTTGTGCTGAAATGAAGTCTTTACACTAAGTAATAAACATTTTTCTAGTGACTTTATGTACTAAAGCTGTATATGTATGAGTGAATATATAGAAGAATGAAACAAAAATAAAAAATAAAATGTATTGAATGTCCTATAGAGAATGAACAGTATTAAATGGCCCAAGAATGATATCCATGTTGAGGTCAATACCAATGTAAAAATCTACCTGAACAACTTCACATAAAGAAGACATAAGTAATTGTGCCTAAGACTCAGGCTCAAGATCATTCACTGGAAATTTTAGAAGAAACAGTAAATTTATATCATCTTCATAACATAGCCAGCTAAGGGAAGATGGATCCAAAACGTATGTTTAAAGTGTTCAATTAAGACATGAAAATGTGTGTGTGTTCACAACTAGAATTGCCTTTCTGTCGTATATTGGGGTTAAATTTAGGAATTTACATAAAATTGCCTATAAGAAAAATATATAAACACCATCTACACTAATAAAAGAGTAAGATGCAAATTGACCGTACTTTCGTGACACCCACCAGCCAATCAGGAGTGAGTACGCAAATTAACCCAACAAAGATGGCTGGTTAATTTGCATATGCAGTTCCCAAGTGGCTGGGGGCGGTGCAGAACGCCTGCATAATCCCCATGGCCTCTGGGCAGTGTGGGAAGGCGGAAAGACGGCTCCAGGCCGGAGCAAAAAGGCAGCTCTGGCCGAGAAAGGCGGTGCCGGCAGCCAGGGGAAGGAAGGCCCATTCTTGCACGAATATTCATGCATCGGGCCTCTAGTAATATATAAGGGAAAATAAGAGTAATTGCTAAATAGCATACATCATTTCAACTGCATTATTACCTTTCATAATACATAGATTTAGTTTCACTTTTGTGAGTTAGTGTACAATACTGATAGAACTGAGAAAAGCAGGTCATTGGCCATGTCCACACAGGTAAAAAAAAGTTTAGTTTGTGGAAAAGTAGGCCAAGTGTACCACAATGAAAACATCTGCCCACTTAATTACTGCTACATTAAAAGATAACCCTCAAATTTCTTCTAGCCCTTCTATCACTGCAACATTTCCCCATGACACAGTCTGTCACCCAGTGGATTAACATTTTAATATATTTCTTGATAATTGCCATATTTGTCTATTTTACATGTAAAATAAGGGAGAATCTCATGTAAAATTAAATCATCATAATATCATCTCTTTGCTGAAAGCTGGATTTCAATGTAAGTTGCAATCTGTAATTGACTCAATTTAATTCAGCCAGCTGTTGTATTTTAAGAACAATTTTCTTTCCTCAGCTTGTCTCTTCCATTTTTTTTCTTTTCATGTTTTTGAGTGAAAGAATTATTCAGTCAGCAGGAAACATTCTTGAATATCAAATATTTAAAACCGTGGAGCCACAAATTTGAAATGGTATCCATACTAGGCTTTTGCAAAGAACAGAGAATTTGAATCATGAAGTAAATGTCTACTACTATGCTTTGCAAAGAGGTGAATTAAAAACAAAATGGTAAGAAAGTTAATAAGTTTTGAAATTTGTCAGGTGTGTATATAAAATATTACCACATATTGTATCTTCTCTTTTTATAATCAAAATTTCTTCTGAAAAATGCTATGAAGATATTACTATTTTTGTTTTAATCCTCATCCAAGGATATTTTTTCCATTGATTTTCAGACAGAGTGGAAGGGAGGGAGGAAGAGGGGAGAAAGAGAGAGAAATATTAATGCGAGACACATCGATTAGTTGTCTCCCCCATGCACCCCGACCCAGCCAGGGATTGAACCTGCAACCAAGGTACATGTCCTTGACCAGGAATCAAACCCACAACCCTTGGGTTTGTGGGCCATCGCTCTAACCATTGAGAGCATCCATGCCAGGGCTGAAGATATTACTTTAAAAATAGTAAGAAAAATAGCAAAGGAAAATAACAGAATGTGTATGTTATTCTAATTTTTAAAAAAACAGCAACATACAAATAAATAAGACGAGGAAATCTGTAGCATATTCTATAGCAAAGCAACATTAATAGAGAAAGTTTAAATAAGTTTTTCACACTAATATGTAGGGTATTGCTTTAATATTTTATTTACTTCTTTTTAATAATCAAAGCACCTAGCCTAGTACATTCTATATAGATGTGGGATAAACATATGCTGAAGTGATTTAAGTGAGTTTTTATTTAAAAATTTAAACACATAAAAACTTACTTTGTAATTGATATTTGCCCTTACTCATTAAGTCACATCTGGAATGTTCTTTTGTTGAAAAAAATATATTTCATTGATTTTTTACAGAGAGGAAGGGAGAGGGATAGAGAATTAGAAACATCGATGAGAGAGAAACATCAATCAGCTGCCTCCTGCACACCCTCTACTGAAGACGTGCCCACAACCAAAGTACATGCCCTTGACTGGAATCAAACCTGGGACCTTTCAGTCTGCAGGCCGAGGCTCTATCCACTGAGCCAAACTGGATAGGAACAGAATATTCTTTAAATAAAATATATTTCCCTAGGGGAGAAAATATCTTAAAGAAGTGCTTAGACTGTCTCAGAGATTAAATACAAGCACTTTCTAACTCTATATAAGAAGAATCCTCAAAAATTAACTGTCTTCCCTTACCACCTAGCTGCACACACAAGTGCTGATGTATCCAGTGTTCTTAGTATTTTATGTCTCTAACTCCTGACAGAAACTTTTCTCAATCAGAAGCATTTTTATATAAATACTAGAGGCCCGGTGCACGAAATTCGTGCACTGGGGTGGGGTGTCCCTCAGCCCAGCCTGCACCCTCTCCAATGTCAGACATCCCTCTCACAATCCAGGACTGCTGGCTCCCAACTGCTCGCCTACCTGCCTTCCTGATTGCCCCTAACTGCTTCTGCCTGCCAGCCTGATCACCCCCTAACCACTCCCCTGCCAGCCTGATTGATGCCTAACTGCTCCACTGCCAGCCTGTTTGCCCCCAACTGCCCTCCCCTGCAGGCCTGGTCCCTCCCAACTGCCCTCCCTTGCAGGCCTGGTCACCCCTAACTGCCCTCCCCTGCTGGCCTGACCGCCCACAACTGTCCTCCCTTGCAGGCCTGGTTCCTCCCAACTGCCCTCCCCTGCTAGCCATCTTGTGGTGGCCATCTTGTGTCCACATGCGGGCAGGATCTTTGACCACAGGGGGGCAGCCATCTTGTGTGTTGGAGTGATGGTCAATCTGCATATTACTCTTTTATTAGATAGGATAGAGGCCTGGTGCATGGGTGGGGGCCAGCTGGTTTGCCCTGAAGGGTGTCCCGGATCAGGGTGGGGGTTCCCTTGGGGCGTGGGTCAGCCTGGGCGAGGGGCCTGTGGTGGTTTGCAGGCCGGCCACACCCCCTGGCGACCCAAGTGAAGGCCCTGGTATCTGGGGTTTATTTATCTTCTACAATTGAAACTTTGTAGCCTGGAGCGGAGCCAAGCCTTCTGCTTGCTCCGTGGGGGCAGCCATTTTTTTTGGGATTTATGTATATTCTATCATTGAAACTTTGTAGTCTGGAGCGGAGCCAAGCCTTCTGCTTGCTCCATGGCGGCAGCCATTTTTTTTTGGATTTATGTAATTGAAACTTTGTAGCTTTAAGTGGAGGCCTGGGCCAGCCAGGGTGTGCGGAAAGCTTGGCTTCCTCCATCGCCGGGGGCAACCCTAGCCTCCTGCTCTTTCCAGCTCCGTGGCTGCCGCCATTTCTCTTTGGATTTATGTATCTTCTATCATTGAAACTTTGTAGCCTTGAGTGGAGGCCTAGGCCGGCAAGGGCAGGCGGAAAGCTTGGCTTCCTCCATCGCCAGGGAAACCCAAGCCTCCCTCCTGCTCTCTGTGGCCGTAGCCATCTTGGTTGGGTTTATTTGCATATTCACTCCTGATTTGCTGGTGGGCGTGGCTGGTGGGCGTGGCTTGTGGTTGTAGCAGAGTGATGGTTAATTTGCATATTACTCTTTTATTAGATAGGATATTCGAGGAGTTGTTTTCCATGGGGATTTTGAGCTATTAATTTGAGCTTGCTTTGTGTGGCCATGGCTTAGAGTAAGAGCCTGAGTCACAAGGATCTTTTCAATAGAAAATAAGTAACAAGGTGTACTCTCCCTCCCAGAAGCACACCACCTTTTTCTTCCCTCTCTTCTTCCCCCACAGGCATGCATCTCCTAAACTCTAAGGGTCCCATGAGGCTTGCAACCAGGAGAGCAGTGGGCATTGGCAGCTCATCCCAGGCTAACTGAACCTGTTTCCAAGGTCCCCTTTTTTCTGACTTCCCAGTGAGCTAAAGCAGACATGCCTAGGCTCCCCTGTTGCTTCTTCCATCCTAAGGCCTTCCTTGTTTCACTGTCCCCAGCTTTAATAAATGTACTCTCAAAACCCACACAAATAAGTAACAACCCTACAGACCTTCATATGGGATAGGTATACTGTAGCTGCATGTTTCAATCAATTGGGAAGGATTCACCCTATCTTTTCTGTGAAGGACACTGCCAGGTACTGAGGAAATGAGGTAATGGAAAAGGGATATCTTTTTTTTTTTTTTTTGCTCTTAAAAACCTTGTGAAATCTAGTTGGAAACTGGAATGTTGCTGCCTTATAAATCAAAGAATGTTTATGGGAAACCACTGTGATCTCACTGACCTTGGAGTGTCGAGGTATTTTCTTCTTCATTTTCAGTGCACATTTTCTTTAGTTATCTTGCAATTTATACCTATGCCATGCTATATCCTTCTTATTAGAGTGCACATTTCTTGAAGGTGCATATTGTGATATATTGTTTTCATGATCGATGGGGTTGGTCCTATAGAGAATTATTTTTCTTTTCATGGACTCATTATATAAGCTCTTGATAAATGAAGATATAATATAAAATAGAACTCAGCAAAGACTTCAGGAGGCACAAATATTTTTCTTATGAATTCATGGATCTAGAGAACTTTTCAAACTATGGTGAGTAGTCAAGTAGTATGGTGAGCCCTCCATGAAATTCTCTGACACAGCATAGAATTTTCTTTCGAGTTCACCTCCCCTATATTGCAACTTTTCCTTAATCTCAGGAGGAGCATAGCATCTATAGGAACAACAACAACAACAACAACAAAAGAGAAAAAGGCAGAGATAAAGTAAAATAAGGTTTTGTAGTTAGGCTATCAGAAGCTGTCAAAATTAGCAAAAGAAAGGTGGGTTTGTCTGCTCTGAAAAATGTAAAGGATCTAAAACCCCTTGAGAAATACAGAGTTAGAATCTATTTGCCTTTCTGAGAAAGAGCCATGTCTGTAGTCCCGTACCTAGGGAACCTTGATCCTGATGGGTGAGGAAAGACAAGGTGGAAAGAGCCATGGAGAAAAAAGGGAGAGGGAAGCCCAGCAGAGGTAGACATTGTATGCACTAAAAGGTGGAACAAAAAAAGTGAAGCTTAGCCCAGCCAGTATGGCTCAGTGGTTGAGCATCAACCCATGAACCAGGAGGTCAAGGTTTAATTCCTGGTCAGGGCACATGCCCGGGTTGTGGGTTCCACCCCCAATAGGAAGCATGCAGGAGGCAGCCAATCTATGTTTCTCTCTCATCATTGGTGTTTCTATCCCTTTCTCCTTCTCCCTTCCTCTCTCTGAAATAAAGAAAAAAAAACACATATTTTAAAAAGGAAAGTAAAGCTTACACTGTCCTTTAAGGGACATAGTCACGACTCTCTATGCTTTGTAACAGATCCTCGAATTGATTTTTTCTTGTGTTATCCTTTTGTAGACTTTGTATTCAGAAACAAATGATTGCAAGGAGCAGCATACAATTTTAGACCTGGAAAGTGTTTAAAATTGAATTTTAAGAAGATGCCTCCAATTAATATATCAAATGAAGAAACTGAGACCAAGAAAAGTTAAGTTTCTTGGATACTATAAAGGATTTATGTTTATGTCAGGTTAAGGACAAAGGGCCAATAACCATATTTGCCTTAATCAGTGTTAGTAATTCCCCCCCGCCATGGGTGTGTCTTATAATCATAGCTTTAGTCTCTTTTACGAAACACATGTAGAAAGAACATATGCTTCTTCATGTATTCATTCTCTCTGAAAGTCATCCAATACTTATTGGTCAGGAAAAGTTTAAATAAAGAAGGCAATATATTTCCTTTATCCTCCTCCTCTTCTTCCTGCTCTTCCCCTTCCTCCTCCTCTTTTTCTTCCTCCTCCCACTTCTCCCCCTTCTTTTTACAAATTCCCTCACATCCTTTGATCATAAGTTAGTAATGGTAAAGCTTAGTCAGATCTGCCTGTTTCATATTAAAATAGATGTTCTCAATAACTTTTCTTTGTTTTCATTGATGAAGATTTAGTTTATGATTTGGCAGATAACTAAAATTTTTAACCGAAGCTCTAACAAACACTTTGTCCTCCATAATGTAATTTTATCATAGCAATGGGCTGAAACTGCATATAGTATATGTATCAGCTGAAGTGTTAGCTTGTAAACACATGATCATATATTACCTGTAGCCATAAATGTAAATTTATTCACAGTAGGGACCTTTCCTTTTTATTTTATTTTGAAAAATTAAGTGGTGCACATCTGCAGAACAATTCAATATGAAAGGATGAGTATATTAAATGTGCTGTCATCCCAAATAAATGCATATATATTGTACTTACTAAATTTCCCCTAATCACTATACATGACTAGTTAAAAAGGATCCCTCCATTACCATTTAGTTTTTACAATGATGACTTGCTTCCATAGCTACGCTAATAGGAGATAGGAATATGCCCCTTGCATTTATTTTAGAGCTCACAGTGCATCATTTTCTCTAGTCATCATTAACTTTTCCTGTCAAATTTGTCGTTTTTAAATTAAGCCATCATGCAAAACAAAAAGAAAATACTCCAATGCAAAATCAAATGAAAGTTCTTACTGTTAAATTATTTTACACATTACCTGAAGCAATATCTACATCTTCTCCAACTGTGGTAATTGCTAGAAATGTTACTAAACAGTAAACAGTGAGATTTAAATTTAAATTCAACATAAAGCAGTATTATTCGACCTTACATTTGAACAAAAATTTTCTGTGTTTACCTTGTGTTTGTTAAACATGCCCATGGTGTTTAGTTGGTGGTGGCAAGAGAAGGAAAAATGAGAGGAGAAGGGAGAGTGTAATAAAATCTTTTGTAGGCAAGTAGTTGTCTTCAGATTCATTAAAAGCACCTCAGTGTTTTATGACATTAACATACATTGAATATATTCCTATGTTTATCAAAATTTCAGTGAATGAAAAAAATTGCATATGTGTATTAGGATCTAAACTGTGAGAAGAAGAATCTCTAAAGTGTATTCAGAGTTGCTGTTTACCAAGAAAAATTTCAATTTTCCATGGATTTCATCTTCAGGAAACAAATTGTCAAACAACATATTAAGGAATATTTATATTTTATAACCATTCCTTTACTTCAAAAAGTATTTTTGCACTGTATAGATTCACACAAGTAAACTTTATTTTAATATATTTTAAAGATATTTTTATTTGGAAAGACCCTAAATATACAGAGTTGCATATATAAAGCTACAGTCCCTTTCCTCAGAGGAAGCCACTATGTAGTTTTTTGTGAACCATCCAGAAATATCCCAAGCATTGCCGGAAACCGATCATTGTTTCACTAGTAGAGAGGTGTGGATGGGAAATCCGGAAGGCTGGTCAACCTTACCTGCTCTGAAAGGTCAGGGCTAATCACTCATTGTTTGATTGAGACATTGGTAGCTGAAGCAGCCTCCACCTGTTAGTCTTATGATTGGCTATTATTGGAATTTCCTGCCTAAGGGATACGGGTGTATCCCATAATCTTAACAAAAGGGATGGCAAAGCCAGAGCGAGTAGTAGTCCTCTCTTGGGCTTCCGCCTGGCCCCCATTTCCCAAATTAATGCTTTTCTAGTCTCTTTTCATTTGTGTGCGGCCTTCTCCAGAACCCGAACCCTGAACTGGAACCCTGAACCACGCGGGACGTGAAAGGGGTTCCCACAAAGCATATACCCATATTCAAAATATTTTACTTAAATGAGCATTATACACAATATTTATATGAGCATAAGTGTACAGTTTGTTTTATGTTTTCTTAGAATATCTTTTATATGTTTCAATATCAGCAGATAAGGACAGGATTCTCATTTGTTTTTTAGTACCTAATATTACAATTGTAGCTTTACAATCTTTTTTAAAAAATATATTTTTTATTGATTTCAGAGAGGAAGGGAGGGAGAGAAACATCAATGGTGAGAGAGAATCATTGATCGGCCGCCTCCTGCACACACCACACTGGGGATTGAGCCCATAACTGTGGCATGTACCCTGACTGGGAATTGAACCGTGACCTCAGAGAGATGCTCAACCACTAAGCCATGCTGGCTGGGCACATTATTTTAAAACCGACTATGCCTACAAAACTTTTAGGTCCATTCCAGGATTTTGTTATTAATTAATAATGCTAAAATGATAAACATTTGACATAGCTTTACATATGTTTCAATCATGTTTATAAATGTATATTCAGGATATATAAATGAAATGACTAGATTAAAATATGTGCATTTAAAATAATTTGATATTGCCACACTAGACTGGAAATTATTGTTTCTTTATTTGCTTTCTTTTTTCCCAACACAATATATACAATGAATTGTAAACTTTCAGATTTGTGTCAATATAAACAAAAAACTGCCTCAAATTTTATTCTTCATTCTTTCATTTAGGATTTGTCTTCTAAAGTACCTGTTCATATATTGGCTATTATTTTCTCTATAAATTGCATGTTATTACATTTGCCCATTTTTTATTGTTTCATGGGCTTTTATTATTAACTAGAGACCCGATGCATGAAATTCTTGCAAGGATAGGCCTTCCTTCCCCCAGCTGCTGGCTTCGCAGCCCCGGCCCTACCCCCCACTTGCACCCGCCTTGGCCTGGTGCTGCCCTGGTCCACTGCCACACACCCCAGGTTCCCCGTTCCGCTGAACCCCCTTATCGATCGACCTGCCACCTTGTGGCCTGGGCCACCCTCTGCAGGGCGATTGTGGGGCGATGGCGGGCCTGGCGCCAGTGTGTGTCATAGTGTGGTCATCCAGATGGTCATTCTGCTGTTGGGCAGTTCGGCCGATTTGCATATTATGCTTTTATTATTATAGATATGAAAGAATTCATCATATGTCAATGAAATAATCCCTTTGCCATATATCTAATTAACGCTTTTGCATGTTTTATTTGTATTTTGATATTTTGCTTGTTCTATTTTACCTTAAAGAAGATTTAGCTCCTCCACTATATACCAGTTGCCTCTTTGTGCTAGATCCCTGTAAAATGGGGGTAGAGCTAGTATCCTAGAGTCTTCATAATGATTAAAGAGCTAATTCATTCAAAGGTTTAGAAAAATGCCTAGCACATATTAAGATGTGCAACTATTAGCTATCTTCATCATCATACTCATTATGGTTGTTTTGTTTGTTTAGTCAGATTTGTCAATTTTATCACATCTTTTAGGTTTTCTGTTTCATTAAGTTCTTGCTCAATGTAAAATTATAAAATAGGTATTTAAAAACTATTTTCATTTTCAATCTAGTTTTCAAATGTTTTGGGGATTATTTACTTGATATGAAATGCTGCACTTAATATATGCTAAGTTTTTATATTTTGGGAATCTCTTTCTAGACTAACTATTTTGTTTCTTTGAACTGCCTGTTATTTCATATACACAGTATATACTAGAGGCCCGGTGCACGACATTCATACACTGGTGGGAGGAAGGGTCCCTCAGCCTGGCCTCTGCCCTCTCACAGTCCAGGACCCCTCGGGGGATGTCCGATTGCCAGTGGGGAGTGGGCCTAAGCCAGTAGTCGGACATCCCCTGAGGGGTCCTTAGTGCTGCCACAGAGGTGGGAGAGGCTCCTGCCACTGCCACTGCACTCACCAGCCATGAGCCCGGCTTCTGGCTGAGGGGTGCTCCCCCTGTGGGAGTGCACTGACCACCAGGGGGCAGCTCCTGCATTGAGCGTCTGCCCCCTGGTGGTCAGTGCGCATCATAGCAACAGGTCATTCCGCCGTTTTGTCAATTTGCATAATAGGGTTTTAATATATATATATATATATATATATATATATATATATATTCATATATATTAATATCTACAATTTATTCAGCATTTTTATTTTTTTACATGAAGTTTAATATACTGCAAATAATTATGTTGATTTTTTTTATAAGGTCATACTAAATTTCTAGATTAACCTGAGAGAAATGACATACTTATATGAGTTAGTCTTCAAGGCTAAGAGCAATTTTAGGTTTCTAACAGCTATATTTCAATTGAGTTTTAAAGTTTGATCATATAAATCTTTCACATTTATTAACTGTAATTTACTCTTTTTTCCTTATTATAAGTGAGATTGCTTTATTTCATTACATATTCTAACTGGATGCTGTGCGAATCTAAGAGAGATTTTAATTGTTATACATTAATTCAGAAGTCAGCAAATTAAGGCCCTCAGGCCATACCTAGCCCTATGACTGTTTTTATAATTAAAGTTTTATTGGAAAACACCCATGTCCATTTGTTGAGTGTAGAAATGTACTATTATATGGCCCAGAAAGCTAAAAATATTTAGCACCTGGTCTGTTAGAGAATAAGTTTACTGAACTTTGCCTCCATTAATTTTAGAACCATTTTATAATGTTGACCAGTCGCTATGATGAGCACTGACCACGGGAGGTAGATGCTCAATGCTGGAGCTGCCCCCTGGTGGTCAGTGCACTCCCACAGTGGAGGCGCTGCTCAGCTGACTGAGATGAGTGATGCTCCCACAGCAGGCAGATCCCCGTAGGCCACACACCCCCACCAGTGCACGAATCTCGTGCACCGGGCCTCTAGTAGGTATATAAATTATGCTAGATTGGTAAAAAGAATATGGAACTGTCCCTGTTCTCTACACTCTTCACAGTTTAAAATCATTGAGCTTATAGTCTCTGAAGGTGTGCTAGAACTTTTCTGTGAACTACTAAGACTTGCTATTTTTTTAAGGGTACTTCTTTAAAAGTATTCTCAGTTTACTCAATGGATTTGGAATGTTTAGATTATCTCATTGTGAGATAAAGGTCATTGTGATTAATATTATCCTAAAATATGCAATCAAGCCATGCTTCCTGCTTCTTTGCAAGGATTTGAGGAAGATCTTCTCTTTTTTTTCTCAACTGTTATTTCCCCCATTTTCATTTCAAAATGAATATATTTGTACTTATTTTAAATGAAATTAATTGATTGTATTATTCTTTGCTCCATTCTCCTTCAAATAACCAATTCTCAGGTATTTTTTGTATATATTTCTTTTAAGGTTTACTAAACATTTATTTATGTTGCCTTTTTTTCTGTTGCTTCCACTTCATTGCTTTATATTTATTTTATTATTCTCTTTCTAACTTTTAAATTCAGCACTTAGTTCATTTATTTTCATTCTTGGCTGTAGTATCACTTTCTGTTGAATGGGAATATCCTCATAAATGTGCTTTAAACAATAAGGACATTTATTATCTCAAATAACAAGAAATCTGCAGGCAGGGTGATTCCACAGCTGGTTTAGCAGCTAAATGATATTTTTAAGGGACACCCTGTATTTTCTATCTTTCTATTCTACCATTCTCACCATACATGAGTTGTCCCACTCAGGTTTTTATAGGTAGCTAGAACAGTTCCTATCTCCACATGCAAATTCAACTATATGCAACAAAGTATTCCCTATTTTAAGCATAAAGTGTGGAAAGCAATTTCTGCCAGCAAGTAACTAGGGGGTAGGGAACTGTTTGTTAGGAAATTAACAATATCTGCTACACTTTTTAAGATTTAAAGTGTTTTAAGTTATTAGAACACTGAACATTGCTTTAACTATATCCTATTGGTATTTGTTAGAAATTTATTTATTTATTTTTAAAAATGTATTTTTGTTGATTTCAGAGAGTAAGGGAGGGGGACAGAGAGATAGAAATGTCAATGATGAGAGAGAATCATTGGCTGCCACCTGCACACCCCTTACTGGGGATCGATCCCGCAACCTGGGCATGTGACCTTGACTGGAATCGAACTTGGGACCCTTCGGTCTACAGGCCGATGCTCTATCCACTGAGCCAAACCAGCTAGGGCTTTGTCAAATATTTATGACTTCTAATTTTTATTTCCTTATTTACACAGCTGCAAGTGTTCAAAAGATGTGTGTGTGTTTATTTCCTAAGTCATATTGCTTTTGTCTTACTAATATTAATTTGTGGTTTTATTATATTAAAAGAAAATATGGTACACTTATTTTTATATTTAGATAATTATTAGTGATTCTTATTAATGTTTGTGAACAAATAAATATAGAGTTGATTTTTGTTAAATTGTCTGTGGGCATTTCAAATGAAGATACGTCTCTGATTTTAGGATGTAAATGTTGGCATATATCTAACAGGGCCATTCAAATTTGCATTTACTTAAATGGACATGAATTGATAGATGTCAGTTAAAGAAGCTCAGTGTTATTTCATCCTTTTATTTCTTTCCATTTTTGCTGATTCAAATTTGTCTTTATTTTTATTTACTTATTTTTTATTATTTTTTAAATTTATCTTTATTGTTGAAAGTATCAGAGATGTGCCTATCTTTTTCCCCCATTGACTGCCTCCTCCCCATTCCCATACCCTCCCCAGGCCTTCACACCACTATTGTTTGAGTTATACACTGAGTGGCCAGATTATTATGATCTCTGAATGCATAACAATCTGGCCACTCAGTGTATATCCTATATAATAAAAGGCTAATATGCAAATTGTCCCCTCAACCAGGAGTTCAACCAGCAGGCAGGCCGGACAGCCTCCCATGTCCTCTCCCCCTGGCCAGGCTGGCTGGACCCGGACCCACCCATGCACAAATTCATGCACCAGGCCTTTAATATATATATATATATATATATATATATATATATATATATATATATATATGTATATATATATATATATATATACTGAGTGGCCAGATTATTATGCTTTCAGAGATCATAATAATCTGGCCACTCAGTGTATATATATATACCTATAAGTTCTTTGGTTGATCTCTTCCCTCTCCCCTCCCCCCGCTCCTTGTTTCCACTGAGAATCCTCATTCTGATGCATGCTTCCATGTCTCTGGATCTGTTTTGTTTGTCATATTATTTTGTTCATTCGATTCCATATATAAGTGAGATCATGTGAAACTTGTTTTTCTCTGAATGGCTTATTTCACTTAGCATAATACTCTCCAGGTCCCTCCATGCTATCTCAAAGGTTAAGAGATTCTTCCTTTTTACAGCTTCTTAGTATTCAATTGTGTAAATATGCCACAGCTTTATTATCCACTCATCTACTGATGGACAATTGAGCTGTTTCCAGATCTTAACTATTGTAAATAAAACTACTTTGAACATAGGGGTGCATATATTCTATCTGAATGGTATTGCAGGTTTCTTAGGATATAGTCCTAGAAGTGGGCTCACAGGGTCAAATGGCAATTCCATTTTTAATATTTTGAGGAAACTCCACATTGTTTTCCATAATAGCTGCACCAGTTTGCATTCCCACCAGCAGTGTACTAGGGTTCCTTTTTCTCCACAACATCGCAGGCACTTGTCATTTGTTGATTTGTTGATGGAAGCCATTCTGACAGGTGTGAGATGATACCTCACTGTCGTTTTAATTTGCATTTCTCTGATGATTAGTGACCTTGAGCATTTTTTCATATGTCTCTTGGGCATCTGTATGTCCTCTTTGGAGAAGTGTCTATTCAGGTCTTCTGCCCATTTTTTAATTGGGTTGCTTGTCTTCCTTTTGTTGAGTTGTGTGAGAACTTTATATATTTTGGAAATTAACCCCTTATCAGGTATATCATTGGAAAATGTGTTTTCCCATACAAAGAGTTCCTTTTTCATTTTGATGGTGGTTTCTTTTGCTTTGCAGAAGATTTTTATTTTGATGTGGAATCTAAAGAACAATGTAAATGAACAAACAAAACAGAAACAGACTCATAGATACAGAGAATGATGGTTGCCAGAGGGCAAGATATTGGGATCAGCATGGAAAAGGTGAAGAGATTGAAAAGTACAGATTGGTAGTTACAAAATTGGTAGTCATGGGGATGTAAATGACAGCATAGGAAATATAGTCAATAATATTGTAATAGCTATGTGTGGTAGGTACTAAAAATATTGGGGGGCCGAAACCGGTTTGGCTCAGTGGATAGAGCGTCAGCCTGCGGACTGAAAGGTCCCAGGTTCGATTCCGGTCAAGGGCATGTACCTGGGTTGCGGGCACATCCCCAGTAGGAGGTGTGCAGGAGGCAGCTGATTGATGTTTCTCTCTCATTGATGTTTCTAACTCTCTATCCCTCTCCCTTCCTCTCTGTAAAAATATCAATAAAATATATTTAAAAAAAATATTGGGGGGACATTTTGTAAAGTATGATTAACCACTATTCTGTATACTGAAACCAATACAAAATGCTATTGAATGTAAACTGTAATTGAAAAAAAAATCAAAACAACAAAACAAGCAAAAGCAAAATAATCCCAAAAATTGTTATTGTTTTATTTTTCTGTAAAGCTGGTTCAATCTTGACAGAATCTGATGGTTAAAGCCTCAAAAATATGTCAATCATTCAGAAAGTGATCCCGTTTACAGGGAATTTAGATGAAAACCAGCTACTGTGATCTTCAGTCTTGGTGATTTCTTCAAACAAATCTGTCTGAATCAGCATGTTCTTCATGGTAAAATTAATTTCTCTGAATATAGTTGGACAAAAAATGGAAATGATAGTAATAATAAAAGAGTATGGCAAAGTACAAAGCAGATATTGTGGTCATAGGACTTCCAAAGAGGTAATTTTTCAACCATGTATTTTCCCAATACATGGAATAGCCACAAAGGAATGATTGAAGACTCCATACTTGATCTTAAAAACATAACATATCCACATTTATTTTTGATTATAGGACCAAGGGTATCCCACAAAGAAATAAGAATGAAATATATAAAGCAAGGTTGATAAGATGGCCACTTAATAGGAATGCTCTAGATAGAGATTTTAGCTTAGTTCAGAAGATGCACAGAAACTGATTTCCCTCAACACTGCAAGTAAGTGTTAAAATCTCCCACGCTAGTCAATTACAGTGCTCATTTTCCAACTGTTTTCAGCCTATGGGCAGTGGAGGTGGAATTAATGAGCAATCACCTTATAAAAAGAGCATAATGCAGTTTACAACTCTTATTTATATCATCTTCTTAAATGCTGAAATGCTTCATTCAATATAGTATAGTATAGTATAGACGATTTTTATAAGTCTTGCTTATAAAACTGCAATCACTGTGCAATTAAAATACCACTGCAATTAAAGTGTGTGTAATAGAACATTCAGAAATGTACACACGACTTTCCTTTATAACCACCGAGGGAGATATTTTATATTCAAGTCTCCCAACTTATAAGATTCATTCAGCTAACAAGGGAACTTCTTTATTCACACAATAGCTGTACATGCGCGCACTCGCTCACTCTTCTCTCTCTCTCTCCCCTACTGTGGGGTGTTATGTGTTTATAAATATCCAAAGGAAAATTGAAGAAGTTTATATTTTCAAAGTTTGAATTGAAATATGAAGATAAATTTATTTGGCCTTGTTTATAGATTGTTCTTTATCATTTTTTTTTCGCAAATGAAAACACAAAGTAAGCAACATCATAGCAAGTTATCTCAATTGATTCCCAAAACAATTGGTTGTAAGGTAATTCTCTTTTTTTCAGTTTCATAAGGAGGTGACTGATGCTCAAAGAAGCAAAGTCATTTGCAGCTAATAAGTTTTAGGGCTAGAATGCAAACCTAAATCTGTCTTGTCACAAAACCTTAGTTAAATGTGAAATCTAGTCACCTAGCACAATCCCTACTATAAATACATATATATAGTTAATGTAGTTATACATATTTTTGGTAATTAGGTGGACCCCATGTGAAAAGTTCATCATGCATTTTTAAAAAATATATATTTTTATTGATTTCAGAGAAGAAGGGAGAGAGGGAAAGAGAGAGAGAAACATCATTGATTGGCTGCCTCCTGCACACCCCCTACTGGAGATCAAGCCTGCTACCTGGGCATGTGTCCTGACCGGGAATCGAACCGTGACCTCCTGGTTCATAGGTTGACACTCAACCATTGAGCTGCACTGGCTGGGCCTCATCATGCATTTTGAATGTGCTTTACTTAAATACAGATAGACTCTTATAGATGATGTAGTTTCAAATCCTTACTTTAAAAGGAAGATTTTGAGGACATAAGGAGTTGAGGTGATTAAGTTCTTAACATGTAAAAAAGCAAGATCAAGTTTAGAAACCTAGAACATTTTTTAACTGAATTTATTGAGATGACAATGATTTGCAAAACCATACAGGTTTCAAGTGTACAACTCAATAAGACATCATCTATACACTGCATCATGCACCCATCGCCCCAAGCAAATTATCTTTCTGTCCCCATTTACCCCCCACCTTGCCCACCTCCACCTACCCCTCACCCCACTGGCTATCGCCACACTGTTGTCTGTATCTGTGTTATACATGTTTTTTTACTTATTCCCTTTAACAACCAGCATGCTGTTGGTTGTGTACAATTTGTCAAGAACCTTTGGTTTAATGTCTACATAAGTATTATAGATTCTAAATATTAATCGTAAATATTTCAGAACTAGAGGCCCGATGCATGAAATTTGTCCAAGGGTAGGCCTTCGTAGCCCAGGCTGCCTTGTGGCCCTGCCCCCCACCTGCACCTGCCTTGGCCTGGTGCTGCCCGTGTCCGCCGCCAAACACCACACCCCCCCCCGGTTCCCCGGTTTGCGGAGCCCCCCAATGACTCACCTCACAGAGGGTGGCCTGGGCGATCATAAGGCGATGGCCGGGCCCCCACCAATTGCATCGCACCTGCCTTGGCTGGCCTGCTGCCAGTGGGTGTCATAGTGTGGTTGTCTGGACGGTCATTCTGCTATTTGGCCGTTCGTTCAATTTGCATATTATGCTTTTATTATTATAGATATTAGTTCAGCAAATCTGGATTGAACAACTACATACACACCAGATAAGCACTGAGGGCACAAATATTACTAGGCATTCTGATGTAGTTCTTTTAAATGACCACATTTTTCTTTGTATTAGTAGTACCTACTTCATAGGGTTGCTATGAGGATTAAATGAAATAATTACGTAGAATATTTAGAACAACCATGACATGTATTGAGTAGTTCAGTACTATTATTGGAATACTATGCAGCAGTAAGAAAGAAGAATCTCTTACCCTTTGAGACAGCATGGAGGGACCTGGAGAGTGTTATACTAAATGAAATAAGCCAGTCAGAGCAAGACAAATCTCACATGATCTCACTCATATATGGAATCTAATTAATAAAATAAACTGATGAAAAAAATAGATCCAGAAACATAGAAGCATGGAACAGACTGATGTATCTCAGAGGGAAGGAGGTGGGTGGGAAGAGAACTTTTATGCATATATGCGTAACACATGGATACTGACAATAGCGGGGTGAAGGCATGGGGTGGGGCGGGCTAGAAGGGGTCAATGGTGATTAAAGGATACTTTAATACTTTCAACATAAAGATTAAAAAAACAATAAGATACTTTAATATGGACAAAATGGAAAGAATAGCTTCTTGGTTTACATGTTAATGAATAAAACCATGGAAAAAACAATCCTCCAGTTTGCACAATAATTTCTTTGCAGCTTAAAATCATCAAGCAAATTATCTCTGACCAAAGATTTTTCCATCTTTCGCCAATTTCTTTCCCTGAAATGCCCACTCTTACCTTTTCCCATGGTTGAACATAATGAAAGGAGTATTTCACATGCCATCATACTAATGATAACACTTAATTGTCCAGATGCTTTCATATAAGCAGTATAATATGAATTCCCTAACAATTTTGTGAGGTAGGAACAAAAGAACTGTGAGAGTCTCAAATTCAGGGGCACAATTGTGAACTCAGTGTTCATCTGTAGGCCTGAAAACATCAAAGAGCCTCAGGAAGTACTCAAATGAAGATTACTTTTTCAGATAAAGACATTGTAGTTCAGAGAAAATAAATGACTTGCCCAGCAAAACCTTCACACAAAAGTACAAGAATTAAAACTCAAACCATCTGCAACTGAGGCCAGGAGCTATTTTTCTGTAATAGCATTTTCCCCATGAAATGGCAACACATGTAGCTATTAACAGCTATTAACCTTTTTGCTCAAATTTACATTGCTCCTTAGTAGAGAACCTTGAAGAAAGAGGTACAAGGAGAAATGAAAGGAAATATCATGGGTATGCAATGATAGACTGTGGAATGCCTTGAGTATCTGAGAAGCAGCAGGAACACTGGATGCCTCTAGGTAGGGCTGCCTGCTGACAAAGGAAAGATGAGTTCATAAATGAAAAGTTTTAAAGGGAAATTACTTCTTTCTTTTTTGAACAGGGCCTCTGAAAAAGCAAATCAAAAATTGTCTTTTTTGAAAATGAATTTCCACAAGCTTTGAGAAACAATGTCGCTTACCTACTCTTTCTCTGTCTTATTCTGATAATGATCTCAAGCAAATAGCTCATCATTTCAGTCTGTCTCAATGAGGACACTGGATTGCTTTGGAAACTACAGACGTGGATGCTGACAAAAAACAAAACCAACTGAAGCTGAAATACCAGTAACATCTTCATGCTGTCAAGAATATGAAGTCATCTGTGTTCTGTCACCCCAAGGCTTCTCATTCTTGTTCAGCATAAATATATGCTTGGCAGTTTTTACCATGCACAAAAGCATTGGTGATTGAAAAGAAGCCAACATTCCCGAAGGAGAAGTTTAGTGGTACTCCTGCTAATCAGCCAAAGACTATCAGGAAAGGTACCTGAGCTTCTTACTTGATGCAGCAAAGAAGCCTGCATACATGGTGACATGACAACAAAAGGGTGTTAGGAGGAGCTTATTTTAGGATTTGGGTTCGTGGTACTTTGGGTGAATTTTCAAGGAAGTGGGGATTTGGTTTGGATTGGGTGCTGTCAGAAATTAGAGGCAATTTGGTGACTGAATGTCTTTTTAAAAATATATTTTATTGATTTCAGAGAGGAAGGAAGAGGGAGAGAGATAGAAACATCAATGATGAGAGAGAATCATTAATTGGCTGCCTCCTGCATACCTCACCCTGGGGATCGAGCCCGCAACCTGGGCATGTACCTTGACCAGGAATCGAGCCATAACCTCCTGGTTCATAGGTCAACGCTCAACCACTGGGCCACACCAGCCAGGCTGGTGACTGGATATCTTAACAATTTTTATACAGTAGGTATAATAAATGAAGTGGGTTTGTACGTGGTAAAGAAGCAACAGCCATCTTTTAAGCTGAAGAGCAGCAAGTTTGGACAAATTTGTGGTTTTCACAGTGTTCTTGTTTTTGTCTGAGCTCAGACCTGCGTATGGCGTAGCCACGTTTTTGTCTCTCTCCATCATGGACACGGACTGATCCCCTCTGCTGTTGGTATGCTGTTAATTTTTGTTCAGAGTCAGCAAGAGTAGACCATGGCCAGCTACCAGGTTCCACTAGTCAGGGTTGCTTTGTTCTTTCTCAGTGGACATCAGGATTGTTAATGGAGAACCACCTCTTCCCTATTGTGAGACCATGTGGTTTTAGGTGAGGCCAACTCTGTCCCGGCTCTAAGGATGGGCACATGACTTAGGTCTAATCAATGAAACTTCTTTATCTCTCAGTCCACAGTGAATATTTCAGAGATGAGCACTTGACCCAAGGGGGGCCAAGGACGGGTAACATCCATGGAATTTTTATGAAAGTTACCTGGAAAGAGGTACTATTTTAATGAAACCATTCAGGCCTAGAGGTTATAAAGAGCTAAGCTGTTTCTGCTCCCTAGACCAACAGTTGCAAGCCCTTAGCCCAGTGGTTCTCAACCTTCCTAATGCTGCGACCCTTTAATACAGTTCCTTATGTTGTGGTGACCCCCAACCATAAAATTATTTTCGTTGCTACTTCATAACTGTAATTTTGCTACTGTTATGAATCGTAATGTAAGTATCTGTGTTTTCCAATGGTCTTAGGTGACCCTGCTAGTGGTTCTCGCGACCCACAGGTTGAGAACCGCTGCTGTAGAGAAGCAAGCGGGTTGGTGGAGACGGGAGGGAAGCAAGCCGAAGGAAGCCCTAATCTTGCAGGAATAGGCACAAAGAAGCCCTATTCTTGCAGTAATCTTCCTGCAACGGGCCTCTAGTATATATATTTATAAATTAGTATATATATAATAGTATATATATATTAAAAAAAGAAATAGGCAATTTTGAACATTTGGTCAAGTACAATCAGGGAGTTTTAGGTTCTGAGGATCTACCAGTGTCTTGGTGAGAAGGGTAATGAAGATTTCCTTATACCTAGTGCTTTGTTATTTTAGGCTGCCAATTAAGAGATTTCGTGTTTAATCTCTGATTCATTAAGCTTCACATTTGTGTCTGCTCCTATGGAATACCCTGCTTTTAGGTGTTATCCTGAAGCCAAGGAATTCAGACCCCTCAGAAAATATCTTGTATTAAAAAAAGGTTTGTATACTAGACTAACAGCCACAAGAAGGCAGTCACATAGCACACTGTTAACCATTATAGAAATTGCCTAGCCTCGGGCCTGTTAGACTGTGGGAAAATGAATAACCAAGGCAGCAAGAAACAATTGCCAAGCCCTGACTAGTGGTCACATGGTATGAATTTTGTTAAGCTGAAGATAACCTCATGCCTTAAGTTGTGTTTCAGCCCCCGAGCCCTACAGCGGAACAACCTCTGGCCATGTCCCCATGAAAAAAGACTGAGGGATGGGGAAGCTACCTCAAGACCTGAAATCATGATTTACTGCCCTTACCTCACTCTTGACCCATCAGTTTCACCCAGGACCTTAAACCCCTTACTCGTGATGACTTAGGATTTTATTCTATAAACCCCTTGTCTGTAGACCAATGAGGAGTTTGTTTTTTTTCCAGTATAAGATGCCCGTTCTCCATTGTGTAGCTCTATACAATAAATGCCACTCTTTTTCACTGCATCTTGGTGTCAATGAAAGTCAGTGTCAGTAATTGGCTACCTGCAGCGCCAGGTGGATGAACTCTTTGCTAAGTTACACCCTTTCCTTTAAGATAGTCTAAAATGGCTCAAATCCCAATTCCATGAACAGTGGGAAACTGTCATTAGAAAGAAAATCTGTGATGTTTGCTAGGGAGGAAGAACTGATTTTTCATGATTCAGTCCACCCTGCAGCCTGCTTCTCCACCACTATCTGACTCCCCGCAGATAATCTGAACTCCAGAGCCTCAGTCCTGCTATTAGGGTAAGAGAAAACGCCTTACTAATTCCTCGTTGAATTCTCCCTTTAAAATGCCTGCTTCTGCAACCTCTACTTGTTTATACACTGAAGTCAGTGAGCAAAATGGCATTTGCATACCTACTTTACAAATCATGCATAGATGATACGCTAACTTAGGAATAGCAGGTTATGGTGTTATCCTGAAGCCGAGGGGTTAAGACCCCCTCAGAAAATACCTTTTATTAAAAAAAAAAAGGTCTGTATACTAGTTTGGACCAACAACCACAAGAAGGAAGTCACGTAGCACACTGTTAACATAATATATTGTGGCCTCAGATGCAAATAAGATTAAAATAGTTTCATTTAGCAACTGTTTTTACACCCTTCATATATGAATATGTTATTCATATAAAAGTTAGGTGAACATACTTAAATTATAATGAAATGATCAGATACAATATATTTTAAATGCTATAGCTGTTGAATATGTAGAGAGTACTGTGATAAGAACAAGGGCATATAATGGGAAACTTTACAAAGAAAACCAGATTAGTCGATACAAATTTTAATCATTCATTGGTTTTTAAAACACATTTCTACATTGTTAACATTCATACCAAGAATGATTTTGTTAAACTGAACATCACAGTGTTACTCATATTTATAACAATGTGTTTCCTTTTATTAGTAGATCTACACCCACTGCAAGAATGCTTTTTAGATGAGCTATTGT
Source organism: Plecotus auritus (assembly GCF_963455305.1). NCBI lineage: Eukaryota > Metazoa > Chordata > Mammalia > Chiroptera > Vespertilionidae > Plecotus > Plecotus auritus. Next base: position 20,086,212 of record NC_137784.1, read on the forward strand.
TCTCATCCATCAACCCAGAACTATCTTTTTTTTTTTTTTTTTTTAAATATATTTTATTGATTTTTTACAGAGAGGAAGAGAGAGGGATAGAAAGTTAGAAACATCGATGAGAGAGACATCGATCAGCTGCCTCCTGCACGCCCCCTACTGGGGATGTGCCCGCAACCCAGGTACATGCCCTTGACCGGAATCGAACCTGGGACCCTTCAGTCTGCAGGCCGACGCTCTATCCACTGAGCCAAACCGGTTAGGGCAACCCAGAACTATCTTAATAGGCAAACTAATAAGACATTTGTCAAGATTTTATTTATTTTACTCAAAAATGGTGGCCAGTATTTCAGAATTATAATAGGGCAAGGAAATACTTAGTTTCTTCATGATAAATATAAAGAGATCTGGCTGATTCAAGTACGAGATAAGAATTTTACAAAATTTAAAACACTGTTATTTTAGTGCTATCAGGTAGCACTAAATTAAAAATTTTAAATACATATAGCAAATAGTCAAAACAATATTACCTACAGAAATATAAATTGTTGAATCCGATAATTTTTGTTTCAATAAAATATCCCTTAAACATTTTCATTTAGAATAAGGAGTGCGTTGTGGTTGCCCAAGTGATAGAGAGTCTATGCTCATACTGCCATTCCATGATTCAGGCCTGAAATGATGGCTTGTCTTTGCTAATACTAGTATATGGATTGCTTATTTTAGGGTTTTCCACTGGGAAGAAGAGAAATTATGGCTTAATTAATAGGCTTTACACCAAACTGTGCATATTTTGTATTATGCATTTCATAATTAATTCACATATATTTTAACATCTTTTAATTAATTAAAACTACAGAGTTTTACAAATTAAATCATGAAGGTATCAATTTTCCTGTATTTTTGCATCTATCTTTATTTGATAGCTACAGAGGGAATTAGGGAGGGCTACAATACATATTCGCTCCATACTTCTTGGCTTAAACGTTTATATAGGATAACAACCCATTTGAGCTGCCTTCAGTGCATCATCGAGAACACATTCTGGAGTCTTCATGTCAGTTAGGCAACATTATTCTTTGATGAATTAGGATGTCCAGCACTGCACTAGGTTCTATAGGGAGATACGCCTGCCTTCAAAAATCTAATGATAATTTGGGGCAGAGAGCATACATGGTGAACAAGTGTAATTAAAATGTATTAGCAAGCTTATGAGAACAAGTCATAGATGAACTGATATTGGTGATGTTATATCCGGCCCTTGAACCACGTCTCTGAAGTCAAGCTAACATTACACTTTTGATCTCTATTCATGAAAACAGCCACACAAGTAGTATATCATGAAAACAATCACATAAACCAAACAAAAAGACAGACCAACAAAAAACCCCATGAGCTTTAAGAAGCTAAACCTAACACTTAGAGTCTTGGCTAGTAGGTCTACCAGTAGGATAAAATTTTGAGCTCTCTGAGCCTGTTTATTCCTCTGGAAAATATGAAAAGTTATCTGTCTCCTAAAACAGAATTATACAAAAATATGTGCCTGACATATTGTAAGAATTCTATAAATATAACTTTTATTACAATGCATACAGTAGTATTTGCTGACAAATACATAACTGCAGAAACGGTGGTGTACATGAAGGTACAAACAAATCCTCTTGCAAAGCAACTGAAAAGGATAAAAAGAACTTAGAATGAAAGAGTATATAATCAACTGTAATACCATGGAAGGAAGTTAAAACTTAGATTTCAAGCTCGGAGGATATAATTTGGCTTATATTGGCAATGAAATTCTAGGCTCCACTTTTAAAAAGAATGGTATATAGGAGTGAATAAATAAGTAAACAAAAAAGAAAATTCTTACGAATATATCCAAATATAAATGTATATTTTAATGATTTTTTAAAATCCTCATCTGAAGATTTTCTACCCATTGTTTTTTAAAGAGGGAGTAGAGGGAAGGAAGGAGGGGATAGGAGAGAAAGGGAGAGAGAGAGACACCTATGAGAGAGACTTATGGGTTGGTTGCCCCCCGGTCACGACTGGGGCTGGGGATCTAGCCTGCAACCTAGGTACATGCCCTTAACTGAAATCGAACCCAAGACCCTTTGGTCCATAGGTCGACATTCTAACCACTGAGCAAACTAGCCAGGGCTATAAATGTATATATCAGGCATGAAGATGCCGACTTACAGAACTTAGGCAGAAACTGTCCCCAAAGAACCTAGTGCAATGGAAAAAATAAAATGTGGGAAATGATTTAAAGAGAAATTCTAAAACTGCACTGGAAGTTTAACCAAGCCACAGCATTATTTTCTGTCCATCTATTTTCAGTCCTTCGGCTCTTGGTCTAAGAGGAAAATTCATGCAGATAGTGAAAAAAGCTCAAGTGAATCCTATCACATCATATTGGTGCCAGGAGCAGAGGTCCAGAGAAAATGCCCCCATCTAGCATTTGTATATACACTGAGTGGCCAGATTATTATGATCTCTGAACGCATAATAATCTGGCCAGTCAATATATATATATTGAGGCCCGGTGCATGAATTCGTGCATGGGTGGGGTCCGGCCAGCCTGGCCAGGGAGAGGCGACATGGGTGGTTGGCTGGCCTGCCTGCTAGTCGAACTCCTGGTTGAGGGGACAATTTGCATATTAGCCTTTTATTATATAGGATATACACTGAGTGGCCAGATTATTATGTGTTCAGAGATCATAATAATCTGGCCACTCAGTGTATATATATATATATTCCTCAAATAAATATTACCCATATTCTGATTCATAGATAAGTAGGATAAATAAATAAAACTGGGAACTATGTAAAATTATAAAAGAAGAAGCGATGTTGAGGAGGAAACAAGAAGATTAATAGGAGGAAGAGGAAGATGCTCTAGGAAGGGTGAAGGAAGACAGGCAGGCAGACAGAGAAATCAGGCCAAAGAGAAAGAAGTGGAGCACACCTTAGATATGTGTTCCTTAAAAAAAAAAAAAAAAAGAGCCCTAGTCCGTTTGGCTCAATGGATAGAGCATTACCTGCGAACTGAAGGGTCCCAGGTTCGATTCCGGTCAAGGGCACATATGTACCTCAGTTGCAGGCTCAATCTCGGCCCTGGTTAGGGTGTGTGCAGGAGAGAACCAATCAATGTGTCTCTCTCACATCGATGTTTCTCTCTCTGTGTCTCTCTCTCTCCCTTTCACTCTCCCTAAAAAAAGAAGAAAGTTTAGACAACCCTCCAAAATTTCAAGCAAATGAAAAAGAAATATGCCTCTATGAAAATGAGGTTATGAGTTATAAGATGGTATAAAAACAGAATGATATAAAATGAGAATGATATAAAAAGAGAACTCCCAGAATTAAGGAATTAAATAGAGAAAACACACAGAAATTTAAAATGCATGCAAAGTAGCAAAGAGCAAAAACAATGCTACCAAGATGTGAATCAGTGGCCTAGAAGCAAGTATTGGCAAAAGTCACAGAGAGAGTAGATAGTGGCTGGCCTAAAAAAGCAATAGGGTACATGGAATAGAAAATAAAAGTTTTAAGCATATGAAGCAAGGGAGTTTTTCTATAATAAAAGGCTGGGTATTCAACCTGAAAGTGCTCGCTATGTACCAAGAAAATTCATAAGGAATATTAATGTGAATATAGATCCTAGTGAAATGACTAAACCACAAATATAGAATCCTAGGAGACTTTAGTCAGAGAAATCAGGCCATTAAGTTGGGGGAGAATATGAAGATGAACTACTATTTTTCTTCGAGAAGTAAAAACAGTAATATCTACTGAATTTAAAAAAATAACATTTTCCTAACTTTTAAAAGCTAATATGTACATTATAGAAACCTAAAAAACCCAACAAGCAAAAGATACCAAAAATATCCATAACCACAAGAAGTTTACAGTTTTACTAAAATGTCTAGTTCTGTGTGTGCACGTGAGTGTACATTTACACGAGTGAGCACATACTTCTCTCGTCGAGAACATGTAGTATGCATCACTCTTTTTCAGATATAAAGATATTTACCAGTTCGAAGCTCCAAGGCCATGACTATTTTCATAACAAACAATACAACATACTCAATCAGGATAGAAATGCAATCTTGCTTTTCTCAAGGTCAAAAATTGCTTAAGCCTCTGGATTAAAAATGTTGTCAGAGTTAAAACACTGCATTCCCATAATGATCCATTTAAAATGAGACATAAAGCCATGGAGTACTGTAAGTAGAATGCTTCTAAGAGAATTCATTATCAGGTGCATGCTATTAAAATAATAGGTAGTAGGCATTTCTATTAAATTCTTTGACAATGTATTCATATAGTATGGCCAAAAACATGCATCCATACATCAATCTTCTGCCTCTTTGCCTGATCCAGTAAGTAAAAAGAGAAGTTACCCTCAAAGAGAAGGTTTAGCCTTTCCCTTTCCCAAACACAAGGTTTCATGTGAATTTTAAGCAAAAATCCAATATGTTAACAAAATGTGTTACTTTACCACCTCTACCTTTAATGAACATATGTACCTCAGAATGTGGCTATTTCAAAAATGACATAATATAGTTAACTCTATACTCAGTTGTAAGGAGTAATATTTTCCCTTTGCATTTCTCCCTTCCAACCTACTTTCACCCAATGCTCAAGTCCTGGTAGTATACTGCTCACAAAAGTGGTTTGGCATTACATTTTCAAAGAAAATATTTCCCATCAATATTTTCAATACTATTCAAATGTTTTGTGTTTCTAATTACTACTACTATAAATACATTGCGTATTTCTAAATATCTAGAAAATGTAGCTATCTAAAATAAGAATGCATTTGTCAGTTATATACACAACTAGAGGCCCGGTGCATGAATTCATGCACGGGTGGGGTCCCTCTGGGTGGCCTGCGGGATCGGGCTGAAACCGGCCCTCCAAAATCCCCCAAGGGGTCCTGGATTGTGAGAGGGCACAGACTAGGCTGAGGGACCCCACCAGTGCACAATCGGGCCGGGGAGAGACCAAGGGAGGGCTCCAGGGTGTGTCTGACCATCTTGCTCAGTCCCAATCGGCCAAACCCCAGCAGCAAGCTAACCTACCAGTTGGAACATCTGCCCCCTGCTGGTCAGTGTATGTCATAGCGACTGGTCGACCAGTTCACTGTCTGCCCCCTAGTGGTCAGTGCACATCATAGTGAGCAGTTGAATAGCCTTAGCATATCATTAGCGTATTATGCTTTGATTGGTTGTTCGGTTGTTCTGCCGTTCAGTATTTGCATATTACCCTTTTATTATATAGGACATCATGAAACAAAACTGCACACATGTAATGATGTGCCTTCTAATTGTAACCATCCTGGTCCTCTCTTCCTCCTCTATAGCATCAATCCAGTGGACAAGTATACACAAATATACTGCTTGGAGGTGGTTGAACAAATTCAAATTAATTTCCAGTATTTTACAGAAGACAAACTTTACTATGAGTTTCAACACGAAGTATACAAATAGGTTATTTAATTCATGCAATTAAGAATTCAGCTTGCCTGACATGGCTCAGTGGTTGAGTGTCAACCTTTGAACCAGGAGGTCACGGTTCGATTCCCAGTCAGAACACAAGCCTGGATTGTGGGCTTGATCCCCAGTTGTGGACAGGTAGCCAATCAATGATTCTCTCTCATCATTGATGTTTCTACCTCCCTTTCCCTAGCCCTTCCTCTCTGAAATCAATAAAAAGATATATAAAAATAATTCATACAATTCTTCAACATATATATATTAGATGTTGCAACATTAGATTTATTTTAATTATATAACATAAACAGAGCAAAATAAAATACAGCTCAAAGAGGACGGTTAGCTATTTCACTCCCAAAACATAAATTTTAATTTATATGAATTTTAATATTTACAAAATCTCTTCTTTTACTACCTCTATTATTTTTAAAAATATTTTTATTTATTTCAGAGAGGAGGAAGAGGGAGAGAGAGATAAACATCAAAGATGAGAGAGAAGCATTGATCAGCTGCCTCCTGCACGCTCCCTACTGGGGATCAAGCCCACAACCTGGGCATGTGCCCTTGACCAGGATCAAACCCAGGACCCTTCAGTCTACAGGCTGACACTCTATTCACTGAGCCAAACCAGCTAGGGCTACTACCTTTATTTTTAAAATACTTTCTGCATCTCAGAAAATTTGGCACATTAAGAATAATTAGATATTTCAAAAAAGGACACTGACTTATCAACTATTCATACAAAAGAAGAATAAAATGCATAGACAGCAAAGGTTTTTACATATAAATATCTTCCTAACATGAAATCTTTCCTTCCTCTCAGGGACGTCTGCTCCACCTCTAAACCACTGAACAAATGTCCTGTGTTGCTCCTGGTGTCCATTCTAGTGGTGGCCTAAGGATTCCATTTCCAAAATGCATGCTAGAAGACATTTGTTTTATAAGATTTATTTATTTTTAAGCAAAAGGTCACTTATAATAATCCCCATGATATTTATTTTTAATCAAATGTCAGCAACCTCTTTAGGTTTAGAAGCCTTGATATGGTGACATAAGGATTTGAAGTTGTCTCCTGAAAGGTTGAGGGGCATATAACATTATTATATTTAAAATTGTTTTTCTTGAAATATTAATATTTATTGCATGTAACATTATTATATTTACAATCATTTTTTCATGAAAATTAATGTTTATTGCAAAAAAAATAAAAAAACAAACATAAATAAAAGGTTGAGGAGAAACTTGAGAGAAGTCTTTTTATACTATACTAAAGGCCCAATGTACGAAAATTCGTTCAAGAGTAGGCCTTCCTTCCCTCGGCTGCCGGCACTGGCTTCCCTCTGGCACCTGGGACCCAGGCTGGCTTCCCTCAGGCCTCCCACAGGCACCCGGGACCTGGGCTGGCTTCCCTCCAGCCCCGGCTTCATCAGGAAAGACATCCGGAAGACATCCAGTCTAATTAGCATATTACCCTTTTATTATTATAGAAGATGTGTTAAGCCTTTTCTAAGCCACCAGTACCTCTTTCGAAACATTGGGCTCTCCCTGCTGGCCAAAGGCAGCATTCTATTCTAGCATTATTCTCTCCCACTCTCCAGATCTGGTAGCAGGCTGGCTGCCCACCTGCTGACCCCTCCCTTGGCATCTCCCGAAGCTTCACTCACCTGCCAGACAGCAAGGCCTTGCTCTGTCATGATCTGCATGAGGAGGCTGCATGTACTGCACTTGGAACACAGTGGCTGAGTCAGGTCCCAGGATGAGCATGACTGTGAGGCGAAGCTCACCTCCATGAAGGCTCTTTCTCATGCTTCTCCAGCACCCAGGCAGGTGTCAGATGGTAGGCCCCAGTCAGGACTGGGTGGCCAGGATCCAGCGGCCTCCAGCACTGCAAACGGGTCTCTGGCACAGGTTGTCACTGCTTCCCAGCCTGACAGGAACTCAGTGTGTCTGTCCCCAGTTGCCAGAGTGTGTGCAGGCTGGTGGCTGGAAGGTTCTAGAACACTAAATTGGTTGGCATGCTTGTGATCAGAAGAGCCGTGGGGGTGGGGGGGTAAGGGGGCAGACCACCAGCTCATAAAATGGAAGTGGCAGCATAGACCTCCGATCAGAGCACAAAGTCCAAATGGTGCCTGAAAGGTTCCATGTTCCACAGCACTGGAGCATGTAAATGGCCCAAAGGGCTTGGGTTCTATAGGAGGCGGGCTGGGTGGTGGCCTGAAGGGCCCCTGGGTCCTCACTGCATAGGTGTTACATGCCTCACTCCTCCCTCCCCCATTTTGAGCAACAATAATTTCAAAGAAATATTATTCTGGATCACAAAATAAGGCTGGTCTCATTAGAATTGGCATGATTATTTAAATAGATGCATTTTTTGTATAAGCCTTTTCAAGTTTTCTTTGCTGGAATCTCAAGTTGGATTTTAAAGTCTCTTTTTAGAATCCTTACTTAATTTGTATGTTTTCTGTAGATTTTAATTTTTAAAAAATATGCATAGATTTATACTCAGAAAAACATTAAAAATGCAGAGTCTATTTTTGTTTTGATTCACATTGAGCATTGCCCTGGGTCTCTGGTTTTCTAGTCTTTTGTCATCTTTGCTTCAAATTGCTGAAGTAATATGGCTATTGCTCCTGGCACTGATGTGCTTTGCCATTATCTAGAGTTGTGCCAGGATATGGCACTGGGAAGTTGACAAGGCAGTGTTCCAGGCAACAGTGGTGGCTCATTTGAGGGGAGGCTGGTGTTCCTTTCATGGCAGCTACCATTAATTAGAGTCAGATTTATTTATTTATTTATTTATTTATTTATTTATTTATTTATTTATTTATTCTTAATTTAAATTAAGAATTTAAATTCTTAATTTATTTTCCTATTACAGTTCACTTTCAACATTATTTTGTATTGGTTTCAGGTGTATGGCATAGTGGTTAGACAATAATACTTTTCAAAATGTTCCCCCTGATATTTCCAGTACCCATCTGGCACCATACATAGTTATTGCAATACTAGGAGCCCAGCGTGCAATTTGAAGTTGTGCAGCACTGCCCACCCTCGAGTCGCCGGTCCGGCCCTGCCTCCCTCTCTAGCCCTTGAAGCAGCCGTGGCCACTGCTGATCAGGCCCTCCCCCAGCACAGACGTTCTGCCCTGCTCCTGACGCTGCGCGCGCAACCTCCTCCTGTCCGGTCGACCCATTGTGGCATCCCGGTTAAATAGCATATTTCTATATTTTATATATATAATTAACTATGTTCCCTATGCTGTACTTTACATCCCCGTGACTATTTTGTAACTACCAATTTGTACTTCTTAATCCCTTCACCAGTACCCCAAGACCCTTCCTTGGCTAGAAAGCCAAGCCAAGAACATGTTCCATCATATCTGAATTACATATAGATTTGGATGAATCTCTTTTCTTTTTTCGCTTTTCTTGAGGTCACCAAAATATCCTAAGATTCCTTGGCATGCCATGGGGTGATTTTCCTTACATACATGTAAAACTAGAACCCTTGTAAGCGAGGTAGCAGGCCATTTTTTCCAAGAAGGTTTTGTAAGAATTTGCTCCATAAAGTCAACCTTAGCTCCTTAAAAATGTCTAGTAATATCTTATTAAATAACATTGATTCTCAAACATTATATTCCAGACAAAGCTTTGGTTTCATAACCAATGATTCCAAGTATGTTCTGTTAACAAGGAGGATGGAATCATCGAATCTATACAAATAACTATATTGCCATTAAAATAAGAATACTCAATAAGAATTTCTGAATTATAGAGGGCTCAGGCAGGGAGATAAAAATAAATGTTTCATTTCTTTTTACAAAAGCATAGTCTACTGAATTGTTACAACTTAGAGATAGCTGACATGTAGAAAATAGAACATTAAAGTACCAGTAATATTCCTAAGAAAACCTATAATCATCCTTCATCAATTTAATCAGTTCTATGTAATTAATTCTTGTTCCATTTGATTTTGGGTTTCCAGTCTCATGAACCAATTGTTTTTCCTGACTCTAGCTGCTGGCATCGTTTAAGTGATGCCATCAGAAGCCTGTGCCCATGAGCACACATAACCACCATAGTCTTTTTAAGTGGGTTTCTAAGATAGTCCTTCTTTGTTGAAGACAAACATTCTGGCCTGTAGATGATGGCATACACTTTCATAGAAGCATCAAATATATATATGCAAAAAAAACCTATCTATAGATGACAGAAGACATAAAATGGCTGTGGTTAATTTATTACTGATTTTCAAAATGAAAGTTTATTACAAAAATAATGTGATTAACCAGGAAATTTGGTTGTTTTATGGCATGCAAAATAATGTCAATCCAAAAAAGTTTTAGACAAAGTATCTATAAATGTAACAATGATCCTTAGTTTCAATGAAGACTGGTTATCTAATTCACATAATGTTTACAGAGAAAAATAATCTTTAGATATAACATATAATAATTCTGAGACATAATATTCCATGACTACATCAAGCATTTATTTAGAATATACCAAAAATATATCAAGAATACCAAGTCTGGAGTAGGTCTTAAGCATCTGCATATTAATAAAACTCCATAGGCAAGTGATATGAATTCTCAATTAAAAAACACTGGACTGGAACATATTGGATTCAATTTTAGAAGTAGAATTGTGACTGAGTCAACATTTAAAAATAACTGAAATTAACACTAATAATATTATACTGTTGTCTAATATCAAGAAAAACAGCTAGAACTCTGATGAATGGAAATATCATTTATAGCTAGGGCATTGATAAATCTCTAGGAATTTCATATAATTTCTTAAATATTTATATTAATGACATTTTACCCATGCATATTTAGCCTAGGGAAAGCTAAATGTCTCTTCTAATTTGACAACGCTTCCTGTATAACTCAAAACATATCAAATAAACCTAATTATTTCAACAACTCTCTTTTTACAAGATGAAAGAACAAATCCTTTGTTATTAGCCAGGGGCCTTCTGAGGAATTCAAAGACAGTTTTAGGTGCAAAGTTATCATTTTGGATTCCATTTGAGGAAGGTGAAATGTCAAAATTTGTCAGGAAGTTTGAACATTAAATGGGATCATGGGTCAGTGAAAACCAATATTTGGCTACATATTTAATCCAAGTGACAAGGAAAGATTTTAAAAGTAAATATTGGAAGTAATAGGATTGTAAAAAACCTTAGGTCTTTTAAAAGTGAGAATATTTTGTTTTTCTAAATAGCCAAGGACTTGATAAAGTCAACATAAAGCACAGGAAATTATTCTAATTAGACATATCCTATTTTGCTTCAAAACAGATTACCAGAAGAAAAAGACCAAGCTTTTACAACATCTTATTAGGAGCAGACCAATAATCTAAGAAAAATCATTACAGAAAGAAAAATAAATTCTAGTTTCTCATCAGTATAATATTTGATATTAAAGATCTTTTTGGTTTTAATTTATTTTTTCAATTACAGTATACATTCAATATTATATTGCATTAGTTTATGGTGCACAGCACAGTGGTTAGACAATCATATACTTTACAAAGTGTCTCCCCCCACCCAATATTTCCAGTTCCCCACCTGGCACCATACATAGTTATTACAATATTATTGACTATATTTTCTGTGGTGTACTTGACATACCCATAACTACTTTGTATCTGCCAATCTATACTTCTCAACCCCTTCATTTTTTCCCAACAGTTCCCCAATACCATTCTCCTTTGACAACCCTCAGTCTGTTATCTGTATCTATTAGTCTGTTTCTGTTTTGTTAATATTGTTCTTAGATTCCACATATAAATGAAATCATATGGTATTTACCTTTCTATGACGGACTTATTTCACTAAGCATAATACCCTCTAGGTCCATCCATACTGTTGCAAATGATAAGATTTCATTCCTTATTTTGGCCGATTAATATTCCATTGTATATATGTATGTACCACCATTTTTTACCCACTCTTCTATATTGATGGGCACTTGGGTTGTTTCCATGGCTTGGCTATTGTAAATAACACTGCCATGAACACAGGGGTACATATATTATTTTGAATTAATGTTTTGCATTTCTTCACATATGTACTCAATGTACTCAGAAATGGATTCACTGGGTCATAAGGGAGTTCTTTTTTATTATTATATGTGTGTGTTTTTTTTTTTTTTTCATTTCAAGAGGAAGGAAGAGGGAGAGAGAGATAGAAACATCAATGATGAGGGAGAATCATCAGTCAGCTGCCTCCTGCATGCCCCGTACTGGGGATCCAGCCAGCAACCTGAGCATGTGCCCTGACTAGGGATTGAAACCATGACCTCCTGGTTCATAGGTCAATGCTCAACCACTGAGCCATGCCAGCTGGGCCTGGCAGTTCCATTTTTAATTTTTGAGGAACCTCCATACTGTTTTGCAAAGTGGCTGCATCCTCTCAACAACAATGCACCATGCTTGCATTCTGCAGGTAGGTTTTCCTGAAGAGTCCTTGGGTCTGAGAGGGGTAGGTGGACTGAAGCAGAAAGTGCTACTCCTGATGATGGCCTCTTAGGAGTTGTGGATTTCACAGCACCTGGGTTTCAGAAAGGGTCCATAAGTCATTAGCATGAGACTGGAATGGTTGTCGATAGGGCCCTAGGTTTGCCAGTAGGCAGCCTAAAGTGTCAAAGGCCCTTGGGATGCCAATCTTGGACTGGCTGGTGGCTGTAAGGGTCCTTGAGTTTGTATCCAGAGGGCTGTATGGTGACTGAAAGGACCCCCTGACTCTCAGTATGTGATCAGACTGATGCTAAAAACCAGGGGTGGGGAACCTTTTTTCTGCAAAGAGCCATTTGGATATGTATAACATCATTCGCGGGCCATACAAAATTATCAGCTTAAAAATTCGCCTATTGTATTTGTTCAAACATTTCATTAACTCACCCCTAATGCCTTGACAGGGTCAGACCAAATGATTTCACAGGACTTATACAGACTGAGGGCCCCACCTGATGTTCCCCACCCCTGCATAGAGGGTAGTGCCTCCCCATCTGAAGAGTCTGTTTTGTTGTTGTTGTTGTTTTGACCTGTCTTCTGGATTCACTGCCAAAAGTTCCAAAATAGCAGAAGTAAAACAAATGACTAGTAAAAGTAACTAGTAAAAGTTTGTTGTGCACATATCAAAAGACAGTTCACAAACTGGGAGCACTCAAACCAAAACATTAAATGAAACTCATGGATATGTTGTTATAAAGCTCATTCATTCATTCATTCATTCAACATGATGTATTGTTGACACAAGCAGTGACTATTCCTCACAGTGATTGGTTTTAATATTAGAATTTTCTTAAATGATAGGGAATTGGTTAGTGGTTACCTCATATCAACCTTGGGACACAGTTTAAGTTTTGCTTATGATTTCCAGAGGCACAAAAAAGAAATGACCCAGGTCAGATTAATCTTGCCATACAATCTAAATTAAATTTTGTTTGCATTGTTTGCTCAGGGAATTTTCAAGGCTGGTCTCCATTTGTTTTTTATTTTAGCAAAGTCCCCCATTTTTGTCACTCTCTCAACAGGTTGAGAGTAAGATCAACCAGTTTAGCATTATTCTCAGTTACCATCATTGATATAGGCAGGAGGAAGAATAACATGTCCTCTGTGTCCATTAAGTTGAGTGGACAAGTCTGAGGGTCATGTAGTTAGGGTCTTCATTATTTACATAATTATTGTTGATTTCATCCAGTTGTCTGATTTTGATGGATACCATTTGGCATGTGAGTGGCTGCATCCAGGCATTTCAGACCTTTGAGAGTATGTGATGCACTGGAGAGGATAATATGATGACTATGAGGAGAATGAATAGTAGCCAAGGATTGAACAATTCCTTGGAGCAGAGATTCCCAGGAGTCATGATTTAATCAATTAAATAACTCAAATGGGTTATAATTTTTAAGTTATTTATATAGGCACAACATGATGTATTAGCAAACACATATCCTCATAATTACTTAGGATAGGATGATTGTGAGGATGTTTTATTTCAGGAGGCGGTGTTGCAGGTGAGCTTCCTCCTAAATTAGGCCTCTAAATGATGTGAGCAATCAAGTAATTAAATGAGGCATTTCTATGGAAACAAAAGAAAAACAAAGGTTAATAGTTTGAGCAAATTATAAATTCTTTTTCTGAGTTTGGAGAGCAGCCAGTTGAGAAAATTTCTAGATTTGTTTGAAGCATCTCCAGATGATGGAATGAGGATGGCAGTTTCAGTCTGATAGATTTCTGGTTCACAGTTTGAATGACTTTGATGATATCATCAGGTACTCTGTTGAACTTTCATTTTTTAAAAATGAAAAAATATATTTTTAAAAATATTTTTATTGATTTATTTTTAGAGAGAGAGGACAGGAGAGGGCTAGAGAGATAGAAACAATGGTGAGAGAGACACATGGATCGCAGCCGCCCCGCAGTGGGGATTGAGCCCGTAACCCCGGTATTTGCCCTGACTTGAAATCAAACTGGGGACCTCTTGATTCAGATGGATGCTCATCCATGGAGCCTCACCAGCCGGGCCTGTTGAACTTTCTTGAACAAGAAATGACCCAGGTCAAGTTAGTCTTTACTTGTATGGATAAACTAGTTTTGTCTGCTCAAAGAATTATCAAGGTCGTTCTCTGTTTGTTTTGATTTTAACAACTATATAAGAGTTAGATAATGGCTGGAAGGGCATCCTGAGCAATGTGCTCTTTGCTGCTGAAACTCATGTCCAGTACTTTCTATGAAGAAACATATACACTATAATTCTAAGTTCAACCAAGCTGCCTTTTACAAATGAAGATGATAAATTCTCAAAAGCAAGTGTCTTAGATATTTATCATGCTTGCACTCTTCCAGAGAACGCTTATTGAATAAACAAAAGATAATTGGGGAAGTTGCATACAAAAAATTTGCAATGAATACTACATCTATAAAAATACTGGGATGTTGCCCTGGCCGGTGTGGCCCAGTTGGCAGGGCATCATCCCATGTACTGAAAGGTTGCCTGTACCGGTTTCAATTCCTGGTCAGGGCACATGCCTGGGTTTCAGGCTCCATCCCCAGTGGGGGTCCTGCAGAAAGCAGCCAGTAATTCCTGAAACAAAAGCAGTTATGTATGCGTAATCACAATATCACTCCAGTAAACAAAATAAAAACCCCAGTCATTATATTTATGCAGTAGAAGGAAAAGGAAATACAGTCTGGCCTTAGCTCTTTCTGCTTTGAGGATGGGGTACAGACATAAATATTTTCTAATAAAAATAATTCTTTTATTTTAAAAATTTAATTGCCTTTATGATGGAGAAATATAAGACCATGGGTTGGATAAATTGAGCTTGAATTGCACAGTGCAATAAAGTATGATCAAATTGAACTTTTCCAGCAGCAGATGATGTGTGTATATAGTACACATATGTATGTAATGTATGTGGTACATAACATGTATGTATATTTTATATACAGACATGCTTGTTTTATTGTGCTTCACAGATATTATGTGGTGTTTTTTGGTGTGTATTTTTTACAAATTGAAGATTTGTGGCAATCCTGCATGTAGCAAGTCTATTGGTACCATTTTCCAACAGGCTTAGGTGATGGATAACATTTTTTTAAGCAATAAAGTATTTTTTAATTAAGGTATATACATTGTTTTTTAGATTTAATGCTACTGCACACTTAATAGACTACAATATAGTGTAAATATATAACTTTTATGTGCACTGGGAAAACAAAAAATTGTGTGACTCACTTACTCCAATGTTCTCTTTTTTAAAAATATAGTTTTACTAGAGGCCCGGTGCACAAATTCATGCATGGGCAGGGTCCCTAGGCCTGGCTGACGATCAGGGCAGATCTGTGGGGCGACCGGCAGGGTGATTGGGGGGCCCCGGCCGGCACCTGCCTTGGCCTGCCTGGCGCTGCCCACTTGCCAGCCCCACCACTCACTACCGCCCGCTTGTTGGCCAGATCTGCCCCCCACCGCTGCTGCCACAGGTCACCTCTCTCTGTGGGGCAACCGGCGAGGCAATTGGGGGGACCTCCACTGGCACTCACCATGGCTGGCCTGGGGCCTGCAGGCTGGGGGCAGCTCCTGCATTGAGTGTCTGCCTCCTGGTGGTCAGTGCGCATCATAGTGACCCATCATTCCACTGGTCGTTCCTCCGTTCTGTTGATTTGCATATTAGGCTTTTATTATATAGGATTGGTTTCAGAAAGGAGAGAGGAGGAGAGAGATAGAAACATCAATGATGAGAGAGAATCACTGATTGGCTGCCTCCTGTACACCCTCTACTGTGGATCAAGCCCGCAACCTGGGCATGTGCCCTGACTGGGAATTGAACCATGATCTCCTGGTTCATAGTTTGAAGCTCAATCATTGAGCAACACTGGCTGGGCTGCAATATTCTTTTTATTGTGGTGTTCTAAAACTGAACCCACAATATCTCCAAGGTATGCCTATATTTCAATATATGTATATGTATGTATCTGTGTGTGTGTGTGTGTGTGTGTGTGTGTTTACAAGAGTAGGCAAATATAGGTTTACTGTTGTGAATATGCAAATCTCAGTTTATTCTTGTATTTTTATTAATTATCTTATTATTTATTTGTATTACAACTGTAAACCTACTTTAGCCCACCCCTGAGATTTTATATATATGCACGCCAGAAGGTTCACCTTGGTTAGGTTTAGAGCCAGAAGATAAAAATTTTATGATGACATGAATTCAGGGCCTTTATGAACAGTAATGTTAAGATGTTTTCTTGCCGAAACCGGTTTGGCTCAGTGGATAGAGTGTCGGCCTGCGGACTGAAGGGTCCCGGGTTCGATTCCGGTCAAGGGCACGTACCTTGGTTGCGGGCATATCCCCAGTAGGGGGTGTGCAGGAGGCAACTGATCGATGTTTCTCTCTCATCAATGTTTCTAGCTCTCTATCCCTCTCCCTTCCTCTCTGTAAAATATCAATAAAAATATATTTAAAAAAAAAGATGTTTTCTCCCCTGTGCTGGCTTATATTCCCCTTTATGATATTACTTCAAACAATTAAGAAATCTCAGTTATATACATCAGCCTTATTAATAAGACAATAATGGAAAGTTCAGCTTGCTGGTTCCAGATCTGTGGTGAATTTGACTTTCTAAGCCCAAAGCAGAATTTAGAGTGGGAGGAACACGAGACAACAGGATATTCAAGTACAGGAATGGTAGAATCATGAATTAAATGCCAACAAATTTATTTTATCCCAAGTTAATTGAAGGGGGATCCGTCAAAACCTGTATTACACTCATGCAAATTGGGAGCCAAAATTAAGTTCCATGGTTTCTTTTCACAAAATAACAGAGAAACATAAGTCTGAATAAGATATTTATATTTATAAAGATCTCAAGTCAAACTAAACACAGACGGTTCACTTTAGAAAGCACTAGAAAAGAGAAAAGAAGGAAAACAGGATGTACAGAAAATGGGTTGGATGGCTTTTATTGCTATGTCAACTTGGCTAGACTAGTCTCTAGTTATTCAAACACTACGTTTTGTTGTGAATAGGTTCTTCAGATATAATTCAAATCTCGAATCAGTTGACTTTCAGGTAGGTTGGAGCTGACATTTAGTTGGAAGGCCTAAAAAGCAGAGCTGAGGCATCCCTGAGAGAAAGATGATATTCCTCCACTTGTGCACACTGGGATCCACCCACGCCATGAACTATTTTCACCTTACTCATAATGTTTCCTTCCTGGCTGCCTCTGGTCCCACGGCCATGCACTCTGTGGATGAAAAGGAGCCACATGCTAACCTGACTAACTCAGGAAAGACCTACATGGCAGCCTTGCAAGCTCAAGAGATGGTCTGCAATTAAAACCTTTAATAAAAAAGCAGTTTACAGTGGGTAGTCATGTCCTAGGCCAGTATCTTCCCTGACAAAGATCAACTTCCATCTTTACTGACTGAGCCTATTGTCTTTTTGCATCTATGAGAACATACCTGTGGAATGTCAGGGTAACCTGTAACTTCCCTTTTTCCGGACCCCTCAGGGCACAACAAATGGCGCCAGGGAGCAGACCACATTATTCCCTCATTGTTATTGTTATCATGTTAATTATTGACTGTTAACTATCTTGTACCCACCTGTGTAAAAGAAGCATATGTCTAACATTTTACTTTTTATCCAATCCCAGAGGTTTCCCTGCCTTGCTTTCTCCCACCTCCTTATTCTATCACCAATGTTGATTTCTTGTAACCCACTTACATCTCCTCCTTTTATTGTAATGTATAAAAATAGGTGAAAAACTGCCATTCTCCAGATCATTATCTTAATTCATTGAGATTCTGCTTCCCGGCAATTGTCAACAGTTTGGCTCAAATAAACTCATAGGAATTCTTTACAGGTTTGAATGTTTTCTTGTTAACAGTTCCAACCTGTTCATGATTGTCCCTTCCTGACTCCCTTCACATAAGATATTGGACTTAATTAACCAGCCACCATAATCATGTAAGCCAATTCCTTATAATTTCTCAGATAGACAGAGATAGGTATCTTTATATATTTATTACATGTATATCTTACTGATTCTGCTTTTCTGGTTCCATCCCCATGTAACTGATATATTGTGACAACAATAAAGAAGCCTAGCCCTAGCCAGTTTGGTTCAGTTGTTAGAGCGTCGGCTTGAGGACTGAAAGGCTCAGTTTCAGTCAAGGACAGGTATGTAGGTTACAGGCTCAATCCCATGTGCAGGAGGCAACCAATCAATGTGTCTCTCTCATCTCAATGTTTCAGGGAAAGGAAATGATCCCTCCCTTGTACACAGGTTAGGGAATCCTTACCTACTTCATGCACTCTCACCTTGTCTTATGGTAAATATTAGGTTAATGTGTCATCAGAAGGCTGGGGGTTACTTCAGAAAATAATAAAATATTTACTCCAGGTTGTGGCTCTTTTATGCTAACCAAGATTTGGCTAGTTTCTTAATAATATAACACTATTGCCCAGCCAGCATGGCTCAGTGGTTGAGTGTCAACCTATGAACCAGGAGGTCATGTTCGATTTCCAGTCAGGCCACATGCCTAGGTTGTGGGCTTGATCCCCAGTGTGGGCAGTGCAGGAGGCAGCCGATCAATGATTCTCTCTCATCATTGATGTTTCTCTCTCTCTCTCTCTCCATCTCCCTTCCTCTCTGAAATCAATAAAAAAGTATTAAAAAAATAACACCATTTCCACTGCTAAGGAGCCATGATCAGGTCATTACCACCGTAGTCAAACCATTTCCTTCGCTACACTTTTGTTAGTTGCCAGGTCTCTTTCAGTATCCAGCCTTGCTTTTCTCAGACACTTGTTTGCTTGTGGGCTTTTTGTTAGCAGATATTTGGCATTTCAAGGTTCTGTCTGGGAACTTTTCATTATTTTAATAAACATATCCATGTGTCAGATCTTGCAGAATATCTTACAGGAGACAACTAATGAATACAAATACGAAGTCCCCTTGGAGAGTACAAAACAATAGGCCACATTTCAGTTTTATATTCAAGGAATATAGAATTTATATACCAACAGCCTTTAAAAGCAAAAAAAGTGACCATGTTTCTTATAACGTAAGTTGATGTTAAAATCATTGTTAGTAGAAGAGTATATTTTGCAGCACATTTTAAATACAAATAGATCATAAATGAACAATCTTCTATCCTAACAGAGAATAATTATATTTTGTTTGCTACTTTCAGAAAGTGTTTTGAGTGGGTATTATAGTAAATACACATACAATAACACTGACCAATAAAGAAAATAACAACTTTCAGATCAATGGGAATATTATATCAGAAAATTCATGCTATAGCAACCAAGCTCAAAATTTCACCTAAAGCACCTTAGGATTTTTATTGCCTAAAGGAAATGTACTCAAGTAAGAGGAGAGGGATTTTTTTCTCCTTGTTATAAGTACCAAGAAGAATTGCTTGGAGAGGTACTTGGGTTTAAAGGAAAAAAATGCCTTCTTATTTAGAGGAGGGAAAATGGACACATACAACTCTGGGTTATTGGCATTTAATATAGCCTCCATTACACTACCCTCCATTGTGCTTGCTACCAAATTCAACTTTTTAATCTTATAGTTATAGTTATCTAAATAATCCATGGCTTCCGGTGTGGAATTTTATTATATAGTTTATTTTATTTTATACAATACATATTTTATTTAATATATAATACTAGCAGCCCAGTGTACAAAATTTGTGCACTGGCGGGGGAGGGTCCTTCAGCCTGGCCTGCGCCCTCTCGCAATCTGGGACCCCCAGTCCTTATGGCTTGGCTCGCTGCTCTTTAGCGCTTCCACGGAAGTGGGAGAGGCTCCTGCCACCACTGCTGCACTCGCCAGCTGTGAGCCCGGCTTTTGGTTGAGCGGTGCTCCCCCTGTGGGAGTGCACTGACCACCAGGGGGCAGCTCCTGCATTGAGCATCTGCCCCCTTGTAGTCAGTGCGCATCATAGTGACCGGTTGTTCTGGTTGTTCCACCATAATGGTCGCTTAGGCTTTTATTATATTAGATGTGCATACTTTACATATTTAAAATATATATATATATATATATATTTCTTTTAATCCCCCTAGGGTAAAATATATCCCAACAATGGCAACAAAAATCCTTAAAAATATTTTTTAGATATAAGTATAATAAGTTTAACAAAATTATATGCAAACATATTGAGGTATGTGTCACCCTTAAAATTTCAAAGCAAGTAAAAATACCCGATCTTTTGCAAATTTCAAAATTGCTTTATTTGTTTCTACATTTAAAAAAATTGAGGTATATATATTTTTAATTTTGGTTACTGTTTATTGTAATTTCTTTTTTTGTTGTTTTTCCCCCCCCCCCGACATCACAATCAGGGGGGATACTCTCTTCCACATCTACCCACCCCTCTCTCCACCACATCACCACACTGTTGTCTGTGTCAATGAATTATCTTTTTTTTTCCTGAATCTCTCCATCCCAAACCGCCCTCTCCCCCCGCCACAGCTGTCAGCCTACTCTCTATGAGTCTGTCTCTATTTTGCTTGTTAGTTCAGTTTTTCATTAGATTCTACATATGCATGAAATCATATGGTATTTGTTTTTCCATGACTGGCTTATTTCACTTAGCATAATGTTCTCCAGGTCATCCATGCTGTTGCAAAGAGTAGTTTTCTTCTTATTTACTGCCCAGTAGTATTTCATTGTGTAAATGTACCATAGTTGTTTTATCTACTCATCTACTGATAGACACTGAGGTATAATTGACCCACAACTTTATATTAATTTCAAGCATACTAGTACAACTTAATGAATTGATATCTATATATATTGCAAAATGATCACTCCATACATCTAGTAAACATCTATCGACACACATAGTTAAAGATTTTTTTTCTGCCCTAGCCAGTGTTCCTCAATGGTTAGAGAATTGGCCTGAGCACTGAAGGGTCACGGGTTTGATTCCCAATCAAGGGCATGGACCTGGGTTGCAGGTTTGATCCCCAGCCCCAGTCAGGGTGTATGCAGGAGGCAACAAATCAATGTGTCTCTCTCACATCCATGTTTCTCGCTCTCTCCTCCTCCCTCCTTTCCACTCTCTCTAAATATCAATGCAAAAAATATACCCAGGTGAGGATTAACAAAAAAAATTCTTTTTCTTGTGAAGAGAACTTTTAAAATTTATTCTCCTAGCAACTTTAAAATATGCAATAGAGTACAATCTATATATATAAAACCCTAATATGCAAATAGACCGAATAGCAGAACAACCGAACAACTGAACAACTGGTCACTATGAGGTGCGCTGTCCACCAGGGGGCACGCGTGGAACATGTCAGGCATTGGCAGAAGTCGGTAGAGCACGGAACATGGCAGGTGTAGGCCATGACGGGTTGGTGGAGCAGGTGAGCAGGGGTGCAAGGCCAAGGCGGGGTGCTGGTCACTGTCATCAGGGCGAGCCTCTGGTGGTTACTGAAAATTCTATGCTCCTATGCTCCGGTCCTGCCCAGCACTCGCACCTGCTGCCGGCTCCGGCCCCACTTGCACCCACTGCAGTGCGGGAGCTGCTGCTCGTACCTGCTGCCAGTGCCTGGTGCCTGCCCTGATCCCTCTGCACTGTCAGCGGGTGTAAGCGGTGGCCATCAGCCCCGATCGCCCCTGAGGGCTTCTCCACCTCCCCCTGCTCCTGAGGGGTAATCGAGGCAGCAACCACCGCTTGCACCCACGGCTGGCATGGCCCCAATCACTCTGTGCCATCAGTGGGTGCGAATGGGGCTGGCACTGTCAGTGCATTGGGGCAGAGGTGGTGGGAGCAGGGCTGCTGGCAGACAGGGGACCCGGGGCCACAGCAGGAGGGGCCGGGTGGGGGCACGGAGGATGGGCCAAGCCCTGCACCTGTGCCCACTGCAGCCTCGTGTCCCACAGTGCACAAATTTGTGCACTGGGCCCGTAGTCCTATATAATAAAAGCCTAGGTGGCGTTACACCATCGTGCGACATCATCACAAGATGGCCGCCACAAGATGGCTGCCCTCGCATCATCACAAGATGGCCGTCACAGGATGGCCAGCAGGGGAGGGCAGTTGTGGGAGATCAGGCCGGCAGGGGAGGGCAATTGGGGCGACAAGATGCAGGGGAGGGAAGTTGGGGGCCATCAGGACAGCAGGGGAGGGCATTTGGGGGCAAAATCAGGCCAGCAGGGGAGGGTAGTTGGGGGCAATCAGGCTGGCAGGCAGAAGTGATTAGGGGCAATCAGGCAGGCAGGCAGGCAAGCGGTTGAGTGCCAGCAGTCCTGGATTATGAGAGGGATGTCCA
The DNA here is from genome assembly GCF_963455305.1 of Plecotus auritus. Taxonomy (NCBI): domain Eukaryota; kingdom Metazoa; phylum Chordata; class Mammalia; order Chiroptera; family Vespertilionidae; genus Plecotus; species Plecotus auritus. Next base: position 20,108,511 of record NC_137784.1, read on the forward strand.
CAGGGATCAGGCCTAAACTGGCAGTTGGACATCCCCCAAGGGGTCTCAGATTGGAGAGGGTACAGGCTGGGCTGAGGGACACCCCCCCTCCATGCATGAATTTCATGCACCGGGCCTCTAGTTAAATATAATAGCCATGCTATACAGTACATCCCCAGGGTTTATAACAGGACGTTTGCAACTTTTGACCACCATTACTCATTTTGCCCACTCCCAACCTCCACATTTGTTTATCCATTCAACCATTGATGACCACTTCGGTTGTTACCATCTTAGGTATTTTAAATTATGCTACAGTAAACATGAGAATGTAGATATCTTTTTGAATTGATGTTTTCTCCATATAAATACCCAGAAGTAGAATTGCTGGATCATGTGTTATTTCTATCCTTATATTTTGAGGAGCCTCCGTACTGTTTTCCATAGTGGTTGCATCAGTTTACAATCTACATCTTTGCCAACACCTGTTATCACTTGTGTTTTGATAATAGCCATTCCAATAGGTGTGAAATTATATCTTGTTTTGATTTGCATTTCCCTACTGATTGTGATGTTGAGCATCTTTTCATGTACCTGTTGGCCAGGTGTTTGTCTTCTTTGGGAAAATGTCTATTTAGCTCCTCTGTCCATTTTTTAATTGGATTGTGGTTTGTTTGTTTTTTTGTTTTTGTGTTATATGATTTCTTTATATATTTTATGGTAACTGATAAGAGATATATGATCCTAATATATAAAAACCCTGGGTCTATCACATCCACAACAATGGGAGGCTCGAGCAACCAGAAGTCAGTCCTGCAGTCAGCACTGGGTTGCCGTGGCGACCCATCACTGACTGCTGTGGCTGCAGGCATGGTGACCCAGCACTGACTGCTGAGGAGGCTGTGAATCAGGCCCAGAGAGAGGCCTGAATAGAGAAGCAGGGTCCGATCTGTAGCCTCTGTGGCAGCTGTTGATCAGCACTTGTCTCTCTCTCTCTTTCGGGCCTGGCCAGCAGCTGCGCATCCATTTCTCTCCAGGCCTCCACTGGGGCTGCTGATCAGCCCTGCTTTTCTGATCAGGCCCTGTTGATAGGCCCAGAGACACTGACTGGCATAGAAACTGACCAATCAGAACCAAATCTGGGTGAAGTGTGAGGAGCCAATGGTTGCCTAGAAGGCGGAGCTTTTGACTCTGACTGGCATAGAAACCAACTAACCAGAACCAAATTGCTGGCAGAGGAGGGCAGTTGGGGGCAAGATCAGGCCTGCAGGGGAGGGCAGTTGGGGGCAAGATCAGACCAGCAAGGGAAGGCAGTTAGGGGTGATCAGGCAGGCAGAGGCAGTTAAGGGTGATCAGGATGGCAGGGAAGAGTGGTTGTGGGCAATCAGGCCAGCAGGGGGAGCAGTTGGGGGCAAGATCAGGCCAGCAGGGGAGGGCAGTTGGGGGGAACCAGGCCTGCAGGGATGGGCAATTGGGGGCCATCAGGCCGGCAGGGGAGGTCAATTGGGGGTGATATCAGGCCAACAGGGGAGGGCAGTTGGGGGTGAAATCAGGCTGGCAGGGGAGGCCAGCAGGGGAGGGCAGTTGGGGGCTATTGGGCTGGCAGGGGAGCAGTTAGGTGTTAATCAGGCCAGCAGGGGAGTGGTTAGGCTACCCTGCTAGCAGTTCTCAGCCTGTGGGTTGTGACCCAAGGTTGAGAACCACTGCTGTAGAGCCTAAGGCCATCGGAAAACACAGATATTTACATTACGATTCATTAACAGTAGCAAAATTACAGTTATGAAGTAGCAACGAAAATAATTTTATGGTTGGGGGTCACCACAACATGAGGAACTGTATTAAAGGGTCGCGGCATTAGAAGGTTGAGAACCAATGGGTTAGGGGGTGATCAGGCTGACAGGCAGAAGCGATTAGGGACAATCAGGCAGGCAGGCAGGCGAGTGGGTAGGAACCAGCAGTCCCGGATTGTGAGAGGTATGTCTGACTGCCGGACACCCCCAAGGGGCCCCAGATTGGAGAAGGTGCAGGCTGGGCTGAGAGACACCCCCCCCCCCCAGTGCACAAATTTCATGCACTGGGCCTCTAGTTTAAAAATATTTTCTTCTACTTATAGATTTCCCAGAATTGCTTGATTGCCAAAGGTTGAAGGGAGTGTATGGCAGGGGTTGGAAGAGAGCCCCTCTAAGGAGAAAGAAACCCAAAGGAGAATCCATTGAGAATAATTTGCCAAGTGATTCTTTATAAATTCAAAAGAAGGACAAAGCAATGTAAATGTGCAAAAAATCAATGAAGCCCATCTACCAAAGGCCTCATTGGGGACAATATTTTGTTTAATTGGCCATTATCCAGGCTGGAGTTTATAGGCTTTTTGCTTCAGATAATAGATATCAAGGTCATAATAATGATAACTGAGTCATCATTCAAAATCAGATTCATATTCATCAAGCTTAGACTCATGTGAAAATTGTAATTATTTTAAAATAAAACTAAAAATATTAAAAATATCTATCTTTCTGTGTATCTATCTATTCATATCTGTATACCAGAGTTCATATGCAGTGGAGCACATAGGTTGATGTGCCAATAGGTTTCTTCCTTAGTCAGGTCTATAATGAGAAACCAATCTATAACCAAAACATTGATAAGGAAACATAGAATCTGATAAGAGAAGACAGATAATCTTAGAAGTGTCCTTCAGGCCATTAGGTAGCTTAAGCACTCTTCTTTATTGGGACCACAAAATTATTTATTATCAAGACTCATTCTCTTCTAGATAGGGTTTGACTGAGTCTGCAAACATTTCCTTCTTCAACTCTTCTACTTTGTTTTTATTGCTGATCAACTTCAACCCAATCTTTTCTTCATGTAACTTGATAACTCCATTAAGTCCCTTAAAATATAGTATGTTTAATCAAGACAAGGAGCTATGCTAATATTTATTTTAAAAAATATTTTTATTGATTTCAGAGAGGAAGGGAGAGGGACAGAGAGATAGAAACATCAATGATGAAAGAGAATCATGGATCGGCTGCCCCACACTGGGGATAGAGCCCGCAACCCTGGCATGTGCCCTGACTGGGAATTGAACTATAACTTCCTGGTTCATAGGTCAACACTCAACCACTGAGCCATGCCGGCTGGGCATAAAGAAGTTTTAGAAATCCTTATTGAGATTCATTATGGGATTAATTTATAGGTTACATTTCAGGATCATACTTTATTTCTGAGTTTCATTTTCCCCAATAAGCTGTTTAGCAATCCAATTAAAATGTATCTTGAATGTGATGGCATGTAATGTTTCATGACTTGACTCCTATAGAAGATACACTAACATACCTGGAAGTGAAGGGCTTTCCTCACTCAGTCAGCCCTATTTTAAGAAATGAGAATTGGGGCTTCGGTATAAAGTTGGATAAAAATCAACACCTTTCATATCCCAGCATCCCTGACTTTAAAATGAGAATACAAATAGAAAGCATTTCTATTTTTATCGAAACCATTAATGTATCCTTCATTTTGAACCTGAATATTTTAAACTAGGGGCTCGGTGCATTAAAACTGTGCACTCGGGAACATCCCTCAACCCAGCCTGTGCCCTCTCGCAGTCCAGGAGCCCTCAGGGAATGTCCAACTGATGGCTTAGGCCTGCTTCCCATGTTGGACATCCTTAGCACTGATGCGGAGGCGGGAGAGGCTCCCACCACCCCCACTGCACTCGCCAGCCATGAGCCCAGTTCAGGGGTTTTGGCTGAGCAGTGCTCCCCTGTGGGAGCGCACTGACCACCAGGGGGAAGCTCCTGCATTGAGCATCTGCCCCCTGGTGGTCAGTGCGCATCATAGCAACTGGTTGTTCTGCTGTTTGGTCGATTTGCATATTTGCCTTTTATTATATAGGATATTTAAGTATGACTTCCCACTCCACAAATATGAGTGATAGAAAGAGGAAGAAACATATCAGGAGTTATTCAGTTCATACCTTGGAAAAATAATAGCAATAAAGTCCTGGTAGTGTTGCAGAAGTTATATATATTTTTTTGCATGTAACAGCAATCATATTTTAGTTGGTACTCATGGACATGAATTGAAAGAATTGAAATGGATATAATACTTTCATCTATTATTCAGCAAGCTATCAAATGAGGTGTTATGACTTACAGTGAGCAACTTCAACCTATCATTCTTGCCAATCTAAAAATCTGATTAAATGTCAAGCAAGTGCAATGTGAATGTGCATTCCAGAAATGTTCTAAATAAGTAGAAATGGCTGTTTCTTTAGCTCTTCTGATTTAAACACTGCTTTTTTGAGACACCAATTTATTAGAACTGAGATGGGCATTGGTACCTCAAAGTGACAATAACGTAATTTCAAATGATGAATTTTCCTGACAATCAGGTTCCTTTTCCCATTCATCCCTTTTCATTATGCTCAATCATACTGACTATCTTTTGGCTTCTACAACACACCTTACGAGCCAAGATATGTTGAACTTTTGAACATTTACATGTGTCTCCCTCCGACTACATACTTGAACCCAGATCTCTGATGACTCAGTCACCTGGAGAATTCACAGGGCTAGAAGATCTGCTTCCAATGTCGCTCACTTCTATGGCTGCCTATTTGGTGCTGGCGATTTCCTCTCTACAATGGCCTCTCAAGAGTGATGCTTCAGCCCTAACCGGCTTGGCTCAGTGGATAGAGCATCGGCTTGCAGACTCAAGGGTCCCAGGTTCAATTCCTGTCAAGGGCATGTACCTTGGTTGTGGGCACTTCCCCAGTAGGGGGTGTGCAGGAAGCAGCTGATTGATGTTTCTCTCTCATCAATGTTTCTAACTCTCTCCATCTCCCTTCCTCTCTGTAAAAAATCAATAAAATATATTTAAAAACAAGAGAGTGATGCTTCAGTGTTCTCAAAACATGGAGGCCAGTTTCTCCCAGAGTAAACAATCCAAGAAAAGAGCCACATAGAAGCTATACCTTTCATGATGTAGCCTTGGAAGTCATATAGGATGACTTCCACTATAGTCTGTATTTTAGACATGATCACTTAAGAGCATCCTACAGTAAAGGGGAAGGGAATTAGAATCCACCTATTGATAGGAAGAGTGTCAAAAATTTGCATCATATTTGAAAACCACCACACTAAGGCTCATGATTCTCTTTTAATTGTTACTCCTTAGTTAACACAACAGGCATTGTATTGCTCAGAAAATGAATACAATAATAATGGCACTAATAAACATTAAATAGCAATATATATTTGAATTATCTTTTTTCCTTTAAATAAGTGATTTTATATACTCCTCTGAAATTTTGTTATTGAGGAATAATTGGTATACAACATTATATTAGTTTCAGGTGTACAAATAATGATTTGATATTACAAAATAATCACCACAATAACTCTAGTCTGTCACCACGCATAGTTACAGAATGTTTTTTCTTATGATGAGAACTTTTAGGATTTGCTTTCTTAGCAATTTTCAAATATGCAATACAATATTATTAACTTTAGCTACCATGCAGTACATTACATATGGAATTGTTTGTTTTATAACTGGAAGTTTGTTCCTTTTCACTCCCTTCACCCATTTCCCGCCTCTGGCAACCACTAATCTGTTCTCTGTACTTATGAGCTTGGGCCTATCCATTCATCCATTGATGGACAGACGCTTAGGTTGTTTCCATATTTTGGCTATTTGTAAATTATGTAGCAGTAAACATGAGGGTGCAGATATCTTTTCGAGTTAGTGTTTTCTTCATATAAATACCCAGAAATGGAATTGCTGGATCATGTGATAGTTCCATTCTTACATTTTTGAGGAACCTCCATATTGTTTCCCATAGTAGCTGTACCAGTTTAGAGTCCCACCAACAGTGTATGAAGGTCCCTTTATTCTATATCCTTGCCAACATTTACTTTTATCTTTTTTATAATAGGCATTCTAATAGGTCTGAGATGATATCTCATTGTGGCTTTGATTTGCAGTACCCTGCTGATTAGTGATGTTGAGCATCTTTCCATGTACCTATTGGACGTGTGTACATTTTCTTTGGAAAAATGTCCATTCAGATCCTTTGCCCATTTTTAAATTGGATTGTTTACTTGCCATTGAGTCAGATGAATTTTGGATTCAGCACCTTATCAGATATATACTTTATAAATGCAGAGTGGTACAAAAGTAGGTTTACAGTTATTGTATGGAAAATAATATGATAATAATAAATAATAATACAAGAATAAACTGTATTTTGCATACTCACGAATATAAATCTACTTTTGCCTCACCGTGTATGTTCTCCCATTCAGTAGGTTTCCTTTTCATTTTTTTTTTTTGCTGTATATGCTGTGAATTTCTAAATTTAGTTTTATTGTGTATATTATTTCAAGTCTTTTCACAAGAAAGTTTTCTCCAATTTTATAAAGAAGTATACAGAAAAACATAATTCACTTTCAAATTGATATATAGCAATCAGTAAAATGACACATACACTGAGTGGCCAGATTATTATGATCTCTGAATGCATAATAATATGGCCATTCAGTGTATATCCTATATAATAAAAGGCTAATATGCAAATTGTCCCCTTGACCAGGAGTTTGACCAGCAGGCAGGCCGGCCAACTGCCCATGTTCCCTCCCCCTGGCCAGGCTGGCAGGCCCCACCCATGCAAGAATTCATGCACCAGGCCTCTAATATACATATATATATATATATATATATATATATATATACACACACACATACATATATACATACACACACACATATATATACATATATATACATATATACATATACATACATATATATACATATACATAGATATACATAGATATACATATATATATATATGTATATATATATATATTCACACACACATACATACATACTGAGTGGCCAGATTATTATGTGTTCAGAGATCATAATAATCTGGCCACTCAGTGTATATTCTGTTAAGTTCTAGAGTGGTAACTATAAAATACATATGAATATTATTTCACTTTAAAATTTCATTAGCAACATGTTTAACTGTATTTTGTATAAGATTCATGCAACTATATTTCACTTTACCCAATTAATTAAAGTAGATATTATATTCAAATTCTAGGACCTCCTTTAATTTTCAAAGATTTCTATAAAACAGTGAAAAGGAGAAGAGAGATACTATAACATGTAGAAGTATACATATTATTTCTGTGTTTAAATAACTTAATAATAACAGTGATTCAAATTAATGCCTTAACTGAATTGGTTGAATATTATTGCACTTATCCTAAACTCTTAGTCTTTAAAAAACTAATTTGATTCATAATTATTGAAAAAGTAGAAGGTAAAACTTATTTATCATTGACATCTTGTGTTCAAGTGAGACGAATGTTTTCCAGTGCCCCTAAATTACCTATAGTTAATTAACTCTTAAAAGCAATAAAACAGCAGAGTCTCTTTTTCAAGCATATGTATAAAACTCTAGAGATTATAAGCATTATCATCATCTACTACTTTAAATATTCATACTATGGGTACATATATTTCCTGTAGATATATTCAGTTACACATAAGAATAAATGTTTAAAATTATTAAAATTATTTTTGTTCTTCAGCTGGAAAAATTCTGTTATTTCACCAGCTGGATTTTGACACAGTGCATAACCTATTATTTTGTATAATTAAGAGTAAAAGTGTATTTTAATAATATCTATTAAGTGTGATTATTTTGTTAACCTAAAATTTAATGTTGAGAAAGGAGAATAAAGTTGGAGGAATCACAATACCAGATATCAAGTGATACTACAAAGCCACTGAAATCAAAACAGCCTGTTACTGTCATAAGAACAAGTATATCAATCAATGGAACAGAGGAGAAACCCCAGAAATCAACCTAAGCCTTTATGGTCAATTAATATTTGACAAAGGATGCAAGAGCATACAATGGAGTCAAGGCAATCTCTTCAATAAATTGGGAAAATTGGATGGATACATGCAAAAACAGTGAAACTAGACCACCAACTTACACCATGCATAAGAATAAACTCAAAATGGATAAAAGACTTAAACATGAGCCATGTAACCATAAAAACCTAGGAGAAGCCATAGGCAGCAAAATCTTAGACATCTCTCTTAGCAATATGTTTGCCAATATGTCTCCTAGGACAGTGGTCAGCAAACTCATTAGTCAACAGAGCCAAATAGCAACAGTACAATGATTAAAATTTCTTTGGAGAGCTAAATTTTTTAAACTTAAACTTCTTCTAACGCCACTTCTTCAAAATAGACTCGCCCAGGCCGTGGTATTTTGTGGAAGAGCCACACTCAAGGGGTCAAAGAGCCGCATGTGGCTCGCGAGCCGCAGTTTGCCAACCACGGTCCTAGGACAAAGAAAACTAAGGAGAAAATAAACAAATGGGACTACCTCAAAACAAAAAGCATCTGCAGAACAAAAGAAACTATCAACAATATCAAAAGAGAGCCCACTGTATGGAAGACCATATTTGGCAATGATACATTTGATAAAGGGTTAATATTCAAAATATATAAGGAACTCATACAAACTTCACAAAAGGAAGACAAACAATCCAAATAAAAAAATGGGCAAAGGACCTAAATAGACACTTCTCCAAAGGGGACATACAGATGGCCAAGGACATATGAAAAAATATTTCAAGTCACTGATCATCAGAGAGATGTAAATTAAAATGACTATGAGGTATCACCTCACACCTATCAGAATGGCTACCATCAATAAATCAATAAACAACAAGTGCTGGCGAGGATGTGGAGAAAAAGGAACCCTCGTGCACTGCTGGTGGGAATGCAGACTGGTGCAGCCACTGTGGAGAACAGTATGGAGTTTCCTCAAAAAGTTAAAAATGGAACTGCCATTTGACCCAGTGATCCCACTTCTAGAAATATATCCTAAGAAACCCAAAACACCAATCAGAAAGGATATATGCACCCCCATGTTCATAGCAATACAATATACAATAGCTAAGATCTGGAAACAGTTGAAGTGCCCATCAGTGGATGAGTGGATAAAAAGCTGTGGTACATTTACACCATGGGATACTATGCAGCAGTACAAAAGAAGGATTCTTTACCCTTTGAGACAGCATGGAGGGACTTGGAGGCTATTATGCTAAATGAAATAAGCCAGTCAGAGAAAGACAAGTATCACAAGATCACACTTATATGTGGTATCTAGTGAATAAAATAAACTGATGAATAAAATAGATGCAGTGACATAGAAGCATGGAACAAACTGTGGAATCTCAGAAGGAAGGCAGGGGTTGGTGGGTGAGAAGAGAACAACCAAAGAACTTGCATGCATATATGCATAATCCAGAGACACAGACAATAGGGTGGTAAAGGCCTGGGGTAGGGACAGGCTAGAAGAGGTCAATGGGGCATAAAAGGGGACATATGTAATACTTTCAACAATAAAGATGAAAAAACAAACAAACAAAAAGAAAAAAAAAGCACTTATCTTCCTCCCTTCGAAGACATGTAAAAAAGAAACATTTCATAATTCTGTTTGTATAATGTGTCTTATTATGTCAGCCAGCATAAGCAAGTCACTTCCCTCAGAGAATTAGTATTTCTTTAACTAAAGATATCAAATCCTCGTCATTATTGATAGATCTAAATTTCATCATCAGAAAATCATTAAACTTCAAATAGACAAAGAATGTAAATAATAGGTCTACAATAGGAACTCTGATAAGAAAGGAGAATAAGAATAGCATTAGAGCAATAGTCCTTTTTATTTACAACTATTTTGTTTCATTTATTTCAGAACTGTGTATACTCTCAGGGATAATGACTAAGCAAGTACATCAATAAATGGGAAATTCCACTCCTGATAATTTATTTTTATACAAGTTTAAAGTATAAACATGCATGTATATGTACACATATACAGATATATAATTTTAGTCTTTAATTTTATAAATTATGGACTGGGCAGTACTTGAAGTACCAGTTTCATGTTGTAGAAATGGAGTCTCCAAAATTTACCAGTTATATATGTTTAGCTTTTTCTTCATTGTTTTAGAATGGGAAGGAAAAAAAGGACTGGATCTTTTCTTGAAAAAGTCAGGCATGTGTGCTGGCAATGTAGAGAAACAAATCCATTTTTAGTTTCTATGATTAAAAATGACTGGACTCCAGGAAAAAAAATGGATCACTGCAAGGGAAGGCAGTTTCAAATCAGGAAATGTGTTGCCCAGGACCTGAATTGCCTGAACACAAATACTTCTTTTATTATTTCAGTATTTTCAAGAATTGATAAAGTGATCAGCATCGTATTTCATTCCTAAATCCAACTCTGACCTCAACAATTCTAAGAGCCCTATCTTATTTATCTGAATATTTTTCAGTAACATATATTGCCTGTCAATATCACAGACACTTGTCGATATTTTAGTAAATGAAAGAACCAATAAGAGAAATCTACTGAATAGTATACTAAACTTGAAGATTCATTGATATTAAGATTTATTTAAATATACAGGATGGGGCAGAAGTAGGTTTACAATTGTATGTATGGAAAATAATACAATAATTTATAAATAATAATGTAAGAATAAACTCTTTTTTTATACTCACAACTGTAAAACTACATTTGCCCCACCCTGTATATGTAGGGGTGTAGGTTTAAGTAAATGAATTTAAATTTTTTATATATATGAATATGCATATTTATAAATACATAAATACATATGAATACACACATTTATATACATGAAAGGCTAATATTCTAAGTGTCCGTCTGACCGTTCGCTATGACACACACTGACCACCAGGGGGCAGACTCTCAATGCAGGAACTGCCGAGCTGCAGTGACTTGGCAGTGGCGGTTCTTGGGTGACGCACCCCGGAACCAGAGAGGAGGGAGCCCGATTCCTTGTGGGGATGTGCGATTCCACCTTTGGCCATGGGTTATGTTGTTGCTGGGGCACTGTCGGCCCCAGATCTGGTTTACTGCACACTTGTGTTTGTGTTCCATACCCTGTATGACAGCAACTTTGCAGAGGGCCGTCTCGCACTCCGGGACCCCTCGGAGGATGTCAGAGAGCCGGTTTTGGCCTGATCCCCACAGGCCAGGCTGAAGGACCACACCTGCCAGAGGGACCCTGCCCACTCCACAGATGCCCCTCGAGCCATGGCATCACGCCAGGTGGGGCCAGCAGGGGAGGGACTGCGGGAAGGTTGGCTCAAGAGTATGTCTGGCCCCTCTCACCCAGTCCCGCCCCGCTAGCCACCTTCTAATTAATTTCCTTTTAATGTGCACGAATCCGTGCACCGGGTCACTAGTATCTAAATATTTATTGATCTATATAAGTAGAGAGAGAGAGAGTTGATATATCATTTGTCTTATATCATTACTAGAGGCCCAGTGCATGAAATTTGTGCATGGGGAGGGTGTCCCTCAGCCTAGCCTGCACCCTCTCCAATCTGGACCCCTCGAGGGATGTCCGACTGCCCGTTTAGGCCCACAGGGATCGGGCCTAAATGGGCAGTTGGACATCCCTCTCACAATTCAGGACTGCTGGCTCCCAACTGCTCGCTTGTCTGCCTTCCTGATTGCCCGTAACCGCTTCAGCCTGCCTGCCTGATCACCCCCTAACCACTCCCCTGCCAGCCTGATTGATGCCTAACTGCTCCCCTGCCAGCCTGTTTTCCCCTAACTGCCCTCCCCTGCAGGCCTGGTAACCCCTAACTGCCCTCCCCTGCAGGCCTGGTCCCCCCCAACTGCTCTCCCCTGCAGGCCTGGGTCCCTCCCAACTGCCTTTCCCTGCAGGCCTGGTTGCCTCCAACTTCCCTCCTCTGCCAGTTTGGTCACCCCTAACTGCCCTTCCCTTCAGGCCTGCTTGCCTCCAACTTCCCTCCTCTGCCAGCTTGGTCACCCCTAACTGCCCTCCCTTGCAGGCCTGGTCCCTCTCAACTGCCCTCCCCTGCTGGCCACTTGTGGTGGCCATCTTGTGTCCACATGGGGGCAGGATCTTTGACCACATTGGGGCAGCCATCTTGTGTGTTGGAGTGATGGTCAATCTGCATATTATTCTTTTATTAGATAGGATAGAGGCCTGGTGCATGGGTGGGGGCCAGCTGGTTTGCCCTGAAGGGTGTCCCGGATCAGGGTGGGGGTTCCCTTGGGGCATGAGGCGGCCTGGGCAAGGGGCCTGTGGTGGTTTGCAGGCCGGCCACGCCCCCCCGGTGACCCAAGCAGAGGCCCTGGTATCTGGGGTTTATTTATCTTCTACAATTGAAACTCTGTAGCCTGGAACGGAGCCAAGCCTTCTGCTTGCTCCATGGCGGCAGCCATTTCTATTGGGATTTATGTATCCTATCTAATAAAAGAGTAATATGCAAATTGACCATCACTCCAAGACACAAGATGGCTGTCCCATGTGGTCAAAGATGGCTGCCCCCATGTGGACACAACATGGCCACCACAAAATGGCCTTCAGCGGAGGGCAGTTGTGGGCAGTTGGGGGTGACTGGGCCGGCAGAGGAGGACAGTTGGGGGAGACCAGGCCAGCAAGGGAGGGCAGTTGTGGGGGACCCAGGCCTACAGGGGAGGGCAGTTGGGGGGGACCTGGACTGCAGGGGAGGGCATTTGGGGGGGACCAGGCATGCAGTGGAGGGCAGTTGCAGGTGGACCAGGCCTGCAGTGGAGGGCAGTTGTGGGGGACCCAGGCCTGCAGGGGAGGGCAGTTGTGGGTGATCAGGCCAGCAGGAAGAGCAGTTAGGGGTGACTGGGCCAGCAGAGAGGGCAGTTAGGGGTGACCAGGCCAGCAGAGGAGGGCAGTTGGGGGAGACCAGGTTAGCAGGGAAGGGCAGTAGGGGGGAACAGGCCTGCAGGGGAGAGCAGTTGGGGGTGGGCAGGCCTGCAGGGGAGGGCAGTTAGGGGTGACCATGCCAGCAGGGGAAGGCAGTTAGGGGTGACCGTTCCAGCAGGGGAGGGCAGTTGGGGGTGACTGGGCCTGCAGGGGAGGACAGTTATGGGCGACCAGACTGGCATGGGAGGGCAGTTAGGGGTGACCAGGCCTGCAGGGGAGGGCAGTTAGGGGTGACCAGGCCTGCAGGGGAGGGCAGTTAGGGGCAATTGGGCCAGCAGGGGAGCAGTTAGGCATTGATCAGGCTGGCAGGGGAGTGGTTAGGGGGTGATCAGGCTGGCAGGCAGAAGCGGTTAGGGGCAATCAGGCAGAGGCAGGCGAGCGGTTGGGAGCCAGCAGTCCTGGATTGTGAGAGGGATGTCTGAGCTGCCTGTTTAGGCCCGATCCCAGGGATCGGACATCTCTCAAGGGGTCCCAGATTGGACGGTGCAGGCTGGGCTGAGGGACACACTGCCCCCAACCCCGTGCACAAATTTTGTGCACCGGGCCTCTAGTCTTCTATAATTGAAACTTTGTAGCCTTAAGCAGAGGCCTGGGACAGCCAGGGTGTGCGGAAAGCTTGGCTTCCTCCATCACCGTGGGCAACCCTAACCTCCTGCTCTTTCCAGCTCCGTGGCTGCTGCCATTTCTGTTTGGATTTATGTATCTTCTATCATTGAAACTTTGTAGTCTTGAATGGAGGCCTAGGCTGGCGAGGGCAGGCGGAAAGCTTGGCTTCCTCTGTTGCTGGGGAAACCCAAGCCTCCCTCCTGCTCTCTGTGGCTGTAGCCATCTTGGTTGGGTTTATTTGCATATTTGCTCCTGATTGGGCGTGGCTGGTGGGTATAGCAGAGTGATGGTTAATTTGCATATTACTCTTTTATTAGATAGGATATTCTAGAAGACAGAGTTTTTCTTTGATACTTCTTATGCAGAGCCCTACTTTTTTAAAAATATATTTTATTGATTTTTACAGAGAGGAAGGGAGAGGAATAGAGAGTTAGAAACATCAATGAGAGAGAATCATTGATTGGCTGCCTCTTGCACACCCCCTACTGGGGATGTGCCCACAACCAAGGTACATGCCCTTGACCGGAATGGAACCTGGGACCCTTCAGTCCACAGGCCGACGCTTCATCCACTGAGCCAAACTGGTTAGGGCGTGCCCTACTTTTTTAAAAGTAATATTCTACGTAGGTCAGAGCACAGCTTATGTAAATTGGCCAAAGTATATTGCTCATAAGATTGTAACTTTAAAATTTTCCAATAACTGCTTTTTAATTAGCAACAAAATATAGAAGTAGTATTTCCCCCACCGTTTTATTTGTATGATCTTCATCTCTTTCAAAGAATCGCTGAATTATATCCATTCCCAAAATTGTGCCATATATATTTTAAATTAAATTTATTGCTGTGACATTGGCTAATACAATTATATATGTCTCAAGTGTACAGTTGTGTAATAATCATCTGTATACTGAATCGTGTGTATGCCATATATTTTTCATTTTGAAGTAAATTATACTCAAACATATTTTGCACATTGAAAATTTTGGCTTCCCCCTTACCTTGTATCTCTGGTTAATTATTATTATTTTAGTTAATATAAAATTGCTTTTATCCTTTCATGGGACTTAAGATTGTCAGGAAGAAAGTACAAAACCACACTTTTATATAAGGTGAAGTTTAGTATTTGGTGTTAAAGCAAAACGTTTACACATACAATCAATACACAAAGGATTTATGTACTATTTCTCTGTGATTTCACATTCAATTGTTACTATTTAAATTGGGAAGAAAACTTCTGAGGTTAATGTGTCATTGGTAGATAAAAAAAATTTAGTGCTTTGCCTGGTTAAAAAGAAAAGAGCGTTTTGATTATTGCTTTTAAGTTTAGAAACAGAGATGATTGCTCTTAAGGCCTAAGGTTGCTGCCTGCTGTGACAGGAAGGATGGTGGTGAGCATTGATGGCCTTCTGCAGGTCAACAAATTTCATGCAACACTACATGCAAGTCTCTCTGTTACTTAATCAGAGCTGCTGTCAGTTGTCATGGCCAACTGCCAACTGGTGGAATCAATGGCTATATTTTATCTTCCTAAGGAAAACTCATTCAGCAAGGTATAGAACATAACTGCTGGCCTATGACTTGCTGATTTTTTAAATAAGCATGCAGTCCAGGGAGGGAATCACCATTCTATGCCTATTATTTACTCTTGAGTGAGAGAGACATAATCTTTCCGTTGCAGTGTATTTGAAAAGAGAATATTGGGGAGGCATAACCGCAGCTGTATGTAGCTTGTATAATACTTACGGCTTTCATTCTCTGAGATGGGACTAAGTTCTGTATTTCTGCAAGTTTTGAATTTTGAACATAAAAAGATAGAGATTCTTTGGTCCTGAATTTTAAGGCGAAATTGTGGCTAAATGGAACAAGGTACAGAATAGACCTTCAAGCATTCTACTTCCTGAGTTTCAACGTCACCAAATACCTGTAGAATTATGTTTCTTAAGTATACATAAAGTATTGAACAGTTACTAGTAAAACTATTGGATATATTAAACTATGAAAGCCAAAAATTATTGTATTGGCTTTAATTCAACTGTAAAGAAATGCCTAATACATGTGGTAATATTTGAAGTATATTTTGAAGAATGTTACACAATGCTTTATTCCAACTCTTAGCCAGGTTAAACTTGAGCATGTAAACTGAAGATTTGCCAAGTTAAAAGTGAACATATAAGAGAAGCACAGTGCCGAAACCGGTTTGGCTCAGTGGATAGAGCGTCGGCCTGCGGACTGAAAGGTCCCGGGTTCGATTCCGGTCAAGGGCATGTACCTTGGTTGCGGGCACATCCCCAGTGGGAGGTGTGCAGGAGGCAGCTGATCGATGTTTCTCTCTCATCGACGTTTCTGGCTTTCTATCCCTCTCCCTTCCTCTCTGCGAAATATCAATAAAATATATTAAAAAAAAACACAAAAGAGAAGCACAGCATGTTAATTGATTGCTCTTGAACAAAAGATGATTTGATTAAGATTCCCTTCTTAAATGATACCCTTAAGAGCAGAGGTTTAGCCTTTTGGGCTTGGAAGGCAAACGTTAGGAGGTGATAAGCTGTTCTCAGAATCTCTGTAAATCTCTCTACATCTCTGTGACAGTTTCATGATGCTAACTATACTGCAGTGGTTGAATCTGTTCCATTGCTCAAGTGAAAAATCTCAAATGAAGTTAGTGTTCGTTCTTTTATCCGTGTTTCTTTCATTGATTCTGGCCTATGATTCTGGATAGAAGATTTAAGTTCCTAATGTGCCAAAATACTGCACCATGTTGGCATGCAAGAAAGGACACAAAAAAAGCAGAAATAGCCTGTGAACTTTAGTCAGAAAATGCTGCAGGCAAGAAATAAACAGACTCAAGAAAAAATAACCCTCAATGGGTTAAGTCCAAGTTTCTGTGAAATACCAAACTAACACTTCCAGTTCCTCATCAAAATGGCATTCACTAATTTGATTCTTAGGCATGTGAGTGCCAGATATGTGCTAAATGTAAGGGGTTCACTGTCTCATACAGCATGTGCTTTGAATAAATTTTCCAAGAGACGTAACAGATTTACCCAACTCAGCTGTGTTCTCTTGATGGCCTCTTATAACCAAAGCCATATATTGTAAGGCAACTAACCAGAGTGGAGGCATGGAATAGAGTAAAAGTTGTCAGCAAAATATTTTTAGAATATGATTTTAGATTCATCAATACTGCTTTTTTTTTAAAAAAAAATATGGATTTCAGAGAGGAAGGGAGAGCGCTAGAGAGATAGAAACATCAATAATGAGAAAATCATTGATCAGCTCCCTCCTGCATGCCCCACACTGAGGATCAAGCCCAAACTCACAACCTGGGCATGTGTCCTGACCAGGAATTGAACCTTGACCTCCTGGCTCATAAAGTCAACGCTCAACCACTGAGCCATGCCAGCTGGACACCAGTACTACTTTAATGCTGTGACCTCCCACTTTCTCAGCAACCTTAAGTTTGACTATCATCTTTTCTATATAGTTTTACAATTTTTATTGGATCCTTCCTATTGGCTAGTAAAATGGTTTTTGTTTTGCTTTTCTAGTCTTGCTGACTTTACTTCCTTACCTACCATTCATATTTTAATAACTTTTCTGTCCCAACAAATTTCAATAAAATTATCTGATTAATGTCAATGAAAATCTCCAATGGAAATGCTGAAATCCACCTCTTAGCTTTCCTTCCAGTAGCATTAGACAACGAAAGTGTCAGGATGAGGTAAAATAGACATCTGAGTTATGAATGAGGTGACTCAGGGACCATCAAATGTGTATAATGAAGGAAACTGATGGAGGAGACTCAAAGATTTTAACTTTAGTATTAAGAGTAATCTTAAGTAAAGCTAAAACATATTAGTAAATAGAGAAAAGCAGGAATTTTTAAAAAGAGTAAGTATATTGTTTGTAGGTATGTAGAATGAATTAGAAACATAGACCTTTCTATCAGAAGAAATAATAAGAAATTACTACTTGGGAATGGAATACTGTAAGTAATACATGAAAGAACGTGAGCGAGCTGAGGCCAAGGTGTACAATGAAAAGAAGGGTAAATGATGGGATCAGGGAGGATACTGAGATGGAGATGGGAAGTGGAAATAGTGAAAAATTGGAGGAGTGAAGAGAGAGGGATAGAAAAACCAAGAAAAATAAGTGACTTAAGTCAAAGAAATAGAACTTTGAATAATGACAAATATCAAATAAAAAGACAGGGGATTCCTAGCTGATTTGGCTCAGTAGATAGAGCATTGGATTGCAGACTGAAGGGTCCTGGGTTCAATTCCAGTCAAGGGTACATGCCTGGGTTGTAGGCTCAATCCCCAGTGTGGGGTGTGCAGGAGGCAGCTGATCAATGATTCTCTCTCATCATTGATGTTTCTATCTTTCTCTTCCTCTTCCTTCCTCTCTGAAATCAATGAAAATATATTTTAAAAAAAGAGGACCTTTGGATGCATTGGATAAAGCTTGATTGTATGCTATGTGAGAGCAGTTTCCTTAGAATTTAGAGAGCATTACTAAGCGAGTAAGTATAAACAAAGATATTGATATCTCTTTTAAGAATATTTAGAAATGTAATACACAAGAATAGGATGGAACCATGAATTTGGGGAAATCAGAATGGAGAGAAGTTTATTTGCTATGGTTTTAATCTGAGTAATTTAAACATACTAGAGGTCTGATGCACGAAGATTTGTAAAAGAATGGGTCTTCCTTCCCCTGGCTGTCGGCACTGCCTTTGCTCCAGCCTGGAGCCACCTTTTGGCCTTCCCACACTGCCCAGAGGCCCGGAGCGGCTGGGGTGGTGCAGAATGCCTGACGACGCAAGCATTCTGCCCCGGCCGCTGGGTGCCTGTGTATGCAAATTAACCCACCATCTTTGTTGGGTTAATTTGCATACTCACTCCTGATTGGCTGGTGGGAACCACAAAGGTACGGCCAATTTGCATCTTTCTCTTTTATTAGTGTAGATGGTAACAAATTAATCAAGCAAGAATCTGCTTTTAACCTTTTGTTTTTAAATCATGCTCTCCAAAGTTAAGCTATTTTTAATATTTTTGTTCTTCTTGTGAAAATCTCCATGTTCAGACAATATGCTTCTACTTCTATTCTTGACTTGTCACCAAAATGTAAAAGATAAGTGTTGAATTCACTTAAATATTAATGCTTCCTTTCCATTTTGATGTCCACTTTATGAATTATATATTTTTTCTTATTTTATTTCTTTTTTAATGATTTCAGAGAGGAAGGTAGAGGGGAGAGAGATAGAAACACCAATGATGAGAGAGAATCATTGATTGGCTGCCTTCTGCATGCCCCACTCTGGGGATGGAGCCTACAACCCAGGCAAGTGCCATGACTGGGTATCAAACTTTGACGCTCAACCACTGAGCCACACCAGCCAGGCCTTATTTAATTTCTTCATCAAAATTTCAGTGTCTCTTAATTCCCAACTTGATAGGATAATTATATTAAACCACTAAAATTTTCATCCATATTAACTCTGTTTTGATTGACGATGAAGCTTGTTCATTCCCATGCATGTATTTTTCATATCAGTTTTAAATTATTTAGTAAACAAATATTATTGTAATGAGTCCCAACTTTAACTGCCCTCCTTATCCTGTGTCATTGGTATGCAAATATTTTACCCTTGGGAAACCTGCTGTTGCCTATTATAAAGGCTAGAGATCTTTTGTAAATTTATCTTTATTGCTGAAAGTATTACAGATGTCCCCTCCCCCTCCATTGACCCCTTCCTCATGACTCCCACCCCCTCCCCAAGCCTTAACTGCACTATTGTCTGTGCCCATGGGTTATGCATATATGCATATAAGTTCCTTGGTTAATCTCTCCCCCCACCACCACCTCCTTCCCTCTAAGAATCATCAGTCTGTTCCATGTTTCCATGTCTCTGGATCTATTTTGTTCATCAGTTTATTTTGTTCATAATATTCCACATATGAGTGAGATCATGTGATACTTGTCTTTCTCTGACTGGCTTATTTCAGTTAGCATAATGGTCTCTAGGTCGCTCCATGCTGTCTCAAAGGGTAAGAGATCCTTCTTTTTTACTGCTGCATAGTATTCCGTGGTATAAATTTAGTTGCTCTCTAAATTCCATGCTACCACAGCATTTTTATCCACCTATCTACTTATGGGCACTTTGACTGTTTCCAAATCTTAGTTATGAATAACACAGCTATGAACATAGGGGTGCATATTTTCTTTCTGATTGGTGTTTCAGGTCTCTTAGGATATAGTCCTAGAAGTGGGACTACTGGGTCAAATGGCATATCCATTTTTAATTTTTTGAAGAAATTCCACACTGCATTCCATATTTGTTGTACCAGTCTTCATTCCCACCAGCAGTGCACTAGGGTTCCTTTTTCTCCACATCCTCGCCAGCACTGTTGTTTGTTGATTTACTGATTATAGCCATTCTGGCAGGTGTGAGGTGGTACTTCATGGAAACTCACTGTATGGGAGAACATATTTGCCAATGATATATCTGATAAGGGGTTAATTTTCAAAATATATATAGTACTCATGCAACTCAACAAAAGGAAAACAAACAATCCAATAAAAAATAGGCAGAGAACCTAAATAGACACTTCTCCAAAGAGGACATACAGATGGCCGAGAGACATAAGAAAAAATGCTCAGTTTCACTAATCATCAGAGAGATGCAAATCAAAATGACAATTAGGTACCACCTCACACCTGCCAGAATGGCTATCATCAATAAATCTTTTCCTTTTATTTATTCTTTCTTTCCCACGTATTTCCTGAGCACCTACTAGGTACCTGGGTTTTAGTGGAAGACACTAGGAAAATAATGAAGATGTTCTCCCTGGAGTCATGAAGCTAAATGTCTATTGGGAAAAATAAAGATAACTTTGGATTTCTGAAGGTTTTTGAAAATAGTTTATGGGTTTCACAGTGGTCTTGTTTATATTTAAGTCCTATTTGTTGGTAATAATATTTGATACCACATTTGTTTATATTCATGATTGTGTTTATAGCCACCGGGAACATAACCATAGTGGACAATTTGAGTTTACTACTTGTTGTAGTGAGGGAAAGCACACACTGTAGGGAGTGTGCACCATCTCAGTAAGAGGATATTAGAAAAGACGATATAGGATTTGGGTTTTGGTTAGGAAATCTTGGGGAAAGGATAAGGGAATGGAGACTCGCTCTAGATTGGGTGCTGTGTGTAAGTCAGGGCAATTCTATGATTGCTTATCTCAAATATTTTATCTATAAGAAGGCCAAATTGGAGTGGGAATAAAGTTGCAATAGGCCAAGAAGCAATAGTCACTCAGATTAGCCTAGAGATGGAGGTATTTGGTATTCTGTGTGTGATACAGTGACCTTGTTTATTTCACTTATTCATTGTCTCAAAGTGACCTTTTCTGATGTTGCTGTTCTGTGAATTGTTTATGTCCAACCAAGAGAACAACGTGGCCTAGCAGTGAGCCTCTGGCCAACTTGTGATAGCATGGAGGCCTAGGACAGGTCATTGTAGTTTCCAGATGCTAGACTCCTGCTGTTTCCTGTCCCTATCCCTTCTGTGGCACTTGCTAAACATGCAGAATTCCAAATCCACTCTTCAATAACTGCATCAGAATATCTGAGGATTGATTTGACCAGCTGATTCTTTTATACACTAAAGGCTCAAAATCTCTCTACTAATAAAGCATAAAATATGTTAAATACTTGCTTGCTTGTGATTGCTTTCTTTAGTAATGATTTTCTGAATTTAAATTTTTTTCATTTATAATTCACAAACTATGATTAAGTTCATATTTATGCATGACCCTTTGTTAGATATTCTTTGGGAATGGTTGCGCTGTGTCTTAATGAAAAAACAAAATAGGGTACACTTTTGAAGAGTTTTAACCTAGGCCCTAATGGTGCTTTTACGGATTTTACATTTGTAGTTCAGTTTTCATTTTCAGAATTTGCTCTCATGTTGATTGGGTATCACCAAAAGCAGCACTGCAAGATGCAGCAGGACTGAACAACCATTCCTGTTTGGGTTCTGACTGCACACTTCACCATCATCTCTTTTAATCATCTACTTGTTGACAAGCTTTCCCATGTGCTTTAAATCTCAGACCACATACGCCTTCCAACCTCCCTCTGATGAGCATGCCCTTTAAAAGCTAAGCTAAAGGTGCTTTCCTAGTCAATGTGAGGAATGCAGGGACTACAGGAAGGAATATGTGCTTTCAATATTGCATCCATGAGACTCATGCCTTAATTTCCTTCCTTCCTTCCTTCCTTCCTTCCTTCCTTCCTTCCTTCCTTCCTTCCTTCCTTTCTTCCTTTTATGGGGGATGGACAACAGTATAAACATGCACAACAGGAAGACAAAGTTAAGAGCAAATGTACTCTCTTCAGTATAGTCTAACACAATAATTAATATTAACACGCTAAAAGATGGCTCCTCTTCTTCAAAATCAATTTTTCTCAAACAGTAATAATTTAATATCATACTTTAGGTATGTTTATCAGAAATTTTAGAAAAATGAATGTTCACAGAGAGCACGCTGAAGTTCAACATAAATTAAGGAAGATAAGATGGTTAGATACTAGTACATAAAGTGTGTATTTAGCCATAATTTGTTACAACTTATAATTCCACAAGAAAGTCAGAATTGGGTAGGCACTGGAAGAGTGGCAGTGAAAGACTGCCACATTCCATACCAGTGCTTTTGAAATATTCCCAGCAAAGGACCAGTATTTTTTTTTTATTTGTCGGTCCTTTCACTTTTTATTTTTATTTTTTAAAAATATATTTTTAGAGAAGATGGCAACCGGCAGGAAGGTAGGGAGGGAGAGAGTGTGAGTGAGGGAGCTATAGAGAAGTGTGTGGACGTGTGTGGTATGTGAGTGCATGAGCTAGAGACAGTTAGATTCTGCAGGTCTTCCAAGGGGCTGCCTAACCGGGCAGTCTTAGAAGGCTGAGCCCCACGCATAATGCGGACACTTCTGGGCAGCCAGTACGGGCACAGAGACCACGCCATCTTGAGAAACAGCTGCTTGAGACTAGGATCCTGGCTTCAGCACCACCCAGTCTGGTCTCAGACGCAAACCAGGACCCTGCAGCCACTGGGGACAGAGACCTGCGACCACAGCTACAGACCAATAGACAACAAGAATCCAGACATCCTGGCCTGCAGATTTCTGTGAGTCAAGGAGCCTATCTCCCACCCTGCAGGCTCGTGGACAGTGCCATAGTAACTGATAGACCCGCAAGGGCCACAGAGCCATCACGGGAATTTGAGCCTGTGCACACAGAGAGACTGGGAATCTGCTCCCTGCAACCAAACTTGAAGCCCATGCAGGGCGGCAGTGCCAACTGACTTCGATTCTGGGCAAGCACACACGGAAGTCTGTTTTCCACAGTGCAGGAACAGACCTCCATCCAACACAGTGCTACTGTGCAACCCAGTCCCCCAAGGTGACCAGGACCCTGATTCTCTGGGCAGGAGGCAGCACTGAGCACCACTGACTTAACTCTGTTTCTTTTTTAAAAATATATATTTTATTGATTTTTTACAGAGAGGAAGGGAGAGGGATAGAGAGTTAGAAACATCACTGAGAGAGAAACATCAATCAGCTGCCTCCTGCATACCCCCCACTGGGTATGTGCCCGCAACCAAGGTATGTGCCCTTGACCGGAATCGAACCTGGGACCCTTGAGTCCGCAGGCTGATGCTCTATCCACTGAGCCAAACCAGTTAGGGCTTGACTCTGTTTCTTATCACGTGTGCCTGGGATCCCTGACTCACAGCCCATTCATACTAAGAGCCAGTGACTCCAATTCTTGGTGCATGCGCACACAGGGACCCTGATTCTCAGCGAGAAATCGCACGAAGCAACAGAGACTCTGATTCTTAAGTCTTGGTGGGGAACTCTGACTCCTGGAATGCGCTAGGGGACTCTGATTTTTGGCACACAATAACAGCATGGTGCATGCAGGGTCCCTGGTTCTAGGTGAGCACACGAGACCACTGGGTGAGTCTGGTTCCCATCAACCCACAGCAGCCACACATCTTAGTGTCAGAGCACTTCAGTGACACTCGGGTGGTACAAAGCTCCCACTGCACATGGCCCAGGTCCACGCAACTCGAAGTTTGAACCTTCTAGTGATAGTCAGAATGGGGAGACAACACAATCCCCAGAGGAAAGAAAATGAGGAGTTACCAAGAAAGGAAATTAGTGAAATTGAAGCATGCAACATGACTGAAAAAGAATTCAGAGTAATGGTCGTGCGATTCATACATTGGATGGATGAGAAAATCAACAACCTATGCAAGAATCAGGAAGAAATGAAAAGTGATATAGCTACAATCAAAAACACCATGGAAAGTTTCAACAGTAGACTAGAAGAAGCAGAGGACCGAATTAGTGAGTTAGAAGATAAGGTAGAGAAACAAGTTCAATCTGAACAGCAACTGGAGAAAAAAAAAAAAAGCAGGAGGAGAGCCTAAGGGAGCTTTGGGAGAACATGAAACAAAGTAACATATGTATAATAGGGCTGCCAGAAGGACAAGAAGAGCAGCAAGGATTAGAAAATCTATTTGAAGAAATAATGACAGAAAACTTACCGAATATGGGGAAGAAAAAAGTTACACAAGTACAGAGAGTCCCAAGCAAGATAAATCCCAAAAGACTCACACCAAGACACGTCATAATATCAATGGCAAATATTAACAACAAAGAGAGAATCTTAAAGGCTGCAAGAGAAAGACAGAGAGTTACCTACAAGGATCCCCCATCAGATTATCAAATGATTTCTCAACAGAAACACATCAAGCTAGAAGGGAATGGAAGGAGGTATACAAAGTGTTGCAAAGCAAAGGACTGAATCTAAGAATACTCTATCCAGCAAGACTATCAATCAAAATTGAAGGGGAAATCAGGAGCTTCACAGACAAAAAAGGCTAAGGGCGTTTATCACCACCAAATCAGTAATGCAAGAAATGATAAGGGAATGCTGTAAAAAGAAGAAATAAAAGGATAAGAAGGAACACAGACACAAAAATAGAAATGACTACAAACAAGTACCTTTCAGTAATAACTTTAAATGTAAATGGACTAAATGCTCCAATCAAAAGACATCGAGTGGCTGAATGGATAAAAAAACACGACCCATATATATGCTGTCTACAAGAAACCCACCTCAGAACAAGGGACTCACACAGACTAAAAGTGAAGGGATGGAAAAATATCTTTCAGGCAAAAGGAAATGAAAAAAAAAGCTGGGGTAGCAATACTTATATCTAACAAAATAGACCTCAAAGTGAAAGTCATAACAAGAGATAAGGAAGGCCACTTCATAATACTAAAGGGATCCATACAACAACAGGATATACCCCTGATAAACATATATGCACCCAATGCAGGAGCACCCAAATACATAACAAAACTCCTGGAAGATATCAAGGAGAGATCGACAACAATACAATCATAGTAGGAGAATTTAATACACCACTGACATCACTGGATAAATCCCCTAGACAAAAAATCAGCAAAGATACAGCAATCCTAAATGACTCACTAGATCAGATGGACTTAACTGACATCTTCAGAACATTTCACCCCAAAGATACGGAATATACATTGTTCTCAAGTGCACATGGGACATTTTGAAAAATAGACCACATATTGGGTCACAGGCAAAGTCTCCCCAAATTCAAGAAGATTGGAATCATACCAAGCATCTTCTCAGACCACAATGCCATAAAATTAGAAATAAACTACAATAAAAACAATCCAAAAATCTCAAACACTTGGAAGCTGAATAGTATGCTATTAAATAATGACTGGGTTACCAATGAGATCAAAGAAGAAATTAAAAACATCCTGGAAACTAATAACAACAAAAACACAACAATCCAAAATCTATGGGACACAATGAAAGCAGTCCTGAGAGGGAAGTTTATAGCTCTACAGGTCTACCTCAAAAAAAAACAAGAAAAAAATGGTAATAAATCATCTAACTCTACAACTCAAAGAATTAGAAAGAGAGCAACAAGAAAAGCCCAGAGTGAGCAGAAGGAAGGAGATAATAAAGATCAGAGCAGAAATAAATGACATAGAGACCCCCCCCCAAAAAAAAAAATACAAAAGATCAATGAAACCAAGAGCTGGTTCTTTGAAAGGATAAACAAGATTGATGAACCTCTAGCCAGGCTCACCAAGAAGCAAAGAGAGAGGACTCAAATAAACAAAATCTGAAATGAAAGAGGAGAAATAACAACAGACCCCACAGAAATATAAAGGATTGTTTAAAAATACTATGAACAACTCTACTCCAACAAACTAGACAACCTGGAGGAAATGGACATATTCCTAGAAAAAGACAACCTTCCGAAACTCAATCAGGAAGATTCTAAAAATCTCAATAGGCCGATAACTATGGAAGAAATTGAAGCAGTCATCAAAAAGTTCCCAGCAAACAAAAGCCTGGGGCCAGATGGCTTCACAGGGGAGTTATACCAAACATTCAAGGAAGAACTAAAACCTATCCTCCTCAGACTATTCCAAAAAATTCAAGAGGAAGGAACACTTCCAAGCTCATTCTATGAAGCCAGCATGAACCTAATACCAAAACCAGATAAAGACAACACAATGAAAGAGAATTACAGGCCAATATCCCTCATGAATGTAGATGCCAAAATTCTCAACAAAATTCTAGCAAATCGGATCCAGCAGTACATCAGAAAGATCATACACCATGACCAAGTAGGATTTATCCCGTGTATGCAAGGATGGTACAATATGCGCAAATCAATAAACGTGATACATCACATAAACAAATTGAGAGATAAAAATCACATAGTCATATCAATTGATGCAGAAAAAGCATTTGACAAAATCCAACACCCCTTCTTGATAAAAACTGTCAGCAAGGTGGGAATAGAAGGATCATACCTCAACATAATAAAAACCATATATGGCAAACCCACAGCCAGCATCATACTCAATGGGCAAAAACTAAAACCATTTCCCCTAAGAACAGGAACAAGACAGGAATGCCCAATCTCACCACTCCTATTTGGCATAGTACTGGAAGTACTAGCCATTGCGATCATACAAGAAGAAGAAATAAAAGGCATCCAAATAGGAAAAGAAGATGTAAAAGTGTCCTTATTTGCAGATGACATGATATTGTACATAGAAAACCCTAAAGACTCCATCAAAAAATTATTAGACTTAATAAATGAATTCGGCAATGTAGCAGGATACAAAATTAACGCCAAGAAATCTATGGCATTTCTATACCCCAATAGTGAACTTACAGAAAGAGAGGCTAAAAAAGCAATCCCATTTACCATAGCACCAAAAAAAATTAAGATACCTAGGAATAAACTTAACTAAGGAGGTAAAAGACCTATATGCAAAAAACTACAGGACACTGAAAAAAGAGATAGAGGAAGACATAATCAGATAGAAGAACATACCGTGTTCATGGATTGATAGAATTAACATCATCAAAATGTCCATACTACCCAAAGCAATCTATAGATTCAATGCACTCCCCATTAAAATACCAATGGCATATTTCACAGACCTACAACGAACTTTCCAAAAATTTATCTGGAATAAAAAAAGACCCAGAATAGCTGCAGCAATCCTGATAAAGAAGAACAAAGTAAGTTGGATCTCAATACCAGATATCAAGCTGTATTACAAAGCCACTGTTCTTAAAATAGCCTGATACTGGCATAAGAACACACATATAGATCAATGGAATAGAATAGAGAACCCAGATATCGACCCAAACTACTATGCCCAATTAATATTTGACAAAGGAGGCATGAACATAAAATGGAGTCAAGACAGTCTCTTCAACAAATGGTGTTGGGAAAATTGGACAGATACATGCAAAAAATGAAACTAGACCACCAACTTACACCATACACAATAATAAACTCAAAATGGATCAAGGACTTAAACATAAGATGGGAAACCATAAAAATACTAGAGGAATCCACAGGCAGCGAAATCTCAGACATGTGCCGAAGCAATTTCTTCACAGATACTGCTCCTAGGGCAATGGAAACTAAAGAGAAAATAAACAAATGGGACTTCATCAAAATAAAAAGCTTTTGCACAGCGAAAGAAACCATCAACAAAACAAGAAAGCCCACTGCATTGGAGTACATATTTGCCAATGTCATCACTGATAAGGGTTTAATCTCCAACATTTACAGGGAACTCATACAACTTAACAAAAGGAAGATAAACAATCCAATCAAAAAATGGGCAACAGACCTAAATAGATACTTTCCGAAAGAAGACAGAAGGAAGGCCAAGAGTCATATGAAAACATGCTCAAAGTCACTAATTATCTGCGAGATGCAAATCAAAACAACAATGCGGTATCATCTCACACCTGTCAGAATGGCTATCATCAACAAATCAACAAATGACAAGTGTTGGCGAGGATGTGGAAAAAAAGGAACTCTTTTGCACTGCTGGTGGGAATGCAGACTGGTGCAGCCACAGTGAAGAATAGTATGGAGTTTCCTCAAAAAACTAAAAATGAAACTCCCATTTGACCCTAGGAATATACCCCAAGAAGCTAGAAACACCAATCAGAAAGGATATATGCACCCCTATCTTCATAGCAGCACAATTCACCATAGCTAAGATTTGGAAACAGCCTAAGTGCCCATCAGTAGATGAGTTAATTAAAAAACTGTGGTACATCTACACAATGGAATACTATGCTGCACTAAAAAAGAAGGAATTCCTACCATTTGCAACAACATGGATGGAACTGGAGAGTATTATGCTAAGTTAAATAAGCCAGTCAGAGAAAAATAAATACCACATAATCTCACTCATTTATGGAATATAATGAACAACATAAACTGATGACCAGGGACAGATCCAGAGACAGAGAAGCATTAATCAGACTGTCAAACCTCAGAGGGAAGGTAGGGGAGGGTGGGGGTAAGGAGGAGAGATCAACCAAAGGACTTGTATGCATGCATATAAGCCTAACCAATGGACATGAACACCAGGGGGGTGAGGGCATGAGTGGGGGGGGGGGGTTGGGGGGTTAATGGAGGGATGAGGACACATATGTAATACCTTAATCAATAAAGAAATTTAAAAAAGACAAAAGGTGCAAATAAGAAAATACGAAATGTTTAGATTTGAGTTAAAAAAAATACCAACAGCAATTTCACAGATCTAGAACCAATATTCTGAAAATTTACATGGAATCAAAAGAGACCCCAGATAGCCTCAGCAATCTTGAGAAAGAATAACAAAGTTGGAGCGGTCACTATACTACAAAGCCATTGTAATCAAAACAGCCTGGTTCTGGCACAAGAACAGGCATATAGATCAATGGAACAGAGCAGAGACCCCAGAAATCAACCCACACCATTATGGTTGATTAATATTTGACAAAGACGGCAAAAGCATACAATGGAGTAAAGACAGTCTCTTCCATCACTTCACACAAAAACGTACAGATGTCCAATAGACATACGAAAAAATGTTCAACGTCACTCATCATCAGAGAGATACAAATTAAAATGACAATGCGGTACCATCTCACAACTGTCAGAATGGCAGCCATCAACAAATCAACAAATGACAAGTGCTGGTGAGGATGTGGAGAAAAGGAACCCTAGTACACTGTTGGTGCGATTGCAGACTGGTGCAACCACTGCAGAAAACAGTATGGAGTTTCCTCAAAAAATTAAATATGGAACTCCCATTTGACCCAGTGATACCACCTGTGGGAATATATCCTAAGAAACCAGAAACACCATCAGAAAAAGTGTGTGTACCACTATATTCATAGCAGCACAATTTACAAGATGTGGAAACATCCCAAGTGCCCATCAGTAGATGAGTGGATAAAAGAGCCATGGTACATTTACACAATAGAATACCAGCAGCTGTAAAAAAGGAACTCTTACCCTTTGTGACAGCATGGAGGGGCCTTCAGATTATTATGCTAAGTGAAATGAGCCAGTCAGAGAAAGACAAATATCACATGATCTCACTTATCTGTGAAATCTAGTGAAGAAAATAAACTGATGAACAAAATATGACCATTGTCATGGATACATGGAACAGATTGATAGATATCAGAGGGAGGGGCTTGGAGGAACTAGAAAGATTAATCAAAGAACATATATGCATATATGTATAGCTCATGAACACAGATAATAATTTGGTGAAGGCCTGGGGTCGGACAGAGGCTGGGTGGAGGGGGAAAAAGGTGGGGGTGGCAAAATGGGAGGCATCTGTATATTGCCAACAATAAAAATAAAAAAGAAAATCATAAGAGCTTCTAAAGGAAAATAAAATTTCAAAAAATGATAAAAAATATAAATAAAATAAAATATATTTTTATTGATTTCAAAGGGGAAGGAAGAGGGAGAGAGTGGTAGAACCATTAATGATGAGAGAGAATCATTGATTGGCTGCCTCCTGCACGGCCTCTACTGGGGATTGAGTCTGAAACCTGGGCATGTGCCTTTAACCAGAATCGAACCTGGGACCCTCCAGTCCACAGGCCGATGTTCTATCCACTGAGCCAAACCAGCTAGGGCAGTTCTTTCACTTTTCAAATATAATTACCAATTTATCTCAGATGGATAATTTTTAATAAAGTAATATTTGATTTATAAAAATAATAAAAAAAGAAACATAGAAATAACAAATCTATCCTTAAATTATTATTGGATTCAACAAGCATAAAATTACTCTTTCAGGTTGCTATAAAATTTCTAAAGGTTTATTCTCTATTTATGTACTTATTTTATTGTGGACCAGTTAAAAAACACACTCAAAGATCTCCACATTTTGAGTGGTACTCTCTGGTATCATATTTAAGCACTGGGTTTTTCATATTTATAACATCATGATTTGTAAGAGCTATAAGAGAACTAAGAAATTTAACTCCAGATTTTTTTTGTTAATCCTCACCAGAGGATATTTTTTCCATTGATTTTTCTAGGGAGAGTGGAAGTGAGGGGGAGAGACAGAGAAAGAGAAACATAGATATGAGAGAGACACATTGATTGGTTGTCTCCTACCCACACCCCGACCACGGCCAGGAATTGAGGCTGCAACCCAGGTATGTGCCCTTGACCAGGAATCAAACCCACAACACTTCAGTCCATGGGTCTACACCCTAACCACTGAGAAACCCAGCTAGGACTCTAGTTTGGCTTTTTTTTTAATGACCATTTAGAGAAGTGAGAATAGCATTCTTGCTCAGGGATTTGGCAGGCCCCAAAACAAAGATAGCCAGTTAATTAATGGAGTAGGAGAAGCTAATGGGCAAGAAGGAGTGAATATTATCTATCTATCTATATAAAACCCTAATATGCAAATAGATCAAATGGCAGAACAACTGAACAACCGGTCACTATGATGTGCGCTGACCACCGGGGGCGCACTGGAACATGGTGGGCATCGGCAGCAGGTGGCAGAGCATGGAACATGGTGGTTGTCGACTGTGGAGGGATGGTGGAGCAGGTGAGCGGGAGCCAGACCAAGGGGGAGCACTGGTCACTGTCATCGGGGAGAGCCTCTGGTGGTTACTGAAAATTCTTTGCTCCCACACATTGCAGTCCCATCCAGTGCCAGTCCCAATCGCTTGGCACCATCAGCTGGTGTGAGCAGTGGCTACTGGCCCCGATTGCCCCTGAGGGTTTCTCTAACTCCCCCTCCTCCTGAGGGGTGATTGGGGAAGCAGCTGCCACTTGCACCCACTGACGGCGCCAGCCCTACTTGCACCTGCTGCTGGCTCTAGGCCCAATTGCTTCATGCCGTCAGCAGGTGTGAGCGGGGCCAGCACCATCAATGTGTGGAAGCTGTGGCAGCGGGAGCGGGGCTGCTAGCAGACAGGGGACTGGGGGCCGCAGTAGGAAGGGCTGGGTGGTAGTGCGGAGGATGGGCCAAGACCCACCCCTGTGCCCACCACAGCCTCGCGGCCCCCAGTTCCTTTCAAGGTGCACAAATTTATGCACTGGGCCTATATAATAAAAGGGTAATATGCAAATTAACCCTACTGGGGGAATGACCAGTCGCTATGATGTGCACTGACCACCAGGGGGCAGATGCTCAATGCAGGAGCTGCCCCATTGTGGTCAGTGTGCTCCCACGGGGAGCTCTGCTCAGCCACAAGCCAGGCTGATGGCTGCAAGCACAGCCGCAGGGGCAGAAGCTTCTCCTACCTCCTCGGCAGTGCTAAGGATGTCCGCCTGCCAGAAGGATGTCTGACTGCCAACTTAGGCCTGATCCCTTGGGGACATCCCCCCAGGGGTCCCGGAATGCTAGAGGGCAGAGGTCAGGATGAGGGACCACCCAAGTGCACAAAGTTTTGTGCACTGGGCCTCTAGTCCTATCTAATAAAAGAGTAATATGCAAATTGACCATACCTCCACTACACCCATCAGCCAATCAGGAGCGAGTATGAAAATTAACTCAACCAAGATGGCTGCGGCCACGGAGCGAGCAGGAGGCTTGGGTTTCCCCGGCAACGGAGGAAGCCAAGCTTTCCGCACATCCTGGCTAGCTGTGGACTCCACTCAAGGCCATAAAGTTTCAATTATAGAAGATAAATAAATCCCAACAAAAATGGCTATGGCCATGGAGCGAGCAGGAGGCTTGGCTCCGCTCAAGGCTACAAAGTTTCAATTATAGAAGATAAATAAATCCCAGATACCAGGGCCTCCGCTTGGGTTGTCAGGCGGCATGGCGGGCCTGAAAACCACCACAGGCCCCTCGCCCAGGCGGCCCCATATCCTAAGGGAACCCCCACCCTGATCCAGGACACCCTTCAGGGCAAACCAGCCGGCCCCCACCCATGCACAAGGCCTCTATCCTATCTAATAAAAGAGTAATGTGCAAATTGACCATCACTCCAACACACAAGATGACTGCCCCCATGTGGACACAAGATGGCCACCACAAGATGGTCAGCAGGGGAGGGCAGTTGGGCGGGACCAGGCCTGCAAGGGCGGGCAGTTGGGGGTGACCAGGCCTACAGGGGAGGGCAGTTAGGGGTGACCAGACCTACAGGGGAGGGTAGTTGGGGGGGACCAGGCCTGCAGGGGAGGGCAGTTAGGGGCAAACAGGCTGGAAGGGGAGCAGTTAGGCATCAATCATGCTGGCAGGGGAGTGGTTAGGGGGTGATCAGGCTGGCAGGCAGAAGCAGTTAGGGGCAATCAGGAAGGCAGGCAGGCGAGCAGTTGGGAGCCAACAGTCCTGGATTGTGAGAGGGATGTCCTACTGCCCGTTTAGGCCCAATCCTACAGTAGGATCGGGCCTAAACGGGCAGTAGGACATCCCTAGAGGGGTCCCAGATTGGAGAGGGTGCAGTCTGGGCTGATGGACACACACACCCGTGCATGAATTTCATGCGCTGGGCCTCTAGTGTGTGTGTGTGTGTGTGTGTGTGTGTGTGTGTGTGTGTGTGTGTGTATATATATATATATATTTATATATATATATTTATATATATATATATATATATAAAAGGTAAGTGTCCGTCCATCCGACCAGTAGCTATGACATGCACTGACCACCGGGGGCAGACTTTCAATGCAAGAGCTGCCATGATGCGCACTGGCCATCCTATATAATAAAAGCCTAATATGCAAATTATCCCCTCAGATGGTCGTTTGACCGGGAGTTCAACCAGGAGACCGGGAGTCGGACTGCTTGCTATGATGTGCGCTGACCATCAAGGGGCAGCGTGAAACATGGCAGGCATCAGCGACACAGTGCTGGCAACAGGTAGCAGTGTTGGTGCTGCCCGCCCTGTTGGGCCTCAACGAGAACGGGACTGCAGCGGAATGGTGGAGCAGGTGAGCAGGTGGTGCCAGGCCAAGCCACCTGGCTCCCAAGCACTGTGGGAACCTGGCAGGGGGCCCAGCCCCAACCAATCATCCCACAAACAGCGACTAGCAGCCTACAGGCCCTGATTGCCTAATTGGGGCTGGGCCCCATGCTGGGATGGGGAACTGGGGGTGGGTGGTGGTGACCAACCTCCCATGGTGCCTGGTCAGGGGGCTGCGACCTCTCACTGGCTACATGGCGGTGGAGGTGATGGGGATTGAGGTGCAGTGAGAATGCGGGGTGTCTGCCGAGCTCACTCTAACTCCCCCTGCTAGCCTCCCCCAGGATGCCAGGTCTTGTGCACTGTGAAAGCCCCCATGCTCAAATGCCAGATGCCCATGAGGAGCCCGCCCCGTACCCACGTGGTCTCTTCTCAGTGAGCCAGGCCGCAGCTGCAGGGACCACAGTGGCTGGTCAGGCTTCTGTGTTTTCACAAAAGAGCCAATCTGTGAGGTCAGCCAGGAGTGCACACATTGCCTGCCCAGCTTCAGTGCACCACAGCTGGGTGGTGTCGGGCTGCAATCACTGCATCTCTGTGTGGGGACTCAGGCACCATGACTCAGGCGGAGGGGTACGCGCTAGGGCCCAGGGGCCCAGGTGCTGCCCAGGGCCCAGAGGTCAGCTGGGACCTGCCCTTCCATGCCAGACACTCATGCTTCGATCACCAGCCAAGCCTAGGTACCACACCCATGCACAAATTTCGTGCACCAGGCCTCTAGTTTAAAAATAAATGGCACTGAGGACCTGGCACCAACAAACAAACACTTAGCTTCCCCCATGTGGGACATAGGCCCCACCACCACCCCAGAGTTACAGCCCACCAAATCGCAGCCAACGTTGCCAAGACCTCATGGTGCAAAATGTGGCCCAAAGCCCAGCCCAGCCCAGAAATGGTGGCTGTGGGCGCCGGGTAATGATGTCCTGTAGCAACACCTGGATTCCTCTCCCTAGCAACTCATATCCTTGGAGTTTCTTCAGACCAGGCACCCGACTTGCTTTATAGCCAGGTGCAAACATTTTATAATTTAACCAAATGTTTGTGAAGCATTTTCCCATGCCTCATCTCATTTGATCCTCACAGGAGTCCTGGAGTAGGTAGATAGGAGACTCAGTAGAATCCTATATTCTTTTCATTAGCAAGATGCTAATAGCAATATTAAAATATTTCTTCTAATTAATTTTCTTTCAATGTGCACGAATCTGTGCACTGAGACACTACTTCTGTTTATATTTGAAGGAATAAAGATGAGAGAGTGATGCTATTTATAATTTTATTTTATTTTTTTAAATAAATCTTTATTGTTCAGATTATTACAGATGTTCCTCTTTTTTCTCCCCATAGCTCCCCT
Source organism: Plecotus auritus (assembly GCF_963455305.1). NCBI lineage: Eukaryota > Metazoa > Chordata > Mammalia > Chiroptera > Vespertilionidae > Plecotus > Plecotus auritus. The sequence goes on from NC_137784.1 coordinate 20,143,183, forward strand.
CCACTCAGTTCTCCCCCACCGACCCCATGTCCTTACCCCCCACCACTGTCCTCATCCATAGGTGTAAGATTTTTGTCCAATCTCTTCCCACACCCCTCAGGCCCCTTTCCCCCCAAAAAATTGTCAGTCCACTCCCTTTCTACGCCGCTGATTCTATTATATTCACCAGTTTATTCTGTTCATCAGATTTTTTATTCACTTGATTTTTAGATTCACTTGTTGATAGGTATGTATTTGTTGTCACTTTGTTGTTCATAATTTTTATCTTTACCTTTTTCTTTTTCTTCCTCTTCTTAAAGAATACCCTTCCGCATTTCATATAATCCTGGTTTGGTGGTGATGAACTCCTTTAGCTTTTTCTTGTCTGTGAAGCTCTTTATCTGACCTTCAATTCTGAATGATAACTTTGCTGGTTAGAGTAATCTTGGTTGTAGGTTCTTGCTGTTCATCACTTTGAATATTTCTTGCCACTCCCTTCTGGCCTGCATATTTTCTGTTGAGAAATCAGCTGACAGTCATATGGGTACTCCCTTGTAGGTAACTAACTGTTTTTCTCTTGCTGCTTTTAAGATTCTCTCTTTGTCTTTTGCCCTTGGCATTTTAATTATGTTGTGTCTTGGTGTGGTCCTCTTTGGATTCCTTTTGTTTGGGGTCCTCTGCACTTCCTGGACTTGTAAGTCTATTTCTTTCACCAGGTAGGGGAAGTTTTCAGTCATTATTTCTTCAAATAGGTTTTCAGTATCTTGCTCTCTCTCTTCTTCTGGCACCCCCATAATTCTGATGTTGGTACGCTTGAAGTTGTCCCAGAGGCTTCTTACACTATCTTCATATTTTTGTTCTCTTTTTTCTTTTTTCTTTTTCTGGTTGGGTGTTTTTTGCTTCTTTGTATTTCAAATCTTTGATTTGATTCTTGGGATCCTCTAGTCTACTCTTGAATCTCTGTATATTATTCTTTATTTCAGACAGTGTATGCTTAATTTCTGACTGGTCCTTTTCCATTTGTTTGGCATTCTCATTAAGATCCTTAAAGGTCTCACTAAGTTCCTCGGAGGTTTCACTAAGTTTCTTGGAGGTTTCTAAAAGATTCTTGAGTAACCTTATCACTGTGGTTTTGAAATCTATATCCAGTCGTTTGCTTTCCTCCATTTCTTTCATTCGTGACATGTTTCTTTGTCTCCGCATTTTGGCTGCTTCCCTGTGTTGATGGAGTGGCGTTGTGTGGTAGGTGTCCTATAGGGCCTAGTGGCTCAGCCTCCCCAATCAAGAGTGAGGTGGACACTCTTGGTGTACCCCTTTGTGGGCTGGGTGCACAGTCTTGTTGTAGTTAAGCCTTGGTTGCTGTTGGTACACTGGGAGGAATTGACTTCCAGGCCAATTGGCTGTGAGGACCAGCTCTGTCTATAATGGAAGAACTGCTGTGCTAGAGACACTCTTATGGGGCAGGTCTTGCTTCAGTGGGGCTTTGGTGCTCACTGAGTCTGCCTCTTGAGTGTGTCACTTATGGATGTGAGGAGTTGAAATCTGGTATTGTTTCACACTGACCACTAGGTGCACTGGCTCCTGGATCTCCAAGGAGGTGCAAAGTCAGCTACTGCCTGAGGCCACCCAGCAGGAGCTACAGCTAGATCTGCAGATTTCTCCTCTTTGCTTGGGGTTTGGAAGTTTTGGAGCTCTCTTACCCAGCTGCAGTGTTAGGTTAGGCTTCAAAAGGACAGGGCATTCATATGCAAAAACCACTGCGCACAGCTTGGGTGGGGTTGTACCGTGTTTTCCCGAAAATAAAACATCCTCCGAAAATAAGACCTACTTACAGGTTTCCTTCTGAGTGAAATATAAGGCATCCCCCCGAAAATAAGGCCCCAGGCTCTGTCTCAGAATGAAAATTAATTTACCGTAAACTGGTCGCTAGGGCCGCCCCGACTGGCATCTAGCAACCAGTGACATTACACAGAGTCCTGATGTCACTGCTGTGTGGAGGCGGAGCGGAGGTCGGAGTGAGCGGTGAGCGCGGGGTGGGAGAGAGGAGGAGACTTTCGCAGATGCGTGTAGAACAGGAGGATTAGAGCGGACGGGACGCGGCGAAGGTGGTGAGTGCTGGTCTGTCTCTGTTGACACTACCTGATGCTCGCGGCCGCCTTCATGATGATGAAGGTTCTCAGTCAGTGGCAGACCCTGCTCCAGCCCAGATCCAGGCCCCAGCAAGCCCAGTGACAGTCCCCAGGCAGGCCCCAGGGGGTAAATGTCTGATAAAGGGGTAGAGGGGATGTCTGGTGAACGTGTTCAGTGGCACAGGGGTTGGAGGAGTGGGATCACTTAAAATGACACAGGAGGATCAGAGGGGGCAATCAAAATGACACAGGAGGGTCAGAGGGGACAATCAAAATGACACAGGAGGATCAAAAGGGGTTACTAAAATGGTAATCCCCCCTCTGATTCTCCTGTGCCATTTTGATTCCCCCCTCTGATCCCCCCTGTGTCATTTTGAGTGATCCCCCTCCCCCCACCTTGATACCCCAATTCCTTTTTTTACCCCTAGAAATAAGCGCAAAAAGAAAAAGCTACTCCGTGGAGTACAAGAAAGGAATCGTGGAAGACTCTTGGGGCCAAAATCTTACTGCTTTCTGCAAAGAGAAGATGTTGAGTATCCGATTGGTCCTAAAATGGCAAGCAGAGTATGGTAACCTCATTGAACAAGTGGACAAGGGAAATGCTAAAAAGTGCAAGTGTGGATCAGGTCGGCAACCATTATTTTCTGAGCTGGAAGACCTAATCTGTGAATGGGTTGTTGACAGGAGAGCAAAGGCTTTGGTTGTGAATAGGGCTCAGATTCAAGAATTTGCCCTTGCAATGGCACCACAGTTTGACATAGCCCCCAAAGACTTCAAAGCATCACAACACTGGCTGGATAATTTCCTTCAGCGAAGTGAACTGTCTTTAAGAAGATCTACCAACATTGTTTAGGTTGGAAGATACTCAAGTTATTAAGCGAGCACTTGCATTCAAGTCCTTTATTGATGATGCTGACTTCTCTAAATACAATCTTTCCAACATGATTGCTATGGATGAAACTGCAGTGTTTATGGGCCAATCATCTCAAACAACAATTGAACAGCGGGGTGCCTCCTTAGCGTACATTCCCTCCACTGCTTACGAAAGTGCACGTGTTTCCTGTATTTTGGCAATTCGTCTGGATGGCACTAAAATCCCACCTTTAATCATTTCTAAGGGCAAGAAGGAAAAGACTGAACGTGTTTTGGGGGTTTTTATTCTTGAAACTGAAAAAGCCTGGGCCACACAAGCAGTTATAAGGAAGTGGGTCAATTTAATGCTGCCGCTTGTTATGCGAGGGAGCCAAAGAGGTTTGCTAGTCTGGGATGCAGCCAGCACTTACCGCGCTAAAGACATGAAGACATTTCTTCACGAAAGAAAAATAGATCAGATAATGATTCCCGCAGGAATGACGGCCTATCTCCAGACTCTTGATATTGCAATAAACAAGCCATTCAAAGACAATTTGCGCATGGAAATTAATGACTACATTGAAAATAGAATGGAGAGAAATCAGCGTGGAAACTTTGTGAAACCTAAACTGCAAGAAGTTGTGACTTGGGTGAAGAATTCATGGGAGAAAATCACTGACAGTTGCATTGCAAATGCACTGCGAGCAGGCTACCTTGACAAGAAGTACTCATTTAAAGACAGTGCTATTGCTAAACATGAGAGATTTGGTCCACTGATTCTGAAAGAAATGGAGTCACAAGAAATTCACCAGGAAATTCAGGAATTGGATTGTTATGATGATGTTCCAGAAGATGATGACATGATTGTCATTGAATAAATGAGTAAATTCTTGATACTGTAGGATTCACAGTTTGTCTGGTTTGTGTTGACAACTATTGTACTACCGTACCGTATACAGGTAATAAATTTCCTTTATTTTCATTTAACAATAAATGTGTACTGTATTCTTCTTCATGGAAAAATAAGACATCCCCTGAAAATAAGACCTAGCGCGTCTTTGGGAGCAAAAATTAATATAAGACACTGTCTTATTTTCGGGGAAACAGGGTAAATTGGGTGGGGCAGGGTCTCAGGGAATCACCTGGGCAGAGCCAACAGCGATGGCTGCCAGTCAGCCATCTCTGTGTCTCCGTGTCCCCGCGCAGTAATAATGATTCCTGCGAGCACCTCTGCGAGAAAGCCACCCTCGCTTTCCAACCCGATGCCAAACAGTCCATTTTCTCCCTGTAGGAGTCTGGATACCCAGAGTCTCACTGGAAACTGGAGTTCAGAGCAGTGGGGAGCTTGTATCTCCCTCCCAACTGAAATAAAAAAAACAGCACACCCAGTTGTCAGCCCAATTCGCGTGCCTCTGTACCTCTGCTCTTCGGCACCCTTGCACCTCCTACCCAGTCTCAATGCACTTTTTTCTTTCCTTATAGTTGTAGAACTTCTACCCAGCCAGCTTTCCCGTGGTTCTGGATGATAGTCATTTTTTCTTTTAGTTGTAGTTTTGGTGTGGTTGTGAGAGGCAGCACATACAGGTCTATACCTTATGCCACCATCTTGGTTTCCTATTTATAATTTTAAAATGATAGTAGGAATGAGTTACTTGCAGAAAAGATTATTTTCAATTTTTTTATATACCAAATGGAGAGGTTAGCAATAAAGCTAAATAGAACTATGATCCATTTTTAATTCTTCCCAGAAAACTATTCTTGCTACCGTGTCTGGGCTCACTCTTCATTTGTCTTTTCCTTTCCCTCCCACTTCCAATGTGTCATCAAGTCCCACTGAGATGGCTGCCTAATGATGCCTCAAATCTGTAATGGTCTCTGCTTGGCCCTGGGATCTTCAACAGTGCCCGACAAATAGTAAGTAGTAAATATTTGTTGAAAGTACAAATGAATGTATGTTCCTCAATACTTGCCATGATACTATGCTTTTCCTTGTCTTTGTGATTTTGAACATGAGTTTCTTTGTTCTTTTCTAAAATCCTTGATGGCAGGCTCTATCTACATGGTACAACTTCTCTGAACTTTCCCCAAAATCCCCATAAAAAGGCCTCCTTAATTCTAATGTGAGCCTAGGTGTATTATTTCATTGTGATTATTTGCTTATATATGTCTTCCACAATAGATTAAATGATCTTGAGTACAGAATTATGTCATTTTTTTCTAATTATCTTCCTCTGTGTCCAAGCACAGAACCCAAAAATCCTAGACAATTGACAAAACCTTATTCTATGGATGAGCCTCTCTCCTTGAAATGGCTTTAGCTCTATTTAAATAATTTTTGTATTTTGTTCCTATATTTTGCATAAAGCTTCTTATCCCTAAAGTTTAATAGTTATAATTTTCAATTTGATTGATAATAAGTATACTAGAATCCTCTACCTCAATCCTTTTATTGTATTGTTTATTTGTGTTTGCTTACTTTTCAGAAACAAGGAAGGATTTAACCAAATACCCAAGACATGCTCTTATTAACATTCTAAAATATACAATCCTCTCTCCTGAAAATAATTATGGAGGATGCACTATCTATTTTGACGTTTGCTATGGTCTGGGATGCTTTTCTAAATACCAAATATTTCTTGCTTCTGTACTGACCCCAATTTTATCAGAAGAAGTTTATAATTGGGGGCACGCTCCACTGATCCATAATCTATGTCAAGGTTGCTTCCCATAGATTAATTACCCAGTACTTAACTTTTGCATTTGACCCTCATATAAGAGCATATTCTAAAGGATTCCAACCTAATTGAAGTAATGGATTGCATCTTTTCATAATTCTCTACTAGTTGGATAAAAATGTAATTTGCAACAAAATCTAATTTCTTTCCAAATTTTTCTTATTCTTTGCAACATCACCAGATAAAGCTTCCTTGAAGATCACTTATATAAATGTCACACCTTTTGTGACAATCAAATTCACTAATTTATGGTCCCAACTTCTATACTCCCATTTTATCTTCCGTTGAATAAACAGTAGAGTAATAGAATCACACTCTTCTGATTTATTCTGGATATGTGACTATAAAAGTTAGGGGGGAAATTCCCTATATTGTATAATACATTGCTAGGCTACCTGTATCATCAAGTCACACATTTGAAATTCTCAGTTTAACTTAATATTATAGCACGCTTTCAAAGTTAATGTTGAAGCAACTCAACCTGTTTGGATATATGGGCCAACACACAAAATGCAAAATATCAATTTAACTATAGCACTTACAGTATACTCATTTATCAATGTGCCTATTCAGCAAATATTTTTTGAAGACTTACTATGGGACAGGCTCTGGTTTTAGTCTGGGGGTTCAGTGTGGAGAAAGTCAAGTTTCTCCCCATTGGGTATTTTATCCTAGTAGTTAAAGATATATTTTAAAAAGTGAAAAACTGCATTAAAAAGATAATGTCTTGCCATTGTGTTTTATGTGACACATACAGGAAGATGTGATCATGACTGGACATTTTCTTTGTACAGGATGTTTAGGGAAGGGAAAGGTGGTCTTTGATCTGAGTCTTAAGGGTTGAGAAAAGGCAACTACAGACAAAGTAAAACATCTTCCCAGTAGAGGAAACCAGAAAATGCCAAATTTCTAAGGAAGGAGTGTCTTGGCATATTTAAGGAACATTAAGAAGACACATTTGTAATACCTTAATAAAAAAATACATAATAAAAATGACAAAATGCAACATATTTTAGAAATCAGTGAGCATTTAAATTCAATTGATGGTAGAGTTAATGTCAAAAAATCATTTTGAAAATATAATTTCAAAAAATTTGTGCAGGACTCTTAATGACAAACCTCGAAATGTTAAACCTGAAATATGCCATAGTTCAATGGATATATAATGTCCTTCAAAATCACTGTGATTTAAACAGTCCTACATTCATGAATAAATATGTCTTTACAATAAAAAAAGAAGGCCCATGTAGCTTAGATGTGCAAGATTTGCAGGGAAAAGAATGTATGAATTGCTGTCTAGGGGTAGGTAAGAACCAGATCACATAGGTACTTATAGCATAAAGGGGAGCCATAGAATGATATTAAAGAGATTATACAATTGAATTGATTTTTTTAATTGTTCTTTCTGCTGTAAGGAGAATGGATTTTAGGGGGTAGATGCAGGAATTCCAGATAGGAGATTATGGCAGTAGTCCAGAAATGCGAGGATGGTCACCTAGCTTAGGAGAGAACTTGCCTGATTTAAGAAAAATGCTGGAAGTAAAATAGACAGCATTTGCAGATGGATTCACTTACTGGGTGTATAAAACATAAGAATAAAAAAAAGGCTACTACATTTTTCACTTGAGCAATTAATTAAAGAACTATGCCTCTTACATGTAATTTGGAAGGCTATTTTGGAAGAGCATAGGATTATTTTCCTGTTCAGCTTCTATTCCTACTTCTAAATAAAGCATTCTGATTTTTTTAAATTCAGGATTATCCCTCCTCTTACTCAGTCATTTATGTGGGAGTTCCTCCAATTGCTTAGATACGAGTGTGAACTGCATGCTTAGGCTGATCAGATTTTCAAATTTTCCATCAAAGTGACTGAGTTAGTGACCACATTTGGTCCAGCTAGATGCCACTCTGAGAGTTTGCATTGAACTGGTGGAGATAAGTGCTCTTTTGCTAAAGTGAATGGTAAATTAGTGGGATTTCAGTTTGGATTTCAGTTACCACACTGGGAGAGCATGCCCGAGAATGAGACTGATGCAGAGTTAAAACAGTCCAAGCGATAGAATGAGAAACCAGGTCCTGATGATATTTTTAATCCGCTAAAGCCCCCTGCCTGAAGCCAAATTGACTCCTGGCCATTTCAGTTATCCATTCCAAAAATTAGCTTTCACACACTTGACACAATTTGACTTGGGTTTCTTTCTCATGTAACCAAGAGTTCTTATTAATACAGGTGAGAAATTTGTTTTAGTATATTAAGATTGAATGCCTATTTAGGTTTGCAAGATTAAAATGAGGGATGCCACTGGCTGAGGATTCTCAGAGGGAAGGGTGTGGGGGAGAGAAGAGATCAACCAAATAACTCATATGCATATATGCATAACCCATAAATATAGACAATAGTGGGGTGAAGGCCTGCGATGGGAACAGGAGTAGGGAGGAGAGGAGTTAATGGAGAAAAATGGGGGACATCTGTAACACTTTCAACAATACAGAAAAATCTAAAAAATAAAATAAAATACTGGATGCCCAGTTAAATCGGAATTTCAAATAAACAATGACTAATATTTTAGTACTAGAGGCCCGGTGCATGAATTCATGTATGGGTGGGGTCCCTCCCGGCTGATCAGGGCCATCTTGCCCAGTCCCGATTAGGGCCGATCAGGGCTGGCCGGCTGGGGGAGGTTGGCTGTGGGAGTGCACTGACCACCAGGGGGTAGCTCCTGTGTTGAGCATCTGCCCCCTGGTGGCCAGTGCGCATCATAGCTGCCGGCTGTTCATCTGGTTGTCATTTAGGCTTTAATATATATAGATGTGTACTCCAAGTATTGCTAATTCTGGCAAGCCCATGATTGTTACATACCAAGTGGAGATGTCAAGAGGGCTGTTACAAGCCTGGTGCTCAAGAAAGAGGCCAGGGATTTTGATGTGTTTGAACTCATCACAATAGTAGTAGCATTCAAAGCTGTAGAACTAAAAAATAAATAAATCTTGGGAAACAAGATAGATAGAGTTGAGAGAGTATCAAGGGGTAAACCTGAGGGCAACCCACTCTATAGAAGTCTAGCACTGCAGGCATCAATTGTGAAAGATTGAGAAGAAGTGTCAAAGAAAGCAAAAAAGAAATGACTTTCAAGACTGGAAACGTCTCCCAAAAAGATGATCAAACTTCCCTGTCAAAACAATGAGCACCCTTTCTTCCTTTCACTTACCTCCTGAGCATTCTGAACACTTCCATCCTTTCCTGTAACTATTCAGATGTCCAGATCCCTCTGGCCATTGTTGGAGATGTATAGAAACTCACCCCTAGGGGTGGATGAGTAGGGCCTTGGAGAAGAGAGGGAAAGGGAGGGAAATGGGAGATATCTTTAATACTATCAAAATAATAATAATCCTATCTAATAAAAGAGTAATATGCAAATTGACTGTACCTCCACTACACCCACAAGCCACGCCCACCAGCCAATCAGGAGCGAGTATGCAAATTAACCCAACCAAGATGGCTGCAGTCACGGAGAGAGCAGGAGGCTTGGGTTTCCCCAGCAGTGGAGGAAGCCAAGCTTTCCGCACACCCTGGCCGGCCCAGGCCTCCGCCTAAGGCTACAAAGTTTCAATTGTAGAAGATAAATAAACCCCAGATACCAGAGCCTCTGCTTGGGTCGCCAGGGGCATGGCTGGCCTGCAAACCACCACAGGCCCCTCGCCCAGGCCAGCCCACGCCCCAAGGGAACCCCTACCCTGATCCGGGACACCCTTCAGGGCAAACCAGCCGGCCCCCACCCATGCACCAGGCCTCTATCCTATCTAATAAAAGAGTAATATGCAGATTGACCATCACTCCAACACACAAGATGGCTGCCCCATGTGGTTAAAGATCCTGCCCCCATGTGGACACAAGATGGCCACCACAAGATGGCCAGCAGGGGAGAGCAGTTGGGAGCAACCAGGCCTGCAAGGGAGGGGAGTTGTGGGCGATCAGGCCAGCAGGGGAGGGCAGTTGGGAGGGACCAGGCCTGCAAGGGAGGGCAGTTGGGGGCGATCAAGCTTGCAGGGGAGGGCAGTTAGGGGTGACCAAGCCTGCAGAGGAGGGCAGTTGGGGGGGACCCAGGCATGCAGGGGAGGGCAGTTGGGAGGGACCAGGCCTGCAGGGGAGGGCAGTTAGGGGTGACCAGGCCAGCAGAGGAGGGAATTTGGGGGCGACCGGGCCTGCAGGGAAGGGCAGTTGGGGGGGACCCAGGCCTGCAGGGGAGAGCAGTTAGGGGGGACCAGGCCTGCAGGGGAGGGCAGTTAGGGGTGACCAGGCCTGCAGGGGAGGGCAGTTAGGGGCAAACAGGCTGGCAGGGGAGCAGTTAGGCATCAATCAGGCTGGCAGGGGAGTGGTTAGGGGGTGATCAGGCTGGCAGGCAGAAGCAGTTAGGGGCAATCAGGAAGGCAAGCAGGCGAGCAGTTGGGAGCCAGCAGTCCTGGATTGTGAGAGGGATGTCCTACTGCCCGTTTAGGCCCGATCCAGGTAGGGCCTAAACGGGCAGTCGGACATCCCTAGAGGGGTCCCAGATTGGAGAGGGTACAGGCTGGGCTGAGGGACACCCCCCGCCCCGTGCACAAATTTCAGGCCTCTAGTAGTAGTAGTAGTAGTAATAATAATAATAATAATAATAATAATAATAATAATGAAACTCACCCCTTATTGGTGCAGAGATCTGCCTTTTTTGATGCCTTTGATATTTTTGGTCTTAAAAATCCCTTTTCTGTTTCTATCAAACAGCTTGACACTTTAAAGTTAAAGGAGAGTTAGACAGACATGTACAATAACTACTTAGTAATTCACTGTACTCTGTTAGTGGGTGAGAATAGGGAAGCAAACAGCTCCAGTGAACAATTCCTCATGACTAGAGTGTTACCAACATTGTAGAACCTATGGACTTCTTTCTTCCTCAGCCACACTAAGTCTGACTTATCTTTCATCTTTATTCTATCCAGGTGTCTTTATAAAGCCATCAATCACTCTCTCAATCTCTGCCCAGTACTCTCATTATCTTCCTTTAACTTCTTGTATTAACTGTGCAATAGAAGTATATAGTGGGAATGAGGCAGGACAGTAAGAAGCTACAGAAATTCCTTGGCAAGTGGAATAAGGGAAACTGAGACAAAATAATTAAACAAGGCCCAATAATTTGAGCAATTTACAGCCAGCTAAGGAATCACAAGGTTTTATAGTCTCTAACCAAGGATACTTAGGAGCAAATGGTTTACAAATTCCAGACATTCTCAGGGAAGACCAGCCTTGATCCTGGTCCCGTATCAATGACTTTCTTTAAAAATAAACTAACTAGAAAATTAGCCTGACCCCTCTATACACACATTTTGATGGATCAAAATATTGAAGGACACATCTGGAAAGCCAATAAATATTATGTTAAGACCTTCCCATGAGACCTCCCCTAGGATTACCAAGAGCCAAAGAAATAGAAAAAGCATCAAGGAAAAAGGATGCGGGATGCACTATCCCTAGAGCATGCCCACACCTTGTATCTCTGCTCTCTTTCTCTTAAACTCTAATGGTTGCCATGAGACTTGCAACCAGGGGAGCAATGGGCATGGCAGTTTGTCCCGGGCTTAACCCCTGAACCTGTCTCTAAGGCCCCTTTATTTTCTACCTTTGCTGTGAGATAACAGCAGCCCAGCCTTGGCTCACTACTGTCACTGTGACTTTTACCAATGAGACCATGCATCTCAGTGTGGTCCACTTTTTTCCTATAACTTTTCCACAGAGCTAAAGGTGTCTTGCCTAGGCTGTCTTCTGTTACTTTTTCTGTCCTAAGTCTTTCCTTTTTTCACCTTGTGCAGCTTTAATAACCCACAGCACAATATCACTAGAGCATACCCCAGCCTTGTATCTCTGATCTCTTTCTCCTAAATTCTAAGGGTCACCAGGAGACTTGCAACCAGGGGAGCAGTGGGCAGCAGCAGCTCACCCCAGGTATACCTCCTGAACCTGTCTTCATGGCCCCCCTTTTCTCTAACTTTCCTGTGAGCTAACTGTAGCCCCACTTTGGCTCACTACTGTCACTGTGACTTTTACCTATCAGTGAGTTCACACCGCCCTGCCTGGCCCACTTCTTTCCTATAATGTTTCTAGAGAGCCAAAATAGCCCTGCCTAGGCTCTCTCTTGTTGGTTTTTATATCCTAAGCCCTACTTTTGTTTAACTGTCCCAGATTTAATAAACATACTCTATTTAGGGCCTGCTCTAGATAGAGCATGCCCAGACCTTGTATCTCTGCTCTCTTTCTCCTAATCTCTAATGGTCTTGACCAGACGTGGGCAAACTACAGCCCGTGGGCCAGATCCGGCCCGTTCGGCTGTTCTATCCGGCCTGTGGAGCCAAAAGAGCAGAGGGTTCTCTTGCTCTCCCCTCCGCTCCTTTACTTTGAATTTATATTAGTTCACACAAACACTCCATCCATGCTTTTGTTCCGGCCCTCCAGTCCAGTTTAAGAACCCATTGTGGCCCTCGAGTCAAAAAGTTTGCCCACCTCGGGTCTTGACAATATTTGCAACCACTGGAGCAGCGGGCAGCCACATCTCATCCTGGGCTTACCCCTGAGCCTGTCCACAAGACCCTCCTTTTTTCTGACTTTCAAGTAAGCTAACTGGTCCTGGTTCCAAGTCAATGACTCACTTGGTTCACTTCTGTCACTCTGACTATTTCTCAGTGAATCAAAATAACCTTCTATAGACTCACTTTTCCCCTATCATGTTTCTATCAAGCCAAAGTAGTCTCACCTAGGCTCTCCCTTTTTCTTCTTTCCTAAACCCTTTCTTTTTTTTTCATGGTCTCTAGCTGTACTAAATGTACTCTCAAAATCACCTGGACTAGCCCAGCAAGCATGACTCAGTGGTTGAGCATTGACCTATGAACCAGGAGGTCATGGTTCAATTCCTGGTCAGGGCACATGCCCAGGTTGCAGGCTCTATTCCCAGTGAGGGGTGTGCAGGAGGCAGCCGATCAATGATTCTCTCTCATCACTGATGTTTCTATCTCTCTCTCCCTCCCTTCCTTTCTGAAATAATATATATATATATATATATATATATATATATATATATATATATATATATATATATATTAAAAACAAATCACTTAGACTAGTGTTGTGAACTATTTCCTGCACGAAGTTAAGAACCCACTCACTACTTGTTAGTTGAGGTCCACCTGCTCTGGGCCCAGTCCCCGTGTGGTAACAGGAGTAGTCTTTCTTTGTTCTGTGGTTCTTTTTATTTTTAACCATATTGGTTATAATCCTATACAATTAAAGGCTAATATGCAAATAGACAGAAAGGTGGAACAACCTAACAACCAGTTGCTATGATGTGCGCTGACCACGAGGGGGTGCGCATAGAACATGGTGGGCGTCGGCCACAACAAGATAGTGAAGCAGGTGAGTGGGGGCACCAGACCAAGGTGGGGCGCCAGTCGCTGTCATTGGACCAGCCTATGGTGGTTACTGAAAATTCTTTGCTCCCATGCTCTGCGGTCCCACCCGGCATTTGCACCCGCTGTCGGCACCAGCCCCGCTTGCACCTGCTGCCAGAGCCCAGTGCTGACCTAATCTCTCGGCTCCATCAGTGGGTGTGAGCACCAGCCCTGCTAGCACCTGCAGCTGGCACCAGAGCTGCCGCTTGCACCCACTGCAGGCGCCTGGCACCGGTCCCAATCGCTCAGTGTCATCAGCGAGTGTGAGTGGTGGCTGCCAGCCCCGATCACCCATGAGGGCTTCTACACCTCCCCCAGCTCCTGAGGGACAATTGGGGCAGCAGCCACTGCTTGCACCCACTGCTTGTGCCGTTAGCGGGTGTGAGCGGGGCTGGTGCCATCAGCATGTGGGAGTGGCAGCGGGAGCAGGGCTGCTGGCAGACAGGGGACGGGGGGGGGGCGCGCAGCAAGAGGGGCCAGGCAGGGGTACAAAGGATGGTTCGAGATCCACCCCTGTGCCCACCGTAGCCTCACAGCCCACAGTTCCTTTCAAGGTGCGTGAATTCATGCACTGGACCCCTAGTTATAAAATAATAAAAACTTACACAAAAGAAAAGAATTAAGATGGTATACATAAAGGACAAAATGAGAACTAAAGGTCTCTTCTTTTTTTCTACCACAGTCCATGTTCTTGAGATAATTATTAATAGTTTTTGGTTGGTTGTTTATCTATGTATCTATCTTCTAATTCAGTGGTTCTCAACCTTTCTAATGCTGTGACCCTTTAATACAGTTCCTCATGTTTTGGTGGCCCCCAACCATAAAATTATTTTCGTTGCTACTTCATAACTGTAATTTTGCTACTGTTAATGAATCATAATGTAAATATCTGTGTTTTCCAATGGTCTTAGGCTCTACAGCAGCGATTCTCAACCTGTGGGTCGCCACCTGAGAACCGCTAGCAGGGTCGCCTGCTAAAGGGTTGCAGCATTAGAAAGGTTGAGAACCACTGTTCTAATTATTTACTTTTATTGAGTGCTCACTATGTGCCAGAAATTATTAAATGCTTCAAAAATAATTTCTTTAATCCCCACAAAAGCCCTTTGGCAGATAAGGAAAATGGGCCACAGAAAATAAGTAACTTCCCCAAATCACAAAGCTAGTAAGTGTATAATATACATGGTTTACTATGCATTATTTAAAATATTCTTTGACTAAAGTAAAAATGAGCCAATGTTTTCAGTGAAATCTATTTGGAAAACATTAGAGTGTGTCAGACTTACTGTTTATTGATACAAACACTAATATGATCTTGGATCTGCAAAATTTCTTTTGTGGCTTTAGGCTCCACATCTGTTGTTATTCTTGTCTGTGAACTCAACTTCTGCTAACATTATCCTTCCATAGACATTTTTCCCTTGTGTGATGTGAGTTGGAATCTTCTCTCTGGGAGTAGTACGAAACACCTAAAAATTAAATTTTTAATATTCAGGCCTAGCATTTTTGCACAACTGGTTGATCCTTTTTGGGGCACACCCAGAACATTTTCACAAGCTTGGAATTCCCATCTTTCAAAGATAACTTTTCTACCCATGCTATGGGGCAGGCAGCTTGCGATTGGAAAATAAGCCACTTGGCTACTTGGTAGAGATTTGCATATTTCTTCTCAGGAACAAGAAGCATAGTTCAGGCTTCTGGCTTACTGCAGGGAACTCTCTTCTGGCTACCAGCAGCACTAGGGCTTGTGGCTCCATTTCTATAATGAAGCAGGCATTAACATTACAGCTTCCAATTTTCATTTTGTGTTGCCTTATTTCTAACACTTGGAAAATTCCAAGTTTTGCTTGTGCATTCATGTACTTATTTTTACTTAATACTCTCTGAATACTTTATACAACATTTTAAATGTATTTGGATTTGGAGAGAGAAATAAATGCATGTGAATAATTGTCCACCTTGACTCAAATATTTTAGTACTACTTTTATCTTGGAGATACATAAATAAATCCTAAAGGCATATGTCCCATTTAATCTTTTTAAATTACACCTTGATGTTTAGTATTTGTAAGTTTTCAAAAATTGTTTCACAAATCCCTTCCCTTCTTGCCATCCACCACCATTCACAACCTCTGAACTTAATGTTTTAACTTAGGTGAAATAGGGAAACACTTGAACAAAAGGGCTGATTTCTTTACCTTTGTTTTAAATTTAATTTCAGTTTTAGTTATGCAAAAAATCTACCTACAGTAAGACTGCATTTATTTCCTCATTACTTGAACTAGGAAGAGTAATAAAACTAAAGAAAGTCTACTCGCATTTAGAGAATGTAGAAAGTATCACATATTTTAAATGAAATCGCACATAGATTTTCTATGCTTCATAAATTTTGCTTGCTTTCACAGTCAAATAAATTTCTGATACAATTTAAATGTTCTTGTACATGAGGAGTGGGAAATCTAATTGTTTGCTTGTGTTGAGCAACAAGAGAGAGAAGTAGGAACCTCAAGGAAGATGGGCTCAGGAAACTTTCTTTTTTTAAAAAAAATATAGTTTTGTTGATTTTAGAGAGGAAGGAAGAGGGAGAGAGAGATAGAAATGTCAATGATGAGAGAGAATCATTGATTGGCTGCCTCTTGCACTCCCCCTACTTGGGATCGAGCCAGCAACTTGGGCATGTGCCCTTGACTGGAATCAAACCTGGGACCCTTCAGTCCAAAGGCTGATGCTCTATCCACTGAGCCAAACCAGCTAGGGCCTTTTTAAAAAAATATATTTTTTATTTATATCAGAAAGGAAGGGAGAGAGAGAGACATCAATGATGAGAGATAATCATTGACTGGTGGGTGCCTCCTGCATGCCCTCTACTGGGGATCTAGCCTGCAACCCAGGCATGTGCCCTTGACCCCCTGACCAGAATCAAACCTGGGATCCTTCAGTCTACAGGCCGACACTCTATCCACTGAGCCAAACCAGCTAGGGCAGGAAACTTTCTACAGGCAGATATTTGATTCCAAGTTGGGCAACTTGGTCAGGTGGTATTAACATAACTGTTTTTTTAAATAGCTTTACCTACCAACTATTACATTTCACTTGATTCTCTCAAAACTTAGCATGTTTGAGAGATTATAAGGGCAAGGTCAGAATTTGGGTCATTCTTATTTGATACCTAAGTTTTCCCCATGATGTTAAAGAAAAAATACAATAGCCAAAAATATTAGTTGAGTGCCTATTAGGGGAAAATCAATTAATTAATTCCAACTTCTTTCTTACTTGCCTTTGTCATTCTGAATTTCCCTTTGATTCAGGACTTTTTTTTTTCTTAAAGATTGTGACTTTCAGTAAGTGCCTACTTAGCTGCTTTGTAGGTTGTGACAAGTGATTTTATCAATGCTAATTTTCTATAGGCATAAATCAAGTCACTATTTGCTGTTTTATCAGGAAACAATATAATGGGGGAAAGCCAATGGTCCTGAAAAGGAACTAGAGAGAAGCAATGAAAACCACAGTAATTCACAATTATAAAGAGTGTGAAATAATCTTGCTGACAAATTCTCTAGAAGTAGACTCCTTAGTTAGAAGAATTTCATTTTTAGGGGGGAAATGAAGCTATATGTGTTTTGAGAAGTTAAACCTTTGGCATTTATTGTGACAAACTTATAAAATTTCCACACAAAGGCATAGAGGTTGTCCAAACGTCTGTTATTGACCTTGAGATTTACTCATGATATATCTTTTTATTTGTTTTAAAAATTCAAGCACCTTTTAATGATAAAGCAAGTATCAAACAACTCATATCTGATTCGATTGAATTTTTCCATCTAAACTTAGTAAGTCAATAACATTTTTAAGTTTTGTGCACATAATTTCAATATTTACCAAATTTTTATTGCATGCCAGGATTTCTTGAATGGTTGTCAGATGGTATTTTTATAATAATGTTTTCCAGGGATTTTGACTACTTCTATAGTTAGCAATCAAATATCTATTATTGTTTGCATTTCTACAGTGTGATTTGGCCTGAGATCATGGATATTTTTTCCTATGTTTGATAGATTTTCCTATCCCCTTCTTACAATTGCAAATTTTAGATGATTTCTTACTTAGACTGTCCTCCAGTCTAGCATAACACCAACTAAAAAATAAAATAAAATAAAAAGCATAGTGCATTCCAAAGTCAAAGTGTCAGGTATTTCTACAGGATTACTTGATTCCTATTTCTAAATATTTGCATTCATTTCAGGACTCAGGAAAATTGTCACAAATAATGGCTGTAATTATTACAGTACATTTGTTCCCTAAATCGACCTTAGGGAGAAAATGTTATGCTGTTATTTTTAGTGATGACATAAACTAGGCTGTTGTATTGAGGAATCACTTCCGAACTGACCTGGAAAGGAGACACAGCTACAGCTGCTTCAATTACATTAATATGGAATACTTGACTATTTTAAGACCTATTTAGTCTTCTATTTGTTGGCCAGGAATCACAATGTTGCTACTCCTTCAGCATTTAAATGCCCGAAGAAAGGAATATGATTTATTTACTTTATATTTTGTTTCCTTGTTATTTTAACATAATTGATTTTATCTATCCATGTTGAAGTTTTATTTGGACTTTTGCAGATAGAAAGCTAAGTGAATTTGGGATTTAAGTCATGAAATTAAGGTGTGGTTCTTCCATAGATTATTTTGTAGTGATAAAATCAAACCCCTCTAAATCAACTGAAATTGTATGTATCTTTCAACAAAGTTATGGACAGATAGTTTTATTGGTTGTGTCAACCCTGGAAGATTCAGCCAAATAAACAGGTGATAATAATTGGATTATAAAATTGACTTTAGTATTTTTCGTGATTATAATCTTAAATTCCTGATTCCCAATTCACTAGTATATCTGAGTTAAAACAAATATAATATGAATGATGTTTGCATATAAACCACCCTTAAAGTTTCCTTTTAATTTTGCTTTTGTCATCTTTCAATTGTTATTATTTTTCTGGGGATAGTTTTTTGTTTGTTTGGCAGATTGTTTGGTATTTTCCCCCCACCAAATTATTTTTATGAAACTAAATTACCTAGCTTAATGGCTACAAATCATTTTCCATTTTTTAAAAGTAGAAAATATTTTCAGATACATGATAGTCTAAATTTAAAAAATACATGGTAGAAGGTTAGCACCAACAGTGAAAAGGTATAGAAATATATATGGTTACACTATTAAATAACAACAACAACAATAATAATAGTTTTACTAAGTGCCATTTATATAGCATTTGCAATGAGCTCTAGACTGTTCTAATTGTTTCATGTACATTAATTCAAGTAATCCTCACAACAGTGGGAAAAAATCATGACAAAAGCAGTTAAGTAATTTCCTAAAGGTCAAAATGGAGAGGTAAAAAAGGAATAATGTTAAAGTCCAAATTAAGCAAGACGAGTGATGTCAGAGTAATGGTGGTTTGAGAGAGCCCCTTAACCTGTCCCCCTGAAATTTCAACGTTAACCAACTATAATTCAACAAAGAAATCCCTGTGTAACACAGATGCATGCCTGAGAGACCCACACATTGAAACATCTAAAGGTGGGCAACCGGGAATAAACGGGGAGATGAGAAGGGAGGAGAGTGCAGAAGGCCTATAGATACAGCCCTGCAGCCAGGAGCTCATGGCATGGCCTGGAGAGGGGAGGAAGCCGCAGTAGCAGGCGTTTCCTTTAGCTGGATAAATAGAGAGTTGTGTGTGTGTGTGTGTGTGTGTGTGTGTGTGTGTCTGAGGTGGGGGGAAGCTCAGGAGGGCAAGAAGCTAGGGAGTGAACAGTATCTGAGTTAGCAGACCCTGACAGAGCACTGAGTTCTGCCTTGTGACTTTCCACTATTGGGCCAGGTGGTGATGTTTCAGACAAAGAAACAGAATCACAGAGCCCTGCCACCACTTGGACTCCCAACAACTTGCCTCCTGTTGCCTTTGGAGTTAGGTCCAGGAATATATTATCTGTAAACCAAGAGCTATTGCAATAGAATCACTATTTCTCTCTGTGACTGATCACCAGGAGGAGTGCTTAGTGTGGGACACCATGGAGGTCAGGGGTCGCCATTACAGTGAGGGCAAAACAAGCCCCACCCCAAGCAGTGTGGCCATATTGTCTTATGAAAGCTGTGGAGGTCAAGACTGGGAGATCACAGAGATAAAAAGTCTTTTGATTCATCACCTTCTGCTAGAAAATAGTAGAAAGACATATTCATTAATATAGACATATAAATGCCTAGGCAAAGGAGAATGCCAAATACCATGAATAAAAGTGGTAATGAGGATAGTCAGAAAGAAAATGAAAAATCCCCGGAAAGCAAGCTGGAACACATGGAAATATGTGATATAAATGACAGAGATTTCAAGATTGCAGTTCTGAAAATACTCAACAAGATGTGAGAAAATACAGACAGGCAATTCAATGTACTCAGAAAATGAATCAATGAACAAAATGAGTGCTTTATCAAAGAGATTGAAACTTTAAAAAAAGAACCAATCAGAAACCCTGGAAATGCAGCATGCAATTAAGAAGATTGTGAATTACTGCCCGGCCAGTGTGTCTCAGTGGTTGAAAGTCGACATATGAACCAGGAGGTCATGGTTCGATTCCAGGTCAGGGCATGTGACTGGGTTGTGGGCTCAGTCCCCATTGGGGGATATGCAGGAGGCAGCCAATCAATGATTCTCTCTCATCATTGATATTTCTAGCTCTCTCTCCCTCTCCCTTCCTCTCTGAAATCAATAAAAATATATTTTTTAAAAAAATTTTGAAAGAGTGAACTACTGAGTATAGAAAACAGAACCAATCAGATGGAGGAAAGAATTAGTCATATTGAAGATAGAAATCTAGAAATGATGAAGAGGGAAGAAGAGAGAGACCAGAGCATAAAGAAAAATGAAAGAGCTCTACAAGAACTATCTGAGTCCATCAGGAAAAGCTACATTATAATTATAGACAAGGCATTACAAAGAAGCAAGAGAGGGATGAGGGAATGTAGAGTCTATTCAAACAAATAGTGGATGATATCTTCCAAACCTATGGAAAGAACTAGATCCTCAAATCCAACAAGCAAACAAAGAGGCCCTCTTCAAGTCACAGAGTAGTACAGTGGATCAAAAAACAAAACCCAACAATATGCTGTCTACAAGCGACACATCTAAGCAGCAAAGACACAGATAGCTTCAAAGTAAAAGTGTGGGAAATGATTCTCCAAGCAAATAACTTCCACAGAAAGGCAGGTGTAGCCATAGGTAGATTTGACAAAAATTGATTTCAAGATAAGAGACAAATATAGACACTTAATAATGATAAAGGGGACTCTACATCAAGAAAACATAACACTTCTTAATATATATTTACCCAACCAGGGAGCACCGAAATATATAAAACAACTACTCACAGAACTAAAGGGAGAAATAGATCAAAACACAATTGTAGTTGGGGATCTAAATACTCTACTGACAGCTCTAGACATGTCAACCAAACAGAAAATCAATAAAGAAATATCGGTCTTAAATGAAACACTAGACCAAATGGACATAATTGACATTTACATAACCTTTAATCCATCCCAGAACATCAGATTATACATCCTTCTCCAGTGCACAGGGAATATTCTCAAGGATAAACCATGTGTTGGGTCACAAAACTATCGTCAACAAATTTAAGAAGATTTAAATTATACAAAGCATATTCTCTGACCATGATGCCTTGAAATTAGAAATAAATGGAAAAAGTAAGTAAATAAACCCACAAATACATAGAGATTAAACAATATACTACTAAAAATGACTAGGACAAAAAAGAAATAAAAGGTGAAGTCAAAAGATATATAGAGACAAGTGAGACTGATCATATATCATATCAAAACATCTAGGATGTAGTGAAAGCAGACATAAGAGGGAAGTTTATATCATTACTGGCCTATCTCAAGAAACAAGAGAAATCTCAAGTAAATGAGCTGACATCACATCTTTTTTTAAAATATATTTTAATTGATTTCAGAGAGGAAGTGAGAGGGAGAGAGACAGAAACATCAATGATGAGAGAGAATCATTGATTGGCTGCCTCCTGCATGCCACCTACTGGGGATCGTGCCCGCAACCTGGGCATATGCCCTTGGCCAAAATTGAACCTGGGACCCTTCAGTACACAGGTCAACACTCCATCCACTGAGCCAAACTGGCCAGGGCCTGACATCACATCTTAAAGAACAAATGTAATCCAAAGGAGGGAAATAATAAAAATTAGAGCAGAATTAAATAAAATAAAGAACAAAGAGACTATACAAAAAAATCAATAATATAAAGAGCTGGTTCTTGGAAAAGATTAATAAAATGGACAAATACCTGGTTAGACTCACTAAGAAAAAAAGGAAACGATCCATATGAACAAAATCAGAAATGAGAGAGGAGAAGTCACCACAGACATCCCAGATATACAAAGGATCATCTATATATATAAAAGAATAATATGCAAAGTGTCCCCTCGGGAGTGCGACCCGGACACTGGGAGTTCAATAGCTCACTATGACGTGTGCTGACCACCAGGGGGGAAGGGGGCAGCGTGGAATGAAGAGAGGCCCCAGCCAGCAGCCGTAAGGCCCCGATTGCTGGCCAGGCCTAGGGACTCTACCCGTGCACCAATTTCGTGCACCAAACCTCTAGTACTAGAATATTATGAAAGACTATATGCCACCAAATTCAATAATCAAGAAGAAATGGATAAGCTCCTAGAAATATATATAACATTTCTAGACTAAATCATGAAGAATTAGAAAATATAAATAGACCAATCAGCAGTAAGAAAATTGAAACAACCATCAAAAACCTCTCAAAAAACAAATTCCAGGACCAGATGGTTTCACTGATGAATTCTACCAAACATTCAAAGAAGATTTAAAACCTATCCTTCTCAAAGTTTTCCAAAAAAATTGAAGAAGAGGAATATTTCCTAACACATTCTATGAAGCCAATATAATCCTGATACCAAAACCTGGTAAGGATAACACACACAAAATAAAACTACAAACCAATATCTCTGATAAATATAGATGCAAAAATCCTAAACAAAATACTAGCATATTGAATACACAGTACAACAGAAAAATAATACATCACAATCAAGTGGGATTTATTCCAGGGGCACAAGGATGGTTCAACATACACAAATCAATCAACATAATATACCACATTAACAAAAGAAAGGACAAAAATCATATGATCTTATCAATAGATGCAGGAAAAGCATTTGATAAGATACAACATCCATTTATGATGAAAACAATAAAATAGGAATAGAAGGGAAGTACCTCAACATAATAAAGGTCATATATGATAAACCCTCAGCTAATATCATACTCAGTAGTGAAAAACTGAAAGTTTTTCCTCTAAGATCAAGGATAAGACAAGGATGTCCACTCTCACAACTCTTATTCAACATAGTTCTGGAAGTCCTAGCCAGAGCAATAAAGCAAGAAAAAGAAATAAATACAGAAGAAGTAAAACTGTCACTTTTTGTGGGTGACATGATTGTGTATATAGAAAATCCTGAAGACTCCACCAAAAAACTATGAGAAACAATAAACCATTACAGTAACATTGCAAGATACAAAATTAACGTGCAAAAATCTATTGCCTCCCTGTCTATTAACAACAAAACTTCATAAAAAGAAAAGAAAAAAACCCCACATACAACAACAACAAATGCTTCCTTTTGCAATTGCAACCAAAAGAATAAAATACCTAGGAATAAACTTAACAAAGAACATGAAAGACCTAGGTACTGAAAATGACAAAGTATTATTAAAAGAGATAGAAAAAGATACAACAAAATGGAAAAACATCCTCTGTTCATGGATTGGAAGAATCAACATAGTTAAAATGGCCATATTACCCAAAGCAATATACAATTATAATACAATCCCCATCAAAATCCCAATGTCATTTTTTTTAAAAAAGAAATAGAATGAGAAATCATCAGATTTGTATAGAACCACAAGAGGCCCTGGATAGCTAAAGTAATCCTAAGAAAAAAGAATGAAGCTGGAGGTATCTTGCTATCTGACTTCAAATTATACTTCAGAGCTATGATAATCAAAATAGTATCATATTGGCAGATAATCAGACACATAGATCAATGGAACAGAATAGAAAGCCCAGCTATAAAACCACATGTAAATGGAAAGATAATTGTTGAGAAAGGAGCCAGAAGCACACAATGGAGTAAAGATAGTCTCTTTAATAAATGGTGATGGGAAAACTGGAAAGTTACATGCAAATGAATGAAACTGGATTACAGTGTGTCCCCATGTACAAAACTTAATTCAAAATGAATCACATACCTAAATATAAGATCTGAAATAATAAATTACATAGAAGAAAATATAGGTACCAAACTTATGGACCTTGGTCATAGAGAACATTTTATGAACTTGACCCCCCAAAGGCAAGAGAAGTAAATGCAAAAGTAAATGAATGGAACTATATCAAACTAAAAATCTTTTTCACAGCAAAAGAAACTGACATCAAAACAAAGAGGCAGACAACCAGATGGGAGATTGTATTTTCAAACAGTATCTCTGACAAAGGTTTAATTTCCAAAACATATAAAGAACTGAAACTCAACAGCAAAGAACCCAATCAAAAAGTGGTCAGAGGACCTAAAAATACACCTCTCCCAAGAAAACATATGAACACACAATAGAAATATGAAAAGATGTTCAACCTCACTGGCAATTAGGGAAATGCAAATAAAAACTACAATGAGATAACACCTCACACATATTAGAGTGGCTATCCTATATAATAAAAGCTTAATATACTAAGTATCCAACCGTTTGACCAGTCGCTATGATGCACACTGACCACCAGGGGGCAAACGCTCTGCCTGGTAGGTTAGCTTGTAGCTGGGGTCCGGCCAATGGGGACAAGACAGGCTGGACACGCCCTGGAGCCCTCCCGCGGTCCCTCTCCAGCCCCGATCATGCACTGGTGGGGTCCCTCGGCCTGGCTTGCACCCTCTTGCAATCCGGGATCCCTCGGGGGGTGTTGGAGAGCTGGTTTCAGCCTGATCCTCACACGCCAGGCCAAGGGACCCCAGCAGTGCAGGAATCTGTGCACTGGGCCTCTAGTTAACAATATGACAAGCAAAAACAAATTTTGGAGAGGTTGTGGAAAAAAGGGAACCCTCATTCACTGCTGGTGGGAATGTAGACTGGTACAACTACTATGGAAAGCAGTCTGGCAATTCCTCAAAAAATTAAGAATTAGAGATACCATATGACCCAGCAATCCCTCTCCTGGGTATATAGCCCAAAACCTCAAAATTATGTTTTTGCAAAGATATATGAACCCCTATGTTCATTGCAGTATTATTCATGGTGCTCAAGACATAGAAACAACCAAAGTGTCCCACAATGGAGGACTGGATAAAGAAGATGTGGTACATATACACAATGGAATATTACTCAGCCATAAGAAAGGATGAAATAGTGCCATTTGCAACAACATGGATGGACCCTGAGAACATTTGGCTAAGTGATATGTCAGTTAGAAAAAGCTAAGAACCATATGATTTCACTCATATGTGGGATATAAAACTGAATTTATATGGAACCAAAAAAAAAATTCTGAATAGCTGCAGCAATCTCAAGAAAGAAGAATAAAGTTGGAGGAATTACAATACCAGATATCAAGTTATACTACAAAGACATTATACTCAAAACAGCCTGGTATTGGCACAAGAACAGGCATGTAGTTCAATGGAACAGAACAGAGTCCCCAAAAATTGACCCAAGCCATTAGGCTTAATTAATATTTGACAAAGGAGGCAAGAGCATACAATGGAATCAAGACAGTCTCTTCAATAAATGGTGTTGGGAAAATTGGACAGGTACATGCAAGAAAATGAAACCAAACTATCAACTTACATCATACACAAGAATAAACTCAAAGTGGATAAAATATTTAGATGTAAGTCATGAAACCATAAATAACTTAGAAGAAACCATAGGCAGCAAAAGCTCAGACATCTCTCGTAGCGATATGTTTAAGGATACATCTCCTAGGCCCAGGGCAAAGGAAACTAAAAAGAAATAAACATATAGGACTACATCAAAATAAAAAGCTTCTGCACAGCAAAAGAAACTATCAACAATATGAAAAGAGAGGCCACTGCATGGGAGAACATATTTGTCAATGACGCATCTGATAAGGGGTCAATTTCCAAAATATATAAGGAACTCATACAACTTAACAAAAGGAAGACAAACAATTTAATTTAAAAATGGGCAAAGGACCTAAATAGACAATTCTCTATACTGGACATACAGAAGGCCAAGAGACATGGAAAAGTGCTCAAAGTCACTAATTATCTGAAAGATGCAAATTAAAAGGACAACGGGGTATCACCTCACATCTGTCAGAATGGCTATCTTCAACAAATCAACAAATGATAAGTGGTGGCGAGGATGTGGAAAAAATGGAACCCTCCTTCACTGCTAGTGGGAATGCAGACTGGTGCAGCCATTATGGAAAACAGTATGGAGTTTCCTCAAACAATTAAAAATAGAACTCCCATTTGACCCAGTGAACACACTGCTAAGAATATACCCTAAGAAACCCAAAACACCAATTAGAAAGAATATATGCACATCCCTATGTTCATAGCAGCACAATTTACAACAACTGAGATTTGGAAACAGCCCAAGTACCCATCAGCAGATGAGTGAATAAAAATGCTGTGGTTAAAAAAATAAAAAATAAAAAATAAATGCTGTGGTACATTCATGCAATGGAATGCTATGCAGCTGTAAAAAAGAAAGAACTCTTACCATTTGCAACAGCATGGATGGACCTGGACAGTATTATGCTAAGCAAAATAAGCCAGTCAGAGAAAGATTAGTATCACATGATCTCACTCATAAGTGGAATCTAATGAATGAGATAAACTGATGAACAAACAGATCCAGAGACATAGAAGCATGGAACAGACTGACAAATCTCAGAGGGAAGGTGGGGGTGGGGGTGGGGAATAGTGATTAACTGGGGAACTTATATGCATATATGCATAACCCATGGACATAGACAATAGTGTGGTGAAGGCCTAGGAGTGGCCAATTCAGGGTGGAGGGGGTCAAAGGGAAAAAATAAAAAAAGGGGACATCTGTAATACTTTCAACAATAAAGATTAATTTTTTAAAAATGGAAAAATAAAAGACCTGAAACTTGTGAACACAAACAGCAATATGGTTCATGCCAAAGGGAAGAGGTTGGGAGCGGGGGAGAAGGGGGACCCTAATATAAGGTGACAGGGGAAGATTTGGCTTTGGTGGTGGGCACACAGTGCAATATACAGATCTTGTAACAGACACCTATATCTAAAACTTATATGTTCATGCTGACCAATGTCACCCCAATAAATTTAATTTTTAAAAGTTTTAAAAAAGATTAAGCAAGAAGATTTAAACAAGCACATTTCATGAATGGTTTTAAGTACAGCTACTGAGGAATGCAGGAATGAAAATTATAAAAATGTTAAGAGATATCAGGGGAAAAAACCTATCTGATTGTCAGAGACCTGAATGAAAAAGAATGATAGTATCATGAGTTGCTAGAAGCAAATCAAATGAGCCTGTCAATAGATCTTATATTGAAGGACCTGATTTTTGAGGCTCAGTTCTGATCTCATGTCAGCTACTTTAATTAGGCAATTCGTGTTTACTGTAGTTCTTGATATCTTTCACTGTAACAAAAGGGATTTGATTAATTTATAAAGACCTTTTCCCCTCAGATCAAATAGCTGACATTCATTTGATACTATTTACCAATCATGGATTTTTTTAGCTGAAAGCAATTTTAAAAGTGGGGCCACCTAAGCATAATGCATTGTTTTTTGTGTTTTTTTAAATTTTATTTTATTGTTTAAAGTATTACATATAGTAGTACATATATCTCCTTTTTTTCTCCCATAGACCTTCCCCCAGCCTCCCCTATCCCCTGTCACATACCCTCACCCCCCCAGTGTCTTGAGTCCATTGGTTGTGCTTATATGCAGGCATACAAGTCCTTTGGTTGATCTCTTTCCCCGCCTCCCCAACACTCCCCAGCCTTCCCGCTGTAATTTGACAGTCTGTTGGGTGCTTTACTGCCTCTGCGTCTATCTTTTTATTCATCAGGTTATAATGTTCTTTATTTTCCATAAATGAGTGAGATCATGTGGTATTTTTCTTTCATTGCCTGGCTTATTTCACTTAACATAATGCTCTCCAGGTCCATCCATGGTGCTGCAAATGGTAAGAATTCCTTCTTTTTTATAGCAGCGTAGTATTCCATTGTGTAGATGTACCATAGTTTTCTAATCCACTCATCTGCTGATGGGCATTTAGGGTGTTTCCAAATCTTAGCTATGGTGAATTGTGCTGCTATGAACATAGGGATGCATATATCCTTTCTGATTGGTGTTTCTAGTTTCTTGGGATATATTCCTAGAAGTGGGATTACTGGGTCAAATGGGAGTTCCATTTTTAGTTTTTTGAGGAAACTCCATACTATTCTCCACAGTGGCTGCACCAGTCTGCATTCCCACCAGCAGTGCACGAGGGTTCCTTTTTCTCCGCATCCTCTCCAGCACTTGTCATTTGTTGATTTGTTGATGATAGCCATTCTGACAGGTGTGAGATGGTACTACATTGTCATTTTGATTTGCATCTCTCTGATGATTAGTGACTTTGAGCAGGTTTTCATATGCCTCTTGGCCTTCCTTCTGTCTTCTTTCGAAAAGATTCTATTTAGGTCCGTTGCCCATTTTTTCATTGGATCATTTATCTTCCTTGTATTAAGTTGTATGAGTTCCCTGTAGATGTTGGAGATTAAACCTTTATCAGTAATAACATTTGCAAATATGTTCTCCCATACAGTGGGCTTTCTTGTTGTTTTGTTGATTGTTTCTTTTGCTGTGCAAAAGCTTTTTATTTTGATATAGTCCCATTTGTTTATTTTCTCTTTAGTTTCCATTGCCCTAGGAGCAGTGCATAATGCATTGTTAAAAGAATGAAGAATACATAGTCTTAAAAGGAAAGACAAAGCATCAAGTGTGGTCCAGAGGCTCAGTTCTGATCTCATGTCAGCTACTTTAATTAGGCAATTCGTGTTAACTGTAGTTCTTGAACTACAGAACCTGGCTTTAGAAGACCTTGATAATGTTTCTATGGCAACCCCACTATCCTTCACCACCAGAGGCAAGAAATCCTAAAAAGTTTCTTAAAACCTTGGTCACACACTCTTCAGGTCTAGGAGAGAGTCAAGTTGGCCAAGGTTTTGTACTGTATCCAGATATTGGCAACACCAAAGCAGTGAGAGAGAGAAAAATAAGGTGGAAGGAGCCTTACACAGAAGAAAGGCAGGTTCACTCAATGGAAGAGAGACAATCCTTTTCTGTCTACTGTGGTTTAATAACTATGGGTGCTCTAGGGCTCTGTGGGTTTTAATATGTAACTGTTTTCACTTTAGATAGTATTTAATTGGGAAAAATATATTAATGAACAAATAAGATGCTAGAAATAGTCAACATTTTTACCACTACAGAGTTATGTAGAAACAGACAAGCAGTGTCTCTTAAAAAACTTCCTCTTTGATTTTTAAGTCCAACTATATAATTCTTGATGCATACCCGTAAGAATTTTTTAATTTCAGAACTGACAGTCTGAACATTACTTACTAATTTCTTTATTGAGTTTCTATCTTTGCTAAACTTCTAAGAGCTTTTTATCCCTCAACAGATACATACCTGATTGAAAAATAAAAATATATATATATATTTTTTAAAAGATGAAGATTATAGCTGAATGAAAAAAATGAACAACTTTAATTGAGAATTTTTATATTATTACAAATTAAGTGAATAATTAAAAATGCCAGGGAACAGAAGATTGTTTCATATGGCTCTCTGTTCGATGTGGATTGCCAATGTGGGAGGAAATCCTTGTAAATCTTAGCGTTACTCCCACACAACTACCTACACAGATGATCACTTGACTTTCACGCTAACAATAGATGCATTAGTAGAGCTCTCACCATCTGCAAAATGAAGTGCACTTAAAAAAAAGTAACTGCAGCAGACAGTCGGAATTGCTTATATATTGTGATTAGCATTTTATATTTACATTTAAAAGGTAAGAATTTAAGCAGAGATGATTCTCAGTTTAAATAAGGTCAGTTCCTGTGATAGCTCCCAGATTAAATAAGGTCAGTTCTAGATACCAGATATATTTATGTTAGGAAACTTGATTTTGAATTTTATTCTACTTAAATTTTTTCTGTGTCCAATAATGCAGAATAAAATGTAAATTAAATGAATTCTGATATACTCTCTTCTCCAGTAATAGTATTTAGAATCATGTACATTAGTTACAACCCTCTGGGAACCCCTTTCACGTCCCGCGTGGTTCAGGGTTCCGGTTCAGGGTTCGGGTTCTGGAGGAGGCAGCACACTAAAATGAAGAGAGAGACTAGAAAAGAGTTAATTTGGGAAAATGGGGGGCCAGGCGGGAGCCCACCTCTAGTGGGAGGACTACCCTTTGCTTTTGCCTTGCCATCCCTTTTATTCAGGTTTGGGATACACCCATTGCTCTTAGGCAGGTAATTCCTAAGGCAGATTATCTGATTATTTGGGGGGAAGTTGCTTCAGCTACCATTGTCTCAATTAGATAGGGAGTGGTTGGCTCTGACCTTTCAGAGCTTCAAGGTTGACCAACCTTCCAAGGTTCCCTTGTCTACACCTTTCTAATTAGTGAGACAATGATCGGTTTCCCGCACAACCCCCTTTACAAAATCTAATTGTAACAACTGTCATAATTTTTTAATAGAATTCCTTCAAAAGCATGTTTCTGGGGGGTTTCCCTGCTCTTACATCTATTTTATTTTCAGTGTAGAATGAGTATTGTGGAAAATTGTTTTATATCATTGGAAAACACAGTCTTTGGTCTCTTTTCCCTTATTGATTTTTTTTATCAAGGATGGAAGGATCCATGATCCCATTACTGGGACTTAGTGGAGGATTCTAAGGCAGAGTGTTAGAAAATGAACTGGCTGGATTCTTTATAGGGAACAGAGCAGCTGCAAGGCTCATGTGTAGACCCTGCTCATACCTGGAAGGCTTGATATGGAGAGAAGAGCAGGCATGTGGCTGGTGAAGGCAGGATGAGACCCATTTCTCTCAACCCAACACAAACAGGTACAATGCCTCTCTATACCGGCAAACTTTTCATGTGTTTCCAACCCATGTGTTTCTAACATTTGGCCTGAACAATCTTGTTTTCTCATATAGATGACAGAGGCAGTGTACATGCGCTATGAGAGCTACTGTAACCCCAAAATATTATCCTAAATAGGACTGCCTAAAAGTCTATGATAAAATATTCATTTCTTCATTATAAATATGGCCTTTCCCAAGCCTATTTTATTTTTTAAAATATTTTGATTGATTTCAGAGAGTAAGGAAGAGGGGTAGAGTGTTAGAAATACCAATGATGAGAGAGAATCATTGATTGGCTGCCTCCTGCACTCCCCACACTGGGGATAAAGCCCACAACCCAGGCATGTGCCCTGTCCAGGAACTGAACTGTGACCTCCTGGTTCATAGGTTGATGCTCAACCACTGAGCCACGCCAGCCAGGTCAAGCCTTTTTTAATTCAGATTATTTTAGAAAGAATAGTACATTAAGGCAATAATGACTTAGTGTGATTCAGTTTTTATCTCATTTATTTTCCATCCTAAATAAATTATAGTCATATAAATTTAATATTAGAAGGAAATTTAGGATTAGAAGGAAAATAAAACGTCTAGTCCAAACACTTCATTTTACAGATGATAAAATTGAGGCTCAGTACAGGCTCACACACCTAGTTAAGCACAAATCCAGAACTAATGCCTAAGACTTCTGACTCTCATCCAGCGCTCTTTCCATTATACTATCATAAAACATTAAGGCAACAGTGGTCCCTTGGGGTGAAGGTGAGGGGGTGCTGGAAAAGAATAGAAAGCAGGAGAAGAGGAGAGAACAGGAGGTATGCTGACCCCATGCAATTGTCTTTCTATGTTTGAGCCACATAACAGTGCCATTAGCAAGATTGTATTTAATTAAGTCGATGTTAGATATGTAGGTCAGTTAGCTCCACAACTCAGCGGTACTTTTTTGCTAAATTTTAGCAACAAAAAAGTCTCATAATGTCAGTGCTGGGGAAATTTGCACTCACGTCATTCCCATTTGAAAAGTTATGAAAATACAATAAGAGAAGAGCAATTGTTGAAAAATCTTGTGTAGTCAGTTCTACTACAAAACAAATTACTTAGGATTAGGAATTATATAAAAGGAAGATCACTTTTTCTAGGGTTGAAGGGTTAATATGTTTCCGCTACATCAGAAAGTAAAGAATCAGATTCAAAGGTATTCTACACTAATAAAAGAGAAATATGGAAATTGACTGTCACTTCACGATGCCCACCAGCCAATCAAGAGTGAGTATGCAAATTAACCTCATTGCCTCCGTAGAAACTGACAGCAGGGAGGAGGCAGCTCCCAGCACGGCCTACTTGGAAGTCACTGCACTGTGGAACAGGCAGGCCCTGCAGAGAGCAGAGAACCATGGGGAGCAGGCCTAAGCCATCAGTAGGACACCCCTGAGGGCTTCCAGATTGGAGAGGGTGCAGGTCAGGCTGAGGGACACGCCCCCCCCATGCACGAATTTTGTGCACTGGGCCTCTATTATAACAAAAAAAATCAGTATAAATACATATTTTATTCATTTAAAAATCTGTATAGTAAGTTCAATGAATAAAAGTAATCATTACATGTTACGCAATTTTACCATGAGATGAACTACCAATAAAAATTTTAGTTAACACTTTAGGAACAGCTTTTTGTCCAGTACCATTAATTTTTCTAGAATATTCGCTTATTTCACTTAGCCAACTTAAATTAGTCTGAGAACTTGACTACTATTTTACTGTCAAATTAAATACTCTAACAACAATCTTATTTTACCCTGTAAATATTAGTGGAAAGGATTATTTGCCTTCTGGAGTAGGCCCTGAGCATTCCTGGTGCTAGGTTGGATTTAGATATCAAAAACCCACTTCCCCACAAAAGGGGGGATAGTAGAAGAATATCATGTAGAAAAAATATCCTGTAAGTAAATTACATCTAGAAAATTTTTACTTTAGAAAATTAACTTTCATTTGTAATGCTAACAGCAAGACACCCATGAAAAACACACATGGTGTCAAAACAAGCCAAAGGAAAATCGTTTGGGCAAAAAATGAAAAAGGATCCCAAGTCAAATTTATAGAAAAGATTCCTTTATTAACTTTTGGTCGAGAATATGTTTGCATATTTTCAGAAAACACCTCCAAGACCATGTGGATTCCTGCAACAGAAATAAATTGACAGGACTGCTCCAGCCATGAAGACAGAAGAGAAATAGTCCAGAGATGGAAGACGCTGACGACGCCTTGCCATACTAGCAGTCAGCAGCTGTGCATCACTGCAGGTTGCCCAGGACCAAACCAGAGAGGGTCGGACCTGCATTACCACCATTTGTCCACCATCCAGAGCTGAAATATCATTGCTGACATGTACACATAAGGAACAGTTTGACAACGAAATTGGGACTCAAAAGAACTGTTGGCCCAGAAAGAAACTCACTACAGACTGATTCATTTGCCTCTCAGCGTAACCATTATTGCTTGTCTCATTTTCGGTTCTTATAAGTGTATTTCTAGAATCACATGATCTCACTCATCTAGGGGAAATAATGAACAACATAAACTGATGAACAAAAACAGACCTGGAGACAGGGAAGCATCGATCAGACTGTCAAACCTCAGAGGGAAGGTAGGGGAGGGTGGGGGTAAGGGGGAGAGATCAACCAAAGGACTTGTATGCATGCATATAAGCCTAACCAGTGGTCACGGACAACAGGGGGGTGGGGGCATGTGTGGGGAGGGGTTTGGGATGGGAATGGGGGGATGAGGACAAATATGTGATACCTTAATCAATAAAGAAATTAATAAAAAAAAGAGTAATCAGAAAATTTGAAAAAAGCAATGGCTAATCTATATCATATAATGGTAAGTTTTAATACATTTGAAATAATAAAATATCTTTTTATACACGTGTATTTCATGGTGTATTATTCTGTTAGTCAATTTTTATTCTCACACATAAGGAAGAGCCATGGGACTTTAGGACATTAATTTCATTTTTAGTGGTAAGTTTCAGTTATACACTGTGTATGTGATGAAGAATAAACACATAAATTGAGTAAAACCAGTTAATGAAAAATATTGTGTATAGTAGGTAATTAATAAAGATTTTAGGTCTAATGTTTCTTGAAAGCTAAAAGGAAATTTACTATTTTTGAAAGTTTTTTTTATTTTCTTAATTGGAAATCATATATGTTGTTTTCTCTGCTTAGGAAATTGACTTCTAATAAGATAACACAATCGGTATCAGAATAGTCCAGACTAAGGCAACAACTCCAAAATCTCGGTGGTCCAATTTTAGCCAGAAATGTGTCACTGAAGTTCAGGGGGGAAGCTGAACTATCCCCATCTGTAATGAGGCAGTGTGAGTCAGTGCCCTACTTTTGTCAGGGTGGTGTCATTGGTGTCCAGTGAGAAACTGAACATACACACCTACCTAGCCCTCATGCTACATATCAATAAGACTGCTTACTTAAAAAGGAAAATTAAATATAATCCAAAGTGTCATCCTAGAGTACCTCAGATGTTCAGGATTCAATAACCATGGTTATACCAAGAACCATGTTAGTCAACACTTGACTGAGAAAAAAGAACCAACAAATGCCAACACTAAGATGGATCGGATGTTGGAATTATCTGACAATGACTTTAAAACAGCCATCATATGCCAGTACCAGGCAGTTTTGAGAACAGTGGCTCTGTAATACAGCTTGATATCTGGTATTGAGATCCCACCTACTGTGTTCTTCTTTCTCAGGATTGCTGTGGCTATTCGGGGTCTTTTTCATTCCAGATGAATTTTTGGAGAGTTCGTTCTAGGTCTTCGAAGTATGCTGTTGGTATTTTAATGGGGAGTGCATTGAATCTATAGATTGCCATCTCAAACCTGTCAGAATGGCTATCATCAACAAATCAACAAATGACAAGTGCTGGAGAGGATGCGGAGAAAAAGGAACCCTCGTGCACCGCTGGTGGGAATGCAGACTGGTGCAGCCACTGTGGAGAACAGTATAGAGTTTCCTCAAAAAATTAAAAATGGAACTCCCATTTGACCCAGTGATCCCACTTCTAGGAATATATCCCAGGAAACTAGAAACACCAATCAGAAAGGATATATGCATCCCTATGTTCATAGCAGCACAATTTACCATAGCTAAGATTTGGAAACAGCCTAAGTGCCCATCAGCAGCTGAGTGGATTAAAAACCTGTGGTACATCTACACAATGGAATACTACGCTGCTATAAAAAAGAAGGAATTATTACTATTTGCAACAGCATGGAACTGGAGAGCATTATGCTAAGCGAAATAAGCCAGTTGGAGAAAAATAAATATCACGTGATCTCACTCATTTATGGAATATAATGAACAACAAAAACTGATGAACAAAAACAGATCTAGAGACAGAGAATCATGGATCAGACCATCAAACCTCAGAGGGAAGGTAGGGGAAGGTGGGGGTAAGGAGGAGAGATCAACCAAAGGACTTGTATGTATGCATATAAGCCTAACCAATCGACACAGACACCAGGGGGGTGAGGGCAAGTGTAGGGGGTGGGGGAAACAATGGGGGGATAAGGACACATATGTAATACCTTAATGAATAAAGAAAAAAATAAAGGAGGATTGCTTTATGATAAAAAATAAAAAAATAAAACAGCCATCATAAACCTGCTTCATTGACAACATGACTTGATCATCTCAGTAGATGAATAAAAGGCATTTGACAAAGTTCAATATCCATCCATGAACAAAATAAGTATGGAAGGAATTTATATCAACACAAAGGCCATACATGAAAATCCCACAGCTAAGATGATAATCAATGGGGAAAACTGAAAGCTTTCCTTCTAAGATCCAGAACAAAGGAAGAATGCCCACTCTCACCACTTCTATTCAACACAGCACTGAAAGTCCTAAACAGAAAAATTAGACACCAAATAATGGCTGAAACTTTCCATGTTCAGAAAAATCAAAGTTACAGATTCAGAAAACTGAGAAAATGCCAATAGGATGAATAAAATAAAAAAGCACTTCAAGATGTATTTGAATTAGACTTCTGAAAACTAAAAGCAAATAAATAAGTGTTAAAACAAGACAGAAAATGGCAATTATTTATAGAACGCCAATTGAAATGACAGTAGATTTTTCAGTGGGCTACATCTATACTTAATCTTTATAGGAAGAAATCAGATGAGAAAGAGGGAAAGAGAGAATGAAAATATTTATGTCCATCCTAATAATAACCACAGATTACTAGAGAACTATAACGTGAGCCACAGAAGCAATCCATATATGTAATTTTATTCTAATAGCCACATTTTAAAAGGAAAAAGAAACAGGCGAATGTAATTATAATTATTTTACTTAAACCAATACATCTAGAGCACTATTTCAACATTTAATCAATATAAAAATGTTAATGACCCATTTAACATTTTTTTCATATTAAGTCTTCAAAATTGAGTATTTTATACTCACAGCATACTGAGGCATTCCCCAGGCATTCAGATAATGATCCTGTCTTCACTTTTCCTTGACCTAGAAATGTGATAAAATACTTTTGCCTTTCTCATCAGATTAATTTCTCTGGCTGGATATTTAGGTTGGATTCTTGGAAAAAAGAAGAAGAAGAAGAAAGAAAAGGAAAGAAATATAAAAAGAAAGAAAGAAAACATTGACTCAAGGAAATGCACACACCTGTAGAAATCTGACATCCTGTGTTAATAATAGAAAAGGAAGTGACCATTCTATCAGAGAAGTTGACCTAGAAGGAAGTAGTAGATTAGATTATTGGTGACAAATTTTGAGACATATTCCAAGTATTTTGTTAGTTTTCAAGGCAGTGTGGTTTGCTAATGATTACCAAGTATATTTGAAACACCCCTGTAGTTGGACCAAGAAGATTAGATTCAAACCACTCCCTAGCTATATAACCTTAAACAAAACAAAACAAAACAAAAACAACAACAACAAAAAAACACAAGCAATTTGATATTCCTTTTTATTCTCCAGTAAAAAGAGGGTACTAAATCACAGGATTTCAATAGAATGCATTTTTTGCATTCAACAAATCTAGTTTAATATAAATCAGAGTATTTATCATTAGTGCTCATTTTTCATGTAAGAAAATAAATTAAAGGAATGTATTAGAAATTAGCTACTAATAAAAAGAAATTAAAACAAAATATTTCAAATTGGCTGAAATAGCCCAGTTACTCTGATAAATCTTACTAAACACTCACCCAGGGAAAAATACTGTATAAGATCACTGCCCATTATCTTAGGCCTAAAGTTAAGAGACTGAGTTGGCCTGTTATTTTGTATCACTTACTCAGGAAAGATGCTTCAATTCAAAGCAAATTTTCATCCCTGCAAAACTGACTACAATGAGCTCTCTCTCATAGTGAACATCTAGTATGGAAAAAATAGCATTAGCATTTTAAGCACAGAAGAGAAATAAAGAAATAAGTTCTTCTATTACATTAAAAAACAAATAACTACCTGTGTGACCTTGAAAACTTTATTTTATGCTTTGTAAATTGGCAACATTAAATTGAATGATCTCTAAATTTCCAGTCTGTGTTAGTAACCAATTAGATAACAATACCTATAATGAATGATTATTGAGTGTGCACGTTGATCAGAACATTACAAGGTCACATAGCTTGTTAGTGGAAGAGGCAGGATTTAAAATTATAACCCCAGAACCCCTGCTCTTAACCACTGTGAATGATGATGGAAGAAATGCTTGTTGATAACTATTTTTTATTTTATAAGAATATTTAACATAGTTAATGTTTACACTGTTATAATTTTTAAAACACTCTTAAACACATATTTCTAATATTCTCTAACAACATAGACACTTTTAGCTTCTTGATCCCTCACAGTTCAACCTTGCTGCCACCACACTACTGGTTTTGAGTGATTCCCTATTCATTCTAGATCTGGCATCAATCTCCTTAAAAACACTTTGACCTGCATCCTCAATTTATTCACATCCTTATTTCTTCCTTGCATGTGCCCTTATCAGTTTCACCACTGCATCAATCATAACTCTAAATATTTGCTTTCTTTACCATTGCCACTGGGCCACCAAGTTTAACTAAGAAAAAAAAATCATATACTTTCTAATAGGCACCATTAAAATCACGATATCCTGTCTTTTCTGGCTCTTCAACAACACTTAACAATACTTTCATTTGACCCTGAACAATTGCCTCCCACTTTCCTTGTGTTGATTGTGCCACACCTTTGCCACCTTCCTCAGGCCTCCTTTCCTTAAGTAAATAGTTTGCTATGTCAGAAAGAATATTCGGTTTACTAAGTATTTCACATTTATATGGTCTACCACCAGAAGTTTTTCATAAACTGGAACAGTGCCTGCTATTTGTTTGGTGTTCACTTAAATTTTGTTGGATGGGTCTAAACTTTCCTTCAAAGAAGCTCTTTGCATTAAATAATGGGTTATGTGAACTCTACCTCCATAATTTCTGAATTTTCCCCTTTATGACTATTCTCTACCTTTTGTGATCAGCTCTTAATCATCTGTCATGTGGATTATCTACTAGCCTACAAACAAAGCAACTGCCTCGGGTCTTTTCACCTCTGCCTTCTCTCTAGAGATATTTTTTGAAATGACCAATATGACTATATCCCTTAAATATAGGGATTTCTCATTGCCAAGAAATAGTCAATGGTTTTGTACATCTTTTCCCTTCTGTCCAAAAAGAATTTTTCTTCCTCTAGAAAGATCAAAATCTCAAAGTTTTTAGATAATTATATGAATCTAGAATTTCCTTAGTATATATTTTACCCTCTGAATTCATTTATTTTTTTCCAATATGTATAATACTTTTACATAGTAGTAATTAAAGTGCACATTTTATTTTGTTTCCAGCTTTTAAAATTTTTTTTAACATTTTGTATGCAATTGAGCATTATCAACATAGCCCACATATAGCTCAGTATTCTATCAGATTAATCTCCTAAAACACTTCAGAACTAGATAATCATCAGAACCAAATAATATCGTTGTATAATGCAATATATATTCCAGACTAGAAGGTAATTTGCAACCACTAGAAATGCTAATTAATACAAATCATCAGGGAAATGATTCATCATGAATGGGATACAGATGTTCCTCAATTTACAATGAGATTATGTCCCAATAAAGCCACCATAATTTGAAAATATCTTAAGATAAAAATGCATATAATGCACCTAACTTTCAAAGCCTTATAGCTTAGCCTAGTCTACCTTAAATGTGTTCAGAACACTTGCATTAGCCTACAGTTGAGCAAAATCATCTTGCTGCCAATCATTTCCCTCATGATGGGCTGTGTTGATAATGCTCAACTGCATGCAAAATGTTAAGACAAATATTAAAAAGCTGGAAACAAAATAAAATGTGCATATTAATTAAAACTATGTAAAAGTATTATACATATTGGCAAAAAATCTAATTCAGAGGGTAAAATATATACTAAGGAAATTCTGGATTCATACAATTATCTAAAAACTGAGATTTTGATCTTTCTAGAGGAAGAAAAAACTCATTTTGGACAGAAGAGAAAAGATGTACAAGACCATTGACTATTTCTTGGCAATGAGAAGTCCCTATATATAAGGGATATAGTCATATTGGTAATTTCAAAAATATCTCTAGAGAGAAGGCAGAGCTGAAAATACCTGAGAAGTTGCTTTGTTTGTAGGCTAGTAGATATCCACATGACAGATGATTAAGAGCTGATCACAAAAGGTAGAGAATAGTCATAAAGAAGGGGGGACATTGAGAATTGTGGAAGCAGAGTTGACACAACCAATTATTTAAGGTGAAGAGCTTCTTTGGAGAAAAGTTTAGACCCGTTGAACAAAATTTAATTGAGCACCAACTAAATGGCAGGCACTGTTCCAGATTATGGGATACAGTGGTATGTAAAACAGAAAATTTTCCTACCACTTAGAGCTTTACCTTGTGGTTAGGAGAATGAGGGAGATAGAAGGATTAGGCCAAGGTTTATGTTTGGGGAGTCTAAGTTGAAATAACATATCTAAGCAAGATAATGGAAAGAGAAGTTAAGAGTAGATTGGGAGTAAATGTAATGAACCTAGTCACACATATTTTGAGGTTTTGTTTCCTGAAAGATATACGAACCCATGGGGCCAGCAGGCAAGAATGAATGGGAATGCAGGTAGAGATGTATTATAAAATTGTACACCTGAAACCTATATCATTTTATTTTTTCCATCACCATTTATCTGCTCTATGCCCTCTTCCACCTCCCCCCAATAAATTCAATAATTTTTTTTAAAGAGAAAGATTGGCTTTGGTGAGGAGAATGGATATCTTTTCCAGAATAGATGGAAACAGGTGAAAGTAAGTGTTCTGATATATACTTCTGGTGGTAGACCATATAAATGTGAAATACTTAGGTGAATATTCTTTCCACCTGAGGAAGGTGGCAAAGGTGTGTCACAATCAACACAAGGAAAGTGGGAGGCAATTGTTCAGGGTCAAATGAAAGTATTGTTAAGTGTTGTTGAAGAGCCAGAAAAGACAGGATATCGTGATTTTAATGGTGCCTATTAGCAAGTATATGATTTTTTTCTTAGTTAAGCTTGGCAGCCCAGGGGCAATGGCAAAGCAAGCAAATATTTAGAGTTATGACTGATGCAGAGTTGAAACTGATAAGGGCACATGCAAGGAAGAAATAAGGATGTGAATAAATTGAGGATGCTGGTCAAAGTGGTTTTAAGGAGATTGATGCCAGATCTAGAATGAATAGGGAATCACTCAAAACCAGTAGTGTGGTGACAGCAAGGTTGAACTGTGATGGATCAATAAGTTTCCATGTTGTTAGAGAATATTAGAAATATGTGTTTAAGAGTTTTTTTAAAAAATGATAACAGTATAAACATTAACTATGTTAAATATTGTTATAAAATAAAAATAGTTATCAACAAGCATTTCCTCAATCATCATATTACAGTGGTTAAGAGCAGGGGTTCTGGAGTTATAATTTTAAATCCTGCCTCTTCCACTAACATGCTATGTGACCTTGTAATGTTCTGATCAACGTGCACACTCAATAATCATTCATTATAGGTATTGTTATCTAATTGGTTACTAACACAGACTGGAAATTTAGAGATCATTCAATTTAATGTTGCCAATTTACAAAGCATAAAATAAAGTTTTCAAGGTCACACAGGTAGTTATTTGTTTTTTAATGTAATAGAAGAACTTATTTCTTTATTTATCTTCTGTGCTTAAAATGCTAAAGCTATTTTTTTTCCATATTAGATATTCACTGCTGTTCACTATGAGAGAGAGCTCATTGTAGTTACTTTTGCATGGATGAAAATTTGCTTTGAATTAAAGCATCTTTCCTAAGTAATTGATACCAAATAACAGGCCTCCCGTATGTGCCCCAACCAGAGACCGTACCCTCAACCGAGGTATATGCCCTGACCAGGAATCAAACCTACAACCTTTTGGTGCATGGATGACACTCCAACTAACTGTGCCACCTAACCAGGGCTCTTTACTTCATTTTTTATTGAGGTATGATTGGCATACAAAAAAACTGAACATATTTAATGTATACATCTTGAGTTTGAAGATAAATAATACCCGTGAAGCCATCACTTTATATAATACAAAAAAACTGAACCATTATCTCTAAAATTTTCCTCCGTTTCTCTCTTTAATTTTTTGATAAACATAAGTGAACCATTTAATCTTTGACCAATACATCATGTGGATTTGAGTTAGTGTCTAGCATTCTTCTTTCAGCTCTTTGAATATGTTATCCTACTGCCTCTGGCCTTTATAGTTTCCAAGATTTTTTTTTATAAGATTTGACAATAGCTCTTTTAGAGATAGAGCTGGTACAAAATTATTTCCCTACAATGGGAAGCAGGCCTGACTGCTTGGAGATTCTGTCAAAGGAGTGATGTAACAATCTTCAGATATGATCCATGTAAACTAAAGTCTAAAGTAGAAGGGCATTCCTTCAGGTATTCAACCCTACATAAACATGTCAGAGAATATCCCAAATGCTGAAATATTTTGAAATGAGTAGGGATTCAACAAAGAGAAACATTGTGGGTAAAAGTAAACCAAGGTGGGGACTACGTATGCAAATCAGAGCACAGAAAGGGTGTGGTCTAATTAGGCAGTTCAGCTACCATGCAGGAGGACTCCAGCAGTGGGAGAACATGGTGAGAGGTTGGTAGTGACCACATTATTGGGGGCTTTTAAGATGACCCCATGGACAGTGGATACAGTACTGATTTATATGGTGAAAAAGAAAATGATCTGCTTTCTAGGTGTGTGTTAAAGTAAGGGAATTAGGGAATTGCAGATCCAGTTGTCAGCACTATGGACTCAATCATAAATCAGCCTAAGAAGAGCCTGAGGGAAGGAGTGAAAGGTGTTTAAGAAATTCTGTACTCATGCTGGCAATCACATATTTGTCCAAGAAATGCTACAGGATTGGGCCTCCTTTGGGAAAAGGAGAACAGCAGTGAACTCATACAATGAAGACTTAAGTAGAGGAAAGACTTCCTATGTTTTTTCTCATCATTGACATTTCTCATCTCTACAAGTTACCTGACCAGCTAAATAGAACTGAGCTAAAAATTTACATGAAGATGAGATAACTATAGATTTGAGGGAAGGAAATAGTCATAAAGGAATGAGTCCTGTAGCGAAGGAAGGAACAAGTTTTGAGGTCAGATTGAACTGATTGTATACCATGGCCTAGCCCCTTTGTCACTTTATTAACTTCCACATAGTTGTGAGGTTTAAATTATTTTTAAAATAATACTTGTATATATCACTTATTGCTGTATCTGACATTTCAGATACTCTGTAAATTATTATTCTTATTATTCTTAAATCATATAATATCTCATTGGAATAAAAAGTAAAGTGAAAGTTTTACTCAAATAAATCATTATTCTCTAGCAGTTATTTCTAGAACCTACGAAGAACTTTGTGCTAGATGATAAACAGAAACTCCTGTAGGAATTAATGTTGGTGAGTCACCACACAATTAAATTCAGAATCATGGTGGGAAAGGAAGTCAAAGGAATACATAATATAATTATTCAGTATACAAATGCAATAGAAAGTCAAATTTTGAAGATAAAATGTAAAAGTCAATAACCCACAGGAAACCAGTGGACTATTTAAACCATCTTATTAAAAATTAGAGATAAATGTTTTGAAAAGCAAAACAACCAGCCGTTTAAGATAGCTTTCTGGATCCTTCACCTCCTTCAATTATTATGTTTGATGGGCTAGTTCAAGATCTTATTGCTCTTCTCACATGAACTATGGCAATAATAACCAAACTTTTTTTTTCTCCTGTGGGCCAATCACCACAATGCTGCATACATATTTCTTTCCATCCATCCATCCATTTAACCATCTATTTAAATATTTATTCACCTTACTAGGTGCTGTGTTCAATATTGGGGATCTATTTAAAAAGTGATCTATTAAAAACAAACAAATGTCTTTAGAATTCTGTATCCTTAATAAATACGGAGACCTGTGAGGAGAGCACATAATTAATAATTAAAATGCAATATGATCAATAACCACATCAAGATGTAGCTTGAATGAATTATAGTACACTCATACATTTAAATACTATGCAGCTATACACATTAATAAATGAAATGAGGCAGCAGATTCCATACACGACACTCTCCCA
Source organism: Plecotus auritus (assembly GCF_963455305.1). Lineage (NCBI taxonomy): Eukaryota > Metazoa > Chordata > Mammalia > Chiroptera > Vespertilionidae > Plecotus > Plecotus auritus. Next base: position 20,186,373 of record NC_137784.1, read on the forward strand.
GGACCAAACTGGAATTACAACTAAAATATAGAAAAACCATCCTGAATAATCAACAGAAGACTAGCTGGAGAGAACCCTGATAACCAAGGACGGAAAGTGGAGACCGCAGAGAGGCTGGTAGGAAGTGTGGAGGCACATGAGGGTTGGCTAGGCTCCCACAGACAGCAGCTGAAGTTTCAAAAGGATATCTCAGCTGTGGGCAGTTCCCACTGAGAACTCTGGGGCCTAAATCCCAAGCTTGGCTTCCCAGCTCAGAAAAAGGACTCAAAATCTGGCACCCATTTTTGATAAAAACTCAGTGAAGTGAGAATAGAAGGGTCATACCTCAACATAATTAAGGCCATATATGATTAACCTACAGCCAACATCATACTCAATGGGCAAAAACTAAAACAGTTTTTCCTAAAAACAGGAATAAGACAGGATATCTGCTTTCATCACCCTTATTCAACATAGTACTGGAAGTCTTAGCCACAGCTATCAGACAAGAAGAAAACATAAAAAGCATCCAAATTGGAAAGGAGAAGTAAAACTCTCATTATTCACAGATTACATGACATAGAAAACCGTACTCTACCAAAAAACTACTAGATTTAATAAATGAATTCAGAAATCAATGGCATTTTAACACCAATAAGGAATTGTCAGAAAGAGACACTGAAAAAACAATCCCAATTATCATTGCAACAACAACAAATTGAGATAGGAATAAACTTAACCAAGGAGGTAAAAGACCTGTACTCAGAAAACTACAAGAAGTTGAAAAAAGAGATAGAGGAAGATATAAACAAGTGGGAAAATATGCTGTATTCATGGATTGGTAGAATTAACATAATTAAAACGTCCATAGTACTCAAAGCAATCTATAGATTCAATGCAATCCCTACTAAAATACTAACAGCATATTTCACAGATCTAGAACATATACTCCAAAAATGTATATGGTATAATAAATCAATAAAAAGTAAAAATTTTAAAAAGAATAAAATTATCTCAGATTGAGCCATTCAAAAAATGTATATGGAACAGGAAAAAAAAACACACAAAAAACAAATACCCACATCAATCTTACGAGAGAACACAATACCAGATATCAAGTTATACTATAAGACCACTGTAATCAAAACAACCTGGCAATGGCACAAGAACAGGCATATAGATCAACATAATGGAACTGAGACCCTATAGATCGACCCAAGACTTTATGGTCAATTAATATTTGACAAAGGAGGCAAGAGCATACAATGGAGTCAAGACAGTATCTTCGATAAATCATGTTGGGAAAATTGGATAGGTACATGAAAAAAAATGAAATGAGACCACCACTTACATCATACACAAGAATAAACTCAAAATGGATAAAAGACCTAAATGTAAGTTGCAAAACCATAAAAATACTAGAAGAAAATAAAGGCAGCAAAATCTCAGACATCTCTTGGAACAATATTTTTGCCAATATGTCTCTGAGGTCAAGGGAAACACTGGAAAAAATAAACAAATGGGACCACACCAAATTAAAACAGCAAAAGAAACCACCAACAAAATGAAAAGGGAATACACTGTGTGGGAGAACATATTCATCAATGATTCATCTGATAAGGGGTCAATCTCCAAAATATATACTAGTAAAGAACATATAAAATTCAACACCAGGAAGACTAACAATCCAATTTTAAAATGGGCAAATGACCTCAGTAGACACTTCTCTAAAGAGGACATAGAGATTGTCAATAGATATATGAAAAAATGCTCGTTACTAATTATCAGGGAGATGCAAATTAAAACTACAATGAGGTATCATCTCAAACCTGTCAGAATGGCTACTATCGATAAATCAACAAATGAAATGGGAGATAGCAAAACAGTATATAATGTTGATATCACATGATGTTGATATCAATATATCTAATATCTATATGTATATGTAGTATACAAAGATATTTTAGATAACTATTTCTATACATAAAGGTGTACATGAAAACATCAATATTTATGTTCATCCTAGTATTAACTGTTTTCTGCTGGACTATCAGATTTGGAGCAATTTTCACCTACCAATTTATTCTTTTGCACATTGTTTGAATGTTTTACATTATGCTTGTATTATGTGCGTAATTAGATTTATAATATAAAAGCTGTGCAGATAGCCAGTATCATGTTGTATTTGGCCTGGGGTTTAAGTGAGTCTCAGAGCCACTTTCTTATTTTTTATTAAATGTATTGGGGTGACATTGATTAATAGTATCACATAGGTTTCAAGTGTACATTTCTATGATACATGATCTGTATATTACATTATGTGACCCATCTCTTCCTTACTTTTTCATTTGAAAAATGAAGGAAATTTTAATGACTTAATAGAATTTTCGTCAATGTGAGATAAAATAATCCAGCTAAAGTCATGCCCAATGGTGTATGGCAAAGAGTAACTATTAAAAAAAAAAAAAAAACTTTGCTAATAGAAGGAGGAGGAAGAGGGAGAGAAGGAAGAGGAGAAGAAAAATAGATCCATTTAAAGTCCCTCCTACCATAGACCTGTCTCAGTAAGGAGTCTCACAGTATACTAGAAGCGATTAACATCTCTTTTGAGCTCAATTGTTTTCTCAGATTTGCCTGGTGGAAAGCCCTGCCACTTATTAGGATCTTTTAGGTGGTTCTCATGATTGTTGCTGGGAACAAACTTGGCCCATGGAAAGAATGGAGTAATGTAAAATGGTTAGAAGGAGTCATAGGCCATAATGTCAAAGATCTGTCTCACCTTAGGGGACCCATGGGTCACTCTCCCAACTTTACCTATAAATAGAAGTAAGTGTGCATAGAATATGTCCCTAGTAAGATGTCCTACTCCAGAGTCTGGTACCTGTTGATGTTCCTGGTATGAGCTTGTAAAACTGAGGGTATCCATGTGTTCTATTTTAGCAAATAAAAGCAGTATAAACAGAGCATCAGGACAATGGTGAAATAGCAAGAATGGGTCAGAGCTGTGGTGAAGGGTACTGTGAAAGTCAGTGTGCAGTGAATCATTTTAGTTAGGTTTTGCTATGAAGAGTCAGGGGAAATAGTAATGCTGATGAAGGCAAAATAATACTAAATATATTCTCAATCATATTGATATGGTTTTCTGATCTTTGTTAAGGAAGTTGAACCATGCTCTTGAAATTTGAAATATGCGGTGGAGCAAAAGTAGTTTTACAATTGTTTGAATGGAAAATAATACAATAATTAATAAATAAAAATACAAGAATAAACTCTGTGTTTTGCATACTCACAACTGTAAACCTGCTTTTTGCCTCACCCTGTATAATCTATAGGAAAAATGTGCACCAAACATGGCAAGAAGGCTGAATAATTTTTGGACCTGAGGTAGGTTATAGAATTGGGACATAAGCACCTCAAAGGTAAGCTATGTGGAGAGAGGAAGCTAATTATGCCTTGTTGTTATGTAATACCCATCCCACAAGGAAGGTCTGATATTTCTGTTGGAGAAAGGAGAGCAATAAAGACTGAGACTGTAAGGGGGAGAGATCAACCAAAGGACTTGTATGCACGCATGTAAGCATAACCAATGGATGCAGACACCAGAGGGGTGAGGGCATGAACGGGAGTGGGGTGGGGGGGCAATGGGGGAGGATAAGGACACATATGTAATACCTTAATCAATAAAGAAAAAAAAAGATGGAGACTGGCTATTCCTAACAGTGATGAGATAGAGATTTAACTGGGAATTACAATTTTGTTAATGCAAAATATTTTGAAGAATTTCCTATTTTTTATACTCCTGGGTTTATGGTTTGAGACTCTTGTACATTACTATGGGGATCTTCTTCAGGCTTACAGAGTTCTTATACAGTTGTTCATCCTTATTCATAATTTTGCTTTTTGTGATTTCAGTTACCTGAGGTCCACTGTGGTCTAAAAATATGAGAAATTTCAGAAGTAAACAATTCATAAGTTTAAAAATGTATGCCAATCTGAGTAGCATGATGAAATCTTGCACCATCATGCTCAGTCCTGCCCAGACCGTGAATCATCTCTTTGTCCAGCACACCCCTAAGTATAAGCTACCACCTGTTACTTACTAGACATTAAGTGAATAGGTATGTATGCATGTATGTATGTACATATGTAAGTATGTATGTACATATAGGACAAAACATAGCATATGTAGGGTTATATCCACTATTTCAGCCATCCACTGAAGGTCTTAGACTGTATCCCCTGCAGATAAATGGAGACTACTGCACTGCACTTATATGCAATATGGACCAATTTCAATCCCTGGTATTGGCACCTAATAATTTTGAAACAAGCATGATCATGTTTTTTAAATGGTACATAGAAATAAACACAGTCATCCCTCAGAATCTTCAGGGAATTGGTTCCAGGATCTCCACAGACATAAAAACCTGTGGATGCTCAACTCCATTTTATAAGGTGGCACAGAATAATGCATACAGTTGGCCTTCCACATCAGCGGATTCCCAACCATGGGTTGAAAATACTGCTTTTGATCCACGGTTCATTGAATCCACAGATGCAAAACCCATGGATACAGGGGGCCAACTGTATAAAGTCTCAGAAATTCTTTCAAATGTAGTATAAAGTGAACTCTGATGAGAATAAGTTTGCAAGAACACTAAATATTGCTTCAGAACCTCTGATAACATATCATGTAGTTGTCAGAAGGAAGGGGGGGGTGCATAATTCTTTGAATCTCCTGATTCACTTCTCCATGATTCCCAGAAGATAACTAAGAGATGGAGATCCCTAGATGATAAAACTTAAGATGCCTTATTCAAGCTAATAAAAGCAAAACAAAAATAACAAGACCTCTTTCTAGAGCTGAAGAGTTATAGAGCAGATAATACTACCGTAGTAGGAGTAGGACATCAAAACAACCTTAATAAACCAAGAAATGGGCTAAAATGATAAAAGACAATATGAGTAAATCTATTTTTTCCAGTGATAGAAATTATGACTTTTTGACTTTTAAAGGTGTTTTCTACTCATGATAAACCTCTTTCTCCAAAAAAGAGACACCTTTGAATTTTGTTCAAAACAATGTAATTGATGGTGCAAATACCAGGTACTCATGACATCCAAATATTTTCAGATAATGAACATAAGTAATCTCAAAGCAAACAATGCTACAGGAGCTATGAATTATCAAACTTAGTAGATGTGGTTAAGATTTTCCAGGAGGAAAGAATACAAACGTATAAAAAATGGAAGATTTTGGCTCAGAAGACACAAGCCATTGGGAACTTAAGACTCAGAAATCCTGGACCTGGCCCCTTTAGAATTTGTCTAGGCAAGCACAGAACTGAACTTAACTACCTGTAAACTTTTCCCAAATAATGATGCTATTACTGGAAGTGGATAATGTTAAGGTAATTGTTCTCTCCTTGGATCCAGAAAAGCCAAGCCTGGAGAGCAGATTTCAGTGATGCCATATCTCACTGAGGTATACTTTTCCTCAAGGAGAAGCAGGATCGGCTGCATGGGTGGACTACCTGTATACAGGGCACTGCTCTTAGAAGAGCCCCATACTTGTTTTAATTCTCTGCTGTCACTCTTTTGAAATTATTTTTTTTTAATTTTTAATGTTGAAAGTATTACATATATCCTCTTTTCCCCCCATTGACCTCTTCTAACCCACCTCCACCCCTTGTGAAATTCTTAATAGCTTTCTAACAAGGGTTCCTGCATTTTCATTTTGAGCCAGACCCTGCAAATTGTGCAACCTACTTTGAGGAGGTATTTATGTTTCAGGGGCCAAAGGAGGTTTCTTGCAAGATATTTTTCTTCCTGGTACATAGCACAGAAGCATCAGAGCTTCTTGACTAAGGGAACCATATTGGCTGGGACAACAGATATCTCACTCATGTTAAGTGTGGCCAGGCAATGATGCTTTGGGACAGTGGAAGGCTCTGGAAATTTTTATGGAAGCCTGACTAGGGTGTAGAAATTAGATTTTAGATTTTATTGAATTTCCCACATCCCAGAAGGATGAGGCCAGAATCATAAATAATTGATTGAAGGAAATAAAGAATCTCATTATCTTTTGCCTAACTGACTTTGTAGACCAAGATCCAAACCCATTCCGAGACAGTGAAGAGTCTTTTGCAATAGGAGTCCTGAACTCAACACTACATACTAACTGTACAAACTTGGAAAAAGCCACTTAAAAATTTCATGCATCAATTCAAAAGCAGGATTTGATCTGCGTATCAGAACTCACTCCATTTTAGAGTGTAATGAAATGTATTGTAAATGTGTTTATAAATTATAAATAATGATATAAAAATAAGGTAGTGGTTTGTTATCATTAGTTTGATTATTGTTGCCACAGTTGAAAGATAAAATTAAATTCATGAACATTAAATTGGTAAAAGGGCAATGCTGTAATAAAGTTGAAAAGATCTTAAATTAAAACACCTCATTTTGGAAAGACATAGACTAAAAGGATGTGCACTGAAATCTATAACATCATAAAAATACTGCCATAAAAATAATGTGATTTATTCATCACATTCTTGAGTGAAACATTCTTTGAAGCATGCCAGAAGAAGGTTCATATAAATGGAGACAAACCCTAATTCAAACAATAGACAGTAATTTATGGAGTTCACCAATCCTAGTAGAAGTAAAAGCTGAAAGGTGAAAAAGATTAAACTGATATAAATTTAGCAGTAATAAACTACTAAGAATACTAAAGAGACCCCAAACTATTTAGGTGTCTATTCATAAACCATGAAGATAACATAAAAAATGAAAATCATTGGATTCTGCTAATTTTGCCTAGCACCAAACAGAGAGAATACTTGCTGAAATGGCTATAGGCATATTTGATAATTCTTAAACTCCTAATTCGTGCTCTTGCAGAATAAAGGTATGCTCAGCAAACTATATTTCAGCCCAGCCATCAACATTTATCTGCCCCGTATTTAATTTTAAGCACAAAGTACTTTTTAATCCTAAAAGACCCAGGTACATAATTATCACAACAAGAAGCTCAGAATTCGAATCTAATAATAAATGATATTTATACATTGAATGTTAGTATTCAGAAATATTTTGTACTCTGCATAACCCAGACAAGCATGGAATATGTTTTCATTATCTTTAATGAATAAAACAAAGCTCAGAAAAGGTTAACTTATTTTCTCAAGGAACTTGTGCCTTCTAACTTAGAGTCAAGTTCTCCAAGTGGTCATTAAAACCTATAAAAATAAGTTTTATCAACCATCAAGTAGAAATTACACTGTGACTTTTTACAAATATATTTTATTGATTTTTTTACAGAGAGGAAGGGAGAGGGATAGAGAGTTAGAAACATTGATGAGAGAGAAGCATCAATCAGCTGCCTCCTGCACACCTCCTACTGGGGATGTGCCTGCAACCAAGGTACATGCCCTTGACCAGAATCGAACCTGGGACCTTTCAGTCCACCGGCTGACACTCTATTCACTGAGCCAGAACAGTTAGGGCTACACTGTGACTTTAAGTGGCCTCATTTTAGTCTATTCAGTCCTTCTTCTACACTTCATTCTACCTTCCTTAGTGGTTGCCCTGCCTTCCTCAGTAGTTGCCTAAAGAGACTCTGCCTTCCTTAGTGGTTGCTGTGGTATTCTACCCAGATCCCCGTTCCTTTCCCCTCCAGGACTGGAGAACCCATTCCCCCAGTTCCTAGGAGTGCTGGGAGCTGACCACTTATATTGGAGTCCCCTCCAGAAATACCCTAGCTGAAGGGAATCACAACCCTAACATCACACTGGGTTCTAGGAGCATGAGTGGATTCAGGGATAAAAAGCCCTGGATCCCTCCTCCAATTCAGAACAACTATCCCGCCTCAGTTTCTCTCTTGAATTGGCTGAGGTTCTGTTGTGATCTCAGCCCCTTAATGCCTCATCCCAATGTCTCCTGTTGTCCAGTTCTTTCTAAACTCTCACACGGATACTGATTTCAGGAGCACTTTTTAATGAACTTCCCACATGCAAATCTCTATCTCAGAGCCGGATTTCCAGGGAACCCAACATGAAACAACACCCTTACAGGGATGAGCCAAAGACCCAGGCAGATTGCAGTCACTGTGATTGCTTCAAGGTTGAGCATATGACTCAGGCTAGGCTCTGCCACCGTGAGTTTCTCTTCGAGAGGTTTTTCAAATTATGGCAGGGCAAAAGACTTCCTTATCCCTTAGACACACCGTACAAGGGTGTTACTCTCAATTTGCTACATAGCATGACCACTACCATGTAGTCTGAGTGAAACATGAATCAGAAAGCAGGGACAGAAAGAATTCAATACCCTGCCCTTTTTATCAGCGGATAATGGAGCCCATGCATTTGCCTTTTTCTAAAGTTAAATCAAGTTGAACTTCTGCATGTAAAATCAAAGGGCTCCGATCAATGAATACCACATCTTCAAGGTTTATAAAAATAAAGAAATACAAAAGACCACTCATTTATTGAGGTGGCTGAAAAAATTTAGGTTTCTTCATGTATTCACCATTTGGAGGAGAGAAAATAAGCTATTGTTCCCTAGAAACCATTATAAAAATGATTCCAGAATTATCTTAATTGATTTCAAACTTCAGAAAGCTGGAAACAAATTGTTATAATATGAAGGCATGAATATAAGCTGTAGGCAGACGAGTTAATTAGGCCCTTTCTCATCTGCTTGAGGATTTATCTTTGTAATCATTTGAGTAGTAGCTGTTGCACAAATGATTATTTCTTTGAGAATGTATAGTAGACCTTCATCAATCCATTTTAAAAAGCAAATTTTCTTTCCACGAATGCCTTTCAACTTATAAACTAATAGAAACATATGGCTTTAATATATTAGTAGTTTTTGTGTGCTTGATACAAAAGAGATTTTGGTGTCTTAAGCATTTGATACCCTTTAATTCCTCTCTGTAAATCTCAGAGACATTTTCCCTGGCTGAAGTCTAAATCATTGTATGTATCAATAAAGTCATATTGGATCAGGACATAGGAAGACACTGAGGAACCTGCAAATATGTGTCCTTTAGACTGTACTTTTTGACCCTATGCTTCAATCCCAAAACTTTCCAGTTCCTCAGCACTCTTTCTCTATTGACAATTACCACCTCGGTTTACATTAGTTTAGCAAATACGTGGTGGAGCAAAAGTAGGTTTAAAGTTGTTTGTATGAAAAAAATATATAATAATAAATAGTAATACAAGAATAATCTATATGTCTCACATAATCACAACTGTATACCTACTTTAGCCCCACCCTGTATTCACAGAGAACCTACTATATGTCAGGAAATGTGATAAATCCTATATTACATTTAGCATCTCCCAGACTTTCTCCCCCGTCTAATGTGGGTCTTTTTGTGACAAACTTTCTATAACTTTTTTAAATGCATGATGATATATTTATTGCACTATATATATCTAGATTTAAAAAGTCTTCCTTCAATGCTTGAAAAAAACGTCATTCCCACCAGGGGGCAGACACTCAATGCAGGAGCTGCCCCCTGGTGGTTAGTGCACTCCTACAGCCAACTTCCCGCAGCTGGCCAACCTCCCATGATCCTTCCCCCTGGCCAGCAGGCCCCAATCTGCCCAGTCAGGACTGGGTGAGACGACCCCACCCATGCAGGAATTTGTGCACCGGGCCTCCAGTTGTATATATGTATCACCACTTTTTTATCCACTTGTCTATTGATGTGCACTCGGGTTGCTTCCTAAGCTTATCCATTGTAAATAATGCTGCAATGAACATAGGGGTGCATATATTCTTTTGAATTAGTGTTTCACGTTTCTTTGGCTATATCCCCAGAAGTGGAATTGTTGGGTCATAAGGCAGTTCCATTTTTAATTTTTCTATGAAACTCCATACTGTTTTCCATAATGGTTGCACCAATCTGCATTCCTACCAACAGTCACAAGAGTTCCCTTTTCTCTACATCCTTCCCAACAATTGTTTAGGGATTTATTGACGATAGCCATCTGACGAGTGTGAAGTGATAGTTCATTGTGCTTTTAATTTGCATTTCTCTAATGATTAGTGAGATTGAGCATCATTTCATGTCATTTGACCAACTGTGTGCCCTCTTTGGAGAAGTGTGTATTCAGGTCCTCTGCCCATTCTTAATTGCATTGTTGTTTTTGTTTGTTTGTTTAGTGTTGAGTTGTATGAGTTCTTTATAAATTTTGGATATTAACCTCTTACGAGATGTATCATTGGCAAATATCTTCTTCCATTACGTAGGTTTTCTTTTCATTTTGTTAATGGTTTCCTTTGCTGTGTAAGTCCCTTTTACTTTCATGTAGTTGCATTTGTTTATTTTTTTCTTTTGTTTCCATTGCCCAAGGAGATATATCAGAAAAAATATTGCAAAGAGCAGTGTCATAGAGTTTACTGTCTATGTTTTCTTCTAGGAGTTTTATGGTTTTAAGACTTACATTAAAGTCTTTAATCCATTTTGAGTTTATTCTTGTATATGGTGTAAGTGTATGTCAAACTCATGGCTGGTGAGCTGTATGCCATGCGGCCCACTGGCCACAAGTTTGACATGTTTGGCTGATGATCTAGTTTCATTTTTTTGCATGTATTTGTCCAGTTTTTCCAAAACCATTTATTGAATAGGCTGTCTTTACCCCATTGTATGTTCTTGCCTCCTTTGTCAAATATAAATTAACCATGTAAGCTTTGGTTTATTTCTGGGTTCTCTATTCTGTTCCATTAATCTTTATGTCTGTTTTTATTCCAGTACCAAGCTGTTTTGATTATTATGTCCTTATAGTATAGTTTGCTATCAGGTAGCATGATACTTCCAACTTTTTCTTCTTTTCAAGATTACTGTTGCATTTTGGAGTCTCTTGTGGTTCAATATTAATGTTGAATTTCTGTTCTAGGTCATGAAATACATCATTGTTATTTTGATAGGAATTGTGTTGAATCTATAGATTACTTTGGGTAGTGTGGAAATTTTAATGAAATTCTTCCTTTCCATGAGCACAGTATATCCTTCCATTTATTTGTATCTTCAATTTTTTTCTTCAGTATTTTATAATTTTCTGAGTTTAGGTCTTTTGCCTCCTTATTTAAATTTATTTCTAGGTATTTTATTTTTATGCAATTGTAAATGGGATTGTTTTCTTAGTTTCCCTCTCTGATAGTTCATTATTGGTATATAAAAATACAACTTATTTCTAGATATTTATTTTACATCCTGCTACTTTACTGAGTTCATTTATCAGTTCTAGTAGTTTTTTTGGTTGAATCTCTAGGGTTCTCTACATACAGTATTATGTCACCTGCAAATCATGACAGTTTTAGCTTTTCCTTTCCAATTTGGATGCCTTTCATTTCTTTTTTTCTGAATGCTGTGACTAGGACTTCCACTACTATATTGAATAAGAAAATTATGATTTTTTAAATCTACAGGCATTTATTTATAAATGTATTATGTATTGATTATTCTAATTTTCATTGTATGCTAGGATAAATTTACTTCTATGAAAAGTCATCTTTAAATGACTCTTACATTAGTAGGAAAGAATGTGTTGGATTTTTACATACTATTACAAAACAGATTTTAAAAACATCTGCATTCTCAGAATCATAGAATAAGCAACATATTCTTTAATGTATAAATTTTTAAATCACGTAGTTAGTTCTACTTTCTAATATGAAATGTTTTGGTCAACTCCTTTCATTTTGATTTAAATACATTTTCCCACCAATTATTTTTTATTAATTGTATTATAACACCTGCCTTCTAATTTAAGAATCTTAAAGCCCAAAGGGAATATTTTTATTTCTCCAAGAACAGTCACATTAATTCAAATACCAGTGACTTAAGTATCTTGCCACCAAGAGATTTGATTATTCATGCCAATATTTCTGAATTTATTACCACATTTACAAAGGAACTAAAATGAACTGTCTTCTATTGCTTTGTCTTTGTGAATTAAGTTATATTTGTTTCCTAAAGTGTCAATTTTACAACCTAGAGTTTTATATGTTCCTAAATATTTATGGAAATAAAAAGTTCCCCTTACCTAAAAACTAATGTAATTTGTGTGAGTAACATTTCTGGGTTGGTCATAAAATTTAACATTGTTTTCAATGTAAGTAAATAATTCCCATATTGCCTAAGATTTCAACCCACATGTATTTCAGTGTTTTGTATGCATATAAAGTTGCTGGTTGCTGTGTCACTATGACTAAAAACCAATATAAATATAGCTTTCAGTGAAAGGTGTATACAGAAGAGTTTTTCTGTTTTGTAATTAAAATTTTATTTTTCAATTACAATTTTCATTCAATATTATTTTGTATTAGTTTCAGGTGTATAGCATATACTTTACAAAATGTTCCCCTGGTGTTTTCAGTACCCACCCGGTACCATACATAGTTATTAAGATATTATTGACTATATTCCCTATGTTGCACTTTACATTCTTGTGAATATTTTGTAACTACAATTTGTACTTCTTAATCCCTTCACCTTCTTCACCCAGTCCCCCCAAACCCCTCCCCAAATGGCAACCATCAGCCTGTTTTTTTTTGTATCTATGAGTCCTTTCTCTAATTTGTCTATTTGTTTTCAGAAGAACATCTCTTTACACATTGTCAAATTTTGCAAACAGAATTTGAGATGTGATCTAACAAGGACCAGTACCAGTAGACTTTGGAAGCAATGGCTTGGGGTATTTGATGGTAAGTCTGTAGCCTCTCTATGCTGCTACACTTCTAAAGCAAGTGTGAGCATAGTGCAGTAGATGAGTACATGGTCTATGGATTCATAACATCATTCTTTCATTCATTCATCTCTCACTTGGGAGGGGTAGCATAGACTAGTGGTGTGATGCCAGGTGACTGATTGAAACTCAGCTTCCTCTTCTGTAAAAATATTCTTAATAGCCTAGAGGCCCGTTGCACAATATTCATGCAAGAATAGGCCTTTCTTCCCCTGGCTTCGCTCCCAGGGCGCCTGGGAGCCTGCAAGTCCTCGTTCCAGGCCGGAGCACCGCTCCTGTAGCTCCCTCCACTGCCCCCTCCCCTTATAGCAGGTGTCCCGCCCCTCCCAGCCCCTCCACGCCTGCATATGCAAATTAACCTTCCATCTTTGTTGGGTTAATTTGCATACTCCCTCCTGATTGGCTGTGGACATAGCGGAGGTATGGTCAATTTACATGTTTGTCTATTATTAGGTAAGGTAGCACATAAAAGCATTGTGAATATTAAACTAATATATGTAAAGCATGTGAAAGAGTATCAGACTTTTTTGTCTGTGAAAGTATATTCATTAAATGAATATTGTTTATAAAGTGATAGTAAAACAAAATCATATTATCAATGACATGTATATGTGTATATATATATATATACTCTGCTATGAGTTTATATACATGTATCATGTATTTTTAAATATATTTTTATTGATTTCAGAGAGGAAGGGAGAGGGAGATAGAGATAGAAACATCAATGATGAGAGAGAATCATTGATTGACTGCCTCCTGCATGCCCTCTACTGGGGATTGAGCTTGCAACCTGGACATGTGCCCTTGACCAGAATCGAACCTGGGAACTGCAGGCTGACGCTCTATCCACTGAGCCAAACCAGCAAGGGCTGTATCATGTATTTTTACCTTTTCCTAACATTCATTTACAAACATATTTCTGCTCTACCTTTTGACTGATGCCCCTTCTGTCTGACATCAAAAGGTCATTCTATGGGCTTTTTAAATACACCTTCTTCCAAGTAACATCCAAATAATGGTAAACTATTAAAACTGTCCTGTTGAGGTGATATGTACATAATCTAATGTAAAATCATTTCTCATCCTACTCCCCACCCCAGGATAGAGTCCCAGAAATGAAATAAGTGAGGCTTTACAGCAGAGGTCCTCAAACTTTTTAAACAGGGGGCCAGTTCACTGTCCCTCAGACCCCTGGAGGGCCAGACTATAGTTTTAAAAAAAAAACTATGAACAAATTCCTATGCGCACTGCGGGCCCGGGACGAGTCGGCTGCTAAGCAGGACAGGCAGCGGCACCCGGCGGGCCGGATAAATGTCCTCGGCGGGCCGCATGTGGCCCGCGGGCCGTAGTTTGAGGACACCTGCTTTACAGGGTTCTTTTTTTATATAATCATGGATTTTTTAAGTAGATCCCATAGGGAGGAGATAATACAGTATTTGTCTTTTCCAAATTTCATTTACCAGAATGCTTTCAAGGTCCATTTAAGTTGTCTCAAATGACAAGATTTCAGTCTTTTACACACACATACACACACACACACACACACACACACACACACACACACACACACCACAGTTTATCAGTTCATTCATCGATGGATTCATCAATGGACTCTTACGTTGTTTCCATGTCTTGGCTATTGTATATAGTGGTGCAAGGAACATGGTGATGCATGTATCTTTTTGAGTTACTGTTTTCATTTTCTTTGGATGCCAAGAAGAATAACTGGCTCCTATGGTTATTGTATTTTTAATTTTTTGAAGAACATCTATACTGTTTTTCATAGTGACAGTACCAATTTACATTCCCACTAGCACTGTATGAGGGGTCCCTTTTCTCCACATCCTCTGAAATAATTGTTATTTCTTGTCATAGTCATTCTAACAGTTGTGAGGTATCTCATTATGGTTTTGATTTGCATTTCCCTTATAGCTAGTATAGTTGAGCATCTTTTCATATATCTGTTGGTCATTTGCATGTCTGGTTGGGTAAAGTGTTCAGGCCCTCTGCCCATTTTTAATTGGCTTATTTATTTTTTTCTTGTTGAGTTGTATGAGTTCTTTATATATTTTGGATATTAGCTCCTCATTGGGAGTATCATTTGCAAATATATTTTCCCATTTGGTTGGTTGCCATTTGTTTTCTTGGTTTCTTTTGCTTTACAGAAGCTTCTTAGATGATGTAGTCCCATTCATATATTTTTGCTGTTACTTCCTTTGGTTTTGGGGTAAAATTCAGAAAACCCTCTCTGAGTCCAATGTCCATAAGATTAGTACCTATGTTTTCTTCTATGTATTTTATTATTTCAGGTATTATATTTAGGTCTTTGATCCATTTTGTGTATGCTGTAAAAAAGCAGTCTAGTTTCATTATTTTGCATATGGCTTTCCAATTTTTCCAACACCATTTATTGAAGAGGCTTTATTTCCTCCATTGTATGTTTTTGGCTCTTTTGGAGAAAATTATTGCCCATATACATGTGGATTTATTTCTGGGCTCTCAATTCTGTTCCATTGGTCAGTTCATGTTTTTCTGCCAATACCATATTGTTTTGATTATAGTAGCTTTGTAGTATTATTTGAAGTTAGAGAGTGTGATACCTCCAGTCTATTTCTTTTTTCTCAGGATTGCTTTGGCTATTTGGGGCCTCTTGCAGTTTCATACAAATTTGCTGATTTTTTTTTTTTTTTTTTGCTTTATATCTTTGAAAAATACCATTGGGACATTGTGGGGATTGCATTAAATATGTATATTACTTTAGGGAATATGGTCATTTTAACTATTTTGATTGTTATAATCCATGAATAGTGAACATCTATTTTTTTGTGTCTTCTTCAATTTCTTTGAGCAATGTTGTATAGTTTTCAGTGTATGGGTTATTTACATCATTTGTGAAGTTTATTCCTAAGTTTTTTATTCTTTTGTTGAGATTGCAAATGAATTATTTTTTCCATTTGTTTTTTTTTGAAATTTTATTGTTAGTGTATGGGAACACTATATATGGTATATATACTATATGAATTTTTATACATTGAAATTTTCATCCTGAAACTTTACTGTATTGTTTTATTATTTCTAATAGGTTTTTGGTGTATTCTTTAAGGTTTTCTATATAAAGAATGTCATCTGCCAAAAGTGATCATTTTACTTCTTCATTCCCAATATGGAAG
Organism: Plecotus auritus; assembly: GCF_963455305.1. NCBI lineage: Eukaryota > Metazoa > Chordata > Mammalia > Chiroptera > Vespertilionidae > Plecotus > Plecotus auritus. The sequence goes on from NC_137784.1 coordinate 20,202,292, forward strand.
CCTTTTATTTTTTTCTCTTGCCTGATAACTCAGGCTAGGACTTACATTACTATGTTGAATAACTTTGGTGAGAATGGGCATTCTTGCATTATTCTTGATCTTAGAGAAAAAGCTTTGAGTTTTTGCCATTGAGTATGATATTTGCTGAAGGGTTTGTTATATATGGCCTTATTATGTTGAGGTTTTACCCTTTTATACCCATTTTATTGAGGGTTTTAATCATAAATGAATGTTGTATCTTATCAAATGCTTTTTCTTCATCTATTGATATGATCACATTATTTTTGTTCTTTTTTGTTAATGTGGTATATCACATTGATCAATTTGCATATGTTGAACCATCCTTGCGCAGCTGGAATGAACCCCACTTCATCGTGATGTATTATCTTTTTAATGTCTTGTTGTATTCGTTTGCTAGTATTTTGTTTAGGATTTTTGCATCTGTAATAATCAGAGTTAATTGGTTTGTAATTTTCTTCTTTGTGTTGTCATGTGAGAGTTTTGTATCAGGGTAACTCATAAAATAAGTTAGGAATTATTTGCTCTTCTTCAACTTTTTGGAAGATTTTGAGAAAGATAGGTATTAAATCTTCTTTGAGTGTTTGATAGAATTCACTGGTGAATTCATATGGTCCTGGACTTTTACTTTTGGGAAGTTTTTGATGGCTATTTCAATTTCCTTACTGTTTATTGGTCTATTTAGATTTTCCAGTTCCTCATGAATCAGTCTAGAATGGTTATATATTTTTAAGAACCTGGTCATTTCTTCTAGATTATCAAATTTGGTGGTATATACCCTTTCATAGTATTCTTACATATTTCTTTGTATTTCTGTGTTGCCCTTGACCGGAATCGAACCCAAGACCCTTCAGTTCGCAGGCTGACGCTCTATCTACTGAGCCAAACCGGCCAGGGTCTTTTTCTAGTTCTTAAAGGTGAAATGTTAGGTTGTTTATTTGAGATTTTTCTTGTTTCTTGAAGTAGGCCTTCTAATGCTATAAATTTTACTCTTTTTAACTGCTTTACTTTATATCCCAAATTTTTGATATGTGATATTGTCATTCTTATTTGTCACTCTATCTTTTGATCTCTTCTTTTACTTCTTTATCCACTCAGTCATTCTTTAGTAGCATGTTGTTAAATCTTCACATATTTATAATTTTTCCTTTCTTTTTTGCAATTGATTTCCAGTTTCAAATTATTGTAGTTGGAGAATATGCTTGTTATGATTTCAGTCTTCTTAAATTTGTTGAGGCTAGTTTACTGTCCCAACATATGGTTTATACTTGAGATTGTCTATGTGCACTAGAGAAGAATGTATATTCTGATGTTCTGGGATGAAAATCTCTGTAAGTATTGTTTATGTACATTTGGTCTAATGTGTCATTTAAGGCCTATATTTCCATATTGATTTTCTATTTAGACTAGAAGCCAAATGCACAAAGATTCGTGCAAGAATAGGCTTTCCTTTCCATGGCTGCCAGTACCGCCTTCGCTCCATCCCCGGAGCTGCCTCTTTCTGCTCCGGCCCTGCCTTCCCATGCTGTCCAGAGGCCCTGAGCGGTGCCTGCATATGCAAATCAACCTGCCATATTTGTTGGGTTAATGTGCATACTCACTCCTGATTGGCTGGTGGGCGTCACGAAGGTACGGTCAATTTGCATCTTTCTCTTTTATTAGTGTAGAAGTGTAGATGGTCTATCCATTGCTGTCAATGGGGTATTTAAGTCCCTTGCTATAATTCTGTTTTTGTCAGTTTTCCTCTTTAGTTCTATTAGTATTTTATTTATATATTTTGGTGCTCCCAGGTTGGGTGCATAAATATTAATAAATATTATGTCTTTTGGATGTATTGTCTCCTTTATCATAAAATGTCCATCTTTGTCTCTTGTTACCATTTTTATCTTGAAATCTATTTTGCCTGATATAATTACAGCTACAGCTGCTTTTCTCTGGATTCCATTTACTTGGAGTATCATTTTCTCTTCACTTTGAGTCTGTGTTTGTCCTGGAGGCAGCATATAGTTGGGTTTTGTTTTTTGATCCATTCTTCCACTCTGTGCCTTTTAATTGGTGATATCAGTTTATTTACACTTAGGGCAATTATTAATATATGAGGATTTCCTATAGCTATTTTACCTTCTGTTTTCTGGTAGCTCTGTGTCATCATTGTTTCTTTTCCCTTGTGTTTCTGTCTGTCATTTTAGTTTGGTGGTATTTTATGATTGTTTCTTCTGCTTCCTCTTTTCTTATGTATTGTGTCTCAGTTATAGATTGGATTTTTGTTGTTACTATTAGGTGTCTACAAAAGAAAGTTTATATGTACAGTATTCCTTTTTCTTCTGATTGCATCTTGTTTCCATTCACCTGTGCAAATTCAGTCCTTTTTCCCTTTCCCTTTCTATGTTTTTGTTGTCACAAACTATCCCTTTTTATGTTGTACGTTGTACATTCATTTACAAATTGCAGTAGTTATTGTCTTCTTATTTAATGTTTTATCTCCTTTAACCAATATGCTAAATATATCTAAGCATTTGATACCCTAATTTAAAAACAGGTTTCAATTTCCTGCTTCTGTCTATTAGTCATTTTATTCATAGTTTTGTACCCTTTTGTCTTTTTGTTTCTGGTAGAAGAGTATCTTTTAGCATTTCTTGTAATGCAAGTTTTGTGGTGAATATATTCTTTTAGCTTCCATATGTCTTAAAAAGCCTTCATTTCTCCTTCATATCTAAAGGATAACTTTGCTGGGTATATTATTCTTGGCTAATGGTTTCTCTCTTTTAATAATTTGAATATTTGATTCTATTCTCTCCTAGCTTGTAGGATTTCTGCTGAAAAATCTGATAATAATTTAATGGTGTTCCCTGTATAGGTTACTATCTCTTTTCCATGGTTGACTTGAGAATTCTTTGTAATTACTTTTTGACAGTGTTAATATATAATGTGCCTTGGAGAAAGGCTTTTTGGGTTGAGATAATTAGGTGTTCCGGTTTCTTCTTGGAGATGAGGATCCAGTTCTTTCCATAGGTTTAGGAAGTTCTTATTGATTATTTATTTGAATAAGGTCTTTGTTCTCTTCTTTTACTCTTCTCCTTCTGATATATTCATTATTCTTATATTGTTCTTTGTAATGGAGTCAGATAGTTCTCCTAGAGTTTTTTCTTTTCTTCTCAATTCTCTCTCTTCTTCCACCTGAATCATTTCAATATTTCTATCTTCTATGTCACTAATTCTTTTCTCCACCTGGTCTGCTCTATTGCCTAAGCTTAGTAGTTCATTCTTGATCTCATTTATTGAGTTCTTCAGCTCCAGAATTTCTATTTGGTTCTGTTTTAAAGTTTCAATCTCTTTGGTAAAGTACTCATTTTATTCATTGATTTTGTTTCAGAGTCCATTAAACTGCTTATCTGTGTTTTCCTGCATCTTGTTGAGTTTTTTTCCAAACTGCAATAATCTTGAATTCTCTGTCATTTTAATCAGTCTTCCATGTCTTTAAGTTTATTTTCTGGATATTTTTTTCATTTTCTTTCTGAATTCTCTGGTTTCCTCGGTTATTGATTGTGCTTGATGGATTATTTCTCTGCCTGGGCATTTGTGGGAATGAAAGTATTTGCCATGTCAACGTGTAGTAGGTTGATTTGTAAAGGTCTTCCTTTTGTTTTCCAGTAGGTAGTGCTGAATTACAAAATTTTATTTTCTCTGACCTGCACTTCTAGAGCTTCCAGGATATCTGTGGACTGGTGTTTCCTCAGTGATGGAAAATACCTGCTATTCCTAAGGAGGTGAGCATCCTCTTTATGACCTGGTTGCCTTGGTTTCAGGATACCACTCTGTGGATTGGAAGTGGCTGGCTATGTATGTTCTGTGTGTTCCTGGTGTTGCCTTCCTATAGCCAGAAGCTGCTGTCTGAATTGACCGAGTTGCCTCTACCAGGCTGGGATGAGTGGGGAAGGGGTGAGAAGGCATAAGTGGGTTTGTGTATCCACAGCTCTGTTCTCTCCAGTGGGTTTAGTTGTTATGAGTACAGACCCCTTAGGATGTAAAGTTATTTTTCAGCCCTTTAACCACCTGCTGAGGGATGATTTTACCGCCAAGCAGGCCACAGGAGGATGTGGTGGGCATGGTCCTGCAGAATTCTTTGCCAATTTGCTGCTGGGTTGTGGAATGTTGTGACCCTTTACACTGCTGCTGTGCTCCTGAACCTGGGTCCAGCCTCAATGTATGCCAGACACCCAGGCCCAGTTGCTGTCTCTGCTACTCTGATTTGCCCAATGGGTGTTACAGCCTGACCCTTCACTGCTATTGGATACATTGGGGCAACAAGATGTGTGTTGCTTCTGTCTTTGTTCTTCCCCCATGCTTTATCATCTACATTGTTCACTCATAGGCCCACCTTCAGATGCCTCAGTGCATGGATCTCTAAGATATGTTTGTGTGTTAAGCAGGGAATATTTTGTTGAATTATAGCTGTGCGACTTGTTATAACTTCAAAAGGGAAGACTTTAAGGTCCTCTCATGCTGCCATGCTGTTGATGTCACTGGAATTAGGATGCTTTTAAATGGATTATTTTTAGAAAGAAAAAAGAAAAGGAGAAAGATATAAAATAAAGAATGGAAGAATAAAAGAAAGGAAAAGGAAGTGGTAGGAAATTATTTTATAGAATGAAATATTTGTTTTAATATGTTTTTGCTTGACTGCAACAAATAGCATTGTAAAATACTAACTGCCATATTTGCCAAGCGACTTTGAAAACCTGGAATACAATCAGGGGTTAGTGATCTGGATGTCATACTCTTGAATTTCTGTCCTTAATTGCCTTAGAACTATATATTATTTAAATCCAGCAATGTAGTTCAGTAGCCATGCCCCTGTGGATGGTTAAACCTAAAAGAATAAAATAATCTCCACACCTGAAAATTGTTGGTAAACTTTAAGGGAGGATAAAATCATCCAGTTTTACTCATAGTATGGCTTTTATTTCATTTACTTGATCATTCTTTCTGTGATTAATTACATTAAGCAGTACCAGTTCAGTATTCCCCAAGACATAAATATGCATCATATAACAAAAAGTGCTCTGACTATAGGAATATTTTGAAACTTTTGACTAAGCAAGCTCAAACTTTATTTACTGCTTTATTTATAATGTCATTTACTCTACTAATCTATACAGTGACACTCTAAGAAAGGGATGTGGTTTGTAGCATTTTCTATACATATGACCATGGAACACATATTCTCTGGACAGTTTCTTAAGTCTGGATTGGAGAATCACTTCTCTAGTCCAGTCTTAACAAGATTTCTAGTTTGTTTACACTGTAGTTAATTATTCAGTACCCCTTGATTATTTAATTTACATGTTTTCTTCATACTTTGTTGGTATTTATCATTTCCATCTTATATCTTATCATGAGTTCTTTTAAATTCCTTGAATATAGAACTGCCAAATACAATTGAATTTTATTAGAATCCAAAATCTAATTTTACCTTGACTTGACTTTATTGTATTGCCTTGTTTTTTGTTTTTTTTTTCTACCAGAGTCACTCTCCTCTGGGTAAGAGGTAGAAAGTGGCCAGGTTTGGCCAGGGATGATGGCAAGGGAATTTCAATCAAGGACAGCAGTTTTATGGTGCAGCAAGCACAATCCCAATTGACCACAAGGTTTTGATCTGTGGCCCAAGCTCTTAATAATTGTTGTCACCAATCATCCCTGTGATACTATATTCTAGTGCTAATAAGAATGCTTCTTAGATTGGAGTTTATGTAGATGAGGATACCCATATAATGAACATGGTTATTAATTAACTGGAAAGGAGCAAAAGGAAGGCCAACTTTTATAGGCCTGCCATTTGTGCAGCTTTGCCAGAAAGCTGCAATTTAGATGCATGCCCAATAAATTGGGGGTGAAATAGGGAAGGTACTTCCCTGTCAGTCACACCTGGTCATTGGCCAGAGTAGGTGCGGCCACTGCAAGTGTGGGAAGATTTGAAATACTTAAACTCCTAAGCAAAGTTCTGTCTCTCTAGCCTCTTGGTTTACATGGGACTCTTGTTGCAGGGGGCATGCTCTCTTGGCTCCCCTGCATTCGCCCACATGGCTCACAGCCATGTGTACCAAACACACAATTGACTAATGGCCTGCAACTAGCCTAGTACTAAACCGGACCCAGCTCCACCATGGAATGGAAACTGACTCTGCTTCTAGCTCCACTGAATCCTCAGCTGCACCTCTTCCAGGATTGGACTAAGGAAAAATGGGACTTTGCAAACCAAGGGGTATAACTCCATGCAAATAAAAATCACTCATCCTCCTGTGTGAGTCTCAGAAAATTCTTTTTCTCCAGATATTGTAAGGACCTGACCCCTAACACCCAGCGGGGAAGGGGATTCTCCACTTCCACTGGTGGATACTCCACTTTCACCAATAATAATGCCTCTCCAACTTCACCCCCAAAATGAGCAGAGACAATATTTAAAGAAATATCACATACAGAGCCTGAACTAACCTTGATTGCACCTAAGATGGAAAGGAGGGCCCTGAGCCAGGGAGTTCTCTTCTATAGTGAGAAGGATCTCAGCAGGTAGCTGATCAACTCACATACCTGAAAGCCTTTATCATCTCATTAGTTTCCAATTGTCTGTTCCTCCGTGCTCTCACACATCATTTAGCTAAAGCCTCAGCTGGTCTTTGTCAGCTCTCATCAGGAGATCTGCATCCTAGGGATATCAAATCGATTTTATATCACACTATAAGTCAAATTGCTAGTTTGCTTGGCCAGCATCTATGCCGTACTTTATAATAGCTGAAATTCAGCATTTCCAAAACTTGTGTTTTGAACATGCTGCCAGGTGAAGGCCCATAATGGACTAGGAAGACCAATTAATTAGGATACTGTTTCATCTGTCAGGACTGTTTAGCAATATCCAAGTTAGCAGCCATGTGTTGCTTCCAGGTGTATTGCTCAATTTCCAAACTTTCTTGTTGGTATTTTTAGAAGAGTTTAAAGCATCTGTCCTCAACCTTGGCTTCACATTAGAATCATCTAGGGAGCTTTTAAATATACTGATGCCTAGGCTCAACCTCCAAACATACTGATTTAATTGATTTGGGGTGAACCCTGTCCATTGGTATTGTTTAAAAATCTCCCCAGGTGATTCTGGTTTAAAAAAAGGTAGAAAACCAATGGTTTACAATAGCAGCAGTTGCTTGAATATTTATATTCTTCATAATGAGCTTCTGCTAGGTCAATTTAAAAAGTGTACCATAAAAAAAGAAATTAATATTTAATTGAGTGCTTTAGTCTCTTTCTAATGAATACATTTCTATACTATCTCTAGAAAATACATATTTGAATACTCTCTCTTTAGCCTGAACTACTTTTTTCCCTTGATATAACAAATTCTTTGTTAGCCTCAGAAGTGACATATAAACAGCTGCTGATTATTTATTGAGTGCCTACTATGAGTTAAGAGTCTATGAGAAAAATTAAAGTATTTAAAACATGCTATTAACCCCAAGGCATTTTATTTCTAAGAAGATATATTTATCTGAAATGATATGCCATAATAAAAGAGTTAAGTGATGCTTGTCAATTAGAAATAGAGACCAGTATTTACCAACATAACTAGCCAACAAACTGTTGAAATTATTGCCTTGAGGGTGAGACAGCCCTCAAAGGGATGAGGTGATAGATGTGAACTGGACTTATTGTGATCATTTCACATTATATATAAACTAAGGCCCAGTGCACAAAATTTGTGCACAGGAGGGGGGGGTCCCCTCATCCCAGCCTGCACCCTCTCCAATATGGGACCCCTCAGGGGATGTCCAACTGCCTAAACTGGCAGTTGGACATCCCTCTCACAATCCGGGACCACTGGCTCCTAACCGCTCGCCTGCTTGACTGTCTGATTGCCCCTAACTGCCCTCACTGCCAGCCTGATCACCCTTAACCACCTCTGCCTGCCAGCCTGATCACCTCTAACTGCCCCCCCTGTTGGCCTGGTTGCCCCCAACTAACCCCCGGCCTGGTTGCCCCTAACTGCCCCCCCTGCCAGCCTGGTCACCCCTTACTGCCTCCCCTGCTGAACTGGTCGCCCCTAACTACCCCCTGCCAGCCTGGTTGCCCCCAACTGCCCTCCCTGCTGACCTGGTTGCCCCACGCAGCCTGCTATTCAGTCATTTGGTCATCCCTCACTAATCCCCCTGCTGGCCTGGTTGCCCCATGCAGCCTGCTGTTCAGTCATTTGGTTGTCCCTCACTAACCCCCCTACCAGCCTTGTTGCCCCACACAGCCTGTGTTTGGTAGTCCATCCAGTTGTTTTGGTCATGACGACCCCTGGCGTTTTATATATTAGAGGACCGGTGCACAAAATTCATGCAATGGGGGGACGGAAGGGAGTCCCTGAGCCCGGCCTGCACCCGCTTGCAGTCCAGGACTCCTCAGAGGATGTCCACCTGCCGGCTTAGGGGATTGGGCCTAAGCCATCAGTCAGACATCCCTCTTGCAGTCCAGGACCCCTTACTCCTTACCATCCTAGTGCTCGCTGCTCCTTACTGTTCTGCTCACTGCTCCTTAGCACTGCCACTGAGGCAGGAGAGGCTCCCGCCACGATCGCTAGGCTTGCCAGCCAAGAGCCCAGCTTCTGGCTGAGTGGGGCTCCCCCTGTGGGAGGGCACTGACCACCAAGAGACAGCTCCTGCATTGAGCATCTGCCCCCTGGTGGTCAGTACGCATCACAGCGACTGGTCGTTCTGCCGTTCAGTCAATTTGCATATCAGGGTTTTATTATATAAGATAACAAATTATTACCGTGTTTCCCCGAAAATAAGACAGTGTCTTATATTAATTTTTGCCCCCAAAGACACGCTAGGTCTTATTTTCAGGGGATGTCTTATTTTTCCATGAAGAAGAATACAGTACACACTTATTGTTAAATGAAAATAAAGGAAATTTATTACCTGTATACGGTACGGTAGTACGGTAGTTGTCAACACAAACCAGACAAACTGTGAATCCTACAGTATCAAGAATTTACTCATTTATTCAATGACAATCATGTCATCATCTTCTGGGACATCATCATAACAATCCAACTCCTGAATTTCCTGGTGAATTTCTTGTGACTCCATTTCTTTCAGAATCAGTGGACCAAATCTCTCATGTTTAGCAATATCACTGTCTTTAAATGAGTACTTCTTGTCAAGGTAGCCTGCTCGCAGTGCATTTGCAATGCAACTGTCAGTGATTTTCTCCCATGAATTCTTCACCCAAGTCACAACTTCTTGCAGTTTAGGTTTCACAAAGTTTCCACGCTGATTTCTCTCCATTCTATTTTCAATGCAGTCATTAATTTCCATGGGCAAATTGTCTTTGAATGGCTTGTTTATTGCAATATCAAGAGTCTGGAGATAGGCCGTCATTCCTGCGGGAATCATCATCTGATCTATTTTTCTTTCGTGAAGAAATGTCTTCATGTCTTTAGCGTGGTGAGTGCTGGCTGCATCCCAGACTAGCAGACCTCTTTGGCTCCCTCGCATAACAAGCGGCAGCATTAAATCCACCCACTTCCTTATAACTGCTTGTGTGGCCCAGGCTTTTTCAGTTTCAAGAATAAAAACCCCCAAAACACGTTCAATCTTTTCCTTCTTGCCCTTAGAAATGATTAAAGGTGGGATTTTAGTGCCATCCAGACGAATTGCCAAAATACAGGAAACACATGCACTTTCGTAAGCAGTGGAGGGAATGTACGCTAAGGAGGCACCCCGCTGTTCAATTGTTGTTTGATATGATTGGCCCATAAACACTGCAGTTTCATCCATAGCAATCATGTTGGAAAGATTGTATTTAGAGAAGTCAGCATCATCAATAAAGGACTTGAATGCAAGTGCTCACTTAATAACTTGAGTATCTTCCAACCTAAACAATGTTGTAGATGTTCTTAATGACAGTTCACTTCGCTAAAGGAAATTATCCAGCCAGTGTTGTGATGCTTTGAAGTCTTTGGGGGCTATGTCAAACTGTGGTGCCATTGCAAGGGCAAATTCTTGAATCTGAGCCCTATTCACAACCAAAGCCTTTGCTCTCCTGTCAACAACCCATTCACAGATCAGGTCTTCCAGCTCGGAAAATAATGGTTGCCGACCTGATCCACACTTGCGCTTTTTAGCATTTCCCTTGTCCACTTGTTCAATGAGGTTACCATACTCTGCTCGCCATTTTCGGACCAATCAGATACTCAACATCTTCTCTTTGCAGAAAGCAGTAAGATTTTGGCCCCAAGAGTCTTCCACGATTCCTTTCTTGTACTCCACGGAGTAGCTTTTTCTTTTTGCGCTCATTTCTAGGGGTAAAAAAAAAAAGGAATTGGGGTATCAAGGTGGGGGGAGGGGGATCACTCAAAATGACACGGGGGGATCAGAAGGGGGAATCAAAATGGCACAGGAGAATCAGAGGGGGATTACCATTTTAGTAACCCCTTTTGATCCTCCTGTGTCATTTTGATTGTCCCCTCTGATCCTCTTGTGTCATTTTGATTGCCCCCTCTGATCCTCCTGTGTCATTTTAAGTGATCCCCCTCCCCCCACCCCTGTGCCACTGAACACCTTCACCGGACATCTCCCCTACCCCTTTATCAGACATTTACCCCCTGGGACCTGCCTGGGGACTGTCACTGGGCTTGCTGGGGCCTGGATCTGGGCTGGAGCAGGGTCTGCCACTGACTGAGAACCTTCAGTCATCATGAAGGCGGCCGCGAGCATCAGGTAGTGTCACCAGAGACAGACCAGCACTCACCACCTTTGCCGTGTCCCGTCCGCTCTAATCCTCCTGTTCTTCTACATGCATCTGTGAAAGTCTCCTCCTCTCTCCCGCCCCGCGCTCACCGCTCACTCCGACCTCCGCTCCGCCTCCACACAGCAGTGACGTCAGGACTCCATGTAACGTCACTGGTTGCTAGACGCCAGTCGGGGCGGCCCTAGCGACCAGTTTACGGTAAATTAATTTTCATTCTGAGACAGAGCCTGGGGGCCTTATTTTCAGGGATGCCTTATATTTCACTCAGAAGGAAACCTGTAAGTAGGTCTTATTTTCGGAGGATGTTTTATTTTCGGGGAAACACTGTATGTTGTATGCCTATAGTTAATATAATGTATGTTCATTATACCTGAAATAAATTGATTTCTAAGGTAATTTCTTAGAATTAATCTCTATCTTAATATGCCAATGTATGTGATAATAATTCTATGAACTTATCTACCATCTGCCTCCATTCATTGCTCCTTCATTGCTGTCCACAAGAAATGAAAGCAGATAGAAACTGATGGCAGAATATGAGCTGAAAATTTCAGAAGGAAAGGAGCCCAATAAAGAGAAACACTCTTGAAAACTAATTTTATAAGTCAACTATAAACTGAAAGTTTCTATCATTTAATTTCTAAAAGAAAAGCATACAAATATTTACTTACATTTATTTAAGTACTAATTAATCAGTGTAAGTACATAGAGGATCTTAGGTTTCAACAGCTGTTAGTTATAAGATAGTTCAGTTTATTATCTGTATTAAATTTCTAGAATATAAAGTGAAGTTAGTGGTCAGAGTAACACCAAGACATCAAAAAGGGAGTAATGAAATTGAACAAAGTTTCTAAAAAGTCCTTTGTTTTTATCAAGATAAATATGATGAAGCAATGAATGCCTGTCATTTCTACAGAGTTTATTGAAATGTTCACATAATTAATTCCCAGGTCATAAATTGTGATATTTGCTATTATTCTAATTTTCTGTATAAAGGACAATGCAGTGCATGGAAACAGAATATAAGGTATGAACAAACCGAGATCATTCATTTCACACAGTAATTATCCCTAAGGCAAGATCTCTGCTATGGCATCCCCTTTGCAGCAGAAGGGTCATTTTATCTTAAGGTTATGCCTACCTAATTTTCCCCATTTCCTGATGTTAACATCAATAACCCATGCTGGGATTAATACAGCATACCTTCCTAAAATAACCTTCTATTACAAGGTTGGATAGTTCTCAAAACCGCCTTCAATATCAATCTTAGGTAATGATGAAAACACAAGGTTAGAATGTATAGCTTTAATATGAATCTCTAAGATTCTTCTTCATAATAATATGGGATGATAATGACTCCAGGTAATGGGAGAATCTATAGCTTGCTATTGATTTCTTCAAACTACAGATAGAATATAAAACTCACAAATTAGGCAAACTCTTCATGGACAAATGGCATAGAACTCAGCTTAATTACTGTGCTTGGCGTATAAGTAAGCCTGCCTCAGGTAATGTATTGCTTTAAAATTTTACTTGACAGTGTTGTAGAAATGGTTTACTTTATCTAATCTGGATAATTATTTACTTTATGCCTATTTTGGGAAAGATATACTACCAATTATTCCTCATATATAAAAGTGTTTCATAAGCCATGCTACAATAGCAATATAGTACAGTGCAAATGAATCACATTTGAGGTAAACACATTTGGGCTCAAATCCTGGCAAACTTTAGAAAATGTAATTGTCTAAGTAATTAGAACCCATTTGTAAAGGGTTATAATGATATGTCTCTCACAGGATTAATGTGAGGATTCATTCAGTGAGATTACCTACATGAATCACCAAGCAGGTAATTGGTGCTCAAATATCTTGTTCTTTTTCAATCTCATTAGTAATACTCTGTGAATTGTTTGAAGAGGTAAATGTGTGTATGACTATTTTAAAAGCCATAATGATTTATAATTTAAGACTATTTTTTTTGAAATGCAGAAGCAGTCTAAAAACTTTGAAGTGAAATATGAATCGAATTCTTTTATATAATGTCAGTTAAAGTGAGAGAGCATCATATTCAAATGATGTTTATATAGAAAAATATATGCTATATCTGCTCTATGAAAAAATAATGAATACAAAAGTAGAAATACATTATATAAATATTGTATTTTCTATATCACATTCTATATATCATATATGCATTATATAAAGATTCCATATAATGTATTATATGCTGTTATAATTTTATATTATATACCAAATATACATTATGTATTTTATAATCATGAATATAAAATACTAAATATTATTATCCAATGTATGGCACATACTTTTATTACTGTATATTATATATAATAATTTATATTATTTTTATTATGACTTATAAGTTAACATATTGTCATATATTGTACATATTTATGATATATATTATATATTGCATGTTATACATACTACATTGTTTGTGTGGTTTTATATAGATGTGTATGTGTATGTAATCACTTATTACAGCTATTGCTCTTACTTTCCCTAATTAAAGAGGGATCCTTTATTGAATGAGAAAGTAGATTTTCAAAGATTTTTGTTATATAGTACTGTCATGTGTTTGGAAAAATAGGTTGAATGCTTTTTAGAACTGAAAAGAATTATCTCTATATATAAAAGCCTAATATGCAAATTGTCCCCTCAGGAGTTCAACTGGGAAACCAGGAGTTCTATCACTCATTATGACATGCGCTGACCACCAGGGGGCAGTGTAGAATGAAGGAAGGCCCCACCCGGCAGCCAGAAGGTCCCGATTGGTCCTGATTGATGGCCAGGTCTAGGGACCCTACCCGTGCATGAATTTTGTGCACCAGGCCTCTAGTCAGAATATAATGAAGAAAATTAAAATATATTCTAGTGATATATATTAAAAGTATTTTTATTATTTGAAAACAATATGGTTCTACTTTATATCTATCATTTATTTAATTTTTGGCTCCAATTACAAATTTTATACTTGGTTTTAAGCAGAAGTGATGGAATAAAATTGAGTCTGTCTATTGATCACAAAAATTTACCCTAGTTGATTGGAAGATTTTTCATGTTTGTATATCAGAAGTGATAACTCTGCTAGCTTCCTGTCTATTTGAATCATTTAAACATTACCAAGTACTCTCTGTGATTACAGAACATCTAGATAAATTTAGTATTGTGAACACAAACTTCATGTTCCTAAAGCAGTGTGTAGTGATAAGTTGCCCATATTTCTGCCTTATTCTTAATTTTTGAGCCATTAAAATAAATCATACTTTTTGGCATTATAATGCACAAACTTTATTTATAACTCTCAAATTCAATAAAAAAAACTTTCTCTTATGGCTTCAGCATTGTACTTGCAGGCTTTCAGAATGGGTCTGACTCTAGAAAGGGTCAAGTACCAGCTTTCTATACAAAAGGAAGACATTAATATGCATCTACAATGATAAATATAATCAAGCAAAATAAAGTTCCAAAACACTTCTTCTAAACTACTGTAATTATCAGCTCACAAAGTTTCTCCCCTGCATCTCTGCAAACTCACAGTACATAGGAGGGAGCAGAGTGAGCTGGGAGAAGTGCAGGCTGAGGAGTCAGATGACCAAGTTTTAAAATCTCATTGTGAAAAAATAAAATAAAATCTCATTGTGGTACTTATGAGTTGTGTGACCTTGAACAAGTTATATCATCTCCCTAAGCCTTGGGATGTATTTGTTTCTTTGTTCATTTTTTCCTGCTAAATTGAGATGATAATGACTACCTGTAACATTTTATAGGTGTAAAATATGTGTAAAATATATAGCACAGATCCAGGCCTGTAATCTGCAATGCATTCATTACTGTTAAACCCATGCTATTTTGCAATAGCCTTCAGACTGGTATCTTTGCTCCTACTGATCCTTAATAATCTATCCTTTGCTAACACTCCTTACTCTATAGTGTATTCTTAATAAACTTTTACCAAACAGTCACGATTTTTCTAATATTCTTACCCCAACACACTTGACGTTAAAGTACATGGGCCTGCTCATGTTTCTTTAATCCATAGGCAGCCATGGCCCATGCAATTCAGTTATAAATATTTAGAAATTGCCCAAAAGGAATTTATGAAAATGAACTCTATATATTAGCACTATGCTAGACACTGAGAATTGATAAAGATACATTAGCAAAAAATCCTACTTTAGGAACAGGGAGTGTTCTGTCTACGGAGGATAGTTTTTTTGTCTGTTTGTTTTGTTTTTGTTTTTTTTACTTAATTTTGTTTTTAACTTGGACTGTTTAGGACCAAAATCCAAGTATAGTTGAATAGTTTCAAAATATTGGTAATACTATAATTGTCCAGGTATCCAGTTTTATCTTAATAATATTAAAACCAAGAATGTATGGATAGTGTATGAACTTTAGTCTCTAAGCCAAAAAGCAAATGGAGTTTAACATTTATTTCACAGTGACAAGCCTTGTACAGCAGTAGCAATGATGAGCTTTTAGTACATAGTAATGTAAACAATATATGTATGAAGCTATTTGGGTTCATAATGATACTGTAAAATGAGATTAAGCTCTCCATTAAGCCATTCGCTCCATTTGGTCCCACAAACAAAAGAAATAAAAACAGAAAAATTAAAATTCACAGAGTTAATATCATCAACCATAAGATACACATACAATTTGGAACACTACAAAGGGTGTGTTATCTTGTTTGTAAGCATACACTGGTTTTAAATGTTTTCAAAAATTTCCATGTGTGACAATTATTTGTGTGCCATCCATGGCAGAGAGAAAAAGTCTCAGCACAGTGAGGAGGAAGCTTATATGTATACTAGAGGCCCAGTGCATGAAATTCATACACGGGTAGGGTGTCTAGTGGCTGCCAGCTGCTGGCTGCAGACGGGGCCTCCCTTCATTCCATGCTGCCCCCTGGTGGTCAGCATATGTCATAGTGAGCAATTGAACTCCTGGTCAGTCGAACTCCTGAGGGTATACTTTGCATATTCGGCTTTTATATATATAGATTATTTTGCATGTTGAGATAAATAAATTGAAAGGCCAGATTGGATTGACTCCTCACTCTTGCCAAAAAAAATTATAAAATGTATCCAGATTGCTCCAAATTAACAAGAAGATTTGTTGGAGATATTATATTGCCTTTCCATATACTGAGGCTGCCCTCTTAGCACCGCAACAGAAAAAGGAGGCGGCATAGAAATTGGGTTACAGTAGCTATTCAACTGGGTCCTGATTTCTGCCCATTTATTTGTCTTCCAAGTGCTCTGAAATCAGTTGAATGATTGATATGCCTTTTCTGCTAATGGAATTCTTTCCTAATTCTTTATTCTCCCCTGAACCATATAAAATCATTTTATAGTACCTTGGACATTGCCAAGTGCAGCTTTAGCTTTTACCACCTGTGGTTTCCAAACTCCATTAACTTAGGAAGCTTAAAGTATAAAAGAGAATCAGGCCTCTATCCCAACAAATTTAGCAATCTATAACAATTACTAAGGCAAACCTTTCAGACAAAGGGATTAAAAGTTGGAAGGGTCGCACAGCCAGCGTGGCTCAGTAGTTGAGCGTTGACCTATGAACTAGGAGGTCACGGTTCGATTCCTGGTCAGGGCACATGCCTGGGTTGCAGGCTCCATCCCCAGTGTGGGGCAAGCAGGAGGCAGCTGATCAAAGATTTTTCTCTCATCATGGATGTTTCTATCTCTCTATCCCTCTCCCTTTCCATCTCCCTTCCTCTCTGAAATCAATAAAAATATATTTTTTAAAAAACATGATAAAAGTCTGAAGGGTCATAACTGCCCATCTAGTCTAACCACCCAACAAAACTAGCATTTCTATTTATAGATCCCAGGAAGATGACAAAGCCACCAGTTATTGTACCCTTTCAGAGAGGACAAGTTAAGTTCTTCATTTCATTGTTGCATATCTTTAATTACTAGAAGATATTAGCTTATACTTAGCAGAAATTAGCCTTCCTATAACTTCTACTCTTTGGTATCCTCTTGTGTATCAAAGGATCATTTCATTACTCTATTTTATATCCTTGAGTGGACATATTTATAAAAAAAACAAACAAGGCCATGTGCATCAATATCTCAAATGTTTGGTGTCATGGAGTAATTTGGAGTCACATCAATATATATACACTAATTTTTAAGGAAATATTTTTATATCAAATAGAAATACAGTATCTTAAACAGAGTACTGTATTCTGAACATAATTTTTATTGTGCTCAGTGATTACAGGTAATCACCATTATTAAAAGAAATTATTGTGTTATGTTCTTTAGAGTCTGTGGGAGTTGGTAGTAAAATCTGTCCCTATACTACATGTTCACAGAATGTTTATGTTTAGCGTGATATATTTTCTCCCTGTACATTGTTTCCTATTGTTTCTTGGTATCCGATTATGTGATCTTGAGCCTGTCACTGGGCCTCCCTCAAGCTGAAATCTCTGTGCTTCTAATCTGATGTGACTTTAGAAAGGAGATAGCCAAACTCATTACAAAGGTCTAAAAGTGCCTCTGAGTGAGAGTTTTGCATAAATTAAATACATAAACTTAAATGCACACTGCATTGGACAGACTCTGAGGTGGCCCCCATGGCCCCTGTCCCAGGGTATTGAAGCTTTTGTGAATTCCCTTCCTCTTGCGTGTGAGTAGAACCTAAGACTTGCTTCTAAACAGAATATGGCAAAGGTGATAGAACGCCACTCCCTTAATTAGGCCACAGTAATGGCACTGTGAAGGGATTTTGTAGATGTAATTAAGGATGGTAAATTGGTTGATTTTGAGCTATCAAAAGGGAGACTATTTTGGATGGGACTGCCTTAATCAGGTAACATCCTTTTTAAAAATAGATTTTTATTGGTTTCAAAGAGAAAGAGAGAATGAGAGAGAGAGATAAAAACATCCATGATGAGAGAGAATCATTGATTGTCTGCCTTCTGCACGCCCCACACTGGGGATGGAGCCTGCAACCCAGGCATGTGCCCTGACTGGGAATCAAACTGTGACCTCCTGGTTCATAGGTCAACGCTGACAGCTATGAGAAAATGAGTTTTCCAACAACCTGAAAAATCTCGGAAGTGGATCTTTCCTCAACCCTGTGATGAAACCCAAGCCCTGGCCAACACCTTGAGTGCGGCCTTGTGAGACCATGAGCATAGGACACAGTGAAGCTATGTCCAGACTCTTATCTCACTGAAACTGTGAGTTAATAAATGGGTGTGGATTTAAGTTGCTAAGTTTTTAGTAATCCATTCAGCAATACATGCCATTTATTTTGTGTCTACAGAAAAACTTTTGATTAAGCTTATTTTCACTGATTAATAGTTAATATGCACATATATGTTGTAGAAATGAATGTATGTATGTTAAGTACCCTTTCATCTGTGGACAAAAAGGGGCCACATGCTAATCTGACTAACTCAGGAAAGGCCTGTGTGGTGGCCTTGCAAGCTCAAGAGATGTACAGTAACCACAAAGGATGGTCTGAAATTAAAAACTTTAATGAAAAAGCAGTTTATAGTGGGTAGTCATGTCCTAGGCCAGTATTGTCCCTGACAAAGATCAACTTCGATCTTTACTGAGCCTATTGACTTTTTGCATCTTAGGTAACTTACCTGTGGAATGTCAGGGCAACTTGTAACTTCCCCTTTTCCGGACCCCTCAGGGCACAGCCCTGCTGCCCTGTGGAGACCACAGATTCTCTCACGGTTATCACATTAATTGTTGACTGTTAACTATCCTGTACCCACCCATGTAAAGGAAGCATGTGTCTATCATTTTCCTCTCTATTCAATCCCAGAGGTTTCCCCTCTTTGCTTTCTCCCACCTCCCAAATCTATCACCCATGAATTTCATGTAACCCACTTAGGGTTCTCCCTTTAATGGTAATGTATAAAACAAGGTGAAAAACTGCCATTCTCAGGAGCACTATCTCAATACATTGAGATTCCGTTTCCCAGCAATTGTCGACATTTGCCAGTAAGCGGAATCTCAATGGATTGGGATAATGCTCCTGAGAATGGCAGTTTTTCACCTTGCATTATACATTACAATCAAAGGGGAACCCTAAGTGGGTTACGTGAATTCCATTGGTGATAGATGAGGGATGTGGGAGAAAGCAAAGAGGGGAAACCTCTGGGATTGGATAAAAAGTACAATTATAGACACATGCTTCTTTTACACAGGTGGGTGCAGGATAGTTAAGTCAACAATTAGCGTGATAATAATAACAATGAGGGGCTCTATGGTATCTGTTCTGGTGTCCAAGGCATTTGGCTGTGCCCGGAAGGGTCCAGAAAAAAGGGAAATTACAAGTTACCCTGACACATCATAGATGCAAGAAGAAAATAGTCTCAGTTAAGGTAAAGATTGATCTTGTCAGGGAAGATATCGGCCTAGGATGTGACTACAACCAAACTGCTTGTAGTTAAAGTTTAATTTCAGACCATCCTTTGAGGTTACTTGAAGTCTTTGAGCTTGCAAGGCCGCCACCCAGGCCTTCCCTGAGCTTGTCAGGCTAGCATGTGGACCCTTTTGTCCACACCTCTGCCTTTTGTTAGTCCCATTTGTGTTCTTTTCCTGTGGAATGTTCAAGTGAAGAGAGTCTGTATCTGTTAAAACTTTGTCCATTCTCAATTTAATATTTTGGTAACAGTGCATGTGGGGGAGCGAAAGGGAATTAGTAGCAACATTGAGAAGAAAGAAAAAGAACTTCCTTAAGTATTCTAAATTCAGTTCCAGAAAGTTATGGTCCACACCTGGCTTTTATTTTCCAATAAATTTTTACACTAAATGGAACTCCAAATTAATGGATTTCAGACAGCAGTTTACAAGGAGAGGATAACCTGTGTTTCTTTAAATCATATTTTCCCGGGGCTTAAATGGTATCAGAATAACAGTAACTACTCATATCTCTAAAACCCTTGCCACAACTTGCTCCAGCCTGCTACAAATTCCACTGTCTGCCCCTATCCCAAGTTATATATGGGAGTTCCATGAAGCTGTTTTACGTGACACCATCAAATGCTCTTGCGGCAACTTGAGAATCTTCTAAGTCCTTCCCTTCTTTCTTTAATGGCATCTCACCCTAGGCCCAATAAGCCTATTGTGTTATTTGAAAATATAAGCCACAGTTACCACTGTCATCTCCTAATGCTGGTGCTGATACCAATCAATGCGATCTGCAATTGGCATTGTGTCAATGACACAATGAGGTGTGTGTGACGTGGCGCCCTGCCTTAGAACTCAAATTCTGATCCATGAAGGTTGGCTAAAGCCTCATCCCCCATAGCATTAACATGACCTAGGAGCATGGGAGAAATGCAGAATCTCAAGCCATATTCTGGACCCCCCAGACTCAGAACCCAAATGTTAACATGATTTGTTTGCATCTTGAAGTCTGGGCTAAAGGCCCAATACCTGAGACAGATACATTGGCATCCTCTATAGCTGTCATTAATATGTAAGCTCCTCCTGCAACCTGTATTCCTCCTACTCCGTTAGATCATCCTTACATCTTCCCGAATTTTATAGACTACCCTTTTGAAAAAGGACTTGCATTTCATTTTTCACTATGCAAGGTTATACTAGAAGCTATTGAATTTTTCACTAGAAACTGCCCATTTTATATTGTATGCAATATAAAATTGGACCTATTACCTCCCATTCTAATTGCAAAACCACTTTTTATCTCTCTTTAAATCCCTATTAATAAGATTTAAAATATGCATACCTTTTAATCTGGCAATTATATTTCAGGGAATTTATCCTAAAGATTTGCTCACACAAGTGCAAAATGATAGACATTATAGGATGTTCACTGTAGTACACTGATAATAGTACTGACAACTATGTAAATGTCAATCTATCAGGAAATGGTTAAAATAATTATATATCTATACTAGCGGCCTGGTGCACGAATTCATGCACTTTGAAAGGAAATTAATTAGAAGAAATATTTTAATATTGCTATTTGCCCTTTCTCTATAATAGAAGTGTCAACCAAATTCATGATCAACAATGACAGATTGAAATACACCTGTGCGATTGACACCAGCGAGAGCTTTATATGTATTGCACATGCGCGAGTCAACTTAGCCTTTTATACCAGTATATATAGAATAAACTTGCTTAATTAGACCTGCTTTCTGATTTAGCTAAACTTTTTCCAGCCCAGTGAAGCACCCTAACTTCTCTTTCAGGTAATTGTCAGCAACACAGCAGTAAATATCAACACAAAGCAGATTATTATTGTAGGCCACGCAGGGAGAATAAAGGGTAAATTATTTAACTGCAGCAGTGTTTGACTATATTCTGCGCAGTGAGAAAACCTGAAGTCATTTTCAAGGTCCACCATTTCTTACTTCTTTTCAGTCAGGTCAAGTTTCTAAGCTTTCTAAATCTCTACTTTCTGGCTAATGAAAAGAATATAGGATTCCACCGAGTCTTCTATCTACCTACTCCAGGACTTCTGTGAGGATCAAATGAGATGAGGCATGGGAGCTTCACAGACATTTTGTTACAGTGTAAAATGTTTCCACCTGGCTATAAAGCAAGTTATGTTCCAGGTCTGAAGAAACTCCAAAGAGGCTAGTCGCTAGGGAGAGGAAGCTGGGCTTTGCTACGTGACGTCATTACCCAGCCCCCACAGCCACCATTTCCATGCTGGGCTGTGGGCCACATTTTGTGCCATGGGGTCTTGGCAGCATTGGCTGCGATTTGGTGGGGTGTCGCTCCACGGTGGTGGTGGGGCCTGTGTCCCACTTGGGGGAAGCCAAGTGTTGCTTTGTGGGTGCCAGGTCCGTGGTGCCATTTCTCTGTAAATGGCCAGTGAGCATCATGACAGCTCCTGAGTTGAGCACCTGCCCCCTGGTGGAGAGTGCACGTCATAGCGACTGGTCAGACACTTAGCATATTTGCCTTTTATATATATATAGATAATCTTTGCCTTTACAAAGTATGAATAAAATCTGCATGTGCCTGGTAAGTAGTTTAATAAATATTTAAGCATACAAACCAAGCTATAAAATTATATTTTATATGCTATCATTTAAATAAGGTATATATCTACATGTGTGTATATCTATATAGCTGTATAGATATATAGGTATAGATGTATGCTGTATAGTTGTGATGGTATATTGGCTTATCTCACCTCATTATATACTCTCTTGCTCCTACCTGTCTCTCTTGTGGAGGCTGTAAAAGATAAAACTTGATTTCTCAGACTCTCTTATAGCTATGGTTGAGCATATAAAACTGTTATGGCTAATGATCTATAATCAGAAGTCTACCATTGCTGCCTCTTCTCCTGTTGTACCCTGCCTGGAGTGCCACTGTGAAGTCTGGACATGCACCAGCCATTTAGAGATCAGGAGAATGGAAGCATGAGGACTAGAACCAACACAATAGGGTAAGAAAAAGAATGTGTTTGAGTCTCTCATGGTATCCTAGGGCAGTGGCCGGCAAACTCATTAGTCAACAGAGCCAAATATCAACAGTACAACGATTGAAATTTCTTTTGAGAGCCAAAATTTTTAAATGTAAACTTCTTCTAATGCCACTTCTTCAAAATAGACTCACCCAGGCTGTGGTATTTTGTGGAAGAGCCACACTCAAGGGGCCAAAGAGCTGCATGTGGCTCTCGAGCTGCAGTTTGCCGACCATGGCCCTAGGGCAACAAAACCAGCACTGGAATACCTACTTCTGTGTTTTTTTATGATGAAAAATAATTAAATCCCTGGATATTTAAGCCACCATATAGGGGGGTTTTTTGGTTGTTGTTATTATTATTAGTATTGATACAACTGTCAATGCTAGAGAGTGAGATGAGAGGCAGAGGCAGAATTTTTATTTAAAACTAGAGGCCTAGTGCACGAAATTCATGCATGGGGGGGGGGGTTCCCCTCAGCCCAGCTTGCACCCTCTCCAATCCAGGACTCCTCAGGGGATGTCCGACTGCCAGTTTAGGCCCGATCCTGGGGATTGGGCCTAAACTGGCAGTCAGACACACCTCTCACAATCCGGGACCACTGGTTCCTAACTACTCACCTGCCTGCCTGCCTGACCACCCCTAACTGCCCCCCCCTGCTGGCCTGAGAACCCCAACTGCCCCCGCTCTGCTGGCCTAATCACACCAAACTGCCCCTCCCCCACTGGCCTGGTCACCCTTAACTGCCCCCTCACCAACCTGGTCACCCCATACTGCACCCCCTGCCAGCCTGGTCACCCCCAACTTCCCCCCCCACCAGCCTGGTCACCCCATACTGCCCCCCCTGCCAACCTGGTCGCCCCCAACTGCCCCCCCTGTGGGCCTGGTCGCCCCACACAGCCTGCTGCTCAGTCATTTGGACGCCCCTCAGTAACCCTCCTGCCGGGCCTGCTCACCCCATGCAGCCTGTTTGGTCATCCGTTTGGTTGCCATGATTGCTTAGGCTTTTATATATATAGATTTTTACTCTTTGTGACATTTGAATTCTGTAGTCTAAGAAATGACACACAAACATCACAAACTGATTTTAAAATGCAACTTAAGTCAATGAGTTTTATGCATAGTTGTTTCAAGTCTTGGCTTTTAAGAGAACTATTTTCCCTCACAAAATTGTTTGTGGTATTTATAATATTACTAATAACAGAAATAATTCAGTGTGTCATGTCATAGCAGAGTGGTTGTTAAAAGGACAAAAATAATTACATTAGTGATTATACAGCTTAATTGATAAATAGTTACTCTCCTACAGAGAGGAAGTAATTTCTCTTCTCTTGTTTTAAAAAAGATTAGTTAACTACCCCTAATGATAGGGATAGGGTCTCATAGAGTTGAATGATAATGTCCTTTACCTATTTTTCTTCTTCCTTTTGTTATTGTTGTCAGTATTACAGATGTCCCCTATTTACTCCCTTTTTTGCCCCTCTCCACCCAGTCCCCGCCCCACCCTAGGCCTTCCCCACAATATTTCTGTGTCCATTGGTTATGCGTATATGCATATATGATCTTTGGTTAACCTCTTCCCACCCCCTACAGCCCACTCCCCACTGAGATCTGTTATTCTGTTCCCTGCATCCATACCTCTGTACCTATTTTGTTCATCCACATATTTTGTTCATTAGACTCCACAGCTATGTGAGCTCATGTGATATTTATCATTCTCTAACTGTTAATTATACTTAGCATAATAGTCTCCAGGTACATCCATGCTGTTGCAAATGGTAAGAGCCCCTTTTTAAAAGCCACAAAGTATTCCATTGTGTAAATGTACCACAGCTTTTATATCTACTCATCTACTGATGGGCACATGGGCTGTTTCCAGATCTTAGCTACCATAAGTAACACTGCTATAAACATAAGGGTGCATACATTCTTTGTGATTGGTGTTTCAGGATTCTAGGATATATTCCCAAAAGTGAGATGGCTGGGTCAAAATGCAGTTCCATTTTAATTGTTTGAGGAACCTCCATATGTTTTCCACAGTGGCTGCACCAGTCTGCATTCCCATCAGCAGTGAACTAGGGTTCCATTTCCTTCACATCCTTGCCAGCACTTTTTGTTTATTGATGTGTTGATGGTAGCCATTCTAACAGGTGTAAGGTGATATCTAATTGTGGTTTTAATTTGCATCTCTCTAATGATTAGTGACCTTGAGCATTCTTTCATATGTCTCTTGGCCATCTGTATGTCCTTTTGCCTGTCTGGTTCCCAGACAAAAGGTCCCCTGGGAGACACAGTCTGAAAAGTCAAGTTCTGTGTGGCTCTCTTATCTACCTGCATGGCTAAAGTCAGCAGGATGGGGTAGCTAAGTGATTCAACTGGTAGAGTAGGAGGGAGGGGAGACAAGTCATCTCTCCAAAGCCACACAGTTTAGTCATTATCTGGGTCTCTACCAAAAGCCTCCTCAGAAAAAATAGGACCCCTTAAAGTCACTGCTGGGTGTAGCCAGAAAACCCCTCTGCAGGACCCGGGTATGGTAGCTTGGCCTCACCAGCAGTCAGAGTCTGAACCATGCACTCCCCAGGCTGGCGCTGTAACAATAGGAGTGATCATCCCTGGGAGAGGGTCTCCCAGGCAGACTGAAACCCCACAATTTTCACCACCAGATGCTACACAGGCTCCTCTTCTGGTCTGGTGCTCTGGGTTGGGGATCCCTGCATGGGGTTGAGACCCCATGCTCCTAGGGGGATGGAGTTTCCAGCCATGATATCCCTTTGCTTTTCAGCTGCTGCAGCATCTGATTGCAGGGACTGTCCCTTTGTCTCTACCCTTCTTACCAGTCTCTATGTGGCTTCTTCTGTAAATCCTTGGTTATTATATTTCAGTTCAGGTAGCCTTCAGTTGCTTATTCAGGTTGACTGCTATGTCATTTTAGCTTTAAATCCAGTTTGGGGCTGGGAGCAGTTAGGTGTATCCCCTCATTTTCAACAATATAAATGGAACTGGAGGACCGTATGCTACATGAAATAAGCCCAAAACAAAACAAAACAAACACCTCCATACCTACGTGATCTCACTTATGTGTGTAAGCTAATAAGAGTCAAATACATAGAAGCAGAGAGTAGAATGATGGTTACTAAGGTTGGGGAGGTGCAGGAAATGGAGAGATATTGGTCAAAGGGTACAAAGTTGTAATTATATAAGATAAATAAGTCTAGAGCATGGTGACTGCAGTTAATAATACTGTATTGAACACTGAAATTTTGCTGAGAGTAGATTTCAGGTACTCTCAACGTAAAAAAACACTAACTACTTGAGGAGATGATATGTCAATTACCTTGATTGTAGTAATCATGTCACTATGTATATCATATCATCATGTTGTACACCTTAAAAATATACAAGTTTGCCCTAGCCAGTGTGGCTCAGTTGGTCATCCCATACACCAAAAGGTGGCAGGTTCAATTCCTGGCCAGGGCACGTATCTAGGTTGCAGATTCTATCCCTGGTTGGGGCAAGTATAGGAGGCAACCAATCAATGTCTCTCTCTCTCTCTCTCAATAAAAATTATATATATATATATATATATATATATATATATATATATATATTTATACTTTTTAAAGATGAAAATAAGTCTTAAAAGTAGATTGCCATGTCCAATAAAGCATGCTTTTATTTTATTTCTAATTTTAGAATTTGTCATTAATTTTGTAGAATAAAGGTACCTATTGAGCTTTTGTGTGGATGCATAAAAATTTATAACATCAACTGTATTAATTTTCTATGTCTGCCATAATAAATTACCACAAACTTGTTGACTTAAAACTACATAAATGTATCCTTTCACAGTTCTGGAGGGTATAAATCTAAAATCACCTACACTGGGAAGAAATCAAGATGTTGACAGAGTCATACTCTCTCTGGAGGCTGTAGGGGAGAATCTGTACCTTGCCTATTCTGCTTTACATGGCTCCCAGAATTCCTTGGGCAGTTCTGGGCTTGCAGCTATATCCTACTCCAATCTCCGCTTCCATACTCACAATCTATCTTATCATTCTTCTGTGTCAAATTTCCCTCTTCCTTTCCTTACAAGGACAATTTTGATTGCATTTAAGTTTTATCTGGATAAACCAGGCTAATATCCACATCTCAATACCCTTGACTTAATCACATAGGCAAAAAACCCTCATTTTCTATATTTACAGGTTCCAGAAATTAAGACAATATCTTTAGGAGTTATTATTTAACCTACCACATCAGCCAACTTTAAATTATCAAACAATATTCTTTATCAATCTATCCATTGCACACTTACATCTCATCAATAGGATGGAGTTGGAGGCTACACACATTAAAATAGATATGGCTTTCATCAACTGAGGAGAAAAAAATATATAAATTCCATAAATAGAAACGCTTCATGGGAAAGACCTGATACTGAAGGTCAAATCATTATGAAATTAAACACCACAGTTAATTTGACTACTGAATCAGTGCCCACGAGACAGATTAACTGGAGTACACCCAAGAGCATACGCTTCTGAATTGCTAAATTAAGATCATCAACTTTTATCAAAATTCAGAAGTAAATAGGCAGTTTTTTTCACAGTTATAAAACCCAAAGTGACAAAATAGTTATTAGATGTAATTATCTATATATTAAAAGATGGCTATT
The DNA here is from genome assembly GCF_963455305.1 of Plecotus auritus. Classification (NCBI taxonomy): domain Eukaryota; kingdom Metazoa; phylum Chordata; class Mammalia; order Chiroptera; family Vespertilionidae; genus Plecotus; species Plecotus auritus. The sequence continues at coordinate 20,229,229 of NC_137784.1, forward strand.
TACATTCACCTTTTAGTGAGTCATATAATAATTCACCACAGACTTCCTTTAAATGATAAATTCCATTAATTTTATTCTTGGTCATTGTAGCAATACATTATTGACTTCCTATGAGAAATTATCACTGATAAACTTGGTGTCTCCTCCCGTGTTAAAAAAAAATGTTTTAAATTTTTTGTTTAGCCGAAACCGGTTTGGCTCAGTGGATAGAGCGTCAGCCTGCGGACTGTAAAGTCCCAGGTTCGATTCCGGTCAAGGGCACGTACCTTGGTTGCGGGCACATTCCCAGTGGGAGGTGTGCAGGAGGCAGCTGATCGATGTTTCTCTCTCATCGATGTTTCTAACTCTCTATTCCTCTCCCTTCCTCTCTGTAAAAAATCAATAAAATATATTTAAAAATATTTTTGTTTAAATTATATTTTTCTTAAGTATCAAGTTTTAATTTTAATATATTTTCAGCAAAATCATTAAAATATTTTCCACTGTCTTCTAAATTTTTAAACATAATGTTTGTATCCATATGTATAAATACAACTAATCTATTATGATTTTTATTGCTACTAGTTTATTAAATTTTTGTATAAAAATTAACCTTGCTTCGTAAAACTGGGAGATTAACACCTATTCTTTGGTATGCAATTTTTAATGATATCTGAATAACCTGTTTTTTCAAGATGAGTTGTTACTTGATATGATGCTCAGTGTTCTTTCAAATAATATTTTTAAAAATATATTTCTATTGATTTCAGAGAAGAAGGGAGAGGATGATAGAAACATCAATGATGAGAGAGAATCATTGAATGGCTGCCTCCTGCATGCCTCCTACTGGGGATCAAGCCCAAAATCTGGGCATGTGATCTGACCAGGAATTGAACCACAACTATCTCGTTCATAGGTCAATGCTCAAGCCACACTGGGCCGGGCTCAAATAATATATTTCTAATAAATTTTCTATAACTTCTATGACAACTGGCTCAAATAAATTTAATACTTTGTGTTCTGTTAAAAAATTATCCACCTCATTTTAGTTGTCAAACTGTCAGTTTTAGGTAACTTTTTTCTATTATTATTTTAAGCTCTCCAATATAACTAATGTTTCCCTTCATATAAATATCTTAATTAAGCTCATGAAATATTTATCTATTATATGTGATAAATACACAAATTGGAGTTCATCTTGCTAAAGCAGAAGGACCTGGATAAACCCCCAGGCTTTTAGATGATATCTCTGAAGTACTACATTCTAGAACTAATAGCAAAGCAGAAGACCAGCTCTCCCAAACTATGAAATCCAGACTCAAATAATCTCAGATCCATTATATCATGGTAATATACCCATATCTACCTTCTTGACAGAAAATCAAATCATCCGGGTAGAAAGATAACATTATCTAGGGTTTCTAGGAATTATTAAACATTATGTCTAGAATTTGATCAAAATTATGAGGTATGTATGCCATGCAAGGGAATACTTACTATTCATCAATAAAAAGAAATGAGCTATCAAGCAATTAGAAGACATGGAGGGAGTGACATTACCAAGAAGGAAAGGTAGGTTTTACTAGAATTAGTCCTTACAAAAAGAACAATTAACAACCATTCAATAACAAAACAACACTGAGAGGATCCTAGAACATGGGTGTGAGGCTGAAGCACCCCCTGCGCCACGTTGACCACATTTCCCCATCCCTCAAGCCAGTAAGAAAAATAGAACGTGGGAGGGCAACCAGCCCACCCCCAGATTGTGGGTCGTCTCATCATGGGAACCCCTATTCTGTTCTCACCCCATGGGTCCCGCAGGTGTATCTGCAGAGTGCAAACCCTGGAAATCTGACTGAGATAGAGAGGTGGGAGAAGCTTGCAACAACCGGAACTCAAATCTTGACAGACCAAGTTCGTACCTATAGTGCCCAAGAAGTAATCCCAACCAGCAGCTTCACTATCTACAGAGTAAAGTGGGTGTTGCACTCTAAATAAGAAACTTGTTGGGGTACAGCTCTGCCTGATTTGGTTCCTCAAATGAGGGTTTTTTCCAGCCCTAATGCCTGATTTGCCCACATTCAGGACAGGAGCTGAATTATAGCCCCATCCACTGTGGAGAGTGTCTCCCAGACACGTATGACCAGAGGAGCTGCAGGAACACCTGGTAGCTGTGTTGCCTAGCAACACTCAGCTGAGAGGTGGGTGGGCAGAACTGATCACCTCCTCAGCAAAGCCAGGAGCAGGCATGGAGAGATGCTCTGCCATACACAGACAGGAGGGTAATTCATGGCCAAGCCTGAGGGTAGCGCATGGCCTCCCACAATCACAGAGCCTGTTTGGGAAACAGAGGTGCCTAGAGTGGCCCCTCCACTTTCCATCCAGCCAAGGAAGCTGAGACATAGCTCACCATGCTGTGGCTAGCAGTCCCATCTGACCAAAAGGGCTGGTGAGAACCCCTGGAAGCTACTTTAAAGCTGCTTTAGAGCTGGTAATTCAGCTGCTTGCTATCCAAGTGAAGATCTTGGTTGGGATCTGCGGTTGCCTAGATTCTCTGGTCAGGATTGACTGTCTGGACTGGGTAATATATTCAGTAGTAGATGGCTGCCAATTAGCTTCCCTGCCCTGGCAGGGTGGTAGCAGGACAGGACGTAGGACCTATATGGCTTATTGATTATGGACCCAAATCAAGCAAGAATGTGTACTGAATTCCCTGGTGATGTGAGGCTACCAGTTTTGCCCTGCATTTGGGGAAAGCTAAGCTCTCTTTTCCAGTGCCACTGTAAGCAGGGCTCTTGGATGGGCTATGCAGCTTCCCATGTGCTCTTGTTAGTGTCCTTGGGTAGGGAACCAAGGCAGTAGTCCTATCCAACTGTTCTCAGCCAATGGCAACCCCACTCCCATTCCTGACTGCAAAGCTTGAAGAGTGGCCTTGCTCCAAAATGGACCATAGTGGCAAGCCCCACCTGCCCAAGGACATGACCAGCTGACACACCCAGAAATCTAAACAGCTGATGGTGCAGAGCTGTCTCTGCCAAAGCAAACCTGTAAAGTCTGGAAGAGGAACTCAATTACTCAAAGTACAGGTACCAATGTAAGAAATCAAGCATCAGCAAAAAAAAAGGGGGGAGCTAATTATGAAACCACTACAAAAGGAAATGAATCACTAATAACTGATATTAAGGAGATGGAGAAATATGAACTGTCAGATAAAGAATTTGGAATAATCATGAAAGAGGGGGGTCAATGGGAAAAGAAACAAAGGGGACATATGTAATACTTTCAACAATAAAGATAAATTTAAAAATTAATTTGTTAATTAATTAATAAAAAGTTCAGTGAACTCCAAGAAGAGACAACTAAACAAAATCAGGAAAACATTGCATGAATAAAATGAGAAGTTCAACAAAGCAATAGAAATCATAAAAAAAAAACACACCCAGAAAACATAGTTAAAAAATACAATAACTGAGCTGATGAATTCAATAAAGATTTCCAAAAGCAGACTTGACCATGCCAAATAAAGAATCAGCAAACTAGAGTATACGTCATTAGAAACTATGTAATCAGAGGAACAAACAAGAAAAATAATGAAAAGAAGTGTAGGAAGCATCTGAGACTTATTGAGGCTAAAATCTGAGGCAGAGAAGTAAAAGTACAAGGTTTAGAAATTCATTGAAGTTAAGTTGTTATCAACTTAAAATAGGGTGTTACAATTTTAAGATATTTTATGTAAACCTCATTATAACCACCGGGGATAAACCTATAGCAATTACACAAAATTACATGATAAAGAAGTTAAAGCATACTGATACCAAAAGACACCAAAACAAAAAAGACAGCAGGATGAGGAACAGGGACAAATGGATTGACAAACAACAAAACAAGTAACAAAATGGCAAAAGTCCTTATCTATCAATAATTATTTTAAGCATAAACAGATTAAAGTCTCCAATAAAAAGACATAGAATGGCTGAATGGATTTAAAAAAAAAAACCAAGATCCAAAAATGCAGCCATCATAAAAAAGACAATAGAAAACAAATGCCAGCATGGATGTGGAGAAAAGGGAACCCTTGTGCACTGTTGCTGGGAATGTAAATTGGTGCAACCACTATGGAAAACAGTATGGAGGATAATAAAAAAATTAAAAGTAGAACTACCATATGATCCAGCAATTCCACTTCTCAGAATACTAGTATAACCAAAGAAAATGAAAACACTACCTCAAAGAGTTACCAGCACATCCATGTTCATAGCAGCATTACTTATAATAGTCAAGACATGGAAACAACCTGATGGCCATTGATGAGTGAATGGATAAAGAAGTGGTTACACACACACACACACACACACACACACACACACACACACACACATGGTGGGGCCAAAGTAGGTTGAGAGTTATGAGTACATGAAACAGTTTACTCTTATATTATTACTTGTTAATTATTGTATTATTTTACATACAAACAACTAGAAACCTACTTTTGCTCCATCCTGAATATATAATACATATACATATACATATACATATACATATACATATACATATACATATACATATACTTACTGGAATATTATTCAATCATAAAAAATGAGGAAATCATATCGTTTGTGATGACATAGATAGACTTTGAAGGCATTATACTAAGTGAAATAAGTGTCAGACAGAGAAAGACAAATATCCTATGATCTCACTTATACCTGGAATCTAAAAAAATAAATGAATAAACAAAACAACAGAAGAAGACAACAGATACAGACAAAAAGCTGGTGGTTGCCAAAACGCAGAAGTTGGGGAATGTGAATAAAAAATAATAAAAGCCCAAAATTTTAAAACACCAAACTCATAAAAAGAGATCACATTTGTGGTTACCAGAGGTGGGTGTTGGGGGAGGGGATGAGGGGAGGAAGAAGTTGGTTAAAAGGTATAACTTCCAGTTATAACATAAATAAGTACTAGGAATGTAATATATAACAAAATGACTATAGTTGACACTATCCTATGATATATAGGAATTTTGTTATGAAAGTATATCCTAAGAGTTTTCATCACAAAAAGAATTTTTCTTTTTATTATATCTTTCTATCTTAGTGAGCTAATGTATGTTAGCTGAACATATTGTGGTAATCATTTCACAATATATGTAAGTCAAACCATGCTGTACACCTTAAACTTATGCAGTGAAGTATGTCAATTATTCATCAATAAAACTGGAAAAAAATGGAAGAATTTTAAATGCATATTGTTAAGGGATTTAAGTTAGTCTAAAAGGCCTCCTACTGTTTGATTCTAACTCTGGACATTCTGGAAATGGAAAGCTATTGGGACAGTAAAAATACTACTGGTTTGCGGAGGTTCAGGGGGGAGAGAGAGAGCATTGGGGATTCTTAGGGCAGTAAAATTATGATACTAGAGGCCTAGTGCACGAATTCATGCATGGGTGGGGTCCGTCGGCCTGGCCAGCAATCGGGGCTGATCGGGGCCATCTCACCCAGTCCTGATCAGGCTGATTGGGGCTGGCTGGCCAGGGGGAGGGACCACAGAAGGTTGGCTGGCTGCGGGAGGTTGGCTGTGGCAGCGCACTGACAACCAGGGGGCAGCTCCTGCATTGAGCGTCTGCCCTGGTGGTCAGTGCACATCATAGCGACCAGTTGAATGGTCGTTCAGTCAACAGGTCGTAACAGTTGCTTAGGCTTTTATATATATAGATTATAATGGTGGACACATGACATTATGCATTTGTCAAAACCCATGAAACTACACTACCCAAAGAGTAAACCCTAATGTAAACTATGGACTTTAATTATCAATAATGTTATCAATGTTGGTTCATCAATTTTAACAAATATACCACACCAAGGTAAGTTGTATTTAATAGGGTAAATTGTGTGTGGTATGGGAAGGGGAAGAGAGTATACATGGGAACTCTCTATACTTGCTGCTCAATTTTATAAATGTAAACTGCTCTAAAAAATAATCAATTAAAATAATTACCAAAGACAGGATCAAAGAAGTTAAAATGGAAAGATATAATATCAAAAAGTGAAATAGGTCCACAGATGATCTATTTCTCTCCACAGAGTTTTCAGACTTGAAAATAAATAGGATTAATATGTACAAGAAAATAGATGGAAAGATGGATAATTCTGCTAGATAATGGGGACCTATAAATTGAATTAAATGGAAATTATAAAACTACAAAAGAACAAAAATAACTGAAGAATAATATGTGTGGAATTAAGAGTAGATTATATATACAGCAGAGGAGGAAAATAATTAAATGAAGATAAATCAGTATAGAATATTTTGAGTAAGCTTCTTTAAGTCCTGAAAGTAGAGAACAGTTAAACTTATGTAACCTGCAAATATTTCCTCCAAAAAAAAGAAATAAATTTATTTTCAAAAGCAGTACAAGATTTTGGGGGGAGGACAGGGGTCAGCAGACCTTTATTAAAAAGATATGCTAAATTATATTCTTCAGGCAGAAGAAAATTATTTCAAGTGGAAGTATAGTAATGCAGAAAGAAATTAAGTCCTTAAGATAAGAAAGATAAAGGGGGATTTGAATACACATCATAATTTCAAAATATAAAATTGTATTTCTCTGTTGTATATAAAAAGCATATATGAGGTAAGCACTCCAAGGTTGGTAGGCAGCTCCATGTATCCAGAATCCTCTACCTTCCTACCCCATGACAACCAACACTTCACAAACTTTAAGTTGGATATATCAGCCCATTCATCACATCCACATTCCATCCAAGAGGGATGAAGAACATGCTTCTCCCTGGTTCTAATTGGAACGGGGCATGATTCTGTACTAATTGGAACAAACCATTTCTATTTATATTCCACTAGAGGCCCGGTGCACGAAATTCGTGCACTTGGTGGGTGGGTCCCTCAGCCTGGCCTGTGCTCTCTTGCAGTCCAGGAGCCCTGGGGGGATGTCCGACTGATGGCTTAGTGGGCCTAAGCTGTCAGTCAGACATCCTTAGCATTGCCACGGAGGTGGGAGAGGCTCCCACCACTGCCACTGCGCTCACCAGCCATGAGCCCGGCTTCTGGCTGAGCGGTACTCCCCCTGTGGGAGCGCACTGACCACCAGGGGGCAGCTCCTGCATTGAGTGTCTGCCCCCTGGTGGTCAGTACACATCATAGTGACTGGTCATTCCACCATTCGTTCATTTTCATATTAGCCTTTTATTATGTAGTATACGCTGTAGATGAGGCCCCCTTGAACCATAAGAAATGCAAAAAATTCACTGTTAACTCATTCTCGAATTGCCCCCACTTAAAATCAACATGGACTGGTTGTCTCCCCTGTGGGGCATGTGCTGCACCTTGGGAACCAGTGGGCTTGACACTTTTCCTCTCTGAGCTTCATTTCTGAATACATATGCATATACCATGGGAATTGTAATCTCTTCTCCGCCTACCTCACTGGGTGGTCATGAGGAGGTTCTGAGCTAATAAACTAGAAATGTTCCATCAAGTAAGTGATGTCTAAATGGGAAGGGATTGTTATTTTTAAACCCACGGGTACCCTGGCAGGTAGCAGGTGCTGATTAGGGGAGGAGGGCATGATTGTTTCCTGGGACTGTAGCTATGGAAGCTTTGTAGAGGGTTCCGCAGGCCCAGGAGTGGCGGGCTTTGGCCAGCAGCACTGTAGCAGTGGTTATCCTTGGAGGCGCTGGTGGGGGGCAGGGAGTTAGGTGGGCGCAAGGGGAGCAGCGAGGCCAAAGGGGGAGTAACTGTCAAACCTTCCTGCTTGGTGCCATTCTTTAAATTGTATGTGGCTGTTTCGCAGCTGTACCTGCTCAGGGTGGGGCTCCAATCTCCTGGAGCGGGGTGGGGGCTGAGCCATGGCGAGCCAGGCCGGCTAGGAGGGCGGCTTTAGCCATGCCCCCAGTGAGGTTCAGCATGCTTCCTCTGCGGAGACAGCGCTGCTGCTGTTGGGGGAAAGGGTCTGACCCTGGGGGGGCCCTGCTCGGGCCTGCCTCCACCGGGGTCTGGAGTTGTAGGGAGGAGAGGCTGCCGGGCCCCAGCAAAGGGGTCCCAGAAGCAGCAGACCATGGGCCGAAGGCCCCAGGTCCCTCGGGGGCACTGATGGGTGGTCGCTGGCGTGCTATTTTTGTGGGCGCCTCTGGCGGGGTGGAGGGGGAAGAGATCGGAGTCGGAGGTGCGGGCTGCAGCTACCCCTGAACCTGCATCTTCTCTCCCCCTGGGGGTGCGGGGGCTGGGGTAGGGTGTCCGTGCAGGGGGTTTGGAAGAGCTCCCCGTGGTCACTCCCTCTTCCTTCTTTGCAGTCCAGGCTCCTTTCAGGCACTCTTCTCAGACCCCTGGGAACTTGGCTCTGGTCGCTTGCCCCCTACATCAATATGCAAATTGGTCGTTATGGGGACACCGTCATGGACAAATTAGCATATTACCTCTTTATATGTATAGATTGTATAGCCACACTTGGCTGTTAAACAAGCTGGGAAATGCAGTCTTTATTTGGGCAGCCATGTACCCCCACTAAACATCAGGGGTTCTATTATTAAATTAGAAATTGAGATGGGCCCAGCCAGCATGGCTTAGTGGTTGAGCATTGACCTATGAACCATGAGGTCACAGTTCGATTCCGGTCAAGGGCACATGCCCAGGTTGCAGGCTCAATCCCCAGTGTGGGGAGTGCAGGAAGCAGCCAATCAATGATTGTCTCTCATCATTGATGTTTATATGTCTCTCTCCCTCTCCCTTCCTCTCTGAAATAAATTAAAATTTATTTAAAAAATAAAGAAATTGAGAAGGGGTTTATTTGGGGACCACAGAGCAGACTTGTAACCCAACTATCTATGAACAACTTTTTCTTATATAAAATTGTATCAACCTATGACCAAGAGAAAACACTCCAATGTACCATAGAATTACTGCATCTCAAAATAAGCTCTGTGGGTGATAACCATCTTCTCCCTGAGATTCATATATGTACTTATTTTCCAGACATGTTTTATGACCTCTGATTATTTAATATTACAACTAAAATGAAGCTCCCACTCAAAGAATGGAATATAGCAAAAACACACAGTGGTCACTGATTGGTAACCATTATTAAACCCTGCAGGGCAGGAACTGTGAAAATTCCATATTAGAGCAATGCAGTAATTGGAAGTCCCTCTGGTTGGGCCTTCTGTGAGGATGTTTGTTTTTTTTCTTTATTTTCCTCTGTGGTGCCTGTTTTTATCCTTTGGGAAGCTTTTTCTTTTCTTTTCTTTTTTTATTATCTTCCATGGCCACCTTTGAAGAATAGTGGAAGAACTTTTTGCAACCAGTTTCACGCTGGTTCAACTTCAGAGGACTGGTGATTGCTTTATAGGTGAAACAGTTACAGGATTTTGTAGTCCTAACTTGTATTTTGTGTTTGTTTTCTTTGGGATTTTATACGGTAAAAATCTTTACTTCAAAATATAATTGATTTCTGGCCTTTTTGCTACAGGCCAGTTCTGTATTTAGACATGTGTTTAAGCTCTAAGACTCTAGTCTTTCATTTACCGGGCCCTAAGTAATAAGCAACTGCTGTCTATCAGCTTGTGGCCATCTGAAACCCTAGACTCCGATGAGAAGGAAGTATCCTGAATCTCCTCCTTGATTAAATGTCCTCTGCCCCCTTTTGGCAGAATATCCTGCTAAATCTACCCCTTAGAAATGTCACTTAGATAGAAGGTGTGGACGAAAGGGGCCATATGCTGACTTGACAAGCTCAGGGGAGGCCTGCATGGCAGTCTTGCAAACTCAGAGACCTAAAGTAACCACAAAGGATGGTCCGAAATTAAACTTTAACTAAACGCAGTTATGGTGGGCAGTTACATCCTAGGCCAGTATCTTCACTGACAAGGTCAACCTTTACCTTAACTGAGCCTATCTGTCTTTTTGCATCTATGATAACATACCCTTGAAATGTCTGGGTAACTTGTAACTTCCCTTTTTCTGGAGCCCCTGGGGCACAACCAAATGTGGTGGGCACCAGGAGAGACACCACAAATTCCTTCATTGTCATGTTAATTGTTCCTTCACCCACCTAAGTATGTGTCCATCATTTTACTTTTTATCCAATCCTAGGGGTTTCCCACCGCTTTGCTTTCTCCTGCCTCTCTAGTCTATCACCAATGAATTTCATGTAACCCAACTATGTCCCTCCTTTGATTGAAATGTATAAATACAAATGTAACCCACCATTCTCCAGAGCATTATCTCAATTCCTTCAGGTTCTGCTTCCCAGCATATGTCCACAGTTTGGCTCAAATAAACTCACAAAAATTCTTTACAGGTTTCAATGTTATTTTTACATTAACAAAGGTTATTTTTCACACATATAAACAAATTCTGGAAATAAATAGGGCTTCAGAATGTTCAGGTATTCTAGCATTTTCTATCTTGTAACTCCATCAAACTCAATGTGTGGCTTCCAACTCATGATCTAAACTAACAGCTGAGCTCTAGCCATCTCAGATGCATCCCAGCCAGAATAGAGGACTTCACCGAAAATTTAACGTTTAAGTCAGATAGCCATTTAGGATTCTATTACTTTAAAAAGAAGAGAGAGAGGCCAACGGGCATTAGAAGAAAATGAGTACACTTTCTTTTTTTATTTTATTGTTTAAATTATTACATATAGTAGTACATATATCTCCTTTTTTTCCCCATTGACCTTCCCCCAGCCTCCCCTACCCCTGTCACATGCCCTCATCCCACCCCCCCCCAGTGTCTTGTGTCCACTGGTTGTGCTTATAGGCATGCAAACAAGTCCTTCGGTTGATCTCTTTCCCCCACTCCCCAACACTCCCCAGCCTTCCTGCTGTAATTTGATAGTCTGGTTGGTGCTTTACTGCCTCTGTATCTATCTTTTTGTTCACCAGGTTATAATGTTCTTCATTTTCCATAAATGAGTGAGATCATGTGGTATTTTTCTTTCATTGCCTAGCTTATTTCACTTAACATAATGCTCTCCAGGTCCATCCATGCTGCTGCAAATGGTAGGAATTCCTTCTTTTTTATAGCAGCATAGTATTCCATTGTGTAGATGTACCATAGTTTTCTAATCCACTCATCTGCTGATGGGCATTTAGGCTGTTTCCAAATCTTAGCTATGGTGAATTGTGCTGCTATGAATATAGGGGTGCATATATCCTTTCTGATTGGTGTTTCTAGTTTCTTGGGATATATTCCTAGAAGTGGGATTACTGGGTCAAATGGGAGTTCCATTTTTAGTTTTTTGGGGAAACTCCATACTGTTCTCCACAGTGGCTGCACCAGTCTGCATTCCCACCAGCAGTGCACAAGAGTTCCTTTTTCTCCACATCCTCGCCAGCACTTGTCCTTTGTTGATGATAGCCATTCTGACAGGTGTGAGATGGTACCGCATTGCCGTTTTGATTTGCATCTCTTGGATAATTAGTTACTTTGAGCATGTTTTCATATGTCTCTTGGCCTTCCTTCTGTCTTCTTTCGAAAAGTTTCTATTTAGGTCCATTGCCCATTTTTTTTGGATCATTTATCTTCCTTGTATTAAGTTGTGTGAGTTCCCTGTAAATGTTGGAGATTAAACCTTTATCAGTGATACCATTTGCAAATATGTTCTCCCATACAGTGGGTTTTCTTGTTGTTTTGTTGATGGTTTCTTTTGCTGTGCAAAAGCTTTTTATTTTGATGTAGTCCCATTTGTTTATTTTCTCTTTAGTTTCCATTGCCCTAGGAGCGGTATCGGTAAAGAAATTGCTTCAGCAAATGTCTGAGATTTCTCTGCCTGTGGATTCCTCTAGTATTTTTATGGTTTCCCATCTTATGTTTAAGGCCTTGATCCATTTTGAGTTTATTTTTGTGTATGGTGTAAGTTGGTGGTCTACTTTCATTTTTTTTTTTGCATGTATCTGTCCAATTTTCCCAACACCATTTATTGAAGAGACTGTCTTGACGCCATTGTATGTTCATGCCTCCTTTGTCAAATATTAATTGAGCATAGTGGTTTGGGTCAATATCTGGGTTCTCTATTCTATTCTGTAGGTCTATATGCCTGTTTTTGTGCCAGTACCAGGCTGTTTTGAGAACAGTGGCTTTATAATACAGCTTGAAATCTGGTATAGAGATCCCACCTACTTTGTTCTTCTTTCTCGGGATTTCCGTGGCTATTCGGGGTCTTTTTTATTCCAGATGAATTTTTTGAGAGTTCTTTCTAGGTCTGTGAAATATGCCATTGGTATTTTAATGGGGATTGCATTGAATCTATAGATTGCTTTGGGTAGTATGGACATTTTGATGATGTTGATTCTATCAATCCATGAACATGGTATGTTCTTTCATCTGTTTATGTCTTCCTCTATCTCTTTTTTCAGTGTCCTGTAGTTTTCCGCATATAGGTCTTTTACCTCCTTGGTTAAGTTTATTCCTAGGTATCTTAATTTTTTTTGGTGCGATGGTAAATGAGATTGCTTTTTTAGTCTCTCTTTCTGAAAGTTCACTATTGGTGTATAGAAATGCCATAGATTTCTTGGTGTTAATTTTGTATCCTGCTACATTGCCGAATTCATTTATTAAGTCTATTAGTTTTTTGATGGGGTCTTTAGGGTTTTTTATGTATAATATCATGTCATCTGTGAATAAGGACAGTTTTACTTCTTCTTTTCCAATTTGGGTGCTTTTTATTTCTTCTTCTTGTCTAATCGCAATGGCTAATACTTCCAGTACTATATTGAACAGGAGTGGTGAGAGTGGGCAACCCTGTCTTGTTCCTGTTCTTAGGGGAAATGGTTTTAGTTTTTGTTTAGGTTTTAGTTTTTGCCCATTGAGTATGATGTTGGCTGTGGGTTTGTCATATATGGCTTTTATTATGTTGAGGTATGATCCTTCTTTTCCCACCTTGCTGACAGTTTTTATCAAAAATGGGTGTTGGATTTTGTCAAATGCTTTTTCTGCATCAATTGATATGACTATGTGGTTTTTATCGCTCAATTTGTTTATGTGATGTATCACATTTATTGACTTGTGGATATTGTACCATCCTTGCATCCCCGGGATAAATCCTACTTGGTCATGCTGTATGATCTTTCTGATGTACTGCTGAATCCCATTTGCTAGAATTTTGTTGAGGATTTTGGCATCTACGTTCATGAGGGATATTGGCCTGTAATTCTCTTTCATTGTGCTGTCTTTATCTGGTTTTTGTATTAGGGTAATGCTGGCTTCATAGAATGAGCTTGGAAGTGTTCCTTCCTCTTGAATTTTTTGGAATAGTCTGAGGAGAATAGGTTTTACTTCTTCCTTGAATGTTTGGTAAAACTCCCCTGTGAAGCCGTCTGGCCCTCGGCTTTTGTTTGCTGGAAGCTTTTTGATGACTGCTTCAATTTCTTCCATAGCTATTGGCCTATTGAGATGTTTAGATTCTTCCTGATTGAGTTTTGGAAGGCTGTATTTTTCTAGGAATATGTCCATTTCCTCCCGGTTGTCCAGTTTGTTCGAATAGAGTTGTTCATAGTATTTTTAATAATCCTTTGTATTTTGGTGGGGTCTGTTGTTATTTCACCTCTTTCATTTCTGATTTTGTTTATTTGGGTCCTCTCTCTTTGCTTCTTGGTGAGCCTGGCTAAAGGTTCATCAATCTTGTTTATCCTTTCAAAGAACCAGCTCTTGGTTTTGTTGATCTTTTGTATTGTTTTTTTGGTCTCTATGTCGTTTATCTCCCCTCTGATCTTTATTATTTCCTTCTTTCTGGTTACACTGGCTTCTCTTTTTGCTCTTTTTCTAACTCTTTGAATTGTAGGGTTAGGTAATTTATTACCATTGTTTCTTGTTTTTTGCAATAGGCTTGTAGAGCTATGAACTTCCCTCTCAAGACTGCTATTGCTGTGTCCCATAGATTTTGGATTGTTGTGTTTTCATTGTCGTTTGTTGCCATGATATTTTTTATTTCTTCTTTATCTCTCTGGTAACCCTGTTATTGTTTAATAGCATGCCATTTAGTCTCCATGTGTTTGATTTTTTTGGATTGTTTTTATTGTAGTTGATTTCCAGTTTTATGCCATTGTGATCTGAGAAGATGCTTGATATGATTTCTATCTTCTTGAATTTGAAGAGACTTTGCCTTTGACCCAATATATGGTCTATCTTTAAAAATGGCCCATGTGCCCTTGAGAACAATGTATATTCTGTGGCTTTGGGGTGAAATGTTCTGAAGATGTCAATTAATTCCATCTGGTCTAGTGAGTCATTTAGGATTGATGTTTCTTTGCTGATTTTTTGTTTAGAGGATTTGTCCAATGGTGATAGTGGGGTATTAAAGTCCCCTACTATGATTGTATTGCTGTCAATTTCTCCCTTGATATCCTCCAGGAGTTTTTTTTATGTATTTGGGTGCTCCTGCATTGGGTGCATATATATTTACCAGAGTTATTTCTTCTTGTTGGATTGCTCCCTTTAGCATTACATAGTGGCCTTCCTTATCTCTTTTTATGTCCCTCATTTTAAGATCTAATTTGTCAGATATAAGTATTGCTACCCCAGCTTTTGTTTCATTTCCATTTGCCTGAAAAACCTTTTTCCATCCCTTCACCCTCAGTCTGTGTGTGTCTTTTTTTCTGAGGTGGGTTTCTTGTAGACATTAGATATATGGGTCATGTTTTGTTATCCAATCCGTTACTCTATGTCTTTTGATTAAGGCATTTAATCCATTTACATTTAAAGTTATTATTGATAGGTACTTGTTTGTTGCCATTTTTATTCTTTACCCCTGTGTTACTTCTTCACTTCCTATTTCTTTCTTTCTTTTTTTTTTTTTTTTTACAGCAGACCCTTTAGCATTTCTTGCATTGCTGGTTTGGTGGTAATAAACTCCCTTAGTCCTTTTTTGTCTGTGAAGCTCCTGATTCCACCTTCAATTTTGAATAATAGCCTTGCTGGGTATAGTATTCTTGGATTCAGTCCCTTGCTTTGCATCACTTTGCATATTTCATTCCATTCCCTTCTGGCCTGGTGTGTTTCTGTTGGGAAATCAGTTGATATTCTAATAGGAGATCCCTTGTAGGTAACCTTATGTCTCTCTCTTGGCAGCCTTTAAGATTCTTACTTTGTCATTGGTGTTCACCAATTTAATTATGATGTGCCTTGGTGTCAGTCTTTTGGGGTTCAACTTGTTTGGGACTCTATGTACTTCTTGGACTTGCATAGTTTTTTTCTTGCCAATATCAGGGAAGTTTTCTGTCATTATTTCTTCAAACAGGTTTTCTATTCCTTGCTTTTCTTCCTCTCCTTCTGGTACCTCTATTATGCGAATGTTGTTTCATTTTGTGTTGTCCCAAAGCTCCCTTAGGCTCTCCTCTTGCTTTTTAAGTCTTCTTTCCAGTTACTGCTGTGTTTGTGTGTTTTTTCCTACCTTGTCTTCTAATTCGCTGATGCGGTCCTCAGCCTCTTCTAGTCTACTGTTTAAACCTTCCATTGTGTTCTTTATTGCAGCTATGTCGTTCTTCATCTCCTCTTGGTTCCTTTTCATGTTGGTGATGTTCTCATTCAGCTCCTTATAGTTCTCATTGAGTTGTGTGTATTTGTCATCCAGCCGTTTAAACATCCTTATAACCATTACTCTGAATTCTTTCTCTGATATGCTGTTAGCCTTCATTTAACTCCCTTTCTGGTGATTCCTTTTTCTTTCCTTTGGGGATTGCTTTTTTGTCTTCCCATGTTTTGCTGTAACATTTTAATTGTAGGTCCGATTGGTTTGATACTCAGGTTCTTTTGGGGATGGTGCTACTGGTGTGATCTCTCAGGTCTCCTGGGCTTGGTAATCTAGTGTAGCTCCATACTTGAGCTATTTGGGTTCTCTTAATGTAGGCCTGTGAGCTGGAAAGGTACAACTGTGGTATCTAGAAGTCAGCTGCCGTAGAGGGGGGTGTCCAAATTTTTGCTGTCTTGCTCCCTTTATTGAAATTGCACGTGTCAATCGGGGACTCACAGTGGCACCCAGGAATCGTCTCTTGGGGTGATGGGTTTCAGGAGGCCTGCGCTCTGGAAAGGCATGACTGTGGTGTCCAGAGTTCTGTAGTTGTGGGGTGGGCAGACTCAGCTTTTGCTGCTGCACCTGTGGTGGATATGCGCATGCTCCCAGTGGAGGCTCACAGGGGCACCCGCAGTGCATTTGCCAGTGAGGGGTGCTGAAGTACTCTGAAGGGCCCTGGCACTGAAGCCGCATAATTGAGATGTCTGTGTGCAGGTATCTAGGATGAGTGAATTCAGAATTTCTACTGCCAGGGGGAGTGTGTACCTGTTTGTCCAAGATCACACCCAGCAAGGACTCACAGCAGCTCCCACAAGGGCCCTGTGGATAGATGGGCTCAGGATGCCTGCCCGTTGGAAAGGCGCGCTGGAAATGCGCACGCGGACTGGTGGTGCGTTTGGTGCAGAGCTCTGATGCACTTTGAGGGGCCCTAGTGTTGAAGTTAAGCAGCTGAGGTGTATGTGGGCAGTTATTCAGGCAGAGGAAATTCAGAATTTCTACTGCAGGGCAGCGCGTCCTTGTCTGTACAGAATCACACCCAGCAGGCAGCAGGGGCTCAAAGCAGCTCCCCAGAGGACCCTGTGGATATATGGGCTCAGTGTCCCTGCCCTTTGGAGATGTGTCTGTGGTGGTGAGTTTGCTGGCACAGAGCTCTGACGCACTTTGAGGGATCCTGGCGCTGAAGTTACACAGCTGGAGTGTCTGTGTGCAGTTATTCAGGCAGAGGAAATTCAGAATTTCTACTGCGGGGAGCAGTGTATCCCTTGTCTGTCCAAGATCACACCCAGCAAGGACTCACAGCAGCTCCCACAAGCGCCCTGTGGATAGATGGGCTCAGGGTGCCTGCCTGTTGGAAATGCATGCTGGAAATGTGCGCATGGACTGGCGGTGCATTAGGCACAGAGCTCTGATGCACTCTGAGGGGCCCTGGCGCTGAAGTTACACAGCTGGGGTGTCTGTGGGTAGTTATTCAGGCAGAGGAAATTCAGAATTTCTACTGTGGGGCAGCGCACCCTTGTCTGTACAGAATCACACCCAGCAGGGGCTCCCTGTGGCTCCCAGGCACTGCCTAAGGTGTGGTGTGCCCTGGATGCCTGCGAGGCTGGAAACATGCGAAAGTGATGTCTGGAGTTCTGCCACTGGGGAGGGGGAAGATGCACTTACTGCTGTGGGAGCAAGTGGTGCACCTTTGGAGGTGGAGGTCCCAGGGTCCGCAGGTCTGCAGCTGGGGTAGCAGGATTTTGGCTGGAGTGGCTGTTGGGTTGCGGACAGTGTCAAAGTCCTGTCTGGGTGGTGGTGCTGATGAGTTCCTAGAAAAGGCCGTTCTCCCCTTCAAGATGTTGTGGGCTCCATGCCCGAGTCCTGCACTCCAGGGAGTGCCTACAGAGGTGGTAGTCTCTCCTTGTCCAAGAGAGCTTGGTCTGCCAGCCCCTGCTGCTCCTGCGAGATTTAACTGTCCCTTACTCACTCACACACACCACACTCATCCACACACTCTCCTTTCATACCCTCACTCACTCACTTCCTCTCCCTCACCTCTGTCCTGCCAGCCGCCATCTTTTCTTCTCCAAAAATGAGTACTCTTTCCACAGTTATCATACACTCTAACTTTTGAATTTTTAAATTTTTTTAAAAATCTGCATTTAATTCTCCCTTGACACAGCTTCATCAATACTGTTTGTTTTTCTAATTTTTTATGCTTTTTAATTTTTTAACAAGGTTATTTATTCTTTATTTTTGAGCATTCTTTAACAATAAATGTATTAATGTATAAATGCAGCTTTTGCTCTTATCCATATACAGGGGTTGGCAAAAGTAGGCTTATAGTTGTTAAATACACGGAACACAGAGTTCAGTTTTCTATTATTATTTATACTATTATTTTCCATACAAACAGCTAGAAACCTACTTTTGCCAACCCCTGTATTTAGGTATGAAGTGTTCTCTTTTACACTGTTTTACAAGGAGTTATTTCCTATATGATTTGCTTTTTGATGAAATAGCTATCTAGTAGCATATGTATTTGCTTCAAAGATGCTAAGGATTTTAGTAAAATATTTTGCATAATTATGTCTACTTCTATTGATTTATTAAAATTAGTTAAGGTATTCTTTGAGGCAAAGGACAAGATTAAATTTCAAGTGATTCTAGGCACAATCAAACTACATATACCTTAAGTGGCATATGTAAGGCTCTGTGTGTATGCCTGCTTTTATATAAAATCAAGAGTTTGAAATATTTATTCTTTAATAACACAATTTACCTTTTTCAACAAGATCAAGCCAATCCTCAGAGAGCTGTGTTGACCTTAGCCATGAGAATTTTATTTTGCATCATGTATTTATTTCTAGCTCCATTATTTCTTACACATTATTTTGCAGATAAAAAATCTGTTGCACGATTGCTACCTTTATTTTTATGTAAAAAAGGCTTTTTACCTCCCTTGAAGGCTTTTAGGATTTTCTTATTATCTTTGCAGGACAACAATTTAATCAATATAACTCTTTGGCTTTTTAAAATTTAACTTTTATTTTGAGATAATTGTACATGTACATGCAGTTTTAAGAAATAATATAGATTTCTTGTACTCTTGATCCAATTTCACCCAGTAGGGGCAGCTTGCATTTATAGTACAAAATCACAATCAGGATACTGCCCTTGATACAAAATATAGAACATTCGCATAATCACCAGGATCCCTCATGTGGTCCTTTTCTTCCCATGCATACTTCCCTGCCCCCTGACCCCACGCATCTCTAGTCTCTGGCAACAACTAGTCTGTTCTCCCTTTCAATGATTTTGTCATTTCTAGAATGTTATGTAAATGGACAATTATAGTAAGCAAACTTAGGTGTTAACTTTTTTTTCACTAAGCTAATTCCATGGAGATATATCTAAACTATTGTTTGTATGAATAGTTTGTTCCTTATATTCACTGAGTAGTAAGTTCATGGTATAGACTTAACCATTGTTTAACCAGTCACTCATTGAAATATTTCTGGTTGTTTCAAATTTTGGGCTATTTCTGTGGGTATAAGTATTTACTTCTCTGGGATAAATGCCCCAGAGTACAATTGCTGAGTCACATGACTGCTGCATAGTTAATTTTATAAGAAATTACTAAACTGTTTTCCAGAAGAGCTATACCATTTTACATTTCAACCAGTAATCTATAAGTAATCCAGTTTCTTAGCATACTTGTCAACATTTGGTATTGCCACTTTTTTTTTTTAACTATTCTGATAGTTGTGTATTGAAATACCATTGTGGCTTTAATCTGCTTTTCCTTAATGGCCATGATGTTGAACAACTATTTTTCCATCTGCATATCTGCATATCCTCTTCCTCTTTGGTGAAATGTCTCTTTATGTCTTCTTCCCAGTTTCTAGTTGACTTTTTTTTCAACAAGTTTTAAGAATTCTTCACAAATATTTTATTCCCACGTATAGCTTATGTTTTCACTTTCTTAACAGGTCTTTCACAGAAAAAAAAAAGTTTTTAATTTTGGTGAGGTGTCAAGTCTGAGAACTTGTTACTTAGCTAAGATCCAGAAGATTTTTGCCTTTATTTTATTCTAAAAGTATAAGTTTTATATTTTACATCCATGTTTTAAACAATTTGAGTTAAATTTTTATTAAGGTGTGTGGTTTAGGTCAGGGTTATTATTATTATTTTATTATTATTATTTTAGCTTATGGGTTTCCAATTGTGCCAGTATCATTTGTTGAAAAGGCTATTCTTCTTCCATTAAATTCCTATTGAACTTTTGTCAAAAGTCGGTTGGTCATACCTGTGAGGGGATATCTTCTGGGTGCTATATTCCTTCCATTGATTGATATGTCTATCTCTGCTGATACCACACTGCTTGATTTTTAGAGATAAACAGCAACCCTTATATCAGGTAAAAGGTTTCTCCCCACATACAGCAGTGTTAAATATAGTCATCATGTTGTACATTATACCCCCACTACTTATTTATAACTAGAGGCCCGGTGCACAAAATTTGTGCACTTGGGGGTGTCCCTTAGCCCAGCCTGTGCCACAGTCCACGAGCCATCCAAGAGCCCTTAGGGGAGTGGGCCTAAGCCATCAGTCAGACATCCTTAGTGCTGCAGCGGTGGCGGGAGAGGCTCCCACCAGCCGTGAGCCCAGCTTCTGGCTGAGCGGCGCTCCCCCTGTGGGAGCACACTGACCACCAGCGGGCAGCTCCTGCATTGAGTGTCTATCCCCTGGTGGTCAGTGCGCATCATAGCGACCAGTCGTTCCACCGTTTGGTCAATTTGCATATGGCCTTTTATTATATAGGATTTGAAGTTTGTACCTTTTGACCACCCTCCTCCAAGTGCCCCTCCAGCAACACCCACTTCTGGTAACCACAAATCTGATCTCTATTTCTATGAGTTTTGTGTTTGTTTCTTTCTAGATTCCACATATAAATGAGATCATACAGTATCTGTCATCTTGGTCTGTCTGACCTATTTCACTTAGTATAATGCTTTCAAGGTCCATTGGTGTCACAAATGATAGGATTTCCTCATTCCTTATAACTGAATAATATTCCATTATATATACACCACCATTTCTTTACCTATTCAATCATCAATGAATACTTCGGTTATTTCCATGTCTTGGCTATTGTAGATAACGCTGCTATGAACATGGGGGTGCATTTATCTTTTCGAGTTAGTATGTTTCCTTTGGACATATTCCCAAATATGGAACTGCTAGATCATATTGTAGTTCTATTTTTTATTTTTTGAGGAACTTCCATATTGCTTTCCACAGTGTCTGTACCAATTTCCAATCCCACAAACAGTGCACAGGGTTCCTTTTTCTTCACATCCATGCCAAAATCTCAAATTCCTTAACATGATATACAAGGCCCTTTTACAGCTTGGAATTAAAATTTTCTCCTTTTCTGTTGTCCATCCTCACCAAATGTTTCATCTTTCTTCAATCAAGGTATACCTCATCATAATCTTCCTTTTTGTCTTATCATGATTTCTTCCTGGAGTGGCGTTGTTCTTGCTCATCTCCCCAACTCACTTTCCTAGTCATCTTTCAAAACCGATTTAAATGTGTATTTCCTCAGTAAAAGTCTTCTTTAGGTGCTTGAGGCAATAACAGTTCTTATCTTATTTTCTGTGCCTGTAGCATTTTCCACATTATTTTTATGGTTTAGTACTTGATACTAAAATGGTTTATTTGTATGACTCTCTAACAGACTGAGGGCTAGGGTCTTGTCTTAATTTATCTTTGTATATTTAGGCTATAGTTCAATGTTTGATGTATATTCAGAACTCAGTAAATGAAGAATTAATTAATCATCAATAAATCCATACATTGCCTCAGTCCTCATGTTGAATATCCACCTCTTAATAATACAACCATATATGTAAAATGTGGAATAAATTGAACTGCATCTATTTTTCCAATTTTTTTCCAATCAGTGATAATAAATAATGTTAGACATTTTCCTACCTGTGTTGGACAGCTAGTGTCTTTCCAGAGTGCTGCGTCAAGGTTCCACATCTTGATGAGGAGAAAGTGAAAAGTACATTGTTTAATCAATAATAAGTGTATGAGGAGGTTGATAGTTGGATTTATGCTATCTATTTGTCATCCCTAGTCTTATTTGTTTTCATAAAGTCGTGATATCAATTTCTTTCAAGTCATGTCTGAATTTTGGGGGAAGCGAAATGCAAGGGACAACAGAGAAAAGAGAAGTACAGCTAAGAATTTCTGATCACAACATGTTTAAATTAAATTTTGCTAATGTGTAAACTCTGGATATGCTGTAAAACATGCACAACATATGCAGTTTCCAATCAAATCGTGCTGTAGTGATTTCTGTTCTTATGTGATTGATCTCTTTTTTTTAAATATATTTTATTGATTTTTTACAGAGAGGAAGGGAGAGGGAGAGAGAGTTAGAAACATAAATGAGAGAGAAACATCGATCAGCTGCCTCCTGCACACCCCCCACTGGGGATGTGCCCGTAACCAAGGTACATGCCCTTGACCAGAATCGAACTGGGACCCTTCAGTTTGTAGGCCGATGCTCTATCCACAGAGCCAAACCGGTTAGGGCATGATTGATCTCTTTAACATCATAAAATTCTAAATGATTTGTTACCAAACATGGTTTGTGAAAACAGAAAGTTTATTAAAATAATAATTTCTTATGTTCTTACATTTCAAAAGTAAAAGTAGAAAAAGGAAACCAAGTAGAACCCAAGAAACTGATATGAAAAGAAAAAGCATGACATGCCCATAGATCAATAACTTTTTATAGTCATTTATATGCCAGGAGGGATGGATGAATTATTTATAAGTACTCAAAATCCCTTATCTGTAGGTATTTCAGTTTATACTCTCTTGATTCACTGCCTATAGGGAGTTTGGTAGCAAAAGAAGAAAATCCCTGGACCTACAGCCACACAATAGTTCACACAGATAACCTGTGCACTCCTTATGAGTAAATACAGACATCAATAGGAGTCTCAAAAGACTACCTCTTGTGAGTGCGTTTTGATTTCCATCCACTCACTTCACACTCTAAGGTGACAACCAAATGTTATCTCTGCAGGAATATTTAGCATGTGTCCTTACATTTAACATTTGCTTTTATTTTTTCTTTTAATGTACAACTATAGAAAATGGAGACAATCTTAAAAAGTAATGTTTCTAGTTAACAAAATGTGAATGGAAGGGAATTTGACAACACTCATAAAATCGGACTAAATATTAAAAGGATATGCCTTCTAAGTGAAGAAATACTTGTAATGGAAAGATTGAATGAGTCTCCTCTTTCATATCCACAAGTAAAATAGTAATTTTGCAATATATCCAATTCTCAATTATTTAGTACTAGAAGCCTGGTGCATGAAATTCATGCACAGGTAGGGTCCCTAGGATTGGCTGGCGATCAGGACCGATCTGTGGGGTGACCAGCGGGGCGACTGGGGGACCCCTGCCTTCTGGCACCCGCCTTGGCTGGCCTGGGGCCTGCAGGCTGGGGGCAGCTCCTGCATAGAGGGTCTGTCCCCTGGTGGTCAGTGCATGTCATAGCGACTGGTCATTCTGCTGTTCAGTTGATTTGCATATTAGGCTTTTATTATATAGGATTTAATCAACCATTCATTAAGCACTAATATTGTTCATAGTACTATTCTAGTTAGTGAATGTTTAAAGAAATGAAAGATACATAAACAATGTATAAACTAGCTGTATTTACAATTGGTGCTCACCTAGACATCCTCCACATATCCAAATGCCTGATGGAAAGTTACAAATTGAAGATGTTTACATTCTGCTGACCTCAATATATCTGCTTACTGTAAGGTATTAGGCACTACTCTTGTTGAAATTATGCTTGATATGTCGAATAATAAATTCACTTTTCTGCTGAAACATAACAAGGATACTGAATTTCATAATACTTAAATAATTTAGAATAACATAATAAACTGAACTGGCTATAATTCCTCCTCCATAAATATATTAGCACAATTTCATGGCTAATTTTATGGCGCTCTCCAGTTGTGACCTTGGAAATTAGAAAAAATACCTCCAAATTGATCATACCCAAAGCAAGTCCTTTTTGATGTTAAGAAAAGGAAATAAAGTAATGGGTTACACCTTTGAAAAGCAATTAAAATAGGATTATTTACAGAGGTAGGGCCTTGTATAGTCCTGTTTTATAAAGTGGATTAGATAACTATTGCAAAAGAAAACTTGCATATGTTTGCAAATTTTGCATATTTGCATACATTTGCCTGGATGTCTTCCAGTATGCATTTTCTAGGCTACAATGTGACCATGTTAGCACTTACAGTGTAGAACTTAAAAGTCTATTCTCCATTTAATATCAAACCTCATTGCATCTCACATTATTCACTTAAGCTCTCCCATTTCACACATGGGAAAATTATCTAAAAATTCCCCTTATCCCCACAAAGGCCCATTATTTTCCCATGGAAGTAGAAGCATGAAAATTCACTAGTCTAAATAAATATCCCTTAAAAATGAAAGTTTTTATAACAAGAGGTATCAAAAACATTTCATTAAAAGTATTTATCATTTCTTATCAATTAAAGAAACATTCTTTGTGATTGAATATTTACTACTAGAGGCCCGGTGCATGAAATTCATGCACGGGAGTGTGTGTCCCTCAGCCCAGCCTGCACCCTCTCCAATATGGGACCCCTCTCACAATCCAGGACTGCTGGCTCCCAACTGCTCACCTGTCTGCCTTCCTGATTGCCCCTAACTGCTTCTAACTGCCAGCCTGATCACCCCCTAACCATTCCCCTGCCAGCCTGATCGATGCCTAACTGCTCCCCTGCCTGATTGATGCCTGTTTGCCAGCCTGTTTGCCCCTTACTGCCCTCCCCTGCAGGCCTGGTCACCCCTAACTGCCCTCCCCTACAGGCCTGATACCCCCCAACTGCTCTCCCCTGCAGGCCTGAGTCCCCCCCAACTGCCTTTCCCTGCAGACCCAGTCACCCCCAACTTCCCTCCTCTGCCAGCCGGGTCACCCCTAACTGCCCTCCCCTGCAGGCTTGATTGCCCCCAACTGCCCTCCCTTGCAGGCTTGGTCCCTCCCAACTGCCCTCCCCTGCTGGCCTGATTGCCCACAACTGCCCTCTCTTGCAGGCCTGGTTGCTCCCAAAGCCCTCCCCTGCTGGCCATCTTGTGGTGGCCATCTTCTGTCCACATGGGGGCAGGATCTTTGACCACATTGGGGCAGCCACCTTGTGTGATGGAGTGATGGTCAGTTTGCATATTACTCTTTTATTAGATAGTATAGAGGCCTGGTGCACGGGTGGGGGCCAGCTGGTTTGCCCTGAAGGGTGTCCTGGATCAGGGTGGTTGTTCCCTTGGGGCATGGAGCGGCCTGGGCGAGGGGCCTGTGGTGGTTTGCAGGCCAGCCACGCCCTCTGGTGACCCAAGCAGGGGCCCTGGTATCTGGGGTTTATTTATCTTCTACAATTGAAACTTTGTAGCCTGGAGCGGAGCCAAGCCTTCTGCTTGCTCCATGGTGGCAGCCATTTCTATTGGGATTTATGTATCTTCTATAATTGAAACTTTGTAACCTTAAGCGAGGCCTGGGCCGGCCAGGGTGTGCGGAAAGCTTGGCTTCCTCCATCACCCGGGACAACCCTAGCCTCCTGCTCTTTCCAGCTCCGTGGCTGCCGCCATTTCTGTTTGGGTTTATGTATCTTCTATCATTGAAACTTTGTAGCCTTGAGTGGAGGCCTAGGTGGGCAAGGGCAGGCGGAAAGCTTGGCTTCCTCCATTGCTGGGGAAACCCAAGCCTTCCTCCTGCTCTCTGTGGCCATAGCCATCTTGGTTGGGTTTATTTGCATATTCACTCCTGATTGGCTGGTGGGCGTGGCTTGTGGGTATAGCAGAGTGATGGTTAATTTGCATATTACTCTTTTATTAGATAGGATGTGTCAGGCACAGTGTTAAGTTCTAAAGATTTCCTTTGAGTAAGGCAGAGGTTCTTCTATCACTAAGCTCATAATTTAGAAAGAAAAATAAACTTATATCCACATATGAAATTTTTAAAAGTGCTACAAGAATTCAGAAGAACTAACACTTAATTTGGTAACATTGTATTGCTTTATGATATGCCAAAAACTTTTACATACATGTACTCATGAAATTCTCAAATCATTGCAAGAATAATTACAGAAAACTAAGAATATGATTTAAGAATACACACATATATAATTAAGAAGACCACACAGTAAAGTACCTGTTTTCTTGTCAAGAAAATAATGTACATTTAACAGAAAAAGAAGCATTTAATTTCTAAGAGGCTTATACTTTTCTTTATTTATTTTTAATATTTGTATTGATTTCAGAGAGGAAAGGACAGGCAGAGTGAGATAGAAACATCAATAATGAGAGGGAATCACTGATTGGCTGCCTCCTGCACACCACACACTGGGGACTGAGCCTGCAACCCTGGCATGTGCCCTGACTAGGAATCAAACCCTGACCTCCTGGTTCATAGGTTGATGCTCAACCACTGAGCCATGCTGGCTGGGCTAAGAGGCCTATAATTTTAAAAGTTTAATGTTATACCATATAAATTATAACATTATTTTACAAGGCTATCTTCTACTAAAAGAAACAAGTTTCAACCATTATCAAGGCATTGTTATTGCATTTTAGGAAATGGTTACAGAATGGGGTTTTAGTTAAACTGAATTTACCATTCAACTGGCAAAATTTAATATCAATATCTCTATATATAAAGAGCCAGGGTCCATAACATCCAAAATGACCGAAGGCTCAACCTAATGCCTGGGCTGCACATGCAGCAGGCTCTGGTGGGTGGGGACTTGTGGCAGTGGGGACGGGGCCGGGGGAGGCGGGGCCGGCACTCACACTCACTCACAACCGCACACATGCACAGATACACACAGTGCCCACCAGCTCACAGCCTTTTCTCCCTTTCTTTCCCTCCCTCCCAGTTCGCTCTTGGAGCCTCTCTCAGAATGAGGCCCCATGGTGGGCAGAGGGTGAAGCTGCCCCCACTGACCCTGCCCCCTCCCAGCCAGGAAAGAGGAAGAGGGAGAGAGGGAGGCAGGGAAGCCTGGAGGACTGCTGAGAAAAACAAAGAGAGACAGAGACTGGGAGAGACTGGGATGGAGAGATGGAAACAAAATAGATTGGGCCTGAAGAGTTTTCACTCTTAATGTGGTATACAGGGAGATATTAGTATAAGTTTAATCAATTTATCAGTCATTGTTTGTATCAGTGTTGTTTTTACATCACGTTTTTGTTGTTTTTATATGTTTTTGTTGTTGTTATATCATGTTGTGATTGTTTATTAATAAATTTATATATTATTTAATATACAGTTTACTCATTTTCTTTCATCTCTGACACTTCTATTGTAGAGAAAGGGCAAATAGCAATATTAAAATATTTCCTCTAATTAATTCCCTTTTAATGTGCACGAATTTTGTGCACCAGGCCACTAGTTTTTAATAAGAATCCCCTATGTGTTAAATGGAACAGCCTAAAGCAAGGACACTGATGCATAACCTATGGGAACATGTGGCAAAAAACCTCTCATGAGTGGACAATTATATTGCTTGCTCTCACAAGTTATTTCAGTTTAGAAATATAGCCCTTACCAACCACAAATCTTTAATATAGTGAACACAGCATCAACCACAAAGTTGAAAGATAGGTCAGAAATCATAAAGTTTAAGTTATTGCTTCTGGCATTCTAGCAGACTAAGTAACCTGAAAAACTCCGTTGATGGAAAAATAGGGCAAGAAAAATTCTGGACAAAATATTTAAAAATATTTTAACGGTATCCAAGAGTTGAAAACTTAGTAAAGAAACACTCAGAGGCCAATAAAATAAATGTAAACTAAAACCCAGAGGAAAAATACATTGAGGGATAGCTTTCAACTTGATAATATTTGACAAGAAGGTGAACTTGAACTTTGGTTTTCGGGCCCTATCATGACACAGAGGAGAATGGGCAAAGCCAAGTTAGGGTGTCTACTAAGAAATACCCCATCATAGAGTTATACTTTCAAAATAAAAAATATACTAGAAGCAAGTCTGCCTCACGTCCTGCCTACAGAATAATGCCAAAAAAAAAAAAGTCCAATTGAACTTTGGCACTGAATGCAGGGGAAGAAAATTAAGTCCTTCTTGGAAATTTGTAGCTGAAATCCAGCCCTTAGATGCATTTACAACCTGACTTCCCACTATATGAGTAGGCTGAAAAATCTCTAGCCAAGAATTTAGTTCAGTGTCTAGAGCTGGTCAAACCTCTTGATAGCTTGCAGAATAATATGAAAATACTCTCTTGAGACACTCATCCAAAACCTAAATTTCAAAGGATTCTCTGAGGTAAATTTTCCAGAATTATGAACTCAAATTAAAAAATTAAAAAATACAAAATCAAGTAAAGTATTATATATGAGAGGCAGTAAAAGCATCAGACAATTAAATCAAACCTCCAGATACTCCATATATTTGAATTATTAGGAAAAGAACAGAAAAATAAGTATAATGGTAGTTTTAAAAATAAAAGAGGTGATTAAATATGAGGAAAATAAGGAAATATGAAAAGGAACAAACATATCTAAAAGTATCCATATTGAACTTGAAGAATTAAAAATATAGTCTACTAAGAGCTAAATAGGTAAGAAAAACATGTTTGATAAAATGTAATATCAATTTTTAATTTAAAAACAATTTCAAAAGAAGTAATAGAAGGAATTTTCCTTAGTTTAATAAAATATAAAGAGTCTTAGCAGCATTGTCTTTATTATTTTTTATTTTTTAAATATATTTTTATTGATTTCAGACAGGAAGGGAGAGGGAACGAGAGATAGAAACATCAATGATGAGAGAGAATCATTGATTGGCTGCCTCCTGCGTGCTCTCTACTGGGGATCGAGCCCCCAACCAAGGCATATGCCCTTGACCGGAATGGAACCCGGGACCCTTGAATCCATAGGTCGATGCTCTATTCACTGAGCCAAGCCTGCTAGGGCAGCAGCATTGTTTTTAGACCAAAACCTGGAAACAACTCAAATGTACACCAACAATAAAATAATTGAAATAATATATGAATCACAGTATTAAAGGAACACTATGCAATATAATTCTATACAAATACTATAAAATTGAAGAATCATATTTACAAATAACAAGGGTGCATACTGTAACAGAGCGCGTCCCCCGGAGATAGACCATCGAGACCAATTGGATCAAACAGGGAAAAGTTTATTGCAGATTCGAATCTGGGCCCCGCCGTAGCTGACGCAGCAGCAAGCAAGTGCCGTGGCGAGAGCACCGTTGAAAGGGGCAGTCCCTTCCTTTATACCCCTTCCCTCTATAACCGTTGGCCTGGCATTCCCTGATTGGCCCCTTTGAATGACCCGCGAATGTGGGACCCCTTTGTCCTGGACTTTTCCTAATATGGTTCGCTCGCGCAGTGAGGAAGTTCTACACCGGACCTTTCCCTATATGGGTTGTTTGTTACAGAGACAGCTCTGTAATGCCTCTGGCAGGTAGGGGAGTGGTGGTCAGGCAGAAACTATTTCTTTTATTTATGGAACGGGGAGTTCTATAGTGCCTGCGGGGGGTGACCTTTCCAAGTGGTTGTTTTAAATTTTTCTACTCTGACTCTAGACCCCGAGGTCTAGTCCCTTCCTGCCCTCCACATTCCCTACTGGTCTTATCGGGGAATCAAATCCTTGATTCCTCTGCCTCTTCCTCTTCTATTGTTAGATTTTGATAGTGGGACCGGAGGACCATAATTTTAAGGTCCTGGGTCCTAGCCTGTATCATGTTGACTAAGGATCTGAAGAGGCATGGGCCTATTGATAGTACTAACAGTAACCCGACTAAGGGGCCCAGCAAGGGAAGGAGATAGGGGAGGAAACCATTAAGTCCGCTCCAGAGGGGATTTTCTTGGAGTTCTTTTTTCCTCCTGAGTAGGTCTTCTTGAAGGGTCTTGATCTTATCTCGAACGATCCCCGACTTGTTGGCGTAGAAACAGCATCGTTCCTGTAGGGCAAGGCCCCTAGTACCACGGTCTCCGTCAGTACTGTCATCACTGAAGTTCAGTTCCCCTCCTGCAGGCGTCGAGTCTCCTTCTGGCCTGCATGGAGCCCAGGCTAGGGATTTCACTGGTGAGGCCGCTGGTTGCCAGGATCCAGGCCATTTCTTGATGCAGGAGGTGGGAGTGGTGTAGCCAGGTCTGGATGCCGTCTACTTTAACAGCCGTGGGCGTGCTCAGGATAACAGTGTGGCGTCCCTTTTAGGTTGGGGTGAGTCCTTGGGCAGTGAACTTCTTTACCCACACCGAGTCCCCGGGCTGGAAGGGATGTACAGGGTCCGCGGTGGGCACTGGCAGTGTGTTTCAAACAAGCTTATGGGTGGCTCTCTGGGTATATTGCAGAGCCTGTAAGGACTTGCTTCTATTCTGCCAATTCCTCCTCTTGTTTGGTGTAGGAGGGGGTCTGCCGTAGGTCAGGGTCCGGCAGGGTTACTAAGACTTGTAAAGGCCCCATTGGTTTTTGGGTGGCTTCCTTGGCAGTTTGGTCTGCGGCTCTATTTCCTCTGGCTTCAGTTGTCTCCCCTTTCTGATGTCCTGTGCAGTGCACTATTGCAACTGCCCTTGGGAGCCAGATGGCCTCTAACAAGGCTAAAATCTCTTCCCTATTTTTAATGTCCTTTCCAGCTGAAGTTTGTAACCCTCTTTCCCGGTGGATGGCACTGTGTCCCCATCGAAGGGCCTGGATTAAGGCCAAAAGTTTAGATTTTTGTCTTGATGTCCCCTATTCAGGGACTGCGCCCAAATGGTGTGGTCCAGGGTGACTACCGCTGCCCCTGCATATCGGATGCCATCTGAACATAACTGCTCCCATCCGTGAACAGTACCTTGTCTGGTGATGATAGCAGGACATCTGTCAGGTCTGGGCGAGCCGTTTGTACTGCGTCTGCTACCTCTATGCAGTCATGAATGGGTTCCTCCGGATCATCATCTGGAAGCAGGCTGGCAGGGCTGATGTCCAGTGTCTTATGGAACCGGATACGGGGCTGGTCCAGGAGA
This sequence comes from Plecotus auritus, assembly GCF_963455305.1. Classification (NCBI taxonomy): domain Eukaryota; kingdom Metazoa; phylum Chordata; class Mammalia; order Chiroptera; family Vespertilionidae; genus Plecotus; species Plecotus auritus. Next base: position 20,259,844 of record NC_137784.1, read on the forward strand.
AGAGCTTGGCACTGGGTGATCCTGGTGTTTGACATCCATCTCTCCGGAGCAGCTTGAAGGAGGGCCTCCACAGCATGGGGTGTTGCCAGGGCTAGTTCCTGGCCCAGAGTCAGCTTATCTGCCTCCTTTACCAGCAATGCTGTGGCGGCCACTGCCCGGAGGCACGCTGGCCACCCTGCTGCCGTACTCTAGACTCTTAGACAGATAGGCCACAGGTCTCTTCCAGGGACCTAGAGTCTGAGTGAGAACCCCTTTGGCAATGCCCCTTACCTCACTCACATAGAGGTGGAAGGGCTTCATGACGTCTGGCAAGGCTAGGGCAGGTGCTGAGACGAGAGCCTTCTTTAGTTCCTCAAAGGCCCGTTGTTCCACTTCGGTCCAGTTCAGCAGCTGCGTTCCCCCAGTACTTGAGTATAGAGGTTTAGCAATTCCCTTCTTTGCTTCTAAACTCAGGGGGTATTGCCTTACCTGGGCTGGAGTGGCGGTGGCTTGCAATTGGACTACTACAGGAGCTTGATGACTTGCCAACCCCGGGGGGGTTGTTTTCTGCCCAGACCATGGGATAGAGACGTTGTAACTCCTCCAGGTAGGTAGTGGGCTTATGCTTTTCCCCTGGTGTCGCTTTTTCCGTTTCCTGCAAGATATATTCCTCTGAGAGAGGACAGGTTAAAAGAATACAGGCGGGGGAGGATGTAACCGGACCTGGGTTCCTTGGATCCATGGTGAGGTGTGCTCTGTCCCCCTCAAAGGATATGGTGGCTTGTAGCTTCTGTAGGAGGTCACGTCCAAGCAGGGGTACGGGCATTCTGGCATGACCAGAAATGAATGCATTACCGTGTTCCTTCTGAGGTCCACAGTCCTTTTTGATGTCCAAGGAAAACAGGCAGTTTGTCCAGTGGTTCCCTGGACTGATGTCTTCTTAGAGGTTACGGGTCCCATCGGCTCTGTCAAGACTGAATAGACTGCCCCAGTGTCCACCAGGAGACTAACAGGTTTAGCCTCAACTTGTAAGGTTTACCCTGGGCTCCTGGGGGTTTAATGGAAAGGAGCCCCGGGCCCGTTAGTCCTCTTCCTCTAAGTTAAAGATCCTTGGAGTCTGAGTCTCCCCTTTTGCTTCCCTAGCTAACCTGCCAGGACATTCTCTCTTTCAGTGCCCCTGCTTCCTGCAATAGGCATACTAATTCCTTCCTATTTGCTACTGGCCTTTTCTTCTTCTTCTTCTTTTTTTTTTTTACATTCCTCTTTTCCTTCTCACCACATACACAAACCTTCACAGATCTCACAATTTCAAATTAGCCTTCAAATCTTCTTTCTATGTCCTTCAAAAATGCATAACCATGCCTCAAACCTTCTATTATTTTAAAATATTTAGAAAAGGTAGAGGGAGGAGGGAACAGGCCCAGCATGTGGTTCCCAGGCCTCCAGCCGCTTGAAATTCAAACTGCCACATTCTTCCTAAAGATAAAAGATCTCAGTTTCTGATAAGCCTGAAAAAGGGAATGGGGGAATTTCTAGCTGCCCTCTTTAAGCCCCCTAACAGAACACGGTGAAAAGTGTCCAAGGAGTCGCCGGGGTTTCTTGGGTCTCATTGGGGCCCAGGGGGTCACAAGGGAATTTCCCTCTTCGCCATGGCCTCCAGCTACTCAAAACAACCACTGCAGGGGATGGGCACCGGGTGGGCGGAGGCAGGGAGCACGGCTCGGGTCCCAGGTGGCGAATGGAGGTGCTCCCACCGAGGCGTTTTCATCTGCAGTCCACTGGGAAAAGCGCTTGCCTCCTGCCCACGAAGGTGGCGTGTGGGGAACCTGTGACCCTTACACTGCAATCAGACTTTCTGACCTCTCTGAAAAGCCCCTCTGCTTGAGTGTGTTTCCATTAAAAAGTACTGGTTTTAGAACCAATAACTTGAGAGTTGCCACACACAAAAGGACCAAGTGGCCCACAAAATATTTTCCTTTTCTTCTAAAGGTTTTACAATGCATTGTAATCATTAACCATATTAAACTTAAATGGCCAAGAAACCAAGATGGCGGCAGAGGTAAGCACCTAAACTGCTGCCTCGCACAACAATTTCAAAACTACAACTAAAAGACAGAACGTCTATCACCCAGAACCACGGGAAAGCTGGCTGAGTGGAAGTTCTACAACTAGAAGGAAAGAGCAAACAGCATTGAGGGGTGAACAAACGCTGAAAAGCTGAGGTACGGAGGCGCGCGAATCGGGCTGGCGACGGGTGACTGGGAGCACTGCTGTTTTCAACCCGAAGGGAGATAAGCTCCCGATTACTCCGAACTCGTTTCTGGGGAGACGCGGGGGACCCAAACTCCTACGGGGAGAAGCTGGACTGTCTGCCGTGGGGTCAGAAAGTGAGGGAGGCTTGCTTGCAGGGCTGCGCGCAGGAACAATTGTTTACTGTGCTGGGGCGCGGGACGCGGGGACACGGTGGGAGACGCAGAGCCAGCTTACTGGAAGCCATCGCTGTTTGCCACGCCCTAGCCTAGTCACGCCCTGAGACCCCGCCCTGCACAATCTATGAACCCACCCAAGCTCCAAGCAGCGGCTTTAGCATATGAATGGCCTGCCCTATCGCAGCTTAACCTAGCAAACTTGCAGCCTGGGTCAGACAGCTCCAAAACCTCCAAACCCCAAGCAAAGAGGAGAAAACTGTAGTTCTCGCTGTAGCGCCTGCTGGGTAGCCTCAGACAGTAGCTGACCTGCACCCCATTGGAGATCCAGAAGCCAGTGTACCTAGTGGTCAGTGTGAGACACCAGATTTCAACTCCTCACATCCATAAGTGATACATTCAAGAGGCAGACTCAGTGAGCACCAAAGCCTCACTGAAACAAGTCCTGCACCCTAAGCATGTCTCCAGCGCAGCAGTTCTTCCATTATAGACACAGCGGGTCCTCACAGCCAATTGGCCTGGAGGTCGATTCCTCCCAGTGTACCAACAACAATCAAGGCTTAACTACACCAAGACTTTTCACTCAGCCCACAAAGGGGTGTACCAAAGGCGTCCACCTCAGGTGATTGGGGAGGCTGAGCTACTGGCCCCTATAGGTCACCTACCACACAAAGCCACTCCATCAACATAAGGAAGCAGCAAAATGCGGAGACAAAGAAACATGTCACGAATGAGAGAAATGGAGGAAAGCAAACTAATGGACGACATAGGGTTCAGAACCACATTTATAAGGTTACTCAAGAATCTTCTAAAAACCACCGAGAAACTTGATGAGACCTCCGAGGAGCTTAGTGAGACCTTCAAGGACCTTAATGAGAATGCCAAAAAAATGGAAAAGGACCAGTCAGAAATTAAGCATACACTGTCTGAAATAAAGAATATACAGAAACTCCACTGTAGATCAACGTACCCCAAGAATCAAACCAAAGATCTGAAATATGAGGAAACAAAAAACACCCAACCAGAAAAACAAAAAAAAAAATCCAAAAATATGAAGATAGTGTAAGGAGCCTCTGGGACAACTTTAAGCGTACCAACATCCGAATTTTTGGGGTGCCAGAAGAAGAGAAAGAGCAAAATATTGAAAACCTATTAGAAGAAATAATGACAGAAAACTTTCCCTACCTGGTGAAAGAAATAGACTTACAAGTTCAGGAAGCACACAGAACCCCATACAAGAGGAATCCAAAGAGGACCACACCAAGACACATCATAATTAAAATGCCAAGGGCAAAAGACAAAGAGAGAATCTTGAAAGCAGCAAGAAAAAAATGGTTAGTTACCTACAAGGGAGCACCCATACGACTGTCAGCTGATTTCTCAACAGAAACTATGCAGGCCAGAAGGGAGTGGCAAGAAATATTCAAAGTGATGAACAGCAAGAACCTACAACCAAGATTACTCTACCCAGCAAAGCTATCATTCAGAGTTGAAGGTCAGATAAAGAGCTTCACAGACAAGAAAAAGCTAAAGGAGTTCATCACCACCAAACCAGGATTACATGAAATGCTGAAGGGTGTTCTTTAAGAAGAGGAAGAAGAAGAAAAAGGTAAAGATAAAAATTATGAACAACAAAATGACATCAAATACATACCTACCAACAAGTGAATCTAAAAATCAAGTGAATAAAAAATCTGAAGAACAGAATGGACTGGTGAATATAATAGAATCAGGGACATAGAAAGGGAGTGGACTGACAATTCTCAGGGGGGAGGGGGTGTGAGGGGTGCGGGAAGAGACTGGGCAAAAAGCTTACACCTATGGATGAAGACAGTGGCGGGGGGTAAGGGCATGGGGTGGGGTGGGGAATCAGGTGGAGGGGAGCTAGGGGGGAAAAAGAGGAACACCTGTAATAATCTGAACAATAAAGATTTATTTAAAAAAATAAAATAAAATAAACTTAAATGGCCAATTGAGACAAACAGTTCTGAGACCATTCCTCCACCACTGATTAAGACTGGGTGGTGGCAGGTGTCAGAAATAAGATTCATTTAGTTTTTGAGCTTTCTGGGCAGACTTGGTGACTTTGCCAGTTCTGGCCTCCTTCCTTCTGTCTTTATCCTCTCTCTCTCTTCCGACGTGAAGAGGGTATTTAAAAGCTGTTGGCAATCGTCCCATGTGGGCTGGTGGGTATAGAAAACAGACTCCAGAAGAGTTATCAGCCCTTGTGGGTTCTGGGAAAAAGGGGGGTTCTGATTCTTCCAATTATAAAGGTCGGAGGTGGTGAACAGAACATAAGTCCTTAGGTGGACGCCACGAGAGTCTGTCTCTCCTACCTCTCTCAGGGGGAGTTGTGCCACTGGTCGGTTGTCACCAGAAAGGGCTCCTGACCTAGTATGGGGAGGGCTCAGGGGGAAGTCATTGGGGTAGGACTCCCCCTGCAAGGTGGAAGAATCGGGTGCCATCGGGAGGTCCGGTCCAGCCGCACCTCCCTGTGGCAAAGGTGGATACTCTCTCTTGGTTCGGGGCTCCTCCCGAGACCCAGCGGTGGTGGCTGAGTTGGCTGCGGCCACGTAGGGAGGCGGACGGGGAGCTCTTGGTCCCGGGATCGGGTCCTCCTCTGGGGCGTCCAAAATCGGGGGAGCCGAGGGGGCCCGCAGTGGTTTCCCGCTGCGCCCCCTGGGTGACTTCGCCACTAAGATAGACCTAGTGGGTCTCTTTCCCAATTTTTCTCTAGACTGGGGGCAACCACAATCCTTCAGCCATTTGGGGTTATCAAACAGGACATCAATCCAGATGTCGATGTAAGGAATTTGGTTCGGGTGTCCGGGATTGCCATAAACTATGCGCCGGACTCCCGTACAGGGTCCCATATCTAGGGTCCCTGTTGAAGGCCAATCAACCCCAAACGTTGGCCATTCTAATTCACAGAATCTCCGAAGGGTGAAAGCATCTACCGACACCCCGTAGCTCTCCCCTCTCTTCCTCAAGACAGTAAAGTTCTTTATCATACACTCAAGGGGACTCAAAGGGCCAGTTTTACTGCCTCCTTGACCCATCTTAGCCCTCGACCCGATTCTCCACACACTGTAAAGAGACAAAGAAGCAAAACAAAACAAAAAAGCCGACAAACAACACTTCCCTATCAGCCGCGGCCGCACAGACACTTCATCAACCATTCATACAACCAGACCAGGTTCCTCAATAAACCTGTAACCGGGCCTCAGTGGTCGTCACCACTTTGGCTGTGAACAGGGAGTTTTGCGGCATCCCGCCTCCCTTAGTTCACTACTGAGGTACGTACCATACCAGACCAGACCAGACCAGACCAAACCAGACCAGACCAGAAATACCAAAACGAAACAGGCCTGACTTACCGGCGCCGTGCAGGCAGGGACAGGAACGTTGCGGAGCTCCGGGGAACGGGGTGAGATTTGAAGGGGCTTAATGAGAAGCCCCCTTAGTGCTATCTCGCTGGGGCCTCCAAATGTAATGGAGCGTGTCCCCCAGAGATAGACCACCGAGACCAATTGGATCAAACAGGGAAAAGTTTATTGCAGATTCGAATCTGGGCCCCGCCGTAGCTGACGCAGCAGCAGGCAAGTGCCGTGGCGAGAGCACCGTTGAAAGGGGCAGTCCCTTCCTTTATACCCCTTCCCTCTATAACCGTTGGCCTGGCATTCCCTGATTGGCCCCTTTGAATGACCCGCGAATGTGGGACCCCTTTGTCCTGGACTTTTCCTAATATGGTTCGCTCGCGCAGTGAGGAAGTTCTACACCGGACCTTTCCCTATATGGGTTGTTTGTTACAGAGACAGCTCTGTAATGCCTCTGGCAGGTAGGGGAGTGGTGGTCAGGCAGAAACTATTTCTTTTATTTATGGAACGGGGAGTTCTATAGTGCCTGCGGGGGGTGACCTTTCCAAGTGGTTGTTTTAAATTTTTCTACTCTGACTCTAGACCCCGAGGTCTAGTCCCTTCCTGCCCTCCACACATACAAAATACTAATGTTTCTGGACCTCAGACTCCTTGTCTATAAAATCAAGGGTTTTCCGAGAAGGGGAATTTGCATTATCCCTTACAAGCCAACTGAAAAAAAACCCTCTAAGAACAAATTATTTTTTTCTAAATCAGAATATTCAATAAAGGATAATTCAGGATGTACATATTATGCAGAACTTTGATGATTTTATATGGGTAATTTTTCAGTTAACTCTTTTTTTTTCTCAATTAATAGGATTTTCTGTCTGCAGAAGGAGGACCAGTCTGTGGTGCAAAGTTATGTCCATGCAGAATTACTGGCCGAGGTGGGTTAAAAATGTGACTAGTCACAAGATTTTACCAAGATATATTAATCATTAGGAAGCAAGCTGCAGAAGCATCCCGTCCAAAGGGAAAATGTAATTCCAAAGCTGAACAGAACAAAGTGCTGAGAGTAGAGAGAAGGCAGTTGATAAGTAACTTCTGAGAAAGGTAAGCTACAAATACAGTGGATGTTTATGTCAAAAAATACTGGGAAAGGAAGCTCAAAGTCTGAGTGGGGTGGTCATCTTATTTCTGGTTGGAGTGCTTCTTTTTTTAAAATATACTTTTATTGATTTCAGCAAGGAACGGAGAGGGAGAGAGAGATAGAAACATCAATGATGAGAGAGAATCATTGATCGGCTACCTCATGCATGTCCTACACAGGTGATGGAATCCACAACCCAGTCATGTGCCCTGACTGGGAATTGAACCATGACCTCCTGATTTCATAGGTCAATGCTCAACCACTGAGTCATGCTGGCCATGCTGCAGTGTTTCTTTATATTGGCAGAACAACACTGGGCATCTTAAATGGCTCTATGAAAAGAAAACCAAGATCAGATGAGACTGGTTATGTCCAGGGTTGTATTGAAAGGAGTTTTTAGGGGTAAGATAGGAGTTTTTAGGGGTGAAATAGGCAGGTTTAAAAATTTTAGGAATTAAGGGGTCCATGGAAAAAGCACAGGGCCACAGAGCTGCAAAGGGTACATTTCCATAAGATAAGGGAGATGGGAGTAGCAAAAGGTACACATTTACAAAATAGAGGGAGGAATAAAGCCCAGAGGGAATAGGAGAACAATAAGAGAGAAGAAGGAGGGAGCCTCACATACCATACCTCACATGAGGTTTGACCTTTAAGCTCAGGAGTTGCTATAGTGGCCAAATCAGAAGGTGATAGTGACCAATCAGAGGGGATATCAAGGCACCAAGAACTGCAGCCTTTATAAACTGTAGGGAAAAGGGACTCAGTGGGACTTTTCCCCCCTCCCCACATGGTAGTCTGTGCTTGTTTCTCAATAAATTTCCACCTTTGCTATACCATCTTCCGTCTGTGGTTTCATTCTTTGACTCCACTGGACAAAGAGCCTGGGAAGCCATCCTGCCCAGGGGAACACTGCACGTTCCAGTCCAAAATTCCCATTTCAGTATGGTGATTTTGAGAGTATTATACTAAGTGAAATAAGTCAGACCGGAAAGGACAAGAACCGTCTGATTTCACTCACATGTGGGATATAAAACAAAAAGCAACAAACAAACAAAGTTCATTGACACAGACAACCGTATGGTGGTTATCAAAGGGGCTGGAGGGAGAACGAAGAGGGTAAAGGGGGTAAAATACATGGTGATGGAAGGAGATGGCTTTGGGTGGTGAGCACACAGTAGAATAGATAGATGTTGCGTTATAAAGTAGTAAACCTGAAATGTGTATGATATTATTAACCAACTAGAGGCCGGGTGCACGAAATTCGTGCACTCCGGGGTGGTCTCTCAGCCCAGCCTGCACCCTCTCGCAGTCTGAGAGCCCTCTGGGGATGCCTGACTGATGGACATCCTTAGTGCTGCTGCACTCACCAGCCATGAGACTGGCTTGTGGCTGAGGGTGTTCCCCCTGTGGGAGCACACTGACCACCAGGGGGCAGATCCCGCATTGAGCATCTGCCGCCTGGTGGTCGTGCGCATCATAGCGAACAGTCGTTCCGCCATTTGGTTGATTTGCATATTAACCTTTTATGCCTGCAGGACTGGACTGAAACTGGCTCTCTGACATCTCCCAAGGGGTCCCAGATTGCAAGAGGGTGCAGGCCAGGCCGAGGGACCTCAACAGTGCACGATCAGGGCCAGGGAGGGACGCGGGAGGTTGGCCAGCCAGGGAGGGACTGCAGGAGAGCTCCAGGGCATGTCTGGCCCATTTCACTCAGTCCAGATTGGCCAGACCCCAGCAGCAAGCTTACCTACTGATTGGAGCATCTGCCTTCTGGTGGTTAGTGCACATCATAGTGAGCAGTTGAGTGGCCTTAACATATCATTAGCATATTATGCTTTGATTGGTTGAACAGCTGACCGGATGACCAGACACTTAGCATATTAGCCTTTTATTATATAGGATGTTACTAAAATAAATTTAATTAAAAAATAGAAAAACAAACCCATTTGAGAGGTTGAGGCAGGGAGGAGCGTTTACCAGCATTATGAATGAAAATTAATTTTCAGTTAATTCTCCATCCTTGAGAAATTAATTACATAATCAGTAGCAGAAGGGAAGGTGCTAGAATGATATAGTAACATGGAGATTAAATTGTTTTAAAATATATTTTTATTGTAGATAATATTATAGATATCTCCCATTTTCTCCCCCTTTACCAGAGATTCAGTTTAAACAAGGGAACATGTATGATTGCAGTAAAGTGTCTGCTTTCTCTTTCATGACTTATGTATTTATTTTTTTAAATATATATTTATTGATTTCAGAGAGGAAAGGAGAGGGAGAGAGAGATAAAAACATCAATGATGAGAGAGAATCATTGATCAGCTGCCTCCTGCCTGCCCCACACTGGGGATTGAACCTGCAACCCAGGCTTGTGCCATGATCAGGAATTGAACGTGACCTCTAGTTCATAGGTCAATGCTCAACCACTGAGCCATGCCAGCCAGGCTCATGACTTATTTAAAATTAAAAATAACAGTAAGTATAATTGGCATACACTATTAGTTTTAGGTGTACAATCTAGTGATTTGACTTTTTTGATACCTTCTGATGTGGTCACCACACTAAGTCTAGTAAACATCTGTCTTTATGCAACTTACTGCAATATTATGAACTATATTCCCCTTCACTTTTTTCACCCATCCTCCACTCCCTCCCCTCTGGCAACTGTCAGTTTGATCTCTGTTTCTGTGAATCTATTTCTGTTTTGTTTTGTCTTATTTTTAATAAAAAATCAACAACTCGACATTCAGATCAATTTGATTCTGTCTGCTGGGAGACAGGATCTCTGTAGTATTACTCTCTAGGGATTCGAAGTTGTGTTTCTCAGCTGCTGGCTATTGGATTACCGGGTCATACTTTTATTGCTTTGTACCTACAACTACCTTGGCCCCTCACCACTATGACAGCAGTTGGTTGCTTTACTTTCCTTACTCTCCCTCTCCGACCTGGATCCAGACCAAAAAGGTAATCTTCAAGCTCACCATTCTGAACCATTTTTGTAAATGAATGATGGTTAAATCAAAATGATTCAAATTCTTGCACCAGACAGTGTGATGTATCAATTCTAATGTACTGGTATCCTTATCCTAGGTAGGTAGTAAAGGCACAGTAATTAAATATCTTCTTCTTTGCAATTAACTATTGGGAGATGAACGCCAAACTCAAGTTAGGAATAATTTAATATCGAATATCAGGAGTGTCGGGTTGGTTTCCCTAAAGGCAGAAACAGAGAGAAGGATTCTTAAACAATTTATTGAGGGAGTGCTCTCAGGATAAAGGAAGTGAAGGAAGCAGATACAGCAGGCCAAAAAAAAAAAAAAAAGTCAAGCAAGAATCTAGTCTAACCTGGAGTCTAGATTGAGTCTGAACCTACAGGGAGTTCTGGAGCATGAATTGCACTACAGAGTAGGTACTGCCATACTGCCATTTATATGTCCACCATTGGCCAATGACAGCTCCTGGGAATGGTGGTGGCATTAAAGGGGGAGTGCAGTATTTCCCAGGCAAGATGAGGTCAGTTCTCTGGAGAGGGGCCAGCTATGAATGTTAGCAGTTCACAGCAGCTGAAGGACAACAGCAATAGCCAAGTAAAGACTATCTTGGTATGGCGCCAAGATCTACTAGAAGCAGAAAGAAATTTTCTAGAAATACTTCCATTGTTTATTGGATCATGGAATTGGTATAATAAAACTTGCCAAGTTTGAATTCTGTATAATATATTGAATGATACTTCACAAGCACATTTCAATTTACTAGAACAAAAGGAGACTGGGTTTTTAGAATGACTCCAGTTTAAAATGAAACAGGATCTACACTTTTAGGGCATAACAACTAATAAGATTTCACTGAATAACAATACTTATAAACTGAATCACTGATGATTGTCAATTGGAAGAAACTATACCAATACAAATTGCAACATTTTCAAATAGTTGACAGGATAATGAGGATGTGGGGTATTTCAAGACTTTCATATAATCTTTGAAATGTCATATTTACAAAATAAATCACATTTATCTAACAAAAAAAGGAAAACTTCATAAAGGGAGATATTTCCCCAGATATATCACTGAGCAGAAACATACAGCTTTTCCATAAAAAATTCTAAAATCAGCATTTATGATCCATCACAAATCAGATAGAATTTTTAAAACCTACTACTAATACGTTTTATGATCATTTATAAACAGAAGAGAGTACTAATTATTATAATTGGTACCCATTGGCCTAAAGCCATCAAGATCTTAAGCTGAAGCTAAGGCTCCAGCTGCTATCCAGTTTTAATACAAGGACCTTAATGCTTACCAGCTTTCCTCTCCTCCCACGTCATGTAAATGAGAGTACAATCCTTCCATACCACTTAATGTAGGACCTGGGAGCTTCCCACTTCTGCTGTTTCTGTTAACACACTGAACACGGCTCCACTCCACTGCTCTCATTTCCCCTCTTTTGAGAGCAATAGTAATTTATTTGCAAGGGGAAAGTGAAGGCTTTCAATATTTGTTGAGTATCTTTTAGAAAATACGGTATGGCCTGTCCGGTGTGGCTCAGTGGTTGAGCATCGACCTATGAACCAGGAGGTCATGGTTCAATTCCCAGTCAGGGCCCATGCTTGGGTTGCGGGCTCCATCTCTGGGGTGGTGCGTGCAGGAGGCAGCTGGTCAATGATTCTTTCTCATCATTGATGTTTCTATCTTTCTCTCCCTCTCCCTTCCTCTCTGAAATCAATAAAACTATATATTTTTAAAAAGAAAACAGGATATGTACATGTATTAATCAGGCAGTAAATGTTCACATCCAGGATCTTTTAAAATAACCCTATAAAATATTTATTCCCATTCTAAAGCCAAAAACAAAAAACTTAAGTTAAAGAAGCTAAATAACTTGCCAGAATTCTCACAAGTAATACATGGCTGGACAGATATTTGAGCCCAAAGATTGGCCTTTTAAAAAATCTGTGCCCTTAGTCCATGGGTGGGCAAACTTTTTGACTCGAGGGCCACAATGGGTTCTTAAACTAAACCGGAGGGCCGGAACAAAGGCATGGATGGAGTGTTTGTGTGAACTAATATAAATTCAAAGTAAACATCATTACATAAAAGGGTACAGTCTTTTTTTTATTTCAATAGTTTTATTCATTTCAAACATTTTAACAAGAAGAATGTAAACACTAATTATTATAATTTGAAACTTCAAAAAATGGAGGAATCATAGCACAGTAACATACCTTATATTGAAGATGGCAAAGGCAAAATAAAATTGCCTAACAAAGGAAAGGTACAAAAGCCTTTCAAATTAAACTTAAATATAATAAAATAATTTAAAACTAAAACAAATAGAAAAGAACAAAATGTGTAAACAGTAAATTAAACATTTTCTTTAGTGCAACTTCCAAATTATGCCCGGGACGTAGATGTAGATGGCAATGTAGACTGGGTTGAAAGGTTTTTGGTCTTTAAAACATCAACTTCAGTGGGAACAGTGTTGTTGGTCTCCTTTTTTAGCTAATGCATCAAAGTCTGGAGTTAGTTTTGTTGTGGCTATTCTCAGGATAGATCTGAGGTGTTCGTCAGTTAAGTTGGATCTGTGAGGGGCTTTGTTGATGTTCATGACGCTAAATGTCTGCTCACAAACATAGGTTGACCCAAACAGCACCAGTATCTTCTGTGCCATCCTCTGGATGTTTGGAAAAGTGGCTTCATTAAGTGAAGCATAAAAGTCTCTTAGTTCAAGAGAGCTGAATTTCTCCTTTAGGACAAAGTCAGACTGAAGATCGATGAGTTCCAGTTGCACCTCTTCTGGTGCTGTTTCAGGGTTTTGTGACAAAGGACAGGCCACCAGTTGAAGTGACTAAAAGCTGAAAGTCTTTGTTGTTTTATTAACAAGTCATTGTGATGTACAGAATGTGGGAACAGGAAAAAATTGTGTTTGAGTAGAGTTCTTAATCTTACCTCAGAAAGGCTCTGATACTGTGCTCTCCAGGGGCGTGTCTCCCTACATCACCACGATAACGTGTCTATGCATTCCCAGGGTGATGCCGGGAGACGCATCCGCGGGCATTACAAGGAGCCTCTGGAAGACCGAGAGGTTGTTCCTTCTACTGAATGGGGGATATAAATCCGCCCACTCAGAAGAAGGAGCTGCGGCCATGTTTCCCGACGTTGCCATGTTAACACTGCTGCTGGTGAAGGAGCGGAGGGGAGAGCAAGAGAACCCTCCGCTCTTTCGGCTCTGTGGGCCGGATAGAACCGCCGAACGGGCCGGATATGGCCCGCAGGCCGTAGTTTGCCCACGGCTGCCTTAGTCCCTGGACCAGCAGCACCAGCATCACCTCAAAACTTGCTGGAAGTAAAAAATCTTGTACCTTATTTCAGACTTACAATATCAAGAAAATAGGAAAACCAGCCACAGACTTGGAGAAAATATTTACAAAAGCCACATCTGATACAAAGAACTTTTAGAACTCACCAATAAGTAAACAAACAACCTGATAACAAAATGGGCCAAAGACCTTAATTAACAGAAATTTCACCAAATAAGGTATATAGGTGTCAAATAAGCATGTGAAAAGATGCTCCACATCATATATCATAAGGGCAATACAACTTAAAGCAATGAGATACCACTATGCAACTATTAGAATGACCAAAATCTGAAACACTGACAACACCAAATGCTGGTGGGGATGTGGAACATGAGGAACACTCATTCATTGGTGATGAGAACACAGAATGGTTCAGCCACTTTGGGAGACAGTTTGAAGGTTTTTTACAAAATTAAAAATTCTCTTACCATAAAATCTAGCAATTGCACACCTTGGTATTTGCTGGAACTGACCAGCAGACCCTGAGCGATGAATGAATGGATTACTCTGTCACATGTTTCTGTGAAAGGGAGGGCTAAGGGACTGCTTGGCTATAGGAACCAAATAGCCTGTTTGCCTGCCTCCTTAGGCTTTTATTGTAGCAACAGCTTGAACTAAAATTAACCTCTAGATATCAGTAGGGTATGTATCCTTGAGAAAACACATGTATCTGTAGTGTCTTTAAAACAAGGACATTTTGAAGTCTGAACATAAAGATTCTAGTAAAACACATGGGGGGCTCAGAATTGTTTGGAAAAGTCAAGACAGGGTTTGCCGCCTTTGACAAGGTCCTTTTAGAGGTCCCCCACTTTTTGGAGAGTCCTCCTTACACACTTTCCAACTAAGTCCCATGCTTCCCAACAGGTATTCACCCAAAGGAGTTGAACACTTATGGCCACATAAAAAACCTGCGTATGCAGCTTTGTTCATAATTGCCAAAACTTGGAAACAGCCATGATATCTTTAAGTATATGAATGAATGAAAAAACTGTGCTACAACCAGATAATGGAATATTTTCAGTGTTAAAAATAAATGGGCTGCCCAGCTATGAGAAGACATGGAGGGACATTATGTTTATATTACTGAGAGAAGCCAATCTTAAGACTATATACTTTATGATTACAACTGTATGACATTGTGGAAAAGGTAAAACTAGGAAGACAATGAAAAGATCAGTGGTTTCCAGGGGTTGGAGGTGGGGAGATAAATAGGCAGAGCACATAGGATTTTTATAGTGGTGAAAATACTCTGTATGATATTATAATAATGGGCATACATTTGTCCAAACTCATTGAATGTATAACATGAAGAATGAACTCTAAGGGAAACTATGGACTTTGAGTGATTATGATGTATCAATGTAGGTCCATCCTTGATTTTAAAAAGTACCATTCCAGTGAGTGATGCTGATAATTGGAAGGTATACATGTGTGTGAGCAGGTGGTATATGGGAAATCTATATACTTAATGGGTAAGGCATCAGCCTCCATTTATCTCAATTTTAATGTATACCTAAAGTGCTCTAAAATATTTTTAATTAAAATTTCTATTTAAAAAGCAATTTAGGTTCCTTTAAAAATGTCCATTTCTTCCTTAGCATTTTTTTTTCGCCAATGTGAATGTGTAGGAAGAGAAACTATTTTTCTAAAAGGCTTCTAAATGATCATTTTTTTCTAGCTACAAATTTTGAAAAGCATTTAAAAACAGTTTCACAGTGTCCTCTTCCAGATAACATCTTTCCTTTGATGCAGAAGAGTGACTTTTTAAAAGTATTTTTAAATAGTTGGTCTCCCTAAGTCTAAAGTACCTCACTCTAAAGTCTTTTGAACCACTTGGCCCTCTTCTCCCTCCATTATTTTTTAAGTCTTTCAACACTACTGATAACATTTCTCAATATTTTATGAAGTGGGCTGGGCCAAATGAAATATATGATTCTATGTTGCCATCGATTTTGAAATTATAAAGAAAACTATTGTAGGTAATAGGTCTCAATTTTCATCTGGGTTTAATTTCCATTACACATTCTAATTAACTCTACCATTTCTCTCTGATTTTTTTTTAATGAAAAAAATACAAAAAGCTCAAGTCTACAGTGTTGGAAGTAGAAAGGTAAAGACTAAAATGGATTTGCTTTCAGTGTTCAACAATTAAAAATGAATAAAATCAACAATGTTTTGGAGTTTCACTGCAACACCCACAGTAGCAGGAGAGGGGTGTCATATTTATTATGTTCTTTCTTGATATTTCAGCAAACTATATAATGTAACTCAAATTTCCCATGCCTTGTTAATAACACAGAAAACTCATATTTGTATAAGAACTTTCTTTTGGAGAGTTCAAATCTCTGTCATAACATTTCTCTAACCATGCAAGCCAATATTCCAGGGGTTGGAATATTGTTCATTTTTTTTGGTCTTTTTTACTATTTGGGGCACTTAGTACTGGTATGTCTTCAAGTTCACTACTCTTGTTTCTTGGAAGGCTTAGAGATTTATTTGTCCCCAATGCTACAAATGAGAAAGTGGGACATAAAATTGCCGGAAGTCTGAGAAATTGTTGAATCAAAACTATGATGCATCTCTTAAGTTCCAATTCAGCTTGATTCTTTCATAGGTTAAAAGTAAACATTTATTATTTAGCATAGGAAACACTCTCTACCCATGACTGGATTTAACTTCCTGTATGAAACAACAAGAAACAAGACAAAATATGTATTAAAAATGGTTCAGACAATGATCCCTAAGATAAGGAAAGCCAATGGGATGAGCCCATGATTGCAGCAGCTTGCTGTATAGAGAGTTCCCAGTCCCTAGCATAGAGTTGGAGAGCCTAGGCCAGTGGTCGGCAAACTCATCAGTCAACAGAGCCAAATATCAACAGTACAACAATTGAAATTTCTTTTGAGAGCCAAATTTTTTAAACTTAAACTTCTTCTAACGCCACTTCAAAATAGACTCGCCCAGGCCATGGTATTTTGTGGAAGAGCCACACTCAAGGGGCCAAAGAGCCGCATGTGGCTCGCGAGCCGCAGTTTGCCGACCACGGGCCTAGGCAGACCCTGGAGGTCACCCTGACTTGAGGAGACAGAGCTAGAATATGGGGATACCGTGGCAGCTACCATTTTCAAGGCAGTATACCAGACAGGAAAATTCTGCACTGAGAGAACCACAGAGATCTGAAGAGGGTCCCCATATCTTCTTCTAAGTATAGCTCAATACACACATGTAAGGAAATTTCTTGATGCCAGGGAAAGAACTGTGCAGACACAATTCTCTTTTGGTCTCTGTATTAGCCCCCCAGGCCTTCTATAACAGAATACCACAGCCTGGGTGACCTAAGCAACATAAATTTATTTTCTTGCAGTTCTGGTATCTGGAAGTCCAAGATCAAGATGCTAGCAAGGTTGGTTTCTCCCGAGGCCTCTCTCCTGACTTGCAGATGGCCACCTTCCCATTGTGTCCTCCCATGATTTTTTCTCTGTGAGTATGCATCCCTCATGTCCTTTCCTCTTCTTATAAGGACATAAGTCATATTGGATCAGTGCCTACCTGTATGACCTCATTTAATCTTTACTACTTTTTTAAAGACCCTATCTCCAAATATAGCCACATTAGGATTAGGGCCTTAACATATGCATTTGGGGGGTTATGATTCAGTCCATAACAATCTCTTTTGTTTCTGCATATCTTACAAGCAGGTTCACTAACTGCCTTTGCTCTAGTATAACTTTTCAAGGATATTGCTATAGTGAACTGTCATAAAAAGTAGACATAATGTGTTCATTGGAAGTAAAGGATAGGCATGCTACTGTCAAGTATAAAAGACCTAGATTCACTAAGTGTAGGCTTCCCCTCCTATAATGTAATCTACTGCATGTAAAGGAGTCACCTGGTCCTCTTTACCTTGCCCTGGGAGAATTGGGGCTCACAAAACTGGTAAACTCTGTCCAGAGTATTATGTCAGCATCCATGATACTGTGGTAGCTAAATAGCCTGCAAGTAGAGCAAAAGCTCAGACTCTTCATAGATATTCAAAAGAACAATGCTCCAAAACTAGGATAATCCTTATATCTCCAAAAGGGCCAGCAACAGTTCATGTTCTCAACAGTTAAAATGTAAACCCCTTAATTCACAAGAAGTGGGGAGAGGACTCAGAATGACATTGTCATAGTGAGGAGAAAATTCAGCTCTAGATTAAAGGCTGCTCTAGTGTCATCTAGTAAGCCTTAAAAGCAAGTATTGAAAGGATTACAGTTTTGCAAAGTAACTTAACTGCAACTCAGAAGAAAGTTCAAAAATATTTAGGGCCTTATAAGGTAATTTTTTTTAATATATTTTTTATTGATTTTTTACAGAGAGGAAGAGAGAGGGAGGGAGAGAAGGTAATTTTGCATTTCTGGCATTCAATTTTTTAATAATAATTAGGCTTGCAATGAAGAATAAAAATATTACCCACAGTAAGGAGAGAAAAAACAACAAATAAATAGGAACACATCCAGAAATTATACAAATGTTACAATTAGTAGATAAGGACTATAAAACAATTATCGTAGCTATATTCCATACTAGAGGCCCAGTGCACGAGATTCATGCACTTGGGGAGGTCCCTCAGCCCGGCCAGAGCTCTCTCGCAGTCCAGGAGCCCTCAGGAGAGCAGGCCTAAGCGGTAGTGCTGCCTTGGAGGCCGACTTCTGGCTGAATGGTGCTCACCCTGTGGGAGCGCACTGACCACCAGGGGGCAGCTCCTACATTGAGCGTCTGCCCCCTGGTGGTCAGTGCATGTCATAGCGACTGGTCGTTCGCCGTTTGGTTGATTTGCATATTACCCTTTTATTATATAGAATGATCAAAAGGTAGAAGAAAGACTGAGCATATTAAGCAGAGACAAATTCATAGAAATCAAAACTACAGTGTCTGAGAAAAAATACATTGAAAATAATATTAACAGGAGATCAGCAACTGAAGGAAAAGAAACAAGAGTAGTGAACTTGAAGACATACCAGTACTAAGTGCCCCAAATAGTAAAAAAGGCCAAAAAAAATGAACATAATATCAGTGAGCTGTGGGACAATATTAAGATGTCTAATATATCTGTAAATGGGAGCTCTCAAGAGTGAGGAGGTGTGGGATAAACAAACCTATTTGAAAAAACAATGGCTGACATTTTTCTAAATTTGATGAAAAACATAAACCCAAGATTCAGAAAGCTCAACAACCCACAAGCACATGAAATGTGAAGAAAAAATGCACTGTGGCACATCACAATCAAATTCTTTTAAACAAGTGATAGAGAGAAAGTCTTAAAAGGAGCCAGAGGTCAAAAGACACATTATATACAGGGTAACAAAGATAAGAATCACAGCAGACTTCACACTGGTTTCAATACAAGCGAGAAGACACTGGAGCATCATCGTTAAAGCAAAAGTTTTTTGTTTGTTTTTTAAAAGAAAACTATAAACTTTGAATTATAGCATGCTAAGTGAAAATATCTTTAAAAAATAAAAGTGAAATAAAGATGTTTTCAAACTTCTAAAATAATTCCTCATGAAGACTTAAATTACAAAAGAAAATGTTAAAATAATTCTTCAGGCAGAATAAAAATAGTAGATGCAAATCTGGATTTTTAAAAATATATTTTTATTGATTTCAGAGAGGAAGGGAGAGGAAGAGAGAGATAAAAACATCAATGATGCGAGAGAATCATTGATTAGCTGCCTCCTGTATGCCTCCCACAGGGTATTGAGCCCACATGGGCCCTGACTGGGAATAGAACTGTGACCTTCTGGTTCATAGGTCGATTCTCAACCACTGAGCCACACCAGCCGGGCTGAAAATCTGGATTTTCATTAATGAAGAGCACCAGAAATAGAAAACAGAGAATTTGAAAATTATTTTTAATACTCTTTAAAATATAATTATCAATTTAAAGCCAAAAGAATCGTAATACAATGTGTGCCTTATAACATATAGAGAAGTAAAATGCATGACAAACATAGGCTAATTGAGGGGGGAGTTGTAAGATTCTTATACCATATGTGAAGTAGTATAATGTTAATTTAAGGACTATGGTAAGTTAAATATGTGTCCTAAAATCCTAAAGCAATCACTATAAAAGAAGAATTATAGCTAATTAGCCAACAAAGGAAATAAAATTAAAGCATAAAAATGTACTCATTCTAAATAAAAAACAGGATAGGAAGTAAAAAGGAAACAAATAACTGATTTATTAGATACAAATACCTACATGGTACATTTAAACCCAACCATATCAATAATTGCATTAAATTTAAGTGGTTTAAATACCCCAAATAAAAAATATAGATTGTCAGAATAATATAAAAAGAAGAGCAAACTATAAGCCAATATAAGAAACCCACTTTGAATATGAAGACAAAAACAGGTTAAAAGTAAAAGAATGAAAAAGGTATGCCCCAGTAACACTAATCAAAAGGACAGCCCTAGCCAGTTTGGTTCAGTGGTTAGAGTGACTGACTGCAGACCGAAGGGTCGTGGGTCCAGTTCTGATCAAGGGCACATACCACAGGTGGAGGCTTGGTCCCTGGCCCTGATTGAGGTGCTTGGAGGAGGCAATCAGTCAATATGTCTGTCACACATGGATGTTTCTCTTTGTCTCCCTGCTCCCTTCCATTCTCCCTAAAATAAATAAATAAATAAATAAATAAATAAATAAATAAATAAATAAATAAATAAATAAAATATTTTAAAAAATATATTTGGGTGAGGATTAACAACAACAACAACAACAAAAAGACTATAGAAGCTATATTAATACCATAAAAAGTAGATTTCAAAACTACAAAACTAAGAATATTCTTTTTAAATTCATTTTTATTATTGAAAGTATTCCACATGTCCCCCATTTCTCCCTCCTTTGCCCCCCTCCACCCAGGGCCCACTGTACCCCCAGGCCTTCACTGCACTATTATCCATGTCCATGTCCTATGCATATATGCACATAAGTTCTTTGGTTAACCTCTTCCTTCCCCCCCACACTCACTGCTTCCCTCAGAGATAAGTTAGTCTGTTCCATTCTTCTGTATCTGGTCACATGCATCTTTTTTCTTTATTTTCCTCAGGTAAGTGATAAGAGGTGAGGACTCAGTGATTCTTCATTCTTGAACATCATAAGAAGCCTAGATTTTAGTAAGTTTTTCATCACTGAAAATTGTCAAACTGACAACTCGTGGGTAATGATTTTGATGGTATTCATGAATGATGTAAAATATGGCCATTACAATCATCAAGGTTCTTATAAAACTGGAATTCTAGGATCTTATTTTAGTACTAGAGGCCCAGTACATAAAATTCGTGCACAGGGGAGGAGGGTGTCCCTCAGCCCAGCCTGCACCCTCTCCAATCTGGGATCCCTCTCACAATCCAGGACTGCTGGCTCCCAACTGTTCGCCTGCCTGCCTTCCTGATTGCCCCTAACCGCTTCTGCCTGCCAGCCTGATCACCCCCTAACCACTCCCCTGCCAGCCTGATTGATGCCTAACTGCTCCCCTGCCAGCCTGTTTGCCCCTAACTGCCCTCCCCTGCAGGCCTGGGCACCCCTAACTGCCCTCCCTTGCAGGCCTGGTCCCCTGCAACTGCTCTCCCCTGCAGGCCTGGGTCCCCCGAATTGCCCTCTCCTGCAGGCCTGGTAACCCCTAACTGCCCTCCCCTGCAGGCCTGGTCCCCCGCAACTGCTCTCCCCTGCAGGCCTGGGTCCCTCTCACCTGCCTTTCCCTGAGGCCTGGTTGCCCCCAACTTCCCTCCTCTGCCGGCTTGGTCACCCCTAACTACCCTCCCCTACAGGCTTGATCACCCCCAACTGCCCTCCCTTGCAGGCCTGGTCCCTCCCAACTGCCCTCCCCTGCTGGCCATCTTGTGGTGGCCATCTTGTGTCTACATGGGGGCAGGATCTTTGACCACATGGGGGCAGCCATCTTGTGTGTTGGAGTGATGGTCAATCTGCATATTACTCTTTTATTAGATAGGATAGAGGCCTAGTGCATGGGTGGGGGCCAGCTGGTTTGCCCTGAAGGGTGTCCCGGATCAGGGTGGGGGTTTCCTTGGGGCATGGGGCAGCCTGGGCAAGCGGCCTGTGGTGGTTTGCAGGCTGGCCACAACCCCCAGCAACCCAAGTGGAGGCCCTGGTATCTGGGATTTATTTATCTTCTACAATTGAAACTTTGTAGCCTGGAGCGGAGCTAAGCCTTCTGCTTGCTCCATGGCGGCAGCCATTTTTGGGGAGATTTATGTATCTTCTATAATTGAAACTTTGTAGCCTTAAGCGAGGCCTGGGCTGGCCAGGGTGTGCAGCAAGCTTGGCTTCCTCCATTGCCAGGGGCAACCCTAGACTCCTGCTCTTTCCAGTTCCATGGCTGCCGCCATTTCTGTTTGGGTTTATGTATCTTCTATCATTGAAACTTTGTAGCCTTGAGTGGAGGCCTAGGCTGGCAAGGGCAGGCGGAAAGCTTGGCTTCCTCCATTGCCGGGGAAACCCAAGCCTCCCTCCTGCTCTCTGTGGCCTTAGCCATCTTGGTTGGGTTTATTTGCATATTTGCTCCTGATTGGCTGGTGGGCATGGCTGGTGGGTATAGTGGAGTGATGGTTAATTTGCATATTACTCTTTTATTATATAGGATCAGTAACCAGTTATTTTGCACAAGTTTATGAATTATTTAATAAAATAAAGATCTCACAACAACTCAATGGCTGTTTTGTTGGTGGGTCCAAAAAATATTCTTCCTTGAAAATCCGATTAAACATTTAAAAATAAAGAATGTTCACTTTTAAATTTCTACATTGGTATGTAGACCTACAGGGAAATGAAATCTTGTTTCAATGCTAAGAAACAGATGGAAGCTAAAAGATATCATCATACACCTTCAACCAGGCAGGATAAATTGTTCAAATATATTTTAACAGCTGTTAAAGCAAATAAAAATACAGTCGAAGTAAAACAAATAAACAAAATAATTTTAAATAATCCTATGGAGACTAATTAAGGAATTGTGCAGTTTTAAAATTCCTCATTTTGGTAAATTCCATCCTTGTCTATGTTCTTAATTTTTCTCTTTAAACTTTAACACATCTAAGAATTGTTATCCTGTGTCCTGGTGCTCTGTCTATTTTAAAGAACTACCAAGATGTCCACAGCCATCTCCTGGGGGAACATGCAACTCAAGTTAACCAAGTCCAGGTCAGTTTCTAGGCCAAGAACTGATTGCTCTCAACACTGAAATGCATGTCCTGATTGACTTCTGGAATTGACTTGGTGGTGGTTGTATTTGAAGTCGCACTGAACAACAGGTGGTGTGCTGAGAAGAATAATGGTCCAAGAGTGAGGAGACATGAATTTGTTATGGGAGTAACAGTTATGGGAACCCTGGTAAGTTACTCAGCATCTCATGGCTCAATTTTTTATTTATATACTAGAGGCCCAGTGCTCGAAATTCGTGCATAGATAGGGTCCCAAGGCCTGGCCAGCAATTAGGGCCAGTTGGGGTTTTCCTTCCCCTGGCTGCTGGCTGCTGGCTGGGACCTTCCCTCATTCCGCACCATCCCCTAGTGGTCAGTACATGTCATAGCGAGCAGTTGAACTCCTGAGGAGACAATTTGCATATTAGCCTTTTATTATATAGGATGGGGAAAATCATCCCTGCTCTGCCTGTCTCAGAGGCCTTTTATGTTGGCCAAATTATATAAAACATTTGCTAATAGTAAATAGAAAAAAAGAAAAAAATGTACAACTGGGAAAATCAATTATTTATGGATCATTCTAAATATTTTTTTAATTTAGGGTGTTTAATATTTTATTAATTAGAGGAACATTTTATCATTTTATTATATCATTTTTTATTTTATCATTTTATTATTAAAACTACCCTTTGAATTATTTAAGGAAAATATTCCTAACTTTAAAAAAAAAAAACACTGAAAAAGATTTGCCCAAGTTCAAAACCTAATTCATAACATAGTCACCGACCTATCTTTTGTGTAAGATAGACTTTTCACAACAATTTCAGCTGCCCAGAAAATGGAATAATCTGTCTTCTAAAGTAATGAGCTCCACTTCTGTAGATATTATAAGAAAGATTATTCCCGCATTGAAATGAAAGAGATAAATGAATATTAAATCAACCCAGGCTGCCAAAAGTATCCGTGTCACAAAAAAATGCTAAAGAACCCCGAGGCCTAGTGATTCTCCAACATAATGGGCCTCCTGGCCTTGATGTGTAGGCAAAGGCAGGATTTAAGCAAACTGTGGGAGGCAGAGGAGAGGGAAACTTGCACAAACGGGATCACTCTATAGGATAGAAAAAAAAAACAATGTATTACACCATCCTCTGGATGTGATATGTGAATAGCATGTCCCCCATTTAACAATCGCAGAGGACATTCTGGTGTCCAGTTTAAGAACATGAAGTAAGCAGCCACTGTTCTGGAACATTAACCAAACCTGGTAAAATTCTGGTTAGATGAACCACTGGAAGACTTAAGGTCAACATCACACACACACACACACACACACACATAAACACACAATTTTGATATTCTGCTAAGGCATAATGATTCCCATTTCACCACATTTAAAATAGTAAATTGTATACACTCTGGTATCAATAGGTAGCTATAATAAGGAAATGTAAATTCCCACACCTATTCATAATTCAAACCATGACATGGACTTGAAGTTACCTATGAGATACTCGTATTCACTTAAAAAGAAAAATTTTCTGGAATTATATTTTGGAAGAGATGCAAATATTCCCTAGAAGTTTATGTCCCAGTATTTTCTTTCATTTTAAATAGCACTTTAAAATTTAAAAATTGTTATCAAAACATTGTTTTCCACCAAGTTTCTAAGAAAGACATTTCTAAGATAAATAGTATTACATTAATGTTATTAATAAAGATATTAATAATGAAACTGGAAATTTGAACTGGAAATGCAAAGTGTTCCCGTGGGCAGGATGGCATCCTGTGCTCTTGTCCAGTGGAGTCGAAGAATGAAACCACAGACAAAAGGTGGGATAGCAAAAGGTGGAAATTTATTGAGAAACAAGCACAGACTCCCACGTGGGGAGGGGGGAAGAGTCCCACTGAGTCCCTTTTTCCTATGGTTTATAAAGGCTGCTGTTTTTTGGTGCCTCAATATCCCCTCTGATCGGTCACCATCCCCTTTGATGTGGTCACTATAGCAACTCCTGAACTCAAGTCTCACATGAAGTACATGAGGTTCCCTCCTTCTTCTCCCTTATTGTTCTCCAATTCCCTCTGGGCTTTTCTTCCTCCCTCTTTGAATGAGGGGCTTCCTTCCCTTTATTCTGTAAATGTGTACCTTCTGCCACTCCCAGCTCCCTTGTCTTATGGAAATGTACCCTTTGCAGCTCTGTAGCCCTGTGCTTTTTCCATGGACCCCTTAATTTCTAAAATTTCCTAAACCTGCCTATTTCACCCCTAAAAATTCCTTACAATAAAAAATAATAACATATTAAACAACTACTATTCCACATACGACCCTATGAGGTAGGTACTATTATTATTTCCATTTCAAAATTGGAGTTTGAAATTTAGAGAGATTAAAGTACTTGGCCAAGGTCACAAAAGTGGAGAAGCCTGGATTTGAAATTATTCATTTATTCGATCATAGCTATATGTGATGACTGTACAGCAGAAACCATTGCAAGGAATTTACTTACACTATTCCACTCAATCCTCTATAATCCAATTAATTTAGTGCTATTATCATTCTCTTTACAGATGGGCAAACTGAGATTAGTGAGATAGAGTCTCCCAGGTAGGATACCACAGATCTGAGATTTCTCCCCAGGCAATATGACTCCAAAGCCATTTATGTTTAATTCCTGCACTCTACTGCTTTTGAAAAATAAGAGGTACTTAAAATGCCTTTTGCATAGAAATACTATGATCATATTATCCTTCATCTTAACACAGAAACATAAATCCTTTCAATTCTTTCATCTTCATTGTAGTTTTCATTGGTATTGAGTAACTCTCTTAAGAATGTGAAACACATTAAGAATTTTAACAATATCCACTCACTTGAGTATCATATTGTGTTATGTAGACCTAAATTTTCTCAATGTGTGAGTAACACAATACCTCTTTCAACAGAAAACTCCTTGCTGTTAAGTATAGCTGCACAGTAAAAACCTCTCATATTTAAAGGGAGAAAAACCCCAACTACTTAGAGAACTACAAGGCAATTGAATGGTAGAAATACATTTCCACAATATTATTTATCTTTATTTTACGTTTTCAAAAACAAGGAGGGGCCATAAATTGGCAACATTTCCCAAAAACCCCAACAATAGTCTACTTAGTAATTGCTTCTTCTTCTAAAATGTACATCATACAGACATACAGAAGGCCCAGAGACATATGAAAACATGCTCAAAGTCACTAATCATCCGAGAGATGCAAATCAAAACGACAATGTGGTACCATCTCACACCTGTCAGAATGGCTATTATCAACAAATCAACAAATGACAAGTGCTGGCGAGGATGCAGAGAAAAAGGAACCCTCGTGCACTGCTGGTGGGAATGCAGACTGGTGCAGCCACTGTGGAGAACAGTACGGAGTTTCCTCAAAAAACTAAAAATGGAACTCCCATTTGACCCAGTGATCCCACTTCTAGGAATATATCCCAAGAAACTAGAAACACCAGTCAGAAAGGATATATGCACCCCTATGTTCATAGCAGCACAATTCACCATAGCTAAGATTTGGAAACAGCCTGCCCATCAGCAGATGAGTGGGTTAGAAAACTATGGTACATCTACATAATGGAATACTACGCTGTAGTAAAAAAAGAAGGAATTCTTACTATTTGCAACAGCATGGATGGACCTGGAGAGAATTATGTTAAGTGAAATAAGCCAGTCAGAGAAAGATAAATATCACATGATCTCACTCATTTATGGAATATAATCAACATAAACTGATGAACAAAAACAGATCTAGAGACAGAGAATCATGGATCAGACCATCAAACCTCAGAGGGAAGGTAGGGGAGGGTGAAGGTAAGGGAGAGAGATCAACCATGCATATAAGCCTAACCAATGGACACAGTCTACAGGGGGATGAGGGCATGAGTGGGGGGGTTGGGGAGTAATGGGGGGATAAGGGCACATATGTAATATCTTAATCAATAAAGAAATTTTAAAAAATGAAAAAGAAAAAATGAAAAATAAAATGTACATCATACAAATCACTTCTGTGCTGTTCCAGTCAAAACTGCATAAGCTAAAAGTAATCATAAGGAAACAGCAGACTAACTTAAGTTGAGGAACAGTCGCCGAAACTGGTTTGGCTCAGTGGATAGAGCATCGGCCTGTGGACTGAAGGGTCCTAGGTTCGATTCCGGTCAAGGGCATGTACCTTGGTTGCGAGCACATCCCCAGTGGGAGGTGTGCAGGAGGCAGCTGATCGATGTTTCTCTCTCATCGATGTTTCTGGCTCTCTATCCCTCTCCCTTCGTCTCTGTAAAATATCAATAAAATATATTAATAAAAAAAAAAGTTGAGGAACAGTCTACAAAATAACAGCCCAGTACTCTTCCAAAATGTCAATCATGAAAGGCAAGTAAATCTGAGGAAATGTTTCAGATTAAGGGAGACTATAGAAATATAACAACTTAATGCAATGTGGCTCCTGGATTGGATAATGGACCCGGAATAATTTTTTTTTTCTTTCTAAAAGAGATATTATTGGAACAATTGGCAAAATTTGATTCAGATCTGTGGATTAGCCGATAGTATTATATCACAATTTCTTGATTTAAATAATTATACTGTGGTGATATAATATGATATCTTTGTTTTAAGAAAATAATTGGAGGTAAAGGGATATTATTTTTGCAATTCTCAAATATGTCATAAAATATACTAGTATATCCCAATCCACTGTTTTTATGAAACCAATTTTGTATGCTTTAATCCTATTAAATTATACATGGATTCATTGAATGCCAAGAACCAATTTGTTTATTTCTGAAGCACTGGACATGTATTAGCATTTTAGAAGACATGGATATAATATTGGCAATGAAATTTCCTATATTCACTTTATTAAAAATCTGGCTTTGGGTGATTACTAAGCCATAGCTATGGTTTGAAGCCCTGTTATATCCTAGAATTTGGCTTGGCTTCTCCGAACAACGTGAGAAAGGCAGGGTCTGGTGATATTTGGTCAACATAATTTGCCTCTCGGCTCTCATCCTCATCAAATCTAACATCCAGCTTCACTGGTCATTTCTTAGCCAGCCCTGCACATCCTGGATAGTCCATCAGGTAGTGGACTCTGATCCCTGAATGATTTAGATCCTGTTAATATACTAATCTTGATGTGCCCTCTACCATATTGTGAGCCTCAAATTCTTAATTTATTTTTGTTGATTTCAGAGAGGAAGGGAGAGGGAAAGATAGAAACATCAATGATGAGAGCAAATCATTGACTGGCTGCCTCCTGCATGCCCTACACTGGAGATCAAGCCCGCAACCTGGGCATATGCCCTGACCAGGAATTGAACCGTGACCTCCTGGTTTATAGGTCGACACTCAACCACTGAGCCATGCTGGCCGGGTGTGACTCTCAAATTCTTGAAAGTCTCTCACTACAGCCTCAAATTAACTGAGGGCATATTTTTTGCAGGAATATATGGATCCTTAGATTAAGAGGCACACTCATGCTCTCCAAAATCTCCAAACCTTGTCTAGTTTTAAAATAGTAAAACTTAAAAATTCCCACTTTTATACTCTATTGACTTTTTGAGTGCTAGATTAAGTCCTAAACTCTGGCAATTTCTGAGGGATAACTTTTTGAAAGAAATATAAAATATTTGGTCAAAGTAACTATCATTTTAGATATTATAAGAATTAGTAGATCTTTACTGACTCTCTCTTGGGGATGAAAATCTTTTCTTAAAGTGATCCTCAGTTGTATTTACTACGTATCTGATTCCTCATACAATATTAGTATAAATAAAAGAGAACTTTAAATACTTCCATGCCTTATTGTCTTTTGTGGGAAAATCCATTTTACAATATGCTATGGACTGCAAAACCCTTAACTGCCCCTTGCTTTGAAGAATGTAGACATGGTTATCTTAACTCTTGATTGATAAGGACACCCAAAAAACTCTTAATTTAAGTAAACAATAAAAATCCCCAAAGAGACAAGTTCCACTGAAACACCTCAAATACATAGAAATGTTTTTAGTATAAGACTTTGCTATTTGTCAAAGTTTTTACCAATTTTTTCTAAAAAACAGATCAGCCAGACCAGCGTGGCTCAGTGGTTGAGCATCGACCTATGAACCAGGAGGTCAGGGTTTGATTCTGGTCAAGGGTGCATGCCCAGGTTGTGGGCTCAGTCCCCAGTAGGGCGTGCAGGAGGCGGCTGATCAATGAGTCTCTCTCATCATTGATGTGTCTATCTCTCTCTCCCTCTCCCTTCCTCTCTGAAATCAATAAAAAATTAAAAAAAAAAAACCCACACAGATCAGAGGTAGACCTCAATACAAGAACCATTCCAGCCTCAACACCAGGGCACCCTTCCATCATAGTTTCAGAACATCTTATATCTTGTATACTTTCATACCTAGTACATTTTGCTTATTTTGACCTCTATCATTCTGTAATTCCCTCATCAATTACAACTTCTCAATTTCTGGTTTCTGCCATGTTCTTATCTATAACTCAAGCGTCAAGTACAGTATCACCTTCCCACTCACTACCCTCTCACCCAACATAAAAATAAGCATTGTCTCACAGCACTTTAACACATACAGAATGGAATATTTCACATGGCCTTTATTAATCTTGAGTGGGTGTGATGGTCAATTTTGTATCAACTTGACTATGCCATGTTACCCAGATATTTGCAGGAATATATGGATCCTTAGATTAAAAGGCACACTCATGCTCCCAAATCTCCAAACCTTGTCTAGTTTTAAAATAGTGAAACTTAAAAATTCCCACTTTTATGCTCTATTGACTTTTTGAGTGCTAGATTAAGTCCTAAACTCTGGCAATTTCTGAGGGATAACTTTTTGAAAGCCATGTTGGAAGGTTAATAGGAAATAATAAAATAAAACATTATAATAAATGTTTCTATGAGGGTATTTTTTATCTGAAAGTAACATCTAAACCAGAGGACTTTGACTAAAGCAGAATACCCTCCATAATATGGGTGGGCCTCGTCCAATTAGTTGAAGGGCTTAATAGAAAAAGACTGACCTCCCCCTAAGAAGAGAGAATTCTGCCGAATAGGTGTCTTCAGACTTTAACTTCATCAGAAACTCTTTCTGGGGTCTCTAACTTGCTGGCCCAACCTGCACATTTTGCACTTGCCAGCCTTCAGAATTGCTTGAGCCAATTCCTTAAAATCTCTCTAGACAGACATATAGGCAGACAGACAGAGTATCTACCTATCTGAATCTATAGCGATATCCATATCCATTTTCTATATCTATATATCTATATATATCCATATCTACATATTCTATTTGTTCTGTTTCTTTGGAGAACTCTGACTGAACTAACACAGTGAGGGATACTGGAATGTTTGATTTTGACTCTGTATTATTCTGTCTTTCCACAATTAAGATCCTACTGAAATTTAAATACAAAATAATGAAAAAAAGCTCTTTTGTTAAATTGGATGCCCAAACACAAAAATGCTAACAATTGCTTTCTTAGGGTAACTTTCATACTTTTTTTCTTTGTTTTACACTCTATTTTTATTTTATTTTAATTTATTTTTTATTGTTTAAAATATTACAAATAGTAGTACATATGTCTCCTTTTTTTTTATCCCATTGACCTCCCCCCGGCCTCCCCTACCCCCCAGTATATGCCTTTACCTGCCCCCCCCCCAGTGTCTTTTATCCATTGGTTATGCTTATATGCATGCGTACAAGTCCTTCAGTTGATCTCTTATAGCGCCCCCCCGCCCAACTTCCCCCGCCTTCCCGCTGTAGTTTGACAGTCTGTTCAATGCTTCTTTGCCTCTGTATCTATTTTTTCCCCATTTCTTTCCTTTAAAAAATCTTGCCTCTGCAGACTAGAAATAAACATATAATAACAAAAAATGTTTGAGTCCCAATTTCAAAGCCCAACAGTTCTGAGTCCCCATTTCAATGTCAAACAGTTCCTTATGTGTACATGTCAGCAATGATATCTGGATGGTGGGCACATGGTGGCAATGCAGGTCCGACCCTCTCTGGTTTGGTCCTAGGCAACCTGCTGCGTCGCACAGCTGCTGACTGCTAGCGTGGCAAGGTGTCGTCAGCGTCTTCCATCTCTGGACTGTTTCTCCTCTTGTCTTCGTGGTTGAAGCAGACCTGTCAATTCCTCTCTGAGAGAACTTGGGGGTCAACAGAGGTGTGGCACAGACCCTCAACCCCCCCAACCTTGCAGGGGTCTGAACCCTCACCCCATCGGAGGGAGGTCTCCTGCCCCCATGGCTGCTTTGCTTCCCACGCCCAGCTCAGATTGGGACCCAGGTAACAGACAGAGACTTGGCCGACAGCAGCTGCCCTATAGCTAATTCCAGCCTAGCACCAGGAATGCTCAGGTCCTACTCAAGAATGCAAATAATCCTTTCCACTAATATTTATAGGGTAAACTAAGATTGTTGGAAGAGTATTAAATTTGACAGTAAACTAATAATCAAGTTTTCAGATTAATTTAAATAGGCTAATTGAAATAAGTGAATATTCAAGAAAATTTAATTGTACTGGACAAAAAGCTGTTCCTGAAGTAGTAACTAAAATTTCTATTGGTAGTTCATCTCTTGGTAAAATTCCTGAACATGCAAAGAACCTAAAGCAGTCATATTTTTGTGCAAAAAATTAAAATTTAAAGTTATCAAGACTGCATTATAAAATTTACAAAAGCCTCCATTAATCAAAAAAGGGGGGATAGTAGGGTAATATCATGTAAGGAAAAATATCCTATAAGTAAATTACATCTAGAAAATTTTAACTTTACAAAATTAATTTTCATTTGTAATGCTAACAGCAAGACACCCATGAATAACACACATGGTGTCTAAATAAGACAAAGGAAAATCGTTTGGGCAAAAATAAAAAGGATCCCAAATCAATTACATAGAAAAGATTCCTTTATTAACTTTTGGTCGAGAATATGTTTGTATATTTTCAGAAAACAACTCCAAGACCATGTGGATTCCTACGCTCTATTTTTAAAGTATCTTGTAAAGAACTGTATTGTTTATGTTAAACAGAATGAAAAAAAAAAGCCACATTCTATGACAAAAGCATCAACAATCCCTTTAAATTAGTTGGAGATCCATTTATCCCCAAGACTTCTTGCTCGAAGGTTTGAAAGCAGTTGAATAAATGCTTGAGTTCAGCCATGTTGGAAGGTTAATAGGAAATAATAATAAAATAAAATAAAAAACTATGGTGAACTGGAGACAGCACATCAATTAATAGCAGTGGCTGTGGGTCCAGCAGGCCACAGTTTTAGTTTTTAAAATGTCAGACTTTTCTTTTGAAATATAACAATTTTTAAATGATGGAAACTAACTAAAAAAAAGTAAAATTAACCATTTTGCTTTTCAAGCAAACAAATCATTGAGAACTCTGTTTTATGGCCTCAGGCTGATACACATTAAAAATGATTTAACATCCCAGAAATAAATTGATTTAGCATACCCCACTGAGAATATCATCTTTCAGAGGGGTATTGCATGCTTTTACATGTTGTTGAGTAGGGTATGGATTTCAGAGGCAGAATTAAAGAAATGCAAATACCCACGATGTATAACAATTTACTTCACTTGAAGCAGAGTGGTTCTATGATAATCTATATTTGTCTCTCTTCAATCAATTCAAGTTTTCTCTCAAGCTAAAAATTACCCATTCACATAACTCTAAATTATTTTTTGTTAATGCTCACCTGAGGATATTTTTCCACTGATTTTTAGAGAGAGTGGAAAAGTAGGAAGGAGGGAGGGGTAGAGAGAGAGGAACATCGATGTGAGAGAGAAACATTGATTGGTTGCTTCCTACATGCTCAACTGAGGCCAGGGATCGAACCTGCAACATAGATACGTGCCACTGACCAGGAATCAAAACTGTGACTCTTCGGTGCTTGGGCTAATGCTCTAACCACTGAGAAAGACCAGCCAGGGCATTCTAGGCTATTTTAAAAATATATATGAAGAATAAGCTTAAGAAATATCAATGAGATTTTTTGTTGACATTAGTTGTTTGGATCAGTGGTTTGTTAAGGGGGTTGGTACTGTTCATTCCAGGAGAACATTTTAGATGACCAAATTGATGGGTGTGCAGAACTAGTACTAAAATGAAGTAGGAAGAGGTCCAGAAATGCACCAGATAGTCCCAAATATAAAGAGCTATCCTACCCCCGCTCCATGACTTTTAAACATCCCCAGTAAATGTTCATGAACATGAAAAGCCTCTTCATCTGTGAGGAGAGATAGCCTCATTCCATTTTCCACAGAGACACAAAGCATGTTTGTACAGTTTTAAAACCACCTCAATTTTCTAGATAGGCAACTTCCATGTAGATTGAGGAAAGTTGTGCTTTGCTCTCTTGAGAATTTTGCAAAGAGTTGCTCACTCTTCCAGAAAGTTATGCCAAATGAAGTCAATGCTTCCCATGGTATTTGAGTAGCCATGCTTCACAGCTATATCTGTTCGTCTAGATGTCACAAGTCCAGTGATTCCTTGGACAGCTACCAGCATCTGATGACCTCATTATGTCTCCTAGGATAGTCATGCCTAAGCACTTACATACTGAAATACCTTCTTAAAAAAAAAAATAAAAGTGCTTGCCATCTATGTCTCCTTTATATTAGAGTATTATGGGGCTTTTAAAAATTTATGTTTGTCAGGAGGTTCCATTATCTATAAATTTTATTTCAGAATATTAAATGAGGCATTTGAATATTTATTATGCAAAGAAATTGTTAGGTCCAATTGAGTTGGGAAACACTAACTTAGAATCTATCCTGATTGATGAGCCTAATCCATATTCATGTCCTCACGGTTAGAATGCAGTGCAGTCATTCCATCTCTGAAATATAAAATGTTTCATTTTTGCCAAATTATGGACTTCCCACAGTTGAAGCATCATTTCTGAAAACTTTATGGAAGCTTTCTGTGTAAAAATTCAAGGACTTGATTTCCTACTTCATTTTTTTTTAGGATCATCTAATAAGTTTTAGGTATGATATATTATATATATGTTGATTTCAGACAGGAAGAAAGAGGGAGAGAGAGATAGAAACATCAATAATGAGAGGGAATCATTGATTGGCTGCCTCCTGCATGCCCTCTACTAGGGATCGAGCCTGCAATCCCGGCATGTGCCTTTGATCAAAAATCAAACCTGGGACCCTTCAATCCCTAGGCCGATGCTCTATCCACTGAGCCAAATCAGCTAGGGGAGAGTCTTTTTTTAAAAAAAATATATTTTTATTGATTTTTTACAGAGAGGAAGGAAGAGGGATAGATAGTCAGAAACATCAATGAGAGAGAAACATCGATCAGCTGCCTCTTGCAAACCTCCCACTGGGGATGTGTCCGCAACCAAGTTACATGCCCTTGACCGGAATCGAACCTGGGACCTTTCAGTCCGCAGGCTGACGCTCTATCCACTGAGCCAAACCGGTTTTGGCTAGGGGAGAGTCTTTGTTATTAATGACTTAAGATAGCTAAATTCTCCTTTAAATTTACCTTCAGAATGTTTTGGAAGTTCTACCTGTAAGTCAGATTCAGCTATATGTTTATCAAAACCACTGAAGTAAGCCATCTTCTTAAATGAAGCATGAAACTTCAGAAAGAAAACAAGATGAGTAGTTAATATAGGAAGGGGCCACCCACCTCGCCAATTAGATGAGCTAAATTAATTCTGGATAAATCAACAGGTTTAGGCAGCCAGAACTGAATTTCATCTGCCAGAAATATCTTCCCAGAATATCATCTGAATCTACCTAAGCTAGTAAAGTCTGCAGCAGGCATTCTTCTTATTGTGTGGTATGAACTCTTGAAAGCCAAATTAGAAGGCAGCATAATAAACAAACAAGTAAGTGCATTAAAAATAATCTTCTTCCAAACTTTGCTTTCTCAGTGTTACTATCACCATTGCCCTAATACTTTGTTCCTTACCATTTCACATAACATCTATCTAATTCCTACTTTCTTTAGCTATTCAAAGCAAAAAAAAACAAAAAAAACAAAAAACCTATTACATGTCCTCCTTTATTTATTTATTTACTTATTTTAAAAATATTTATTGTTGAAAATATTACATAAGTATCCCTTCCCCACCCCCCCATTGATTCCTTCAAGTCTGTTCCTGCACCCTGCTCCCCGACCCAGGCCTTCAGCACACTATTGTCTGTGTCCATGGGTTATGCATATATGCATACGAGTTCACGAGTTCTTTGGTTAATCTCTTCTCACCAGCCACCCACCCACCCACCCCTGCCTTTCCTCTGAGATTCCACAGTTTGTGCCATGCTTCCATGTCTCTCTTTTGTTCAACAGCTTATTTTGTTCAACAGTTTGTTTTGTTCATTAGATTCCACACATGAGATCATGTGATACTTGTCTTTCTCTGACTGGCTTATTTCACTTAGCATAATACTCTCCAGGTCCCTCCATGCTGTCTCAAAGGGTAAGAGATTCTTCTGTTTTACGGCTGCATAGTATTCCATTGTGTAATTGCACCACAGCTTTTTTATCCACTCATATACTGATGGGCACTTGGGCTGATTCCAGATCTTAGCTATTGTAAATTGTGCTGCTATGAACGTAGGAGTGCATATATTCTTTCTGATTGGTGTTTCAGGATTCTTAGGATATATTCCTAGAAGAGGGATCACTGGGTCAGAAGGCAGTTCCATATTTAATTTCTTGAAGAAACGCCATACTGTTTTCCATAATGGCTGCACCAGTCTACGTTCCCACCAGCAGTGTACTAGGGTTCCCTTTTCGCCACATCCTCGCCAGCACTTGTCCTTTGTTGATTTGTTGATGGTAGCCATTCTGACAGGTGTGAGGTTGTACTTCATGGTCATTTTAATTTGCATCTCTCTGATGATCAGTGAGTTTGAGCATCTATATATATAAAAGCCTAAGCAACCATTAGGACTGGATGGCCATCTGCTAGCTATGATGTGCACTGACCACCAGGGGGCAGACGCTCAATGCAGGAGCTGCCCCTGGAGGTCAGTGTGCTCCCACAGCCAACCTCCCACAGCCAGCCAACCTCCCGCGGTCCCTAACCCCAGCCTCCCTGATCGGCCCCAATCACTGGCCAGGTCAAGGGACCCACCCGTGCACAAATTCATGCACTGGGCCTCTAGTTTTTTCATATGCTTCTTGGCCATCTGTATTTCTACTTTGGAGAAGTGTTTATATTGGATCTTTGCCCATTTTTAAATTTGATTGTTTATCTTCCTTTTGTTAAGTTGCATGACTTCCTTATATAATTTGGATATTAACACTTTATCAGATGTATCATTGGCAAACATGTTCTCCCATGCAGTGGGCTCTCTTTTCATTTTGTTGATGGTTTCTTTTGCTGTGCAGAAGCTTTTTATTTTGATGTGGTCCCATTTGTTTATTTTCTCCCTAGTTCCTCTTGCCCTAGGAGATGTTTCCTCAAATATATTGCTAAGAGAGACATCTGAGATTTTGCTACTGATGGTTTCTTCTAGAATTTTTATGGTTTCATGACAAGTTTAAGTCTTTTATCCATTTTGAGTTTATTCTTATGTATGGTGTAAGTTGGTGGTCTAGTTTCATTTTTTAAATGTATCTTTTCAATTTTTCCAACATGATTTATTGAAGAGAATATCTTTCCTCCATTGTATGTTCTTAGCTCCTTTGGGAAATACTAATTAACCATATTGGTGTCAATTTCTGGGGCCTCTGATCTATTCCATTGATCTATATGCCTGTTCTTGTGGCAGTACCAGGTTGTTTTGATTACATTGGCTTTGTAGCATAGTATGATATACAGTATTATGATCCCTCCAACTTTGTTCTTCTTTCATACGATTGCTTAGAGTATTTGGGGTCTTTTGGGTTGCATATACATATTTGGAGGATTTGCTCTAGATCTGTGAAATATGCCATTGGTATTTTAATACGGATTGCATTGAATCTATAGATTGCATTGGGTAGTATGGACATTTTAATGATGTGAATTCTACCAATCCATGAACACGGTATATTCTTCCATTTGTTTATATCTTCTTCTATCTCTTTTTTTCAAAGTCCTGTAGTTTTCCAAGTACAAGTCTTTTACCTCCTTGGTTAAGTTTATTTCCAAGTATCTTAATTTTTTTTGCAATTGTTATTTTTTTTCTGGGAGTTTATTATTGGCATATAAAAATGTCATCAATCTCTGGATGTTAATTTTGTATGCTGCTACATTGCCAAATTCATTTATTAAATCTAGTAGAATTTTGGTGGAGTCTTTAGGGTTTTCTTTGTAAAATGTCATGTCATCTGCAAATAATGGTTTCCTCCTTTACAATTTGGATGTCTTTTATGTTTTCTTTTTGTCTGATTGCCCTAAGAGTTCCAGTATTATGTTGAACACGAGTGGTGAAAGCGGACATTCCTGTCTTGTTCCTGTTCTTAGTGGAAGTAGTTTTAGGTTTTTCCCATTGAGTATGATGTAGGTTTGTCATATACAGCCTTTATTATGTTGAGATATGATCCCTTTATTCCCACTTTGCTGAGAGTCATTATCAAAAATGGGTGTTGGATTTTGTGGAATACCTTTTCTGCTTCTATTGATATGATCATATGATTTTTGCCTTTTGTTTATGTGATATATCATGCTTATTGATTTGTGAATATTGTACCAGCCTTGCATCCGTGCAATAAATCACACTTGGTCATGGTGTATGATCTTTTTAAGGTATTGCTGTATCAGTTTGCTAATAATTTGTGGAAGATTTTAGCGTCTATGTTCATCAGAAATATTGGCCTGTAATTCTCTTTCTTTGTAGTGTCTTTATCTGGTTTTGTAATTGGGATAATGCTGTCCTTATAAAAAGACCTTTGACATGTTCTTTCCTCTTTGATTTTTTGGAATAGTTTGAGGAGGCTAGGTGTTAGGTCTTCTTTGAATG
This sequence comes from Plecotus auritus, assembly GCF_963455305.1. Classification (NCBI taxonomy): domain Eukaryota; kingdom Metazoa; phylum Chordata; class Mammalia; order Chiroptera; family Vespertilionidae; genus Plecotus; species Plecotus auritus. The sequence goes on from NC_137784.1 coordinate 20,297,308, forward strand.
TTTGGTAAAGTCCCTGGTGAAGCCAACTAGACCAGGGCTTTTGTTTGCTGGGTTTTTCTTTTTAATCATTGCTTCAATTTCATCAGTTGTTATTGGCCTATTCAGGTTTTCTGATTTTTCCTGATTCAGTTTTGTAATATTGTACTTTTCTAGGAATCTATTTCATCCTCATTGTCCAGCTTACTGGCCTATAATTGTTCGTAGTATTTTCTTACAATCCTTTGTATTTCTTGGTGTCAGTTGTTATTTCACTGCTTTCATTTGTGATTTTATTTGGGTCCTCTGTTTGTTTCTTGATGAGTCTGGCTAACAGTTCATTAATCTTGTTTATCTTGTCATAGAATGAGCTCTTGGTTTCATTGATCTTTTGTAATTTTTTTTTGTCTCTATGCATTTATTTCTGCTTTGATCCTTATTTTCTTCCTTCTACTTACTCTAGTCTTGTTGTTCTCTTTCTTTTTTAAAAAAAATATATTTTATTGATTATTTTACAGAGAGGGAGAGAGAGTTAGAAACATCGATGAGAGAGAAACATCAATCAGCTGCCTCCTGCATACCCCCTACTGGGGATGTGCCGCAACCAAGGTACATGCCCTTGACCGGAATCGAACCTGGGACCCTTGAGTCCACAGGCTGACGCTCTATCCATTGAGCCAAACCAGTTAGGGCTTGTTGTTCTCTTTCTAGTTCTTTAAGTTGTAGTGTTACATAGTTTATTTATTATTTTTCTTGGTTTTTGTAGTGCTATGAACTTCTCTCTCAGGACTGCTTTTGCTGTGCCCCATAGATTTTGGGTTGTTGTGTGTTCATTTTCACTTATTTCCAGGAAGTTTTTATTTCTTCCTTGATCTCATTGGTAACCCATTCATTGTTTAATAACATGCTATTAGCCTCCATATGTTTGAATGTTTTTGAGTGTTCTTACTGTTGATTTCTTAATTCATTATTGTGATTTGAGAAGATGCTTAATATGATTTCAATCTTCTTGAACTTGTAGAGACTTGTTTTGTGTCCTAACATGTGGTCTATATTTGAGAATAACTGATGTGCACTCAAGAAGAATGTATATTCTGTAGCTTTGGGGTGAGATGTTCTGTAAATATCAATTAAATCCATCTGATCCAGTGTGTCATTTGAGGTCTCTGTTTCCTTACTGATTTTTGTCTGGAAGTTCTATCCAGGGAAGTCAGTGGTGCACTAAAGTACCATAATATGACTGTATTGTTGTTCATCTCACCCTTGAAGTCATCCAGAAGTATACATGTATATATACTTACTAGGGGCCCGGTGCACGAAATTCGTGCATGGAGGGGGGGCTCCCTCAGCCCCACCTGCACCCTCTTTAATCTGGGAGCCCTCAGGGGATATCCTACTAATGGCTTAAGCCTGCTCTCCATGGTTCTCTGCTCTCTGCAGACCTGCCTGCTTGACACCACCACAGACCCTGGCGTCTGCTCTCTGTGGGGGACTGCTTGCCCCTTGCTTTTATGGCCAGGGGCAAGCAGGGCTCTACTGCTTGCTTGCTGCGGGGGATGTTCCTGCCCACCCCTGGCTGCTTGCAAGCGCACCGGCTCGGAGCGCCTGGGTCCCAGGGATGTTCCCATCCTGCCCCCGGCTGCTCTGCACCTGCGCACGTAGGCCCCAAGTGGCCAGGGGGTTGTTCCTGGACCCCAGCCGCTCCGGGCCTATGCTCATGCCTACAGGCTCAGAGCGGCCTGGCTCCCGAGGACGCCTGCCCCTGGGATGCAGGCTGCTTGGCGCTGGCACGCATGCAAGCGGCCGCGGGGTGGGACCATCCACCGCATTGCCATAGCAATGCGGCGGATGTCCCTACCCCAACCCTGGCTGCTCAGCGCCTGCGCACATAAGCCTGGAGAGGCTGGGGGTCATTCTGGGCCTACTCATGGGCCTACAGGCTCAAAGCAGCCTGGGTCCCGAGGACGCCTGTCCCCAGGATGCAGGCCACTTGGCGCCGGCACCTGCATATGCAAATTAACCCATCTTTGTTGGGTTAATTTGCATACTAACTCCTGATTGGCTGGTGGGCGTCACGTACAGTAAATTTGCATATTTCACTTTTATTAGTGTAGATCAGCCATGGGCAAACTATGGCCCATGGGCTGGATCCGGCCCGTTCAGCTGTTCTATCCGGCCTGCGGTGCCGAAAGAGCGGAGGGTTCTCTTGCTCTCCCCTCCGCTCCTTGACTTTGAATTTATATTAGTTCACACAAACACTCCATCCATGCTTTTGTTCCGGCCCTCCGGTCCAGTTTAAGAACCCATTGTGGCCCTCGAGTCAAAAAGTTTGCCCACCCCTGGTGTAGATGCTCCTATATTGGGTGCATATGTGGTTACCAGAGTTATATACTCTTGTTGGATCAATCCCTTTAGTATTATGTGGTGACCTTCATTGTCTCTTATGATGGCCCTCATTTTGAAGTCTATTTTGCCAGATATGAGTATTGCTGCCCCAGGTTTTTTTTCTGTTTCCATTTGCATTGAAACTTTTTTCCCATTCCTTCACTCGCATCCTGTGTGAGTCTTCTGTTCTGAGTTGAATCTCTTGTAGACAGCATCTATATGGGTCATGTTTTTGTATCTATTCAGCTACCATGTGTCTTTTGATTGGAATATTTAATCCATTTACATTTAAGGTTATTATTGACAGGTACTTATTTCTTGCCATTTTAATTCTTTATGCCTATGTTTCTCTCTCTCTCATATATATATATATATATATATATATATATATATATATAGTAAAAGGGTAATATGCTAATTAGACTGAATGTCCTTCCTGACAAAGCCAGGGCCTGAGGGAAGCCAGTCCAAGTCCCAGGTGCCTGCGGGCGGCCTAAGGGAAGCCAGCCCAGGTTCTGGGTGCTGGAGGGAAGCCTGTGCAGGCAGCTGGGGGAAGGAAGGCCTACTCTTGCACGAATTTTCATGTTCATGCATCGGGCCTCTAGTGTGTGTGTGTGTGTATACACACACACACACACACACACACACACACACATATATATATATATATATATATATATATATATATATATATAATTTCTTCTTCTCCTTACAGCAGTCCCTTTAGCATTTCTTGCAATGCTGGTTTTGTGGTGATAAACTCCTTTAGCCTTTTTTTTTTTCATTTCCTCCCTTTAAATTTATCCTCTTACATCTCCAAATAAATCTCACATTGTGTCACTTCTCTGGCACCTACAAAGTCAAACTTCTGAATCTGACATTATAGAACAAGTTGGACCCAGTGGGTTGACATCCTGAAACAGCTTTATTTAACTCACACCACTTTTTTATAGCTTTTTTGAAATATAAGTCATGTACCATACAATTCATTTACAGCATACAATCCAACCTAAAAGAGACCTTGTACCCATAAGCAGTCAGTCCAAATCCTTCCTTCCCTTCCCCATCCCAGCCCTAAGCACTACTATTCTACTTTCTATCTCTATAAATTTGCCTATTCTGGATATTTCCTACAAATGAAATCATACAATATATGTTTTTGTGACTGTTATTTTACAATACATGATATTTTCAAAATTCATCCATGTTGTAACATGTATTGGTACTTCATTTCTTTTTTATAGATAAATAATATTCTATTGTATAGATATTCCACACTGTTTATCCATCCATTAATTGGTAAACACTTGGGTATTTCCACTTTGGCTTTTATAAATAACTAGAGGCCCGATGCACGAAATTCATTCACAGGGGCATCCCCTCAGCCCAGCCTGCACCTTCTCCAATCCAGGACCCCTTGGGGGATGTCCGCCTGCCAGTTTAGGCCTGATCCCGGGGATCAGGCCTAAACCGGCAGTCGGACATTCCTCTCACAATCCAGGACCGCTGGCTCCTAACTGCTCACCTGCCTGCCTGCCTGATTGCCCCTAACTGCCCCCCTGCCATCCTGGTTGCCCCCAACTGTACCCCCACACCAGCCTGGTCACCCGCAACTACCCTGCTGCCAGCATGGTCGCCCCACGCAGCCTGATGTTCAGTCATTTGGTCGTCCCTCACTAATCCCCCTGCTGATCTGGTCGCCCCACACAGCCTGCTATTCGGCCGGCCGTACGGTAATTTTGGATTTTTATATATTATGATGCTACTATGAAGATTCATGTATAGGTTTGTGTGTGGCTATATTTCATTTCTCTTGAGCATATGCCTAGGGATTATTGCTAAGTCATATGGTAATGCTATGTTTAATCATTTGAGAAGCCACCAGCAAGATTTCCAAAGTAGATGCAGCCATTCTACATTCCCACAAGTATGTGCAAGGGTGTCAATTTCTATGCATATATGTCAAATCTTGTTACTGTCCATATTTTATATTATAGTGATCATATAGGAGTGATCATAGTCATTTTGATTTACATTACCTTAATGACTAAGAATGTTGAGCCTTTTTCATGTTTTCATTGACCATGTGCACATTTTCTTTGGAGAAGTGACTATTCAAATATTTTACTCATTTTAATTAGATTATTTGTCTTTCTTATTGTGTTGTAAGCATTATTCATATACTAGAGGCCCGGTGCATGAATTCGTGCACAGGTGGGGTCCCTTGGGGTGGCCTGCGGGGACCAGGCCCCAGCTCATGACCCCAGGCTCACAGCCCCAGCTCGCACCCCCAGCCTTGCAGCCCCGCAGCACCACCTGCCACTCCACCTTGGCCTGTCGCCGCCCCCTCACCTGCTCCACCATCCCGAATGCGGGGCCATCAATTGGGGCTGGGACCCCCACCCTGGTCCCTCAGTGCCTGGGAGCCAGGCAGTGGCCCTGCCCACCGCTTCCACCACTGGTCGCCGTCTGCGGGGTGGTAGGGCAATTGGGCCCCCACTTGTACCTGCCTTGGCTTGGCACCACCAGCTCACCTGCTCCACCATCCCACCAGAGTCCCACTCTCATTGGGGGCTCATCAGGGCTGACAGCGCCTCCACTGCCGCCCACTGCCAGCACCATGTCGCCAATGCCCACCATGTTCTTTGATGCCCCCTGGTGGTCAGTGCATGTCATAGCGAGCGGTCGAACTCCAGGTGGAACAACTGCCCGAGGGGACAATTTGCATATTAGGCTTTTATTATATAGGATTCCATATATCCCCAATATTGGTCTGTTATCAAATATATGATTTACAAATACTATCTGTGAGTTTTCTCTTCACTTACTTGATAGAAAAGTTTTTAATTTTATGTAGCCCAATTTATCTCATTTTTTTCTTTTGTCCTTTGTGCTTTTGATATTATATCTGAGAAACCATTACTTGACTCAAGCTCAAAAATACAGAATGTCCCAAAAAATGTATACATACTTTAACAGCTGATAACTCTCTTGATATTTCTTTCTTTTCAGATTTAACCCATTGGAATTAATAATGGATTAAAAGTGTGTACACATTTTTTGGAACACACTGTAGCTACTCAAAACTTTTCTTCTAAGAGTTATAGTTTTAGCTCTTACATTTAGGTCTATGATCTATTTTTGTTTAATTTTTATATGCTTTTATCTAAAAATGGCCATCCCTCCTTCAGGGTAAAAAAGATGTAACAGGAATTGTAGCATCCCTTAAAGAGTGCTAATCATGCTGTGTTACCATTCAATGTTCCCAGAAGTGGAATTGCTGGGTCATAAAGCAATTCCATTTTTAATTTTTGAGGTAACTCCATACTGCTTTCAACAGTGGCTGCACTAATCTGCATCCCCATGTTCTCTTTTTCCCCCACATCCTCACCAGTACTTGTTTTCTTGTTGATTTGTTGATGGTAGCCATTCTGACAGGTGTGGGGTGATATCTCATTGTGATTTTAATTTGCATTTCTCTGATGATTAGTGATGCTGAACATCTTTTCATTTGTTATTGGCCATCACCCATTTTTAAATTGGATTGCTTGTTGTTTTTGTGTTGAGTTTTTTCAGTTCTTTATAAATTTTGGATATTAACCCCTTATCAGATGTATCATTGGCGAATATATTCTTCCATTCAGTGTGTTGTCTTTTAATTTTGTTGATGGTTTCCTTTGCTGTGAAAAAATTTTTAGTTTGATGTAGTCCCATTTGTTTATTTTTTCTTTTGTTTCCCTTGCCTGAGGAAATATATCAGTATGGATTAAAGACTTAATTGGTAGACTCACAACCATAAAAATTCTAGAAGAAAACATAGGCAGTAAAATTTTGGACATTGCTTGTACCCCAGCAGAATCTTAAACAACAGAAGATATTCAAGGCTCTGCTGGTGCCGCCACATAACCAAGAAATAGGGAAGAGATATCCTGGTTTCTCCCCTACTGCTAGCTTCAGTGTTCTGTCATTGCTACCCATTTGCTAAACCTAACCAGAAGCAAGGTTGCATAGCAAAAGTAATATACTAAGGTCAGATCCTTAAAGAAACAGAGTAAAGAAGGGCGGAGAATGTAGCTGAGAATAAACATGCAGATATCTGGCTCAGAGGTTAAGTATGTGTAAGAATCTTATCTCATTACTGCAGAGCCAAGATTTGGCTTGTTAATGCTCTCTTTCTATCCCAATATGAAACCTTTTTAGAATACTTAAGGAAAAAAGCAATGGAGGATGCCTGGAGTAACCCCAGTAACAGTCATTTAGATAGTGATTAATTTAGTAATATAGGTAACACTCTGCTTTTTTTCTAATAGAGACTCAGATAATTTTACTATTGCTAAAATAATACAAACCATACAACCAATCTGATTATTTCTGATTTCTATGGTTGCTTCAAAGAACCAATTATAGCTACAATGATGCATATATAGAGAGAGCAAGCTAAACTATAGTGAGTTAATTTTATTCAGCTTATGGTACGTTGTCCAATGCAAGGACCCAGTTTTGTCTATATTAATTGATTGAATGCTTCACCAATACCCTGCTCTCACTTTTCCACTATTGTCTTTGACCCCCATTTAAATTGTATCATTACACATGTTCTTGCAAAATGTATATTGTTTTCCATGCACACATTTTTTAACGCATGTGAAAGTAGTTAACTTTTAGTTCTTATTCTGTTTATTAGTTTTTGTCACTAAACTGTGTTGATGTTTTTTAAGATCTACACAAGTTGCTCTTTGCACATCTAATTGGGTGCTTCTAAGTGCTCAAGTATTTCAAGTTGCATCTAAAGATTCCCCATTGATGTGTGTATCATAGCTGTATCAAGTTTCTGTCTATGGCTGTCTATGAATATACTTTGGTGTTTCATTTGCTGTGCTTTTCTTGCTTTGACAGCACACTCTATTTCTCTTTAAGTCTTTTTTAAAATATATTTTTATTGAATCAGAGAGGAAGGGAGAAGGAGTGAGAGCTAGAAACATCAATGATGAGAGAGAATCTTTGATTGGCTGCCTCTTGCACACCCCACACTGAGGATCAAGCCCACAATCCGGGCATGTGCCCTGACAGGAATCAAACCTTGACCTCCTGTTTCATAGGTTGACACTCAATCACTGAGCCATGCCGGCCAGGATGCTTTAAGTTTTAATATCTAATATGATTAGTTCTCCATCTTTACTCTTAGTTTTAATGAATCACCTAGTTATTTCTAGATTTTCATTTATCCATATACTTTTCAGAGTAAAAAGTGAGTTCATCAAGTTTCTCACACATCATGCTTTAATTTTTTATTGAATATTATTGAATTTATGAGTTAATTTTGGGAGAATAGATATCTTTATAATATTGTCATCATAATCAAGAGCATAGACTATTTTGTGTCCTTTATTATTTGTAAAGTTTTCTTTACCTCATTTGTTTTTGTTTAAATTAACTCCTAGATTATTAATGATAAGTTGTTCTTTTATTATATGTTCTAACTGGCTATTTCTGATCATTTTTATAAGATCACCTTATTATAAGCAACACAGCAGTTAAACATTTTTTTTTAAATTCTTAATTCTGACAGTTTGTCTGGAGTCTTTAGATTTTTCTGGGTAAATTGTCATTTATCTACAAGAATATCAATATTATTGTTCTATGTTCCAATTCTTATATTTCTGGTTTTCTTTCTGTAATATTGGCTAGACCTTCCTAGTCAATATTTAAAAGCAGCCATGATAGTAGCTATCCTTGCCTTGTTCCAAATAATAAAGAGAATGCATTAGAGTCACGCCAGTAAGTGTAATATTTGCTATAGAATGTTGGAATACAAATTTACCAAGATTGGAAGTTCCATTATGTTCCTGGCTTAATGGGAGCTTCGATTTTAAACTGATGAAGAACTATCAAATATTTATTCTGTATTGGTTGAAATAATTGTATGAATCCTTCTATAGTCTGCCTCTGCACAAAACAATATTGATAGATTTTCTGATATTGGGACATTCTTGCATTTCTGGGATAACCTTAGTTGATTATGTTGCATCATTTTTAATATACTAATAGATTTAATATTTTATTTTAGATATTGGCATCTATATAAGAAAAAGAAAAAAATTCTGTTCTGATTTTTTGACCAATATTATATTATCTTCATAAAGTGACCTAGGCATTGAGAAAAGAGAAGAAATAACTAAATCTTGATGTTTAGTAGAATTCACATGTAAAACTATCCAATCCTGGAGCTTTTTAAGAGAACAGGGCTTAACAACCATTTCAGCTGCTTTGATTCTTTTACATTTTTTCTGGTGGTAAGAGACATTTTATTTTCTTGGAGTCTCTGCAGGTCTCTGATTGAGCTGGGTCATGACTTCCCTTTGATTCTTATTGGCCTATTAAAGGTCTCTATTTACTCTTGCACCAATTTGTACACTTAACATTTTTTAGATGATACTCTTCAACCATACAGGGTATTCCAAAAAACGTATACACATTTTAACAGCTGATAGCTCAATTTTGAAAATAAAATGTATTTTAATAAACACTGCCTTTATAATTATTCAAAGTGTATAATTATTCAAATGTATAATTATATATTTTGGGGACACCCTATATATTTTCACATGCAGTTATTTTTTAAATTATTTATTGCATATAGATTTTTTATTTTCATTTTGCATTTTGTTTACTTATATCCTCTCTTTTTTCCTCTTGACTACATCACCAAAGGTCTGCCTACTTTTATTAATCTCTTTAAAGTATAACCTTTGATTATGTTAATCTTCTGTATCAATGTTACTTCTTGATTTCTATCCTTATCTTTTCCTTCTTTTATTTTTTTTAAGTTTTACCTAGTGCTATTTAGCAAACCACTTGAAGTTAATTTTTAGCTCATTTTTCTCATTATTTTAGCTCATTTTTAGCTCATTATTTACCAACAATGAACATGTAACTATAAAATTCCTCTATACACTTTTGTAGCTGTGTCCTATGCATATAGTATTCTGATCATCATTTAGTTCTCTATGTTTCTTTTATTCTTTTACAATTTCATGTTTCTTTTATTCTTTTACAATTTCATTTTATTCAAAACATTAGTTTGGAATATGTTTTATTATTCTCCAAAAATTGTATTTTCAAGCTAACCTTCTGTTAATTTCTATTTTTTTGCACTATAATCAGGAAATGTGATATTGATATTGAAACTTTGAATTTCATTAAAGCTTTCAAAACTTTGGTCTATCTTTTGAAACCTTTCTAATGTTTATTGGGAAGAGTTCTACACATTCTAAAAATCAAACTGTGGTATTCAAGATTTCTAATTTTTTGTTTTGTTGATCTATTATTTATCAGAAGAATGTGTTAACAATTTTCAGGTACATTTGATAATTTCCTTTTTTAAAATCTATTATTTCTCCATTTTTCTCAGATGTTGTTTGATTTATTTTGAGGCTGTAGAGTAAGGTGTAGATAGATTTATGATGATATACACCGAGTAGCCAGATTATTATGATCTCTGAACGAATAATAATCTGGCCACTCAGTGTATATTCTATATAATAAAAAGCTAATATGCAAATTGTCCCTTCGACCAGGAGTTCGACCAGCAGGCAGGCTGGCCAACCGCCCATGTCCCCTCCCCCTGGCCAGGCTGGCCGGACCCCCCCACCCATGCATGAATTTCGTGCACCGGGCCTCTTGTGTGTGTGTGTGTGTGTGTGTGTGTGTGTGTGTGTGTGTGTGTATGTGTGTGTGTGTGTATATATATAGATTAGAGGCCCGGTGTATGAAATTCGTGAATGGGGGGGGGGTGTCCCTCAGCCAAGCCTGCACCCTCTCCAATCTGGGACAGCCCTCTCACAATCCAGGACTGCTGGCTCCCAATTGCCATCCCCTGCAGGCCTGGTATCCCCCAACTGTCCTCCCCTGCAGGCCTGGTCCCCCCCAACTGCCCTCCCCTACTGGCCTGGTCCCCCCCTTCCCTCCCCTGCTGGCCTGGTCTCCCCCAATTGCCCTCCTCTGCTGGTCCAGTCACCACTAACTCTCCTCCCTGCTGGCCTGATCGCCCACAACTGCCCTCCCCTGCAGGCCTGGTCCCCCCCCCAACTGCCCTCCCCTGCAGGCCTGGGTCCCCCCCAGCTGCCCTCCCCTGCAGGCCTGGGTCCCCCCCAACTGCCCTCCTCTGCCAGCCCAGTCACCCCTAACTGCCCACCCTGCTTGCCTGATCGCCCACAACTGCCCTCCCCTGCAGGCCTGGTCCCCCCAACTGCCCTCCCTTGCTGGCCTGGTCTCCCCAACTGCCCTCCTCTGCTGGCCTGGTCACCCCTAACTTCCCACAACTGTTCTCCCCTGCAGGCCATCTTGTGGCGGCCATCTTGTGTCCACATGGAGAAAACCATCTTTGACCACATGGGTGTGGCCATCTTGTGTCTTGGTGTGGCGGTCAATTTGCATATTACTCTTTTATTAGATAGGATATATACTGAGTGGCCAGATTATTATGCGTTCAGAGATCATAATAATCTGGCCACACAGTGCATCTTATTATTATTATTTTCCTTTTTAGAAGTATAGAATTCCTTCTTTGGCTCTCACAAAGTACTTGGCTTAAATTTTATTTTGTCCATACTGAAATCATTACTCAATTTTTTCATTGACAGAAATCATTTTCATTTAAAAATATGTTCAGCCATGACCGGTTTGGCTCAGTGACAGAGCGTCGGCCTGCGGACTGAAGGGTCCCAGGTTCGATTCTGGTCAAGGGCATGTACCTTGGTTGCGGGCTCATCCCCAGTAGGAGGTGTGCAGGAAGCAGCTGATCGATGTTTCTCTCTCATCGATGTTTCTAACTCTCTATCCCTCTCCCTTCCTCTCTGTAAAAAAGTCAATAAAATATATTTTAAAAATGTTCAAACTTTCCATGACTTTTTGCGTGATGTTTCTTCTATAGATTCTGCCTTTGAACCAGTGATTTTAAAGTATTATGCTTATACTAGAGGCCCAGTGCTTAAAATTTGTGCACAGGTAGGGTCCCTAGGCCTGGCTGGCAATCAAGGCTGACCTGTGAGGCGACCAGCTGGGTGGTCAGGGGGCCCCCAGTTGGCACCCGCCTTGGTTGGTCTGGGGCCTGTGGGCTGGGGCAGCTCCTGCGTTGAGCGCCTGCCCCCTGTGGTCAGTGTGCATCATAGTGACCAGTTGTTCTGCTGGTCATTCTGCTGTTCGGTCAATTTGCATATTAGGCTTTTATTATATAGGATTTTATCTGTTAGGACCGTGGTCGGCAAACTGCAGCGCACGAGCCACATGAGGCTCTTTGGCCCCTTGAGTGTGGCTCTTCCACAAAATACCATGGCCTGGGTGAGTCTATTTTGAAGAAGCGGCGTTAGAAGAAGTTTAAGTTTAAAAAATTTGGCTCTCAAAAGAAATTTCAATCATTGTATTGTTGATATTTGGCTCTGTTGACTAATGAGTTTGCTGACCACTGTGTTAGGACATATTTATTTTCCTTATTTCATATGTTGTTTTTTCTTTGTCATTTACTGTTTTACCCTCTTTGCTGATCTCAGTTGTTATATTAAGATTTCTTTCCTTGGTTTAAAATTTAAACATTCTATTTTGAAAAGACATCTACACTCCCACATATATTGCAGCACTATTCATCATAGCCAAGATATTGAAACAACCTAAATGCCCACCAATGGATGAGTGGATAAAAAAGAGTGGTATATATACACAGTGGGATATTATTCAGCCATGAGAATAAAGGATATCCTACCATTTGTACCACAGAGATGTACCTTGAGGGCATTATGCTAAATGAGATAACTCAGATACAGAAAGACAAATACTGTATGATATCACTTATATGTGGAATCTTAAAAAAAGAAGTCAAATTGATAAAAAAAAAACAGAGTTAAAATGGTAGTTATCAGGAATAGAATTAATGTTGTTTAAAGGTACAAACTTGCAATTAGTAAATAAGCCATAGTGATCTAATTTACAGTATAATGAACATAGAAAATAATACTGTACCATAATTATTTAGTGATAAATATAGCTACAAAGATAATTATATTATAATATATAAATGTATCAAAGTAACATGTCGTACACCTCAAACTTGCACAATGTTACATGTCAAATATATCCAATTTAAGAAATAAAAATAAAATTTAAACATTCTATTTCACTCTTGCCTTGTTTGCCCTTAAAGAAAGATGCATCAATATATTTATTTAGTCCTATTTATATTTTAAACCATATAACTACCTATAATGTCCCTGAAAAAAAACAAAGTACATTAGGCCACATTTATTTCTCTTTTGGTTCCTCACCCTAATGTAACAATAGTGTGTAAAATGTTCTAGAATTTTTCTTAGATACATCACATTTTTTACCAGATATGGGCTTAACCATAATTAATATACAATTTTCATTTTCTCCAGAGCTTGCTTCTTTATTACAAAAAAATTTAACTACTGACATGTGCATTTCTCTCGGAATTACCATGACAGTTTGGTCAAAAAGTTTTAAAAGAGAATACCTTTCAAGAAAAAAAATAGTATAGAAAACAAAATAAAATCCTTTTTGGCATTTCTAGAATTTCTTACTATACAAAGAAAGAATTCATCTTTATTCAGTAAATAAAAGGATAAACTCTCTTCCAAAAGCCATATTTCAGGTCTTCCTTGATGAATTCAAGATTTTTTTTTCAAAATTAAAAAAGTTAATGAACCTATTTTACTATGGTAGATTCTTCAGAGGAATAGGAACTGAATTTCTGACTAAATTTAATGTAAAAATGAGGCACAATCTGCTTTAATACAGGTTTTGAATTGAAGTAGATAAATCCAAGTAGGGATCAACTAAGGGCATAAGCATTACTAGTTCAGGATTCTGAAATAATGCTGTTCAATAAATGTTTTAAGTTTCCTTTAAAGCTCAGAAATGTGCAGGGATATAGCAAAATCACAAAAAGTCAACTGATATAATTACACTTTTTAAAAACAATAATTTAAAACAAACATACCAATTTTTTGTAGTTTCAGAGACAAAGTTAGCTGATAAATATATATCAGTGGAGATGGTGGGTATATGAGAATTCTGTACTTCCTGCTCAATTTTGCTGTGAACCTAAAATTGTTTTTAAAAATAATATAATAAACCAATGACTGAACTTATCATGCCAAATATTCCCTCTAAAATTGGAAGTAGAAAACTATGCATCTATAAAAAAAAGAAGGATCTCTTACCCTTTGCAACAGCATGGATGACACTAGACATGATTATACTAAGCAAAATAAGCCAGACAGGGAAAAACAAATATCACATGATCTCACTTATATGTGGAATCTAATGAATAAACTGATGAACAAAAGAGGTCCAGAGACATGGATGCATGGAACAGACTGACAGATCTCAGAGGGGAGGAGTGTGGAAGGGACTGGAAGAGATTAACCAAAGAACATACAGACATATATTCATAGCCTATGAACACAGACAATAGTGTAGTGAAGGCCTCGGGTAGGGCAGGGTCTGGGTAGAGGGGGAGAAAGAGAGCAGAAATGGGGGATATCTGTAATACTGTCAAAAATAAAAAAAAAAAAATGATTGCATTATCCACTTTGCAAGTAAAAGCAATTGGACAAAGCGATTTAATAAATCCTTCATTGATCTGTACATACAAGAGTACTCTTCCTTGAAAAATGGATCATTAGTGTGGAAATGAGTCTTCCTTTGTTGGGTATGCACAAATGAATGAATAAATGTTCATGCATAAAATATTTCTTAATAATTATACCAAATTACTCTACAGGATTCTGAGCAAACTGCAATGGTCATAAAAAGGTATCTGTAATCACTTAAAGCTGTAAGTCTAACTCTAGTACAGAAGCATTCAGGATCATTAACAGGTATTTCAGCATTAATCACTTGTGTAAAAATCTGTTAAATTCAAGTTCTCTTACTTTACAATAGCCCTCAATAAACTCAATAGTATAACCAAAACCCAGTATTGTTTATCCATGCTCCAGTAAGTTTAAGCATATCTGATTATATTTATTTTGTCAGTAAACCCTTGGACTCAATGCCCATTATATTGTGCATATCCAATATTTTTTTGAAGTGGACCTGGATTCTCTTTTATTTTTTTTTAATTTATTTATTGTCTAAAGTTTTACATATGTCTCCTTTTTCCCCACTTGACCCCCCAAGCCATTCCCACCCCAGGGAAGCCCCCACCACCCCAGTGTCTGTGTCCATTGTTTATGCTAATATGCATGCATACAAGTCCTTTGCTTACTCTCTAACCTCTCTCCCTGCCATTTGTCTCTAGATCGATTTATTCTTATTCATCAAATTATGTTGATCATTATATCCCACATATGAGTGAGATCATGTGATATTTATCTTTCTCCGACTGGCTTATTTCGCTTAGCATAATGCTCTCCAGTTCTATCCATGCTGTTGCAAATGGTAAAAGTTCCTTATTTTTTATAGTGGCCTAGTATTCCATTGTGTAGATGTACCACAGTTTTTTTAATCCACTCATCTGCTGATGGGCACTTAGGCTGCTTCCAAATCTTAGCTATTGTAAATTGTGCTGCTGTGAACATAGGGGTGCATATATCCTTTCTGATTGTTGTTTCTGGTTTCTTGGGATATAGCCCTAGAAGTGGGATTACTGGGTCAAATGGCAGTTCCATTTTTTACTTTTTGAGGAAACTCCATACTGTCTTCCACAGTGGCTGCACCAGTCTGCATTCCCATCCAACAGTGCAGGAGGGTTCCTTTTTCTCCACATCCTCACCAGCACTTGTCATTTGTTGATTTGTTGGTGATAGTCATTCTGACAGGTGTGAGATTGTACCTCATTGTCATTTTGATTTGCATCTCTCAGATGATTTTTAAAGAGGCTTATTTTCTATCCTAAGGAGAAAAACGTCATGGATTTAAATTCTAGCACCATGATGTGGACTCTAGATTTTCCTTCATCATATAGGAGGTTATTGGTGTCCGGAGTCTTGTTGTTTACCTTTGTATCCCAGCCATAGTATTTACTCACAGTGTTACCCAGAAAAAAAGGTACTTAACACTCTAAGCTTTTCTATTAAGAGTAGCTGACACTAAAATTGTTCATTCTATATGCCAAGAATTCTTATGTATGTTTAATTTGACCTTTGCCATAAGCAAATTCTTATTTTCTATTTTTTAAATTATTTTTAATAGTGGATACTAATAGTAAAGTGCTTTGCCCAAGATCATACACTGGGCCAGTAGCCAGCATTAATAACAAGGCAGTCTGATTTCAGCATCAACTTAACCTATTCCACAGGGTTGTTGTGAAGTTTAGGTGATATAAACTATAAAGCATTCATACGAGTTATAGACATTCAGAAATGAACAAAATGAATTGGTGAACAAAATAAATCCAGAGACATAGAAGCATGGAACAGTCTGTTGAATCTCAGAGGGAAGGGGGGAGATTGGGTTGGTTGGAAGAGATCAACCAAAGAACTTGTATGCATATATGCATAATTCATGGACACAGACAATAGTGTGGTGAAGGCCTGGGGTGGGGGTGCGGGATTGAGCTAGAAGGGGTCAATGGGGGAAAAGGGGACATATTTAATACTTTCAACAATAAAGATTTTTAAAAATTATTTTCATATATATAGTGTGGAAATTATGGACTCAAATGTTTCACCTAGAAGAAAATGTCAACTGCAACAAATTAAGACCTTAGATTTGCAATTTCTTTTGTTTCAAAATGTCTAATTTTAAAATATTTATCAATGTAAGCTCTAGTAATTGTTTTCAACAATTGCTTTCTTAAAGATTTTTTTCTGTAATTTGAAAGTTGAGCTATTGTTTTGTACATAAATGCATACTCATGTAAATAAGTTTAATATAGGTTTACAAATTGCCTCATGGAGATATTTATAGTTTGAAATTAATGATATAGCTTAAGTATTTCCAGATTAGACAAGTATGAAATTCAGTATAGTATCACAAATTTGAATATACCCTCAAAACAAAATAATTCCCTCCCCTTAAATAGATTAACACACCTCTCCTAAATTCTAATTATAAATTACATGTCAAAAACTACAGTAGTCTCCCCTTACCCATAGTTTCACTTTCCACAGTTTTAGTTACCTGTGGTGAAACATAGTCTGAAAATACTAAGTAGAAAATTCCAAAAAAATAATTCATAAGCTTTAAATTGTGTGCCCTTCTTGAGTAGCAAGATGAAATCTCGTGCCATACTGCTCTGTCCTGCCTGAGACATGAATCATCTCTTTGTCCTGCATATGCTTGCTCTATACTCTCCCAGTCCATTAGTCACTTAGTAGCCATTGGTTATCAGATCCACTGTGGAAGTATAATAGTGCTTGTGTGTAAGTCACCCTTATTTCACCAAATTATGCCACATTCACATAAGTTTAATTGCAGTATTTGTTATAATTGTTCTATTTTATTAGTAGTTATTGTTAATCAATTACTGTGCCTAGTTTATAAATTAAATGTTTATATATATATATATATATATATATATATATATATATATATATACACACACACACACACACACACACACACACACACACACACACACGCTAGAGGCCCAGTGCATAAAGTTAGTGCATGGAGGGGGGTGTCCCTCAGCCAGGTCTTCACCCTCTCCAATCTGGGACCCTTCGGGGGATGTCCGACTGCCGGTTTAGGCAGTCGGACATCACTCTCACAATCCGGGACTGCCTGCTCCTAACCATTCGCCTGCCTGCCTACCTGATTGCCTCTAACCGCTTCTGCCTGCCAGCCTGATCGCCCCCTGACTGCACCCTTGTCGGCCTGATTAACGCCTAACTGCTCCCCTGCTGGCCTAATGGCCCCAACTGCCCTCCCCTTCCGGCCTGCTGACCCCTGCCGACCCCTCGGGGGATGTTCATCTGCTGGTTTAGGCAGTTGAACATCCCTCTCACAATCCTAACTGCTTCTGCCTGCCAGCCTGATTGCCCCCTAACCGCACCCCTGCCGGCCTGATTGCCTCCAACTACCCTCCCCTGCTGGCCTGATTGCCCTAAACTGCCCTCCCCTGCTGGCCTGATCGCCCCAAGCTGCCCTCCCCTGCCATGACCTGCTTCCTCCACCAGGCCCCATCTGCGCTCTGTGCGTCGTTAGTGCATGATGCTTGAGGGCATGACAACCACCTAGGCTATTATTAATATATATATATATATGTATATATATATGTATATATATATATATATATATATGTATATATGCATATATGCATACATGTATATATATGTATATATATGTATATATATGTATATGTGTGTATATATATACATATATGTGTGTGTGTGTGTGTGTGTGTGTGTGTGTGTGTGTGTGTATAGGGTTTGTTACCTTCTGTGGTTTCAGGTATCCACTGGGGTTCTTGAAATATATTCACTGGGAATAAAGGGGGGCTACTTTAAGCAGTTCTTACAAATCCAATAGTCTACCTTTGGAAACATTTGAAACTTATCTATAAATATGAAATATCTTTTTTTAAATAAAAACAATCTTTAATCTTTGTGTCATAAAGACCCTGAGTTTTTTGTTTTAAGACATAGATTTTACTGGCAAAAAATGCTCTAAAAGGAGGGGGCAGAAGTAAAATGGCAGTTTCTATATCTCATAGTAGTAGTCAACTTAGTAAAATTTAAGTAAGTGGCAGTTCAAGAAAACATGAAAATGGTTTAACTTCTTTTTTATTTATAGTTGCATTTATTTGTACTTTTAGACAGCATATGAAATTTAGTTATAGACATTATTACCAATACTGAAATACAATGCCTTTACAACTTTGTTATAATAAACATAAATTATTACCTAAATATTGTCATATTATCATAGAATTTAATTTTTCTCATTGTATAACTGAATTATAAATCTCTTGTATGCAAGCATTGTATCTTATACTTTTCCATATTTCTCCCAATTCCTTGCAAGAGCAAATGTTCAATATCTATTGATCTCATTTTGATTACAAATCTCAGAAGAAAGATTTCTCCTATTTTATATCAAGGAAGAATTAATAGAAAAGTGTCATTAAATAAGGAAATGGGTTTTTGTCTTCCCTTTAATTTGCTAAAGTATTCCACTGAGCCTTGTGACAAACTAATGAACAATGTAATCATGAGATCCCCATTTAGAATGAGGTGAAATTCTAAACAGAATAAACATATTACCGTGAAATCGTTATGCTTAATTTTAGGTGCTTTAATATATGAAAGATGCCAGTCAGATTTACAATGAATCTCCAGGGTTGTTTTGAAAGCTAAGGAAAACAAAGAAATGAAAAATTCCACATTTTCTAGCACGATGAAAGGCAGTAGTATATCCCAGTATTTAGAACAATCAAAACGTGGCATATGAGAACAGCCCTTTAAACCAAGAGTATTAATACCTACACTGGTTGTGATTTCTTAACCACTCCCCAGGCCTTTGGCTTTCATCTATAATTGATTATTATTTAACAGATGAATACACACATAATAATGATCGCTTTGAAATAATAAGAAACAAAGACTCATGCAGTGAACCAGGATTAAATCACAAACTCGCACTATACAGAAACTTTATTTCTGGAATGCAAATATCACATCATTAACTTGTAAACACTGCTAGTTCAACACTTTTAAACTTGCATTACTGGACACAGGATAAATATTTATTGAATTAATTGGATGTACTAATACCTTCATTCTTTTCTATTGGTTTCTTTTGCATTTGAACAAGGATAAAACCATCTCTAACTCCTGTGCCTTTCAATGTGTATCACAGGAAATAAATACCACAGACAAGTCAGGCCATGTACATAAACTCCCATTATATTTTACTAGAGGCCCAGTACACATAATTCGTGCACGGGGGGGGGGGGAGGTGTCCCTCAGCCCAGCCTGCACCCTCTCCAATCTGGGACCCCTTGAGGGATGTCCGACTGCCCTAAGCAGGCAGTTGGACATCCCTCTCACAATCCAGGACTGCTGGCTCCCAAATGCTCTCCTGCCTGCCTTCCTGATTGCCCCTAACCACTTCTGCCTGCCAGCCTGATCACCACCTAACCACTCCCCTACCAGCCTGATTGATACCTAACTGCTCCCCTGCCAGCCTGTTTTCCCCTAACTGCCCTCCCCTGCAGGCCTCATCACCCCTAACTGCCCTCCCCTGCAGGCCTGGTCCCCCCAACTGCTCTCCCCTGCAGGCCTGGGTCCCGCTTAACTGCCTTTCCCTGCAGGCCTGGTCGTCCCCAACTTCCCTCCTCTGTCGGCTTGGTCACCCCTAACTGTCCTCCCCTGAAGGCTTGATCACTCCCAACTGCCCTCCCTTGCAGGCCTGGTTCCTCCCAACTGCCCTCCCCTGCTGGCCTGATCACCCACAACTGCCCTCCCTTGCAGGCCTGGTTCCTCCCAACTGCCCTCCCCTGCTGGCCATCTTGTGGTGGCCATCTTGTGTCCACATGGGGGCAGGATCTTTGACCACATGGGGGCAGCCATCTTGTGTGTTGGAGTGATGGTCAATCTGCATATTACTTTTATTAGATAGGATAGAGGCCTGGTGCATGGGTGGGGGCCAGCTGGTTTGCCCTGAAGGGTGTCCCAGATCAGGGTGGGGGTTCCCTTGGGGCTTGGGGTGGCCTGGGCGAGGGGCCTGTGGTGGTTTATTTATCTTCTATAATTGAAACTTTGTAGCCTGGAGCAGATCCAAGCCTTCTGCTTGCTCTGTGGCAGCAGCCATTTCTGTTGGGATTTATGTATCTTCTATAATTGAAACTTTGTAGCCTTAAGTGGAGGCCTGGGCCAGCCAGGGCTGCAGAAGCTTGGCTTCCTCCATCGCTGGGGAAACCCAAGCCTCCCTCCTGCTCTCCGTGGCCGTAGCCATCCTGGTTGGGTTTATTTGCATATTCGCTCCTGATTGGCTGGTGGGCGTGGCTTGTGGGCGTAGCGAAGTGATGGTTAATTTGCATATTACTCTTTTATTAGATAGGATAACAATAAATCAAAGCTAATCTTGTAATAATAAATACAAGAAATAATCAAGACTTATGAATATTAGGTGTGAAATCTTATCTTTCATTCGAGGAGAAATACTAACTCATCCACTAACTAAAAGTCTATATTGAACTTATGTGCATCTGACAGTTTGCATATTAATTCTGAAGGGATTTACAAAGTGAGGATTTTTCACAATGTACATGAACTTGTAATAGAAAAAATGTTCCAGAGAAAAATTACCTCAAAATATATATCTCTAAAAGATATCAATCTATTTATAACAGGAAATAGGATTTGAGGTATAAATATAATACTCAATTTTAAATTCACAGTTCAAAGGGGAATTTAGCACAAAATATCAGGGTCCATTTTTTTTTAAATCCATACTACTAGGGAGGAGACCTGATTCTCTGTTCTAGCTAGTTACATGACATTGAACTTATACTCAAACCTGTTAGACCTCATTTTATCACCTGTAAAATAGGGATATTTGTAACTTCTATGGCTTCTGCTTGTTCTCAAGCTCCATTTGCTAGTTCTAGAAATAGATTAAGCTAAATATATGAGACAAAGGGATGCTAGTCCTTCAAGATAACTTTTCTTCATTTTCCTTACAAGCAATGATACATTTTAATTTAGCTTTTCTTTTTAAAGACTTTATCATAAATGTAACACACATGCGAAGAACTGCACAAATAGTATGTATAGTACAATTATACTGTATGTCACAAAGCAAGTACCCATGAAACCACTCTAAAGTTCAAATTTATAATATTAGCACTACCCATGTGCCCCACATGTCACTTTACCTTGGTCACAGGTAACCACTCCCCTTATTTGTTTACATGTTAGCAAAGAAAAATGCATTCCCTGTGTTTCCAAATTTATATTCGTATAATTTTTGTATCGGCCTTCTGTCATTCAACATTATATTTGTATTTTACCTGTGTTGTTGCTTGTGCCCATAATTCTTCTTTTCATTACTTTGTAGTATTCCATTAAATAAACATGAAAAAATTGGGGGGTTATCCATTCTATTATTGATAAATGTTTCTGTGGTTTCCACTAATTGACATAATGAGTGTGTATGAACATTCATTTTCATGTGTACTGGTAGGCACATGCCTACATTTCTGGTAGGTATATTTCAAGAGAGGAAATGTTGGTAATAATGCCAAAATATTTTCCAAAGTGACAAAGAGCAGGACATGGGAATTGCCTTTTTTATCATTTTGCTAACATTTTAAATTGTCAGTAATTTTGATATTAGCTATTCCAGGAGTGTAGCAGTATCTCATATTTTAATTTGCATTTCACTTGTGCCTAAATGAGTTTGAGTCCCAGGCTATATGTTTATTGGCTATTTGGATATCATCTTTCATAACATATTTTTAAAAATCTATTTTCTAAATAAAATTATTTTCTAATTGTTGGTTGTAGGGGAATAAGCAATGCCAAAGATTTATGTTTCTGGGCCCCTGTCCTTCACTTCAAGCAAATATTGTTGGCCTTCAGAAAGACACCTGTGATATTAGTTATTAGATATTAGTTCTACACTGTATTAGTTATTTGCAGTTGGCAGATTAATTTTAATGACCTCACCCACCATTTCTAGAACACTTCTGCTTCATTTGTATATATCAGTCTATTTCAAGAGACCCGGTACACGAAATTTGAGCACTGAGGGGGGTGTCCCTCAGCCCAGCCTGCACCCTCTCCATTCTGGGACCCCTTGGGGAATATCTGACTGCCGGTTGAAGCCCGATCCCAACCTCTCACCTGCCTGCCAAACTGATCACCCCCTAACCACTCCCCTGCCAGCCTGATCAACACCTAACTGCTCCCCTGCCGGCCCAATTGCCCCCAACTCACCTCCCCTGCCAGCCCGATGGCCCCCAACTGCCCTCCCCTGCCAGTCTGGTTGCCCCCAACTGCCTTCCCCTGCAGGCCTGATCCCCCCCAACTTCCCTCCCCTGAAGGCCTGGTCGCCCCTACCTGCCCTCCTTTTCTGGCCCAATCACCACCAATGGCCCTCCCCTGTCAGCCTGGTTTCCCCCAACTGCCCTCCCCTGCCAGCCATCTTGTTGCAGCCATCTTTGACCACATGGAGGCAGCCATCTTGTGTGAGGGAGTGAGGGAGTTAATTTGCATATTACTTC
Source organism: Plecotus auritus (assembly GCF_963455305.1). Taxonomy (NCBI): domain Eukaryota; kingdom Metazoa; phylum Chordata; class Mammalia; order Chiroptera; family Vespertilionidae; genus Plecotus; species Plecotus auritus. The sequence continues at coordinate 20,319,857 of NC_137784.1, forward strand.
TTTATTATATAGGATAAAAGTCTAAGTGGCCATTCAACCATTTGACCAGTCACTATGACATGCACTGACCACCAGGGGGAAGACACTCAATGCAGGAGCTGCCCCCTGGTGGTCAGTGTGCTCCCACAGCATGAGTGTCGCTCAGCTGACTGGTGGGCACCAGACATCAGACTCACAGCTGGCAAGCACCACTGTGGTGGTGCCAGCCTCTCCCATGGACACTCCCCCTGTGCACCCCTCCCCCATTTGGACCAGGACCAGGATCCAGACCAGCATCGGGATTAACTGGGCACGAGCTGACGGCCACTTCTCAGTCATGGGCACGCTGGTATCGCCCTAAGATGGGTGCATGGAAACCTCAGGGGAGCAGCAGCAAGCCTACCGAGTGGTGGCGGCAGCAGGCACAGCGGGGCCAGGATGAGCGGGAGTGGCACAGTGACTGACCGGGGCTCAGGCTCCTCCCTGGCCACCTGTTGCTTCGCGTACTACTACATCCTTTGGGGAGTGTGAGGAGGGGGATGCATGGGGGGAGTGTGAAGAGTGCATGGGGGGAGTGTGAGGAGGGGGAGTGCATGGGGAAGTGTGAGGAGGGGGACTGCATGGGGGGAATGAGAGGAGGGGGATGCATGGGGGGAGTGTGAGGAGGGAAAGTGCATGGGGGGATTATGAGGAGGGGGAGTACATGGGGGGAATGAGAGGAGGGGGATGCATGGGGGGAGTGTGAGGAAGGGGATGCATGGGAGGAGTGTGAGGAGGGGGAGTGCATGGGGGGAATGAGAGGAGGGGAAGTGCATGGAGGGAATGTGAGGAGGAGGAGTGCATGGGGGCAGTGTGAGGAGGGGGAGTGCATGGGGGGAGTGTGAGGAGGGGGAGTGCATGGGGGAGTGTGAGGAGGGGGAGTGCATGGGGGGAGTGTGAGGAGGGGGATGCATGGGAGAGTGTGAGGAGGGGGATGCATGGGGGCAGTGTGAGGAGGGAAAGTGCATGGAGGGAGTGTGAGGAGGGGGATGCATGGGGGCAGTGTGAGGAGGGAGAGTGCATTGGGGAGTGTGAGGAGGGAAAGTGCATGGGGGGAGTGTGAGGAGGGGGAGTGCATGGTGGGAATGAGAGGAGGGAGACTGCATGGGGGGAGTGTGAGGAGGGAAAGTGCATGGGGGGAGTGTGAGGAGGGGGATGCATGGGAGAGTGTGAGGAGGGGGACTGCATGGGGGCAGTGTGAGGAGGGAAAGTGCATGGAGGGAGTGTGAGGAGGGGGATGCATGGGGGCAGTGTGAGGAGGGAGAGTGCATTGGGGAGTGTGAGGAGGGAAAGTGCATGGGGGGAGTGTGAGGAGGGGGAGTGCATGGTGGGAATGAGAGGAGGGAGACTGCATGGGGGGAGTGTGAGGAGGGAAAGTGCATGGGGGGAGTGTGAGGAGGGGGATGCATGGGAGAGTGTGAGGAGGGGGATGCATGGGGGCAGTGTGAGGAGGGAAAGTGCATGGAGGGAGTGTGAGGAGGGGGATGCATGGGGGCAGTGTGAGGAGGGAGAGTGCATTGGGGAGTGTGAGGAGGGAAAGTGCATGGGGGGAGTGTGAGGAGGGGGAGTGCATGGTGGGAATGAGAGGAGGGAGACTGCATGGGGGGAGTGTGAGGAGGGAAAGTGCATGGGGGGAGTGTGAGGAGGGGGATGCATGGGAGAGTGTGAGGAGGGGGACTGCATGGGGGGAGTGTGAGGAGGGAGACTGCATGGGGGAGTGGGAGGAGGGGGATGCATGGGGGGAGTGTGAGGAGGGGGAGTGCATGGGGGGAGTGTGAGGAGGGAAAGTGCATGGGGGGAGTGTGAGGAGGGGGATGCATGGGGGCAGTGTGAGGAGGGGGACTGCATGGGGGGAGTGTGAGGAGGGGGACTGCATGGGGGGAGTGTGAGGCGGGGGATGCATGGGGGGAGTGTGAGGAGGGGGACTGCATGGGGGGAGTGTGAGGCGGGGGATGCATGGGAGGAGTGTGAGGAGGGGGTGTGCATTGGGGGAGTGTGAGGCGGGGGATGCATGGGGGGAGTGTGAGGAGGAGGTGTGCATTGGGGGAGTGTGAGGCGGGGGATGCATGGGGGAGTGTGAGGAGGAGGTGTGCATTGGGGGAGTGTGAGGCGGGGGATGCATGGGAGGAGTGTGAGGAGGGGGAGTGCCTGGGGGAGTGGGAGGAGAGGGAGTGCATGGGGGGAGTGTGAGGAGGAGGAGTTCATGGGGGAGTGGGAGGAGGGGGATGCATGGGGGGAGTGTGAGGAGGGGGAGTGCGTGGGGGGAGTGTGCAGGTTACAACGAGGGACCCCACGGATTCGTGCACCTCTAGTAGCACTACCAAGAGCTATTGTAGGAACAGGCATACTTTTCTTATGCCACATTAATCTATTTTCTAGTAGGCTATCCTTGTTGTGCCCAGTTTCAAGCTACCTCTCTCTATATTCCCTATCACGGGAGCTTCCAGACTTCTGATTCTTATTCAATATTTGTGATCCTCTAAGACCGTGGTCAGCAAACTGCGGCTCGCGAGCCACATGCAGCCCTTTGGCCCCTTGAGTGTGGCTCTTCCACAAAATACCACGGCCTGGGTAAGTCTATTTTGAAGAAGTAGCGTTAGAAGAAGTTTAAGTTTAAAAATGTGGCTCTCAAAAGAAATTTCAATTGTTGTACTGTTGATATTTGGCTCTGTTGACTAATGAGTTTGCCGACCGCTGCTCTAAGGCAGTGGTTCTCAACCTTTCTAATGCCGCGACCCTTTAATACAGTTCCTCATGTTGTGGTGACCCCCAACCATAAAATTATTTTCATTGCTACTTCATAAATGTAATTTTGCTACTGTTATGAATCGTAATGTAAATATCTGTGTTTTCTGATGGTCTTAGGTGACCCTGCTAGCGGTTCTCAACCTGTGGGTCTATAGCAGCGGTTCTCAACCTGTGGGTCGTGACCCACAGGTTGAGAACCGCTAGCAGGGCTGCCTAAGACCATCGGAAAACACAGATATTTATATTACGATTCATAACAGTAGCAAAATTACAGTTATGAAGTAGCAACGAAAATAATTTTATGGTTGGGGGTCACCACAACATGAGGAACTGTATTAAAGGATCGCAGCATTAGAAAGGTTGAGAACCACTGCTCTAAGGCAAGGGTGGGGAACCTGTTTTCTGCCAAGGGCCATTTGGATGTTTATAACATCATTCACGGGCCATAAAAAATATCAACTTAAAAATTAGCCTGCTATGCTCTAACCAGTTTTGCTCAGTGGATAAGAGTGTTGACCTGTCTGAAGGGTCCACGGTTTGATTCCAGACAAGGGCATGTACCTAGCTTATAGGCTTGATCCCTGGCCCTGGTCGGGGCACGTGGAGGAGGCAACCAATCGACGTGTCTCTCTCATATCGATATTTCTCACTCTCTGTCTCTTCCCTTCCCTTCCACTCTGTCTAAAAATCAATGGAAACATATCCTTGGGTGAGGATTAACCAAAAAAAAATTAACCTGCTATATTTGGTCAAACATGTTATTAACTATTCCCTGATGACTTGGCAGGACCAGACCAAATGATTTCATGGCCCCAGATGGCCCGAGGGCCAGACTGACAGTCCCCACCCCTGCTCTAAGGCCAACCAAAAGGAGAAAGGAGGCTAACAGACTAGAATCAGGCTCCTATCAATATTTCTATCTTCTGGGTCAGTTGTCTTTCCTTCTCAATGCGTGACACGTGTTGGATTTTATTTTATTTTATTTTTTCTTACAGAAACAGTTTTTGGTTTTTAATGAACTTGTAAACAAAAAAGCTCCCATTTCAAAAAACCCCCACAAAATCCCAGATCATATAGATGTTTACAATAACTACATTTATCTAAGCAACATACATACATATTCAGTTTTAAGATGTTAACTAAATTTCTGTGACAAATATGCTTTTTTAAATACTAAGAACATTATAGACTTAATGCAGAGTCCTACAAATAATCTAATAGTCACTAAGTTTTTCTTAAGTCTTCACTTTAGAAGCTGTTATTTCTAGCACAGGTAAGCAGGGAGTCTTTCATATGCTCAAACACTGGAATCTTTGGTTGCTACCATATCAGCTGGCTTGCAAATAAGAAGCCAACCATTTTAAGAATGTTTTAAGCCCTGACTGGTTTGGCTCAGTGGATAGAGCATTGACCTGCAGACTGAAGGGTACCAGGTTTGATTCCAGACAAGGGCATGTACCTAGGTTGTAGGCTTGATCCATGACCCTGGTCGGGGCACGTGGAGGAGGCAACCAATCGATGTGTCTCTCTCATATCGATATTTCTCTCTCTCTGTCTCCCCCTTTCCCTTCCACTCTGTCTAAAAATCTATGGAAACATATCCTCGGGTGAGGATTAACCAAAAAAAAAAAAATTAACCTGCTATAGTTGATCAAACATGTTATTAACTCTTCCCTGATGACTTGGCAGGGCCAGACCAAATGATTTCATGGCCCCATATGGTCCAAGGGCCAGACTGACAGTCCCCATCCCTGCTCTAACCAAAAGGAGAAAGGAGGCTAACAAATTTGACTAGAATCAGGCTCCTATCAATATTTCTATCTTCTGGGTCAGTCATCTTTCCATCTCAATGCCTGACACGTATTGGATTTTATTTTTTCTTACAGAAACAGTTTTCAGTTTTTAATGAACTTGTAAACAAAAAAGCTCCCATTTCAAAAAAATAACAACACAAAATCCCAGATCATATAAGATGCTTACAGTGACTACATTTATCTAAGCAACATCCTATATAATATCCTATATAATAAAGAGCTAATATGCTAATTAGTCCGAACAGCAGAATGACCATCCAGACAACATTCCAGATGAAGCCAGGGCTCAAGGGCTGGCCAGAGCTGCCAGGGGCTGTGAGGGCCAGCCAAGGCAGCTGGGGCTGTGAGGGCCGAGCCCCTTGCACATTTTTTGTGCATCGGGCCTCTAGTACATATATATTCAGTTTTAAGATGTTAACTAAACTTCTGTGACAAATATGCTTTTTTTAAATACCAAGAACATTAAAGACTGAATGCAGAGTCCTACAAATAATCTAATAGTCACTAAGTTTTTCTTAAGTCTTCACTTTAGAAGCTGTTATTTCTAGCACAGGTAAGCAGGCAGACTTTCATATGCTCAAACACTGGAATCTTTGGTTGCTACCATATCAGCTGGCTTGCAAACAAAAGCCAACCATCTTAAGAATGTTTTAAGCCCTGACCGGTTTGGCTCAGTGGATAGAGCATCGGCCTGCGGACTTAAGGGTCCCAGGTTTGATTCCGGTCGGAGGCATGTACCGTGGTGTACAAGGTGCTTAACCTTGACTGTTTTTTAAAACTACTTTAAGTATGCAGGCACATACCCAGTAAGGAGTGTGCAGGAGGCAGCGGATTGATGTTTCTAACTCTCTATCCGTCTCCCTTCCTCTCTGTGAAAAAAATCAATAAAATATATTAAAAGAAAAAAAAAAAGAATGTTTTAAGTGAACAACTTGCAAACCCAACCCAGGGGTGGATAAACCCTATAAATGCACAATTGTGAGCATTTACAACCATCAAAACTGTGGCTGAAGACTGTTCACGCCGTTTTGAAATGAGATCTCAAAGCAGTATAACTCAAAGAAAAAGATTTTAACAAAAAATTGGCATATGCACAATTTCTCCACCAATTTGTGATGTAAACCATTTAGTTAACTTTTACACTTGAAAAAAAAAATGCAATAGAGAACTGGACACCATGTTTCACCATCTCAATTAATATTCACAATAACAGCAGCTACAACTCGGGACGCAGCATCTCCTATGCTGCCCAAAGCCAGTTTATACTGAAATTAAGTTCTTTACATCAAGTAAATGGTTATCTACAACCACTGGCTCGTGTCCATATGAACTAAAATTTCTAGATTTGGGGAGAAACAAATGCTGCTGCGATCATCTATTCCTTGTTTCATGCTTAGAAACCTGTAGGGGGTTGGGCCTGCTGACCCTGCCCACTTGAGGAGGCTGCCTGCTGTGCTGCTTTCTGCTTTAACATCGCCCAGTCAAATGTGTAGTCATAGTGGTGGTCCAGGGTTCTGAAAAGAATGCGGAATAGCTGCCTCAGATACGAGTAATCCGGGGCTTCCTCGAAGCGCAGGCCGCGACAATAGTTTAAGTACATGGCAAATTCTGCAGGAAACCCCTTACATAAAACTTCTACTGGAGTGGCCATCTTCCTTTCACAAATCTTTTCATTTTTCTGTTTCTTTGTTGCAGACTTTATCCCTTGCCATGGCAGGCTGCTCCTATTAAAATACATCAAAACATATCCTAAGGATTCCATGTCGTCCCGGCGACTCTGCTCAATACCAAGATGTGCGTTGATGCTAGCATACCGGGCAGTGCCAGTGAGATCTTTATCTTCTCTGTATGGTATGTGTTGCCTTGTCTTGTTGTCTCTGTACTTTTTGGCCAAACCAAAATCAATAAGGAACAACTGGTTTAAGTCTGACAAAGATGTGCCCTGAGAAGTACTAACAGTCACACTTCTTTTCCTCTTCCCCACTGGAGATTCTAAACACTTACTACAATGACACCCGACGCCCATTACGAAGTTATCGGGTTTAATGTCTCTGTGTATGAAGTTCTTTGAATGCACATATTCAATTCTACTAATCATCTGGTCAGCTAACATAAGTACGGTTTTCATGGTGAACCGTCTCGAACAGAAATTAAAGAGATCTTCCAGGCTGGGCCCAAGAAGATCCATGACCAGCACATTATAGTCTTTTTCCTGCCCGTACCACCATGTGCGGGGGATGCCGACCCCGCCCCTAAGGATCTTATAGAGCGTGCTCTCGTACAGCAGCTGCGGGTGCCTGGCCTTCTGAGACTCTAGTTTCACCGCCACCTCCTCGCCACTGGTGATGTGGATCGCCCGATAAATGTCCCCGAAGGACCCGGCCCCGATCTTCCTTACCAGTTTGTATTTTCCCCCGACAATGAACTCGGCCTTGGACTCGCTGCTGCTCGCCATCTTGGGAGACAAAGGCGGAGACTGGGGCCTAGCCCGGACACCTCGGAGACGAAGGACGCGGGCCTCTGGGCTGGTCCCCTGAGCAAGGCTGCGGAGGAGGGGGGCGGCAGGGAATCGAGCACGACGGTTTATGGCGTCACAGGGCCCCCCCCCGAATTCACCGAGGGGAACTGATCGCCGCCTCGCAGTCAGGTCTCTTCGTGCTACGCAGAAGTTTGTGCGGGGTGCTCACGGCTCTCGGGCTGGGCCACTGGTGCCCCGGTGGCCGCCACTGCCTCGCTGTCGAGGCGACCACGTCGTGGGCTGGAAAAGGGGCGCGGAGAGTTAGGGCGGTGAGATCGCTGCCACCACTGCCGCCCGGGCTCCGGCCTGGAGGGATCTCTGTTACTCCACCGACGCCACCATCTTCTTACTCGGGCGCCAGCCAAAGCGAAATGACCCCCGCCCTCGTCCCCGAAAAACCGTTACTCCACGGCGCAAAGCACTCTGGGAGAATGGATTTTCTAAGCGTGCTCACCCTTCTCAGCTTTGAATGGGACCCTCATCACAGACCTTCAGTTTTCTCCTTCCCGCAATTATGCACAAAGCCCTTGGTACATCTGGCCTTTCAAACATGACACATGTTTTTACTTTCTAGCCCTTCTGGGACACTGCTTTTCAGATCTACTGGTCCATGAAGCCAGCTGTTTACTCCATATTTGCCCATGTTCTGACATGATGCTTAAACACTCACAATGCTTAAGCTCCTTAGTCTTTCATTTTTGTGATAATATACTGTCCTAATTTCATCCTATTTTTCAGAATTCTTTATATTTTTTTTCTCTTTTAATAGGGCTTCTTTCTTTTGCCATCCCCTAAATGTATATACCAAGTCCTTTGAAAAGCAAAATTGTCATAATTCCATTAATTATTTTTTCCACTGACTACCTAAACCTGGCTTCAAAGTTCAGATTTCTACCTGAATTATGGGTCTCTAATTCTAATTGCCAATGGGTCACAAATCCAAAACTGTCAACCTAACATTACCTGTATTTCTCAATTCAATATTTTAATGTCATCATTCTTCTCATTGTCCCTCAAATTAGTAACCAAAATACTGGTGTGTGTTTTTCTCAAAACGTCCCTCAGATATTTCTTTTCCTTTCCATTTCCTCTTAATGGAGTAGTGTGTGTGGACTATAGTTGTTTATTCAAGTATCCATGGAGTTATGGGGAAGTGATAGAGAATCTGTGAATCTACAAAGTGTGCATATTTTTTTATATACCTATGTGAATTTATGAAGAAAGACCATTAGTTATTAGTTTCTTAAAGGACTAAGGATCAATGTACCAGATTTTCATCATCTTATACTGGGATTAATGTGGTAATTTTGGGGCTTAATAGGCTTACACTTTAAGATTGGCTGATCCAGGAGATGAATTGTTAACACAATATTCTCATCCAACCAATGTTAATTCATCCTATCTAATAAAAGAGTAATATGCAAATTAACCATCAATCTGGTACACCCACAAGCCACGCCCACAAGCCAATCAGGAGCGAATATGCAAATAAACCCAACCAAGATGGCTATGGCCACAGAGAGCAGGAGGGAGGCTAGGGTTGCCCGGGGCGATGGAGGAAGCCAAGCTTCTGCAGCCCTGGCTGCCTAGGCCTCCACTCAAGGCTACAAAGTTGCAATGATAGAAGATACATAAACCCAAACAGGAATGGCGGCAGCCAGGGAGCTGGAAAGAGCAGGAGGCTAGGGTTGCCCGGGGCGATGGAGGAAGCCAAGCTTCTGCAGCCCTGGCCCGCCCAGGCCTCCACTTAAGGATACAAAGTTTCAATTATAGAAGGTACATAAATTCCAATAGAAATGGCTGCCGCCACAGAGCAAGCAGAAGGCTTGGCTTCGCTCCAGGCTACAAAGTTTCAATTGTAGAAGATAAATAAACCCCAGATACCAGGGCCTCCGCTTGGGTCACCAGGGGGCGTGGCCAGCCTGCAAACCACCACAGGCTCCTCGCCCAGGCCGCCCCACGCCCCAAGGGAACCCCTACCCTGATCTGGGACACCCTTCAGGGCAAACCAGCTGGCCCCCACCCATGCACCAGGCCTCTGTCCTATCTAATAAAAGAGTAATATGCAGATTGACCATCACTCCAACACACAAGATGGCTGCCCCCATGTGGTCAAAGATCCTGCCCCCATGTGGACACAAGATGGCCACCACAAGATGGCCAGCAGGGGAGGGTAGTTGGGAGGGACCAGGCCTGCAAGGGAGGGGAGTTGGGGGCGATCAAGCCTGCAGGGGAGGGCAGTTAGGGGTGACCAAGCCGTCAGGGGAGGGAAGTTGGGGGCGACCAGGCCTGCAGGGAAAGGCAGTTGGGAGGGACCCAGGCCTGCAGGGGAGAGCAGTTGGGGAGGACCAGGCCTGCAGGGGAGGGCAGTTAGGGGTGACCAGGCCTGCAGGGGAGGGCAGTTAGGGGTGACCAGGCCTGCAGGGGATGGCAGTTAGGGGCAAACAGGCTGGCAGTGGAGCAGTTAGGCATCAATCAGGCTGGCAGGGGAGTGGTTAGGGGGTGATCAGGCTGGCAGGCACAAGCGGTTAGGGACAATCAGGAAGGCAGGCAGGCGAGCAGTTGGGAGCCAGCAGTCCTGGATTGTGAGAGGAATGTCCGACTGCCCGTTTAAGCCGGATCCCAGTTGGGACATCCCTCGAGGGGTCCCAGATTGGACAGGGTGCAGGCTGGGCTGAGGGACACACACCCCCGTGCACGAATTTCGTGCACTGGGCCTCTGGTTCATTAATAAATATTTATTGAGTATTTCTTATGTGGCAAATATCATTCCAGGTTCTCAGGTCACATTGGTGGACAACGTAGAAAAAGTTCTTTCTCCCATAGAGCTTACATTTTAATGGACAAAAAAAAAAAATCAAATAATCTATCAATAAACAAAAAATCAAGGAAATATAGTTAGCCCTATTTGCTGTTGATATAATTAAGTGAGGGGGTTTCATAGTTACTAGGTATCTGTTTAAGAATAGATGATCATACAAAGCCCCCCTAATAACATGACAGCTCTAAATAACAAGAGGAAACTGGCCATGTACAACCAGGGAAAAGCATTCCAATGCAAAAGCCTAAAGGTTGTAATAAGCTTGACATCTTGTAGGAGCAGAAGAAAACAAAAGGCCAGGTTTGCTAACCCCCAGTGAACAAGAGGGGAAAGTGTGGATGTGGTCAAAGGGATATGTAGGGGCAGATAATTTTGGAGTTTGGAAACTAGAACAGGGAGTTTGGATTAGGTCTAAGCACAATGGAAACTTAAGCAGAAGAGAAGGAATCTAGTTTACATTGTATAAAGAACAAATGCTTCTTTAAAAAATATATATATTGTTTTATTGATTTCAGAGAGAAAGGGAGAGGGAGATAGAAACATCAATGATGAGAGAGAATCATTGATTGGCTGCCTCCTGCATGCCCTACTCTGGGGATCAAGCCCACATCCCAGCCATGTGCCCTTGACCAGAATCAAACCCAGGACCCTTCAGTCTGCAGGCATACTCTATCCACTGAGCCAAACCGGCTAGGGCCATGAGTCTGTTTTTCTAATCAGATGAAAGTTTCTGCCATTACATTTTAGCTCAGTCTTCACAACATCCGTGTGAAGCAGAAACAATTTGGATTACATACTACAGATTAGGAAAGCAAGCCTGCTTCATCCAGCTGTTAAGAATAGAACTAAAGCCCTAACTGGTTTGGCTCAGTGGATAGAGCATCAGCCTGCAGACTCAAGGGTCCCAGGTTTGATTCCAGTCAAGGGCATGTACCTTGGTTGCAGGCACATCCCCAGTAGGGGGTGTGCAGGAGGCAGCTGATCAATGTTTCTTTCTCATCGATGTTTCTAACTCTCTATCCCTTTCCCTTCCACTCTGTAAAAAATCAATAAAATATGTTTTTTTAAAAAACAGAACTAAAATATGAATCTACTCTTCCCAACCCCAAAGCCATGCCATATTCCTCATTCCATATGCCATCCAGGCCTGTGCTAAGAATTCTTACCCAAGGTGTAGGGAGAGGCTTAAATTTGCTTAAGAAGTTTCTTAATACCTTAAGTGGCTTTAGAGACCATCATTACGAGTTATCTTAAGGCTCAGTATGGCTGGATTTAGTGCTTTATGCTGGAGTCAAGAAAAAAGTTAGAAAGTTGTATGCATGCAACCTTCAGAAAGCATGCTTCATCACCTTCTCAATGATCATCAATGAAAAAGTTGCTTTAACTACTTTTCAGGATGCGCTTATGATGGGCATATAACAAATGAATAACAAACAGGCACCTTCTTGAATGAATACATAAATCTAAATTGAACACTAAAAAATTCAATTATGTCAATCAATAGAATATTTCTTTAAAAATCATTATACCCTGTACTAAATAAAAAGTTCAGTTTTTAAGCAACTTCTTCATAAATATTAACTGTCACAATATTATTTTTGCCTTAAAATATACCAGTATATTCACATAAACAAATGTAAAATGGCAATGATTCTTAGACAATATTAATAAACACCATTTGTTTTTTTAATAAAAGCAATTGGTGCACATCAGGAGTCATGATGATAAATTTATGCAAACTGCCTTTGGCTAATAAACAAGGAGAATGAAAATTAAAATATACTGTGTCAATTGGATCAATGAAAGGTAATTTGTATAGATTTAAATTTTACCTGTCTACCTCAGGCAATCAGAGATTTCTTTAATAACTGTGTTGGAACATATTTTTGAGCAATTAAAACTCAATTGCTATCAAATAGCTTAGATTTTAAAATGGCATTTAAAAATTAAATGCTTGAACATTTAGAAGAAATTAAAATCCTGTTTATATCTGATTGCTTATTATATAAGTCACTGAACATCTTCTGAGTTCAATTTCAATAATTTTCATATGATATTGTCTAACATACTTAAAATTTCTAGGTTTTAAGGATGAGGGTAAAGATAAAACACACCTTTTTAATAAAACCATATAAACAGGATTATTTCCTATCAAATAAAGGGACAGGCCTATGTATTTAGTCTTAACATGAAAAATCCTGATCACCAATTAAAGTATTATTTTTTAAAATTTATTTTTATTGTTGAGAGTATTACAGATATCCTCCATTTTCCCCCTATTGCTCCCCTCCACACTGCTCCTGCCCCACCCCAGGCCTTCACCTCACTATTGTCTGTGTCCATGGACTATGCATATATGTATATAAGTTCTTTGGTTAATCTCTTCATGACTCTCTTCCTTTCCTCTGAGATCTGTCAGTCTGTTCCATGTTTCCATGTCTCTAAAGAGGATGTAAAAAAAGCCAAGAGACATAAGAAAAAATGCTCAAGATCACTAATTATCAGAGGATGGAAACTAAAATGACAATGAGGTACTACCTCACACCTGCCAAAATGGCTACCCTCAATAAATCAATAAGCAACAACTGCTGATGAGGATGTGGAGAAAAGGGAACCCTAGTACACTGCTGGTGGGAATGCAGACTGGTATAATCACTATGGAACATAGTATGGTGTTTCCTCAAAAAAATTAAAAATGGAGTTGCCATTTGACCCAGTGATCCCACTTCTAGGAATATATCCTAAGAAGCCTGAATCACCAGTCACAAAGAATATATGCATCACTATGTTCATAGCAGTGCAGTTTATAATAGCTAAAATCTGGAAACAGCCCAAGTGTCTACTAGTAGATGAATGGATAAATTAAGCTGTGGGACATTTACACTATGGAACAATATGCAGCTATAAAAAAGAGGGATCTCTTACCCTTTGGATGGACCTGGAAAATATTATGCTAAGTGAAATAAGCCAATCTGAGAAAGACAAATATCACATGATCTCACTTATTTCTGGAATCTAATGAACAAAATGAATGGACCAACAAAATAAGACCTGAAGCATGGAGACATGGAACAAACTGATGGACCTCGATGGGAGGTTGGAGGAATGAGAAGAGATAAACCAAAGAACTTATATACTTATATGCATAGCCCATGGACATGGGCAATAGGGTAGTGAAGACCTGGGATGAGTGGGTAGGAGCTGGGAGGAGGGGGAAAAGGGAGGGGTAAATAGGAGACATCTGTAATACTATCAACAATAAAAATATATTTAATAAATAAATCCTATATAATAAAAGCCCAGCAACTGAAATGGTGGAACGACCAGAACGACCAGAGACCAGAACGACTGGGACCCCTCACTATGGCCAGCCCCACCTCCCAGCAGGGACCCCCACCCCGATTGGGTACATGGCTGCCAGCAAACTGCTCAAGCCCCTCACCCCAGCCAGCACTGCCCACCAGCAGGGACCCCCATCCCAATCCAGGGCCCCCATCATGATAGGTCAGCTGGCCCCCACCCATGCACTGGGCCTCTATCCTATATAATAAAAGGGTAATATGCAAATTGACCCTAATGGTGGAATGACCAGAATGACTGCTCAACCAGTCACTATGAGGCGTACTGACCACCTCTTGGTCCCTTTCCCTGGCCGGCAGGCTCTGATCGCCCGATGGCAAACAGGGAACTGGGGGTGGTGGTGGCGGGGGGCGGGGCTGGCTGCGGGCAGCCGGGGAAGATGGCCCTGATCACAGGCCAGGCCTAGGGACCATACCTGCACATGAATTTTATGCACTGGGCCTCTAGTAAGTAAGTAAAAAAGTAAATAAATAAATAAATAAATGTGATGGGATACCTTTGGAAAACAACTAAGTAAATATTTCAAAATTGTAATATAATAAATAAAATAAAAAATAGTGGTTGGTTTAAATGTAGATAGATACCAATAGAAGATCGAGCTAGGTATTAGAAAAATTATTCAGAATTCAGCCCACTAAACAGAGAAAATATGTTGAAAATATAGAAGAGAAGAGAAATAGAGTTACAGTGAGAAGGTCTAACTTACATTTAGTTGCTATCCCAGAATGAGAGAAGTAAAATAATGGAGCAGTGACAACTTGTAGGACATACTGACAAATATCCAAAATTTTATTAATGACACTAATCCTCAGCAAGAAGTCCACATCTCAACACACACACACACACACACACACACACACACACACACACACACACACATTCATAGAAGCATTATAACAGCCTTACAGAGAAAATACTAACAAGTGTCCATTAAAAGTAGAATGCATAAACAAATTATGGCATATGTATTCAGTGGATACTACAAAGGAATAAAAATGAACAGATTTCTGCTTCACACCACAACCATTATGTATCTTGTAAATATAATGCTCAACAAGAGAAATGAGACATAAAATCATACAACGTGATTAAATGTATGTCTTTTTATATAAAGTTCAAAAAACCCCAAACCATTTTATATATGAGATGAAATTACAAAGAAAAGTGAGGTGTTTAAGCTAGCAATGGGCTTCAAACCCTTCTCTCAGTGCATCACTCTGACCTCTTCCATAGTCACATCTCTGACCTGCTCTTCTGCCAGCCTATTCTAATTTTAAGGACACTTCTGATTACATTGGGCCCATCTGGATAACTCAGAATAATGGCTTTATATTAAGGTCATCTGATTAGAAAACTTTATTGCAATTTTAATTCCACTCTGTCATGTAACATAACATATTCACAAGTTCCAGGGTTCAGGATGCTGGTATCTCTGGGATGGCTGTTATTCTATCTACCAGTTATATTCTTTATTTAAGTTTTGAAACATATTTTTATGTCGCTAAGTTTCTTTTCAGTTCACCTAAAGCCACATCTTAAAGTTAAATTCATATTCAAAATTGATGTAAAAGGCAATGCCAGATTTCACTGTTGTTTCTCCAGTGGTTTTACATATTTACTATACCAATATGGAAATTAAGTAAATATTTTGTAAAAACACAGTGAAACTCTAGCATAAGTATGCTATATATTGATATTATCATTATTTCTTAAGTATCACCAAATACTGATATCGACAAATCTTTGATGAATCATAGCTGTCTAATTCTGTACTAAGCAAATAAATGATTTACAGGAATCGAACCTGGGACCCCTCAGTCTGCAGGCCGACACTCTATCCACTGAGCCAAACTGGTCAGGAAGAAATGATTTACAATATACATATTTCAGTAAGGAGTTTCACTATGAAGAATGAAAGCAATGGGATGGATATCTATAATAATAAAAGTGTAATATGCTAATTAGACTGGATGTCCTTCCAGACGACCTTCCAGGCGAAGCCAGGGCTGAGTGGGAAGCCCGGGTCCCAGGTGCCAGAGGGAAGCTGGTGCCAGCAGCCAGGGGAAGGCCTACACTTGCATGAATTTTGTGCATTGGGCCTCTAGTATACATATAAGAACTTAAGCTAACTTTTTGAGAACAATTGTATAGAGGCTGATAGACTAACATGGAAAAATTAAAACAAGTTTTAATTTGTAAATGTAGAAAATAAACCAATACTAAACTGAGTCTCAGCTTTTTATTTTTTATTATTATTTATTTATTTTTTAAATTTTTAGTTAAACTTGCAATAATACAACCAAAACATTTACTTGATTGAATTTTTTGGATCATCACTTTATGGAAGATATTTCTAAATTTTTAAGAGTTGGAAGTTACCATCTAATATAACCATTTCCTGTTGTTTATAGGACAACCGAGACACAGAGAAGTTTATTTCTATAGTCAAAGAAAAGTTGCTAACAGAACTGGAATTGAAATTCAGTCAGGAACTCTTAAAGTCATAGAAAAATGTGCTTGGCCTTCAGTTAATAGTGATTCAGAAAAGGAGGTACTCTTTGCAGAAATAACCAACATATGTGTTCCTTAGGTAAAATTCTTTGGAAAAAATCAAAGTAGCTCACCTGTTTCAATATTGCTTTCCTTTAACATCAAAAATTACTTTATTTTAACAAAGAAACAAACTACTTACCAGTCAGCATCCCAAACTGTGGAAGGAAGATTGCTATAGGAATTCTCAAAAGATTTAAAAGTTACATTGTGTCTTTGGTACTTGCTGACATATTCATTCATGCAATAAACATGAATTGGATGCCTACTAGATAAAAGTCACTAAAATCTAAGATTTTTAAAAAATTATTAGGCTAGGATTCAAGAACCTATCTCATTTGACAGTTCCAATAAAATATATTTTATCTAAAGCCTTTTTTCATATAGAATATGATTTTTCAGAATAATCTGAATCACAACCCTGATTACTAGACTTATTTTCTCTGATATTACCTTTAATATTTACATTAAAATATTAATTAGCATAATCCTAAATTTGAAATGCCTAATATCCCCAATTTTTTATTAACTTATTGTAAATCCCCCATTTTATACACTTGCCCCTCATTTAAAATTTTATACACTTGCCCCTCATTTAAAATTTTATCACCTCCAAATAAAAATCTCAGTTTGCAGTTGACTTAGAATTCCCATTTGGTAATTTTTTTCTTTTTGATTATGAACTTGTTAGCTGGATTTCACATAAAAGAAAATAATTGCAAAAAATCAGAACTTATTTAAATATACATTTTTTGGTGAAACAATATTTTTCTAGACCTTGTATTTGAGTGTTATTCATTCTTTCCTAAGTTACGAACAGAAGACAATAAATAATGGTATATATTTCCACGGGTGATGGCAACAAGTGTCCCAGGTTCTATTATTTGCAATCTGGGGTTGGGGGGTAAGTGTATTAGTCTGCTTGGGCTGCCATAACAAAATACTGGGTAGCTTAAACAACAGAATTGAATTTACTCACTGTTCTGGAGGCTAGAAGCCAGCATGATTGGTTTCTGGTGAAAGCTCTCTTCCTGGCTTGCAGATGGCCACCTTTTCACTCTTTCCACATGACTTTTCCTTGGTATCTGCATGGGGAGAGGAGAGAGAGAGAGAGAGAGAGAGAGAGAGAGAGAGAGAGAGAGAGAGAGAGAGAGAGAGAGAATGCATGAGGTTTCTGGTGACTCTTCTTATAAAAACACTAATCCTATCAGATCAGGGCCTCACAATTAGGACCTCATTTAAGTTCAATTACTTCCTTAGAGACCCATCTCCAAATATAGTCACACTTGGGGTTAGAGCTTTAGTATATGAATTTGGAAAAACACAACATTCAGTCTATAACAGTCAGCTTAAATGATCATATGTAATGATAATTCATCTCCTAGCATAATCTGAGAGTATATTTTAGGAGTTCTTTTCTAGCCAGGAAATGCAGGGGTATAGTAAACCTTTAGAAATTATGCCACTCCCAGACTTCTCTTAAAATGGCCCTGGAACACTTATTCATTATGTCATTTGTAGGTAGAGTTTGCTAGTGAAGGATATCCCAATAGAAGCTCTCATCCAGAAATATAGGCTTCTGACAGTATGTCTCTCTGGTGGCCATTACTTTCTGGCATGTGACCTATGACAAACACAAGACACCAAAAAGAAGATGACATGCATCTCTTATGTAGAACATTTCCAAGTCTGCCAAATTTGCCCAAGCTGGATTGGCCTGAGTCACCAGATTCCATAGCCATTTGTGGTTAATACTAGCAAGTTTTTAAGATAGCTGTATGCATAGAAATTCTCACTTCAAACAGGGTAACTACTACTTCCTGGGACCATCAAGTGAAGAACATAGGCACAGGACAGAGGTCTGAAACTCTGGTATTGCCTAGGTCAAGAGGCACAGTTATGGCCATCAACCGTGAAGGTAAGGATTGAGGTTGATTAGGGGTGAATTTAGGATTGCAGTGGGTATAAAAAGAGACCTTCCAAAGTGCTTTCTATTGGTTGGACCAAACCCTTTCTTTTGTGAGGATGTGTAATGAGGAGAGAAGAAAACTTTTCCAAACTATTTATTTTTCCAGGATCCTTACCAGAGTTGTGCTGTTTTGTGTGCCTATCATGAAAGCCTGGAGACAACCTATACTACCTCCACTGGGGACCTAAAGCATAATGTGCTCTTATATAAGCGTATCTGGAAGAAAAAGAGGATTGAGACCCAAAGTCATTGGTTGATATTTCCACGAGCAGTTGTCCTGCAATGGTGAGATTGAAGAGAAGTGGGTGGTCTAGATTCTGAGACTGCTGGAGTCAGTCAGCTGCAGTTAGATTCTTTGCCATGGGGAGGCGCTGTTAAGCTGTAGAAGCGCTCTAGATCTACTGTTCAGGGATGCTGGAGAGTGAACTTGAGAAGCTCTGTGATGGAAGCCCAAGAAGCACAACAGGAAACTGAGCAAGCTGCATCCTCTGATAAACACAAATCAGCAACACCTGGAAGATAGGTCCCAGTGGAAGGCCCTTGGAATTCTTGTATATTGTCCCACATACAGTCAATCACTTAATACTCAATGCACACTAAATGCTAAGTATTGTTCCGGGCACTAGAGGTGTGTGAAAAAAATTCCTGCCCTTGTAAAGACTTCATTTATCAGAATAAAATTTTGCACCAACTTGGCTTTAAAAAAAAATCATGCCAAGCCAGCATGGCTCAGTGGTTGAGCACTGACTTATGAACCAGGAGGTCATGGTTTGATTCCCTGTTAGAATACATGCCAGGGTTGCAGGCTTGATCCCCAGTGTAGGGCATGCAGGAGGCAGCCAATCAATGATTCTCTCTTATCATAGATTGCTGTAACCTGCACAGCTAGGGTTCAGGATCTGAAGGAGGGGCTGACACACAAATAAAAATGCTATATAAGAAATATGAATTTAGAAGGCATTGGGGGCCAGGGGTGTCTCTTTTGTGACGAGCACACCAAAACTGGGTTCCGTCTGCTTTTATTCACTTGAATACACATTTGCCCTTTAGTGATGCATACAGGCATATCAATCAAAGGTAAAGCTTGGTAAACAGTAAAAGTATTATCAGGCTAGGGGCTTAATCACAAGGAACAACAACAGCCTGTAATTATTGGAATCGAGAGTCTAGGTCAGTGGTTGGCAAACTCATTAGTCAACAGAGCGGCAAACCGCGGTTCGCGAGCCAGCTGCAGTTTGACAACCACTGGGCTAGGAAATTGCCTTGGGCCACCAGTATCTCAACACAGCCCTGCTAACGCCCCAGGTCCATCGGCCTTCTGCATTCCTTGTGCACTCTTATGACAGTATTAGGAAAGCGGTGGCTTCCCAAAATTGATGTTTCTATCTCTCCCTCTTCCTTCCTCTCTGAAATCAGTAAAAATATGTTTTAAAAAATGCAAACTCATATTGGAAGTAAGCAGTGAATTCCAGGGCAGAGGTTCAAAAATCAGGGTGTAGAAGTGGGTAGACCTGTGCCATAGATGTGGAATATAGAAAAAAGAGCACCAAGAACATTGAGTTTGGCTTGGGAAACATCTAGACTTTCAGAAGTATCAAGTACTAAGATCAAAAGTGGAGTATGTACACAACAGAGACATACAAGATGGGCTTAGTGGGGTCAGGAGGCAGAGTCAGGATAGAGCTTGAGGAAAAACATAGGAAGATAGTGTTTTAGTTAATAGCTATGACCTTATCATCAGTGGGAGCGGAGGGAAGCAAAATGCTATTAAGAGCACCTAGTTCATTTATCTATGTAAAGGCTAATATGCAAAGTGTCCCCGCTGGATTTTGACCAGGAGACCAAGAGGTATATCATTCCCCATACGTGCACTGACCATCAGGGTGCAGCCTGGAATGAAGGAAGGCCCTGGCAGGCAGCTGGCAGGCGGGGAAGGGAGGCCCCGGCTGGCAGCCAGAGGCCCCTATTGGCCCTGTTCGGCGGCCAGGTCTAGAGACCCTACCCATGCACAAATTTTGTGCTCCAGGCCTCTAGTATAAGTATAGTATTTGTGATTAAATTTTATGTTAACACTGAGCAGATACAGAAAAAAATATATTAATTAGGAGCCCATAATATGAAATGGTACCAGGAAGAGTTCTAGCCTTAACTACTCACTTTTATTTGGTCTTCTATTTTTAATTAGATGGCTATATGGCTAGGAAGGTCCCATACTTTCCTTGTTATAGGATGTAGCACAGATTTCCTTTAGTTTTCAGTCTTTCTTACTCAACTATGAGTTCTTAAAGAAAAATGACTTTGATGTCATTATCCTTATATTCATGCCTTGCGCCAATCATACTGCCTGATTTTAGATCAGGCAAGGCCACCCAATATAGTTGTGGAGGTTGTGTACTGCACAACTTCAAGGGCACCACTCTCATAAATACGATGTGAATGGCACCCCTGAAGTCCTACAGTGCACAATCTCACACGCATTTATGTTGGCCCTGGACCTCATCAATTATTAAATTAATGAAAATATTTTTACTGCTTATGATTTGTTGTCAGATGTCAAATAAATATGCTGACTTATGACACACATAAGAGTACATGGCAAGGACAATGGCACTGTATAATAAGTGAAATAGATTTATTTTAATCTTGGATTAAAAGAGATGGCTTTGAAATCTGTGTTGATTATTTAGTGAAGTGACAGAAAAAGAACACCTTACCAAAAAAAAAAAAAACCCTCTAGTTTGAGAATAAGTGGATTCTGGTTTCCTATTAAATGTATGATTTTAAAAATGAAAACTTTAATAGAGTTAAATTAACAAACTAGGAGATTCAGTTACTTGGGTGAACAGAAAGCCTGGGGAACAAAATTTATACTTTAATAGAATTTGATCTCCCTGAAATATCCCCACAAAGTAATCTTATTACTACTTATATATCCTTGACAACTTAGCTACCATTTTTCCACACTATACAGGCTATGACTGTAATGCCAAATAATTTTTTCCTCTAATGAACTTCAAGTCCCCTTTAACAGATACAAAATGGCAATCAGGTCAAATGTCCTGATAAATGACTATGTGTAATCTTAGAAACATTAAAAGAGGTGAAGTGACTGAAAGCTTAGTCACTTCCATTTGTGCAGGAGGTTTTGCAGTTTTGGTGCCTTTCTTAACTTTTTTGGCTATGATTTCTTGCTCCTTGATAAGTTCCAAGTTCATGAAAACTGTTAGCATGGATGTGTACACGTGTGTGTGTGTGTGTGTGTGTGTGTGTGTGTGTGTGTCTTTAAAAACAATATTCAAAAGTAGTTTATTAGTTTTTATCCAATAATGCTGTTTATGAGTGTTTAAATCTTCCCAAAATGAACCCTCATGATATTTTTGGACACTGTAATTCTAAAATGTACTATATCCCCTTGCAAGTAAAATAATTTGGCGTTATTTCATTCACGAGCACAATTCCTGTTAAAGCAACTGATATGGGGAGCTCTTGGAATGTGATATCTTTAACTAGTCATTGAAGAGAAATAACAATATGGCTTACCAGTTACAGGCCTACAACACTGTTAAAGGAAGCATTTTCTTTTTCTTTTCTTTTTTTTTCTTTTTTTTCCCCTTTGATTTCTTCTTTAGTGAATAAATAATGAATGTACTGATAGCTGATATGACTCTAGAATTCCAATTAAAACACATGGTTTTCCAATACAAGTAAAGAGAAATTTTACTCTAAAGACACAAAAGTGAAATACTATGCAGCTATAAAAATAAGGATCTCTTACCCTGTGAGACAGTATAGAGAGACATAGAGAGTATTACGCTAGTGAAATAAGCCAATCAAAGAAAGACAAATATCACATGATCTCACTTATATGTAGATTCTAATGAACAAAATAAACTGACAAACAAAAAAGAACTAGAGACAGGGAAGCATGCAACAGGCTAGCAGGGGTCCTCAAACTTTTTAAACAGGGGGCCAGTTCACTGTCCCTCAGACCGTTGGAGGGCCAGACTATAGTTTAAAAAAAAACTATGAACAAATCCCTATGCGCACTGCGGGCCCGGGACGAGTCGGCTGCTAAGCAGGACAGGCAGCGGCACCTGGCGGGCCGGATAAATGTCCTCTGCGGGCCGCATGTGGCCCGCGGGCCATAGTTTGAGGACGCCTGGGCTAAGGACTCTCAGAGGGAAGGGGGGTGGAGAAGAGATCAACCAAAGAACATATATGCCTATATGAATAACCCATGGACACAGACAATAGTGGGGTGAAGGCCTGGGGATGGGAGTGGGTAGGAGGGGGGTCAACGGGGGAAAGGGGAATCTCTGTAATACTTTCAACAATAAAGATAAATTTTAAAAAGTGGCTGGCAGTATAAAAGTATATATATATATGTTTATACTGGATCTCAGAGCAAGGACCACTGGGGCACTGGTTAAAGTTCAAACTTGTGCAGTCGAATCCAGAACAAAGTTTCAGGTAGATGAAACCTGAACCTTTTGCTATGAGAAGCAAGCATATTTGTCCTTTGCTCCAGGAGGAGACACTATCTCTGTCTCTCAAGGTCATTTGCTCTACAAACATCCTTGAAAAGATTGTCTGAAACAAAGAGCTGTCCTTTCTCATTTGCAAGATATGCAGACACACAACAGACCTATAGAGAATTATCTCCCAATACAAGGTGTCATCCAAACTCATTACTCAAGTGTCACTACAATGTCATAGAGTTTTCATAATTTAAATAGAATGACTTTGTGGTTTTTAGCATAACAATAGGTGATACTATTGATAAAGGTTGATACAGTTGTATAAGAAATGTCTCCTCATGAGATTTTAAAAATTAATATACATTATTATAAAACCAATAGTAACATGAGCCTATGCTGGATTTGTTATATTTATAATGGGAAACACACACACTTACACACAAATATACCTACATTATTGAAATTGCTACAGGTAAGGGAATTTCATTATTGCTAGTATGGAACTTTGGGGACTGTAAACCATTTTTCCACTTGAAACAATTGTTTTTATTATGAACTTTTTAATAATGTGAAGTTTTTTAGTGCTTTCACTATCATATTATGGCAAAAGCAGGCTGTGCTTTTTCAGATAAGATTTATCTTTCTATAAGACTTAGAAATTGATTTTTATTGGAATCTTGGTTAAATTGACCAAAGTTACAAAGGGATGAGTATGAATTGCATTTACCAGTAAAAGCAGCTGAAAATACCAGTGTGTGATAAACTTTCTTGTCCTTCTTGAGTTGATAGGCTAAATTAAACCCTAATTACTCATGTAAAGGAACTACTTTACACTTTCTGGATATATTAAATGAAATAGAATCTATAAATGAAGATATATTTTCACCAGCAGCAGAAAATATACTGGGTCATGCAGTTTGCTTCATAAACATTATAGTCACCATGGTTACCATTATAATCCCTAAATCACAAGGGTCTCTGTTCTGCTCAGTTTAGCCAATGTTTGTGAAATCCCTTCTATGTCTTATTTTATCAAAATATTCTCATTTACCCAGGTCTGCTCCTGGGGATGTCCAGGAAGCTCCATGTCCTCTCAAAATTTAGGAGAAGACATTTACTTGTCAATTCGTCTCTCTGAAGACTAAAATAATACTCCAGAGAGCAAGCAGTTCAATAACTGACCTTTTATCCCTGTTGGAGAGACTAAAAGGGTTATGCTTCTGAAATTCTCCTTCAGACACCTCTTCCCCATCCCCACTGTGTTGGTTGTTAAGCTTTGTTTCTCAACCTCAAAACTACCCTTCTGTCCTTTGCTTTGTGATGCTCCAGCCAAGACTGCAGACCCCATTTCTGCAGTTCTAGCTGCTTCATGTTAAGCTTTCCCAATCAAGAGTGCTCTCAGGAGACCTCAGGGCTCAAGGTGGAAGGGGGAAAGACTGCTAGAGGAGAAAGACACTGTTCAGTAGGAACCTATCTTCAAGCTTCTACATTTTAATACTACAACCTTGTTCTTTTATTCCCCAGCCATAAAGATGGTAGCTATTTTTCTGCAGTTACTACCTCTCTGATATCTCAGTGTGCCTTTTTTGGTCCTTTCAGTTCTCTAAACATTTGAAAATAATGATTCTTGCCTGGGTGGCTTGGCTCTGTGGTTGAGTGTCAACCTATGAACCAGGAGGTCACGGTTCCATTCCCCATCAGGGCACATGCCCGTGTTGTGGGCTTGATCCCCAGTGTGTGTGTGTGTGGGGGGGGTGGAGGTGTGCAGGAGGAAGCTGATCAATGATTCTCTCTCATTATTGCTGTTTCTCTCTTTCTCTCTCCCCCCTCCCTTCCTCTCTGAAATCAATAAAATATGTTTAAAAAATAATGATTATGTTTCATTCTTTATTTTCAAATAATTGGTGTACTTCTGTGTTCTGAGTGGACTCTGACTGATACAACCTCCACCATTTGCATAAAACAACCCAGAGTTAACTCTGGGCAGGAAAACATCTTTAGGGAAGTGAATTCCAGATCACAACCCTTGCTTGTGGGATCCATCATATTTTGTATAGATTTGTTTATTCTCATTGCTATGTAGCCTTCTATTGTATGAATATACCACAATTAATTTATATCTATTGTTATTGGACCTTTGAATTTTTTTTCAAGTTTTTTAATACTAACAATAGTACTGCTAATTAAATTTTGCATTCATGTCTTGTTCATAAATTAATGTATACATTTCCATTGGGTATATACCAAAGAAGTGGACTTGCTGGGTATATGTATGCTTAGCTTTAGAAATTGCCAAAGGAGTTGTACTAATTCACATTGCCACCAGCAATGATATTAAATAAAAATATCAATTAGGACAAGTTTGTTGATAGTGTCTGAGAGCTATATTTACTCCACATACTTGCCCACTTTGATATTGTCACTCTTGCATTTTAGTCATTTGACAGGTCTTTAGATTTCCTAGCTATCTTCTTGTTACTGATTTCTAACTTGCATTGTGATCATAAAATGTGACTTCTATGAGTTTAGTCTTTTGAAATATATTGAAACTTGTAGTATAGCCTAGAATATGTCCAAGGGCATGTTCCATGTGCACTTTTTAAAGATGTGTGTTCTATGGGTGTTGACTGTAACATACAAAAAATATCAATTAGGACAAGTTTGTTGATAGTTTTTGTCACAGATTGGGTTATGAAAAAAAAAAACAGATAGTGAGAAGCTTTCTGTGCAAGATAGTTAGATATCAACACCTTCGAATAGAGGTGGTGATGGATTAAGATTAGGCTAAAGGAGACGTTATATTGTATTATAGTTCAAACAAAGCCTCAGAAAATCCCATAGCACTGTCTGGAATGTACACGGCCCATCAGGATTAGCCCCCAGTGGGCTGAAAGGCTTTGATCACACATTGGATGTAGGACTCTGCCATAAGTAATACTTGGGTGTGGGTTGCTCAAGGCATATTCTTGTGGTTCTCTGCAGCTGAAGCAAAAATATGAGGGAGCTAATCACTGAGACAAGTCCTTCTTTGAAGAGGCACTTGGCATGAATCCTTGTATCCGCTAGTGTTGCTTAAATCTACTTTCTTACTGATATTTTTTGTTACTTGATTTAAGTTTGTTTCATGTGTTTTGAAGGTCAATTGTTAGATATATAGTTCTTGATGAATTGACCCTTTTTTCATTATAAATTAAACCTTTCTATCTCAGGTAATAATTCTTGTCTGTGATTTACTTTGTTAATATAGCCACATCTTATTTATACTTAATGATTGTGTACCTTTCTTCCAATTTTTTCACTTCAAAAAGTTTGTCTTCAAATATAAAATGTGTTGTTTGAAAATACTATGTAGTTATATCTTACTTTTAAATCAGTCTGAAAATTGATCTTTTACATTTTTAGATCATTGATAGTTATTAGTTAATGTAATTATTGACATGGTTGAATTTAAGTCTCCCATGTTACTATTTGCCCTCTATATTCTTTGTTCTTTTTATGAGTTAACCAACTAGTGCATTAGTAATCCACTATGTTTCCTTTATTGGAATAGCTAATGCTTCCTGAGTAATAAATTGCTTTATTATAATCTAATTTGAATTATTAGTATAAGAAACTTATAATAATTCTATTTATACCCTCTTCAATACTTTGGCTGGATAATTTTTACTTTATGCCAGACTTTTTGCATGAAAATTTATAAAGCTCTAGAAGACACAATTTTTTCACAGGGGAGTTAAGTATATTTTCAGAGAGGAAGAAAGAATAAAGGCCAATCAGAAACTGAACTGAACTAAAAACCAGGTTGCATTTTCTTGAGGTTCCATCTCTCTGTTTTACATTCAGTTTTGGAACGTAGCCTAGCAGAGACCCTAACTTAGAGGCTAGTGGGTTTACTAGGTGGTCCCTTTTGTTCAGTCCTGAATTCCAATTCCAAAACTGAGCTCTCAGCACTATGGGACTGATGTAAACTCTGCTATTCTTCAGTGAGACAAGATGTATTTTTAAAAGATGACCAGACCAATATATTCCATCCTGTATTTACTTCTTACAATTGAATGCCAACATTAGAGGCAAAAGCCATGTTCTTTGACTCTGGGTGGGCCTGCTTCTATGGTGGAAGTGATGCTATGTCACTTCTATAACTAAGATTTAAAGGGCAACATGGCTTACTCCCACCTGGTCTTTCTGGGATATTCTTCCTTGGAATCCATCCACCATATGCTATGAAAGAAGCCAGTCCCATAGAAAGGCCACAGGAAAGTGTTTGAGTCACACCTCCTTCAGAGGTCCTAAACAATAGCCAGTATAATTGCCAGGCAGGTAAGTGATGAGGAAATGAGGCTTCTTGTGATTCCAGCTCCCAATTTTTAAGCAGCCCCTGCTGAGAATGAGTAGAGAAGAGACAATCTGTGACTTCCAAGCCTTGCCTAAATAGCAGAATCACGAGCAAATTAATGAAATTAATGTTGTTGTGTTGTAAGCCACTTAGTTTTGGAATGGTCATTCAGAAACAGATAATCTAAACAAAAAAAACTTTTGTTTAGTTTTTTAGCTACTTATAAGATTTGAACAAATACCTGGAGTGGAACACTGCCAAATATTGGGGGCCACTGGTCTGCCTCCTTTTTCACCAGGATCTCAACCCCATGAGTCCTGGCTGCTTCATCAGTCCCAGATTCCAATCTTTGTTTCTCAAGCCCCAAAAGATTTCTAAACTCTGTTGATTTTTCTGCTTCTTTTTTTGGGGGGTAGGGGGAAGTGTTGTAGCCAGGACCTCAGGATTTTCATGTTTATTCCCCCCCAGCTTTATTGAGGCATAATGGACTAATAAAATTGCATCTCTTTTTCTCTGCTCTTTCCTTGTAGACTTCTGACAGAATTCTCGGCCTTTTGCTCAATGTCAAGAAGTGGCAGATGTCACAAGAGGGAAAGGAACTCAAAATGTTGGCTTATCTCTCCGTACTGCCCTTCACTCCGGGATCTTAGCTCCTTAAATGGATAGTTTTTTGTTTTTTTTTTAAATATATTTTATTGATATTTTACAGAGAGGAAGGGAGAGGGATAGAGAGCTAGAAACATCGATGAGAGAGAAACATCGATCAGCTGCCTCCTGCACACCTCCTACTGGGGATGTGCCCGCAACCAAGGTACATGCCCTTGACCGGAATCGAACCCGGGACCCTTCAGTCCGCAGGCCGACGCTCTATCCACTGAGCCAAACCGGTTTTGGCCTTAAATGGATAGTTTTAATTTATTTTTCCATTTGTCATTAATGGTAGCATTGGTCTCACACAATTACCCTACCAGAGATGAAAGTGGAAGTTGATATTGCATTTTTAAAGATCCCTCTAGTGTTAATATATTATTGCCTATTATTCTACATTGGTCTCCCCCAAATCCATTCTCTATATTAACACTAGAGGGTTTGGTATAGGAAAAACAGAGAGGGAAGTGTTTGGGAAACTTGTAGGACTTTTGCATGAACTTTGGGGTGCAGGATTAGGGCTTTCACTGTGATAAGAATATTTCACATCAGAGGTACTGTGTTAAATGTGCAATTTGCTATGATTGAGTTGTCATTAGGATATTAGGTGGAGATAGCCAATTGCCAGTGGAGTGTGAATCCAGAAAAGAAACATTGACTGAAGATAGAACAATATATGGAAGACCACAGTATGTCAGTCATTTTAACACCAAAAGTGGCTTAAAATCACCCAAGAGGGGCACAGAGAGAAGAAAACAAATGAGCCTCCAAGCGAACCAACTTGCTTTGGCACCCCTCTCACACACACCCCCTGTAAGGAAATAAAATTGAAAAAAAAACAACCCACAAACATCAATTTGATGGTTTTACTTCTGTTAATTTTCTCATATTGCTTTGCTTCTCCAACATAGATTTAGATGAATGTTTCCCCAACAGTAGAACATCCTTTTAAAATGAAAAGAGGAAAAATCCTCAAAAATGATATAAGTCCAAGGAAAAGGGAAAAGTTTCCTGTGGTTCTCAATTTTAAACAATATAAACTGGCTGAAATAACTTGGATAAGCCATTACATGCCCATATTGCAAGCCATGCTTATGATCTTGATTGACAGGGAAAATCAAACACTCCAGTAAACACACAACCATAATTTCAGTGGATTCATTTCAAAAAAGCAAAACTAAGTTAATAGAAATTTCATGAAATATAGATAAAGGAACTGCAGCAAATATAGGAAGAATGCGTCACATTATAAAAAAAGTTTACCACTTACAACTAAAATTTAAAATGTTGGAGAAATAACAATATGGAATGCATTCTTCAGTGTAGCCCACAACTTTTAATTGCTTGATGAAAAATACATTAAATTCTATTTTAATTCTAATTAGACTGTGACATTTAACATGTCACAAAGACAAAAGAAACTACCATTTCTAAAAAAGATATAGTCAATCAAGTTAATATGTGATAAATGAAAAACTATGAAAATATATACTGTATACTGTGGACATCTTTGTTTGTGAACCTATTATCTTTTCCTCCCTCTGCCATTAGAATCTTCCTTTTCCTTTTGACAACTGAATCTGCCCATACATTTGTTTCTGGAATATTTGGGGCCTATATTCACTCTAGACATAAGCAAATGTCCTATGCTGGCCTACTAGTGTATTGCATTTTCCCTGCCACAGGGTTTGATTCAAGAATGCTCAGGTAACCCAAACTAAGAGTCAACTACATGGTTTTGCTGGAACATTAGAAGAGAAACATTTCTAGTGAAGCTGGAAAGTGAAATTGTGTAAGTCTTGTGTTTCTTATGGTCATCTTATTACGGCCTGCATCCATCCCAGTTACTCAGGATGGTCCTAACTTACACCCGTGGTTCCACTATATTTAGTAATAACATTGTTCTGATTTGGAGAATAAATTAAACAGTAACTTTACTCTTCAAAGGAAACCTGCCTGAAAATAAATTTAAAACGGAAGAAAGCCAACCTGAGATACAAAAAGCAATTGACAAATACCTGAGGATATCATTTGACTACCCTGAGCCAAGAGTACCTGAGACCAGGTCTACCCTTGCATTTTTTGTTATATATGAATGAATGAATGAATGAATGAATGAATGAATAACTCTTCTTTAATAATCAGGTTTAAATAGAATTTCCACTTCTTAAAATTGAAACAGGACTGATTATTACTGTATGTTATGTTAAAAGTTTGCTTAATGACAAGAAACTGTATACATTTATGCAGAGATTTAATTATTACAAGGGGATATCTCAAGGACAGGAGTCTGAATCTTCTTTATTCTAATAAGAACCTGACCAATTTGCTGATATAAAAATCACTAAATCCAAGTATAAATGCATTACTTATTTTTAGTGATTTGCAGGAATCTTTCTGAGATAACATTTTGCCTTTCCTTTTTAACCACCCATCCTCATCTTGCAAGGCTTATAAAATAAGCTTTGTCTCCTCAAGGATGCCGTGCTGAATAGCCAGGTGGGAG
This sequence comes from Plecotus auritus, assembly GCF_963455305.1. NCBI lineage: Eukaryota > Metazoa > Chordata > Mammalia > Chiroptera > Vespertilionidae > Plecotus > Plecotus auritus. Next base: position 20,349,623 of record NC_137784.1, read on the forward strand.
AAAATGAACTCCTCTGTGCCTCTGTGCGGCAGAGTGCTATGACCTACCTCACAGCACTTACCGCCTTACTTTTTAAACACGTTTGGGATATGATTTGCATATATTAAAATTCACCCATTATAAGCATACTAGTATAGTTCTGACAATACACATACAGTTCTGACAAATGCATAGTCATGTAACTACTACCACAATAAATATACAGACAGTCCCCAATTTACAATGGTTTGACTTATGATTTTCAACTTTACAATGGTGCAAAAGTGATATGCATTCAGTAGAAACCACATTTTGAATTATGATCTTTTCTTGGAGTAGCAATAAGCAGTACAATACTCCACAGTATACTGCATTTCCAGCATTCTTGAATATTGTGCATTATTATTATTATTATTATTATTTTGCATCCCATCATGCTATGTAACTAAATCAAGAACCCGGTATTCAGTTATCTTCAGGTGTCATAAACCAGTCCTTCGGCCATATTGAGAGCACATCCTGAAATATGTTATCTCAGATTTTCCCACGGTTATAACAACAATACACTCAATTCTTCCCACTTCAACCCCCAGATGTAATGTCCTGAAAGCTTTTCCTCCCAAGAAAGTGCTTGCTAATAATTCACTTTCTCCATTTTATTACAGGCAAATGGAACAGTCAGAGTTTCAAGTAAGCTGAGGTAACCAGTTCACATTGCAACATGCAAAGACTTCCAGAAAAACAACACAAAAGGAATGTCAGGTCTCACTTGACTACTGAAGCCTCAGTTCATGAAAATATTAAGATTTGCATTTGGCTTTTCAAAACTCTAAGCATAACATAAGGGCCACTATTTTTGCTTTTGGTTCACCCAGGCATACAAGTACCCAAGATTAGAAACTCTGCATCAGTTCATATGGAGGATTATTTAGAAAAAAATGTTTCAAGCATTAAGTTTGATAATGTTCTTAGAGCATTGTCAGTGAGGAAGCAAGTCCGAGTAGATGCTGAAATATGTAAATCTGCATAATTAAAGAGCTTTGAATAATTAATTCAAGAGCTGGATTATAATAAAATACTTTTCTTTACATAATTCTGTCTTCCTGCATGTCATGATTCAGGCCAGAGTTTTGAATGGGTTTATGTAAAATAAAGAAAAACCACTGTGTGAAATGTGAATATAATTAATTATTGTCAGAAAAACTACATGAAGCCTTCCCTTAGAAATGCAAAAAAAATAAATAAATAACACAAGGATTAATATAAAGTTCTACTTATCTCAATAGAAACTCAAAAGACATATTTATGAGACAGGATTAGCCAGTAACATTCCATAGTCTGTTGATTAAATTGACATTCTCAGGTTGGGAATGTGGAAAAGCAACCATTGAATCTATTTAAGTCCAATTTGACTAAGGTGGTAAGAATGTTTTGCACAGTTAAGGACTTTGATTAGAGGAGTTATGAGGATAAAGTGTTTGAGAAATTCATTTTAGAAGTAATGTTTTTACTGAATTAGGAGAAATAGAGAGGTCAGCAAGAAAAGAGCTACACATGATCAAGCCCTTATTTATATTGTCTTGAAGACCAAGAAGTGACAAGCATCAGGAATCACATCAATAAAAAGGGAGCACATTTGGAAGTATACACAGAAAATATGGAAACATTTAAGATCCTGCCAAGGTTGCCTGGAAACAAAATATTGAGGCCACAGTGTCAGTGAAAATGTATAGGAAAAAATGTATCTGTGGGAATGTTAAAAGTGCTGCCTCAAATTATCCCCAAGTAGGTTTTGGAACTGTCCTAAGTATAATGTAGGCCTTGATATTTTTATATTTTGCCTTAGGGCTTGTGTATACTTAAATGAATCCTATAACTTGCCAATTCAGTCAAATGGACATTATATTAGGAAAGTTAATTATGAGAGAACTAAAACGCTTCTTCCCTAAGACTTACATTCATAGTGATTTTAAATCATTAAAAAGTATGATTTCAATATTAATGACATTCCTTTATAAAAGCCTGTATTTGTAAATCAGGTTGCAAAAGCCTCAAAGGGAACCAATGGCTAAAGAGTGTTAATGATTTGGTCAAAGTAAGCCCCTATTTTTTCTCTAAGATGTTATTAAATTAGTCTAAGGAAAGAACAAAAGTCAAATCCAATTAAATCAGCAAATACTTCTTAAGTATGTATTATGTACCAGTACTGAGCACTAATAACTACTACCATGGAGAGCATTCATACAGGAATGAGTTCTGTTAAAGAAATGTTCTGCAAACTGTGTTACTTAAGTTCGCTGTTTGGGCCTCAGATTAACAACTGTGTTATCAAGATGGGGTCTAGAGGTTCAGAAATAATATTCAGAGTTTTCCCACCTCCCCACCCAAATAAACTGTATTGAACACCTTGGTGACTTACAAAACACTGCTGCCAGATGCCATAGCTCACTTCATGAATTATTATGACCAAATAAAAGAAATATTACTTTCTCAATGTTTAAAAGTATTAACATAAAGATGAATGATTTTTAAATAACTTGCCCATGTAATAGATAGTATATGCTTAACATTGGATGTGAATTCCAGGTTGTAGTTTGGACAATATTGATTTGTCCAATGTACCATGCTACCTTTCTGACTAGATTGAGTGCTTCATAAATACATGTGGTATCATTAATGAATCAGAAACTATTGACTATCCTGAAATATGTATACTTAAGATAACCATCTCTCTTCAGTTCTCATAAAAAAATGTTCTCTTTATCTATCTAAGGTTCTGTTGTTACTCTTCTCTAGTTTCATAAATGCTTTGCAATGGGCTATTTATTTTAATGAATATTAAAATATGCAAAAATTGCAGCTTATACAAATACAATTTTTCATGTTGATTTTTCGAATACAATGATAATTCTATATTTAATGAGGTGTTGCTTCCTTCCAGTATGTTCTGCACAATCCTTCCTCTAGTTCTCAGGGCCATGGCATGGATTCACCCTACAAAATACCACAATGTAGTTGTTATGCTCTGTGTTGGGTTCTCATGTGCTTATGGAATGTGTTTCTGTGTTCTCATCAAGGAGTTTTGACGTGTTTTTATTATGCTCAAGTTTTGGGGATGAAATTTAAACTGCAGACTGAATCCTGCCTAAAAACGAAGCACTGGTGTTCAGAAATGTGACTGTTACTTCTTGTGTACCACAATTAAATATTCCCTCTGGCTATGAGAGCTTGAGTTTTCTCTATTTTTCCACTTCACTTCCAATATTATGCAAGTTTTGCTATTTCATAAAAGGAACTAAAAACCTCTAGGTAAATATGGCCGAGTACATGCATTTATCTCTGTTCCCTCTTGAAACTCTACTAAAATGACAGAAAAGGAATTGAGAAATCTCTAAACCCAGAAAGAAATTGTGAATGGAACAGGGGCTAACAATGGATAAGACATGTCATCCAATTTTTGAAAGGAAAGGCAGATGCAAGAGTTATACCTCATTAAGGAAAGCTGAGGAAGCTTAAACTTGTATTAAATAGAGAGATACTGATGAATAACAAGTGTATTGCAGATTGCTGGGGTGGTGATAACAGCTACTGTGGGGGACTGCAAAGAAGCAGTCAGGTGAATATCCCAATCACAAAACTTTCAGATACTAAATAAAAGATTTTCTGTACAGAAAACAAAAATCAAAGAATTTAGATTTTTGGAGGATGGGAGAAGTATGTAACCTAAAAGTGGGAGTTGCCTGCAGACTAAATATTGAGAGATACAGCTGCCTATACCAATGTCTCAAAATATCATTCAAATATTCTCAGACAGAAAATTTGGGTTTTCTTTTCCGGATAAACTGAACACCAATAAGGAAAAAAACAGTTCCTCAATCACTCTAGAACCATGGTCGGCAAACTGCGGCTCGCGAGCTACATGCGGCTCTTTGGCCCCTTGAGTGTGGCTCTTCCACAAAATACCATGGCCTGGGTGAGTCTATTTTGAAGAAGTGGCGTTAGAAGAAGTTTACGTTTAAAAAATGTGGCTCTCAAAAGAAATTTCAATCGTTGTACTGTTAATATTTGGCTCTGTTGACTAATGAGTTTGCTGAACACTGATCTAGAACAATGCCCTGCAGGCCAAAACTGGCCCACAACCTGTTTTGTACATGAACTTCTATTGCAAGCTCCTGCACAGCAAAAGAAACCATCAACAAAATGAGAAGGGGACACACTATATGGGAGAACGTATTTGTTAATGATACATCTGACAAGGGGTTAATTTCCAAAATATATAAAGAATATACAACTCCACAGCAGGAAGACAAACAATCCAAATAAAAAATGGGCAAAAGGTGCTGGCCAGTGTAGCTCAGTTGGTGGGGCATTGTCCTGTGCACCGAAAGGTTGCTGGTTCAATTCCTGGTCAGAGCACTTACCCAGGTTGCGGGCTCGATCCCAGGTACGGGGGTGTGCAGGAGGCAGCTGATCAATGGTCTGCCCTCACATCAGTGTTTTTCTCTCTCCCTCCCCCTTCCACTCTCTCTAAAAATCAATAATAAGGAAAAACACTTAAAAAAAAACACAAAGAAAATGGGCTACAGACCTAAACAGACACTTCTCCAAAGACGACATACTTGTGGCCAAGCGACATATGAAAAAATACTCATCATCACTAATCATCAGAGAGATGCAAATTAAAACTACTATGAGGTAACTACTATGAGGTATCACCTCACACCTGCAAAATGGTTATCATCAATAAATCAACAAACAAATGCTGGCAAGGATATGGAGAAAAGGGAACCCTTGTGCACTGTTGCTGGGAATGCAGACTGGTACTGCCACTGTGGAGAACAGTATGGAGTTTTACAGCATGAAACAATTGGATGTCATTGGTATAAAGCAGGGGTGGGGCTCAAAATTCAATAAATCTAGTAGCTTTTTTTCATAGCAAAATAAATTTATATTAACTGAATTATATGAAGAAAATTATGTTATAAATATCCAAATGGCCTGTGGTTGCCTTGGCAGGGTCAGACCAAATGATTTTGTGTGCTTTACTAGTATATGGCCCACAGGCCGGACATTCCTCACTCCTGCTATAAAACTCTATGGCTATTCATTTAAGATTATGGCATAATTAGTCAGCAAAAGTATATAATCATATGTACTTATTTTCATATTATATTAAGTTTAAACATATTTTAATATATATTAAACATATTTTAATATATATATTATTGAATTCAAAGAGGAAGGGAGAGAAACATCAATGATGAGAATCATTGATTGGCTGCCTCCTGCACGCCCCCTACTGGGGATCGAGCCTGCAACCCGGTCATGTGCCCTTGATTGGAATCAAACCCGGGACCCTGCAGTCCGCTGGCCGACACTCTATCCACTGAGCCAAACCGGCTAGGGCTAAATTAAGTTTCAATTAAATGTATTGGAATTTTTAGTGTCTAAAATTAATACTTGATATAATAATTATTTCTCACTTGGAATTTTGAAGTTTTCAAACTCTTTTAAGTGCATGGTGTAATTAGATTCTTTCACCAAACACAGGGAGACGGTATAATATTTTGTTACATGGGATTTTGAGTGAAAATAGAAAAATCTGGCTTCAAATCCTGCCTATGTCATTAAATTATGGAACTTTGAGACACTTACATCACTGTGCTCAGTATGGGATTCATCATTAAAAACATGACAATAACACACTTACCTTTGTGTTATGGGATTAAATGAGAAAATATATGAAAGGGCACATAATTATGTACAGTAAACATGTGACCAATAGTATCAAAGAAACTTAAAAATTTGGCAAGGAATGTAGTACATCCAATTGCTATGGAAGGCAACTGTATCTCTGAAACTGTGTTTTGTCCAACCTAATAATCTCCCGTGGCAAGTATAGCCAAGCTGTTTTTACCCTTACCGAACTGTTCTTGCTACAGACCTCTTAGAGAACTTATAGTCTACTGGGAAAAGATAGTCTTGAGGCTCACAAGACGTCCAAACTCTTGCTGTGTGGGTAAATTTGGTCTCTAGAATAGCTTTATTTGGTTTGTTAGTTATAATGTTTGAAGAACTTTGGATGTGGCATATCTATAATAATAAAAGCGTAATATGCTAACTAGACTGGACGTCCTTCCGGACAACCTTCTGGACGAAGCCGGGGCTGCGAGGGAAGCCCGGGTCCCAGGTGCCAGAGGGAAGCCAGTGCCAGCAGCCGGGGGAAGGAAGGCCTACTCTTGCATGAATTTCATGCATCGGGCCTCTAGTAGTCTCATATTTACCATAGTCCCCAAATTCTCTATTTCCAACCTAAATGCTGACTTGACTATTTTATCATCCATTTGGGTTCTGAAGGCATTTAAAATCACTACTTACACATTACCCTACTTCCAAGCATTATTCCTATTTTCTTCCCCCTACTAATTCCATTGTCAGTGCTTTCCTATGCCTATTTCACAACATATTGGTGGAAAGATATATTGCTCTCCATCCCTCTTGTACCTAAAACTGTTAGAGATATTTAAGATATGGGCCAGGAACTCTTTTATCACATAGATAAATTAATGATATGAATTAAATCTAATTCAAATTAAGCCTGATTTCACACTTTATTCAAAATACTATAAAAATCCTGAAGTCATGATATTATTTCAGTAACCGTAGAGTAGCAGCATTTGTGAAGTGTTTTCTATCCTGCTTTCTTCAACCCTATAGCATATCGGCCTTCAATCGTCAAATTACCTGCGAATGTTTGTCTTAGTTGTGTCTGGCACTGTGCTAGTATTCATGATACTAACCGTTAATATTTATGAAGATCTCATTATATGTGCTAAAAATGTTACATAGATCTCCTCATTTAATCTTCTCAACAATCTTAAAAGGCATGTACCGTTATTAACCCCATTTTAGAGATAAGAAAACTGATGCTTACTGAGGATAGAAAACTTGCACTATCATACAGTTGACAAAAGGCCTAGTCATTTGAATTCCAAGTCTGTACTTGAACCACTGTCCTAACCTGAAATATAATAGGTATTGTTTGAAGGTATCTATTTATATTTTCACAAGTCTAATTTGATGTTTCACTCAGTTTAGTTTTGAAATGACTAAGGGTTACTCTATTTTAGAAAGTATCTAGAGAAAATAATATCCTATGCTACTGAGCTGAAGGGTTACCATATACCAACTGCTATGCAGGGTCAGGATTGCTATGACATTGTTGCTTTGCCACAAGATAATGGAACGAATGCAACAAATAACTGTAGCTTAGAAGGCAAAGTGGTACCTAAAATCACTATATATGAAAAAATATATATTATGCTACTGTTTCACAGTGTCCTGTTACTTCTGCAATATTTCTCCAGTTATGCCTAAATAAAAGAGCTGAAGATAAGTTCCCCAGGCCTTTCTGAATAAAAAGCTTAAAGACAATTGTGCTGTGGTTTTTGAAAAAATAAATTAACTTTTTCTTTTTAATGCCCACCTAGCAGAGAGATTCTGATTACACATTAGAAAAAAGGATCATCAAGAAAATATTCCCTCTCTTATTAGCAAAATATGGCCTTAAAGTTTTCTTTTAGTGCATTTCTGCTCATGAATGTATAGTTTATTTTAATAAGAAAGTTAGGAGCCCACATTTTTATTTGTAACACTGTCACTAAACAGTTGTGGGACGGCAGGCATCTCTGGGAATTCCTAGACTTTAGGTTTCTCTCCATTAAATACAAGTTGACCTTGATACCTCTTGGATTCTGTCCACCTCTGAGGGTCAATGATTCCAGGCACTATAAGAGAGCTGCTGAAATAATCTACAAGATAAAATAGTTATTACTTGAGGTTATAGTAAGCTGAAGAGGATTCTGGAAGGCTAAGGATATTATTAAAGATTTATTTTAATCACTAAAAGTACAAATAAAGTATAAAAGATGCTCAATTGCCCCACCCTTACCCCCTCCATGGACCTGGATATTGCCTGCATCTTTAGTAGACAGTTTCTGTACATGCTTCCTAACTCAAGCACTTAGGTCTCTCTGATCACGAGCTTTTTCTGGACACTGGAGCATGCCAGCCAGAGGCGATGGAGAGTTAATGCCCGCAGAGAGAGAGAGAGAGAGAGAGAGAGAGAGAGAGAGAAAGCATAAATACACCCAACTCTTCACTCCGTGGTGGGAAAATTCTGAAATGTGCTCTATACAGGCTCTTAGAGGGTCCCCACAGAATGTAAGCACTACTTTCCCACAAGACCCTGATCATTAATACACCCTTCACGGGATTTCTTCTTTTGCTTCTCTCCCTTTCCCGCTCCTTCTCTGCAATTCCTGGGATCCCATACCAAATGAATTCTTTCCACCCACATCTTTTTAAAATTTATTTTCATTTTTATTGATTTCAGAGAGAGAAAAGGAGAGGGAAAGATAGAAACATCAATAATGGAAAATCTGGTGCCTCCTGCATGCCCCACACTGGGGATCGACCCCACAACCTGGGCATGTGTCCTAACTGGGAATCAAACTATGACCTCCTGGCTCATAGGTCGAAGCTCAACCACCGAGCTATGCAGGCCAGGCTCCACCCATATCTTTATCTCAGGATCTGCTTTGTGATCAACCTCACCTAAGATACATGGTCTGAAGGGCAGCCCGGAATTTCTTAAAAGGTCAAGCAATGGGGAAAAAATATTTTTTTAAACTTTTAGAGTCAAGGCAAGAATCATCAATGGCTGCTAAAACTAGTGTGTGTTTTATGAGTAACAAAATATTTACATAGTGTCAAACTATCTCCCACAACAATGATCAAATACAAAGGGGAAAATAGTAACTTTTCAGTGAAGACACCTGACAAACACCACTTAAGGATGGCAGGCATAACAGTCCCCCCCTACACACACCACCACCACCACAAGAACTTTAAAGATGGAGAAAGTGACCATGAGCCAAGGAATGTTTGCAGCCTCAAGAAGCTGGAAAAGGCAAAGAAACGATTCTTTCCTAGACCCTCCAGAAGGAAAAGAGCCCTAGCAACACTTTTAACCAAGGACCAAAGTTAACAAAATCTGTCATGGGTAAAATAAAAATGTGAACCTTAAGGTGAAGCACTGAGAAGAATATCAAGTCTATGATATTCCTGCCATAAAATACACAACCCGAATCAAATCAAAAGAACAGATAAACCCAAAATGAGAGACTCTCTATAAAATAGCTGACCTGTACTCATAAAAAAAAATCAAAGTCATAAAAAACGAGGAAGGACTGAAACTCTTCCAGATTAAAGGAGATCATTTAAACCTTTGTGGAATAGATGATCCTGGGGTTCATTTTTCTATAAAGGACTTAATAGGGACAACTGGTGAAATTTGAATGAGGTCTTCAGAAGACAATTTCGCTATGGTTATGATTGTCCTTTACCCCTAAATATTTCCATATTTATATGTATGTATTATATGAATACAGAGAGAAAGAGTACATGCCAATATTTGGAGAATATGATTGAAAAATATATAACAATTATTTGTACTATTCTTGCAACTTGTTTGTATGTCTGAGCTATGTCAAAATATTTTTCAAATAAAATTTTAGATGCATTAATTATAAAAATACATGTGTTAACATAACATGGAAGTTTCAAGATAATCATGATGTATTCTAACTCTAAAAGAGAGCAATTATCATGTTTTTAAATTAAGTCCTTTCAACAAATATTTTTTAGTACCTACCATGTGCCACATCTACTAACTATAAAAACACATAAAAAATCCCAGTGTTTATGAAACATTTTGTGAGAGCTGAGATCTTATGGTGTCAGTGAGTAATTTCTCAGGTTCTTAATCATATTTTCTTTTTTTAAAAATATATTTTATTGATCTTTCACAGAGAGGAAGGGAGAGGGATAGTTAGAAACATCAATGAGAGAGAAACATCGATCAGCTGCCTCCTTCATACCTCCCACTGGGGATGTGCCCGCAACCAAGGTACATGCCCTTGACCGGAATCGAACCCGGGACCTTTCAGTCCATAGGCTGACACTCTATCCACTGAGCCAAACCGGTTAGGGCTCTTAATCATATTTTCAGTAGTTTGAAATATTCTTCCAATGAAAATAACTCAAATGACTTCTTTAGCCTGAATATTGTCCCTCAACAGAATTCTCACAGCTATGACTTATATTTGAGTCATTCAAAAGATTTCTGGAAATCTACATTTTGATCATATTTTTCAAGTTGACTAACATAAGAGTATATTCTTTATCATAGTATTTTCTGACTTGCAACTCATTGCTAACGCCTAAATGCATTTGTTTCTAATTCTAGAACGTATTTTATGTATCTAGATTTTTAAAATTATTAGTTCAATATTATTGTTTTTATTATTATTGCTTTCTTTCACTGTGAACAAATTCTCTCAACCATCACGTATAGTATCAATATTATCCACTTAGCTAAGAAAAAACACTCAATTCAAATGTAATTTTTAAAAGTGTTCGGGCGGGCGTGGGGGGGGGGGGAAGGTTGCTAGGTATAGGAGAAGAGTCCACAAGAGAGACCAGTAATAAAGATGGATCAGAAAAAGTAATGTAAAACTATTTTGGAAAGAAATGAAAATGTATTTAAAAAAATTTAGCTTTACTGTTGAAAGTATTACAGATGTCCCCCTTTTTTTCCCATTGACCCCCTCCACTGTGCACCCACTCCTCCCAGGCCTTCACCACAATATTGTCTGTGTCCATGGGCTATGCATATATGCATATAAAATACCTACTTAATCTCTCCCCACCCCCCACCCGTGCCTTCCCTCTGAGATTTATCAGTCTGTTCCATGCTTCTATGTCTCTGGATCTATTTTGTTCATCAGTTTATTTTATTCATTAGATTCCACATATGAGTGAGATCAAGTGATACTGATCTTTCTCTGACTGGCTTATTTCCCAAGGCCAAACACATCACAGAAGAGTCAACTGGGTGAAGCACAGGGAGATCATGAGCTCTTTAGGAAACAACAAATGCTTATGGCTTCCCTGCTGGGCAACTGCTGAGAGTTTTGGTGCCTGCTTTGGACTAGAGACAGAGGAGCAGAAGCTATTGCACTTAACTCCCAGACACCATCTACTTAATATCTTCACTGACAGAGTGTTTGGGTGTGAATGTGTATTTAGAGGTCATTTGGTGGGCTACTGATTAAACTTTAGAAATAAATATGCAACCTTTCATTGTTGACACACGTGTATATACCATTTCTCTGTTCACATCAGTGTCTCCCACAAGACAGAAACCTATCTAAATCCTCTGAGTGACGCAGGAATCATCACCACCATAGCCATCATCATCATTGCTCATCTTTTGGGGAGAGTCATGTGACAGTCACTGTTTTAAGGACCCTACATGTGTATCCTAATATATATAAAGAGCTAGGTGGCGTCATGACCAAACGGGCAACTGGTCACCATGAAGTGCATGGAGCACCTCTTGGTCCCCCTCTCCCCCAGCCCCCTAAGCCATTCACCATCAGGGGGGGCTGGCAGTGGGGCAGGACTGGGGACTGTTGAGCAGTGGTGGCAGGCTGCTTTGTGGGGAGGCAGTGAGCTTAGCAGAGCACTCACCCAGGCGGCAGCAAGTTCCGCTAAGCAGTCGCGGGATGGGGGAGTTTCCTGGAGCAGTTGCAAGGTCGGGGGAGCCTCGTGGGAGCAGTGGCGGGGTGGGGGGAGTTTCGTAGAGCGTCCAGCGGCAAGCTTCACAGGGCAGCGGCAAGCTTCACGGAGCAGTCAACGTGTGCGTGTGGGGGAAGCCTGGCAGGGCAGTCAAGGGGCCGCGAGCATTGTGGAGCGTCCCGGAGCAGGGAACTTCACGTAGCGTTGCAGGGTGGCAGAGTCTATGCGACAGAGGCTAGGCTAGGCCTAGGGACCCTAACCATGCATGATTTCATGTGCGCTGGGCCTCTAGTCGATTATAAAGCTGGAAAAAATACCATCTTCGGTTTTAAAAAGAGGAATCTGAGTTGCAGAGAAGTACAGTAACTTGTGTAGGGTCAAACAGCTACTGAGTGTCGGAGTCAGGACTCAAATATAGGCACCTGAGATGTATACATAAATAGAAGAATGTTTCCTCATCCACTACACTGCACTATCAGTCTGTTCTGAGGGTGTTATCTGAAGCAAGCCAAGAGAATCTCTGAGTCATTGACATGGAGCCCTGACATACCAAGCTTTGCGTGTGCCCTACCTAGTAAAAGCTGCGTGTTGAGATAATACATTTGCTTATTGTCTTCCTTATTTGCATGTGATGCAAAGTTTTTTTCACTTGCAGCTGAAGAAAAGTCCTCTTCGAAGATTCCCTTTTTCATACTTCCCTGTCGTCCCTCAGCTTCTCTGTAGAGCTGAAAATAGAGGTGTTGTTTGGACATCTAGTCCAGGTTCCCGAGAATGATAATTTTGGTTCTTTCTCCTTGTGTTTCAATTCCCTGATGTATCAATAGTATATATTAATATTTTATGCCATTGGAGAGTATTCTTTACTTACTATGGACACCATCTACTCCTATCTGCATTTTTAATATGTGCTCTATCTACTCTCTATAATACCATGTTCACAGTTTGCTTTCAGTGTTACCATTATTCCTCTATTTCAGTTTCTGCAACACTGTAAGATCTGACAATGTCTTATGATTCTACTAGCAAATCTTGAAAAATGAGAAACTCCTTTGAGTAAGAGCATATAAACTTTTAATGCTTTTAAAATTTTTATTTTAGTTTGATTTCTTGGCTGACATTATCTTACTGGGTTTTATTATAGATTATAGTCTTGTTCAGTAATGACATACATTTTAGTGTAGAAACTTTTCAATGGTAAATCGTAGTTAGCAACACAAACACACCATAAATTTAATTAAAGGATTACAAAAATTTGCATACTTCATATGGGTCACTAACTTCTTCAAGTTTCCTCATAAGCATATGAAATATTTATAGACAGATCTTCCTAAGAAGGATTCTGTTTGTGAGGGGAAAAATTTTTCCCCTAAATTTCCACAGCACCTTATAAACATAATTTTCTAAATTAGGCAAACATGTGCATAATATGTGGCTCATTATGCAAATAGCAGTGTCAAGCCAGATGATTGTATAACTTTTAAAGTAAAATCACACCACCTACCTACTACTAACAGCTTATAAGTAAATAAAAGTAATACTTTTTCATAGCAAACATTCAAAAAACATTGAAAATTAATGTCAAATTATTTATGAAGAAGGGTATACAATTGATAACTTAAACTCTGAGGAATTAGATGGGCATTCTAAAAGAACACTATTCTTCAAATTACTGTTTTTGAAACTTCATTCTGACAGATAATTATTGGCTTAATTCTTCTCTTCTAAAGTGAATTCTAAGAACACAATTGATATACAGCGAGGTTACATCAGCTATTTGAAATTCTAAGCCCAAAATGCAAATACGATGTTAAAGAATTATTTTATAGTGTGCCTAGACAAAGGGGTATTTATAATTTTTAGCTAATTCTTAATGAATACTCTTTCTGATATCCCTGTGAGAGTTTAAAACATTTACAGGAATGAGAAATGTGGAGTCAGGGTTTCTCAGTTCTTCCCAGCACAGAATATCTAAGTCAGTGGTTTCCAAAGTGTGGTCTCCAGATATCAACATTAGAATTTCCTGGAATGTTAGAAATGGGAATTCTCTGACCCAATCTCTGACCTACTGAATTAGAAACCCTGGGGGATGGAGCCCAGCAACCTGTATTTTAATAAGCTTTCAGGGGATTATGATGCACCTTCAAGTTTGAGAAGCTCTGCTACTAGACAACTCAATTAGTCATTAGTCTCTTGACTTCCAATCTATTTAACTCTGAAAAGCTGTTAGAAATCTGCAATCTGTGTTCAACAGGAGGTTTTGCTGACTAGTTAAATTTTGATTGTAGTTTACTGAGTTTTAGAGTTATCCTAGTACAGTGGTCGGCAAACTGCGGCTCGCGAGCCGCGGTTTGCCGCTCTGTTGACTGAGTTTGCCGACCACTGACCTAGACTCTCGATTCCAATAATTACAGGCTGTTGTTGTTCCTTGTGATTAAGCTCCTATCCCAGTGGTCAGCAAACTCATTAGTCAACAGAGCAGCAAACCGCGGCTCGCGATCCGCATGTGGCTCGCGAGCTGCAGTTTGCCGACCACTGTCCTAGTAAATGCCATCCAAATCCTTAATTACTAATATTATTTTTGTTGTTGTTTTTAAATATATTTTTATTGATTTCAGAGAGGAAGGGAGAGGGAGAGAAACATCAATGATGAGAATCATTGATCGGCTGCCTCCCTCATGCCCCACACTGGGGATCAAGTCCACAATCTGGGCATGTGGCCTGACTGGGAATCGAACCGTGACCTCCTGGTTCATAGGTCGATGCTCAACCACTGAGCCAAGCTTGTCGGGCTAGTATTATTTGTTTTTACAGCTGCTAGAAAGAATTAGCCTCAAAATTTCCTTCTTGAAATTTTAAAATACCCATGTGTCACACACATGCACAGAGTAGGTCAATATGCTTTTTCTCCCTATTGTCTATTTATTAAAGGCAAGTTCATTTGCCATTTTTTCTAAAAGAAATAGCTCAGAACTGCATTGCATTACAAAAGGTACTTTTATCTTGCTCCTCACCATCTTTTTAATAGATCAACAGTACAAGGTCTGGAGTGATGTTACCAAACTCTGAAACCCTATCAGTCTGCCCACTTGAGCTCTGAACAGTAAATTCTTTTTTTAAAAGATGTTTTTATTGGTTTCAGAGAGAATCATGGATCAGCTGCCTCCCCCATGCCCTCTACTGGAGATCAAGCCTGCAACCTGGGCATGTGCCCTGACCAGGAATGGAACTGTGACCTCTCAGTTCATGGGTCAACACTCAACCACTGAGACACACTGGCTGGGCAGTAAATTCTTTTTATCAGGTTTTGCTTCTTGATTTCAGTGTACTGTGTGCTACATCCTGAGAGCCCCACATATTTTCATTGAATTACCAGCCTTAACATTAAATAGGCATTGATTTTACTTTTTACAGAATGAGTTGATCATAGTAACAATTTAGTAGTGTGAAATTGATGACAAATAGCCTCTCAAGGCAGAAAATTAATAGTCATACCTATTACATTTAGGCATGTTTATTTTTTAAGAGAGCTCAAAATCAAGTATGTATAGATTCACTAGGTTAATTCACTTTACTTCCTATTGCAGACTTCCACTTCCATAAATGGTTACATACTAGGAAGGGGTACCATGTATTTTAAAACCAGATTCTATGTATTTTCTGTGGTCTTCATATCCTAAATAAAAGATGAGTCAAGAGTACTAGACTTGGAGTCCAAATATCTAATTGCTATTTCCACATTAGGTAGATAGGTAGGTAGGTAGGTAGGTAGATAGACAAATAGACAGACACACACACACCTTGTGGCCATTGCTGTCACCATTCTACAAATGAGAAAAACAAAGGCTCAGAGAGAGGAAGTGATAGCCCAAGGTCACAGCTAATACTTGATAATTTTTCTCAAAATTATCCCTCAAAAATATGAGATCACCTTATATTCTAGATCAGGGACCAGCACATTTTTTTTCCATGAAGGGCTAGACAGTAAGTATTTTAGGCCTGGTGGTCCATTGGTCACTTACAAATATTCACCTCTACCACTGTGGTGTGAAAGCAGCCATAGACAACATTTAAAGTAATGGATGTGTCTATGTTCCAATAAAACTTCAAAATAACAGATTATAGACGTATGGGTTTATCTAGTTTGCCTATTCCCGTTTTAGACCCCTTGCTTCTCAACCTTTAACGTGTAAGCTTTATTACAGCATGGCATCTGGCTTTAAAGAGTAAGCAGTGCAATGGATAGCACTGTTGCCCCATGAGCCAAAGCAAGTTACAAGGCCAAGCCCAGATAATGGGGAAACTACACAAGAGCAGGGGGTATGGTATATTGGGGGGGGGGTGTCACAAACGCAACATTCTACCACTGATAATGATGTCAAAGATATGAAGAGTTGAGCTACATTTCTTCTCTCATGTAATGTGAATAAGGAAAAAACCAGTATGCTAAATCAATAATATTTAGATAACATGTACTTAAATATATAATTGAACTAGAGGCCTAGTGCATGAATTCTTGCATGGGTGGGGTCTGGCCAGCCAGCCCTGATGGGGACCCATGGGGCTGGGTCAGCCGTGGAGTCTAATGCTGGAAGCTATAGCTTTCCACCAGCTGGATCTAATTATACTTTAAGGATGGCCAAAAGAAAACCCACAACAGAACTGTTTTGCATTTCATGTACCATGAGATGAAGTTGTTTATGTGTTGTTTGCAAACGTGTATCAAGATGGATGATGTCCCTTTAATGATTTTTGCGTCCTTCCCAGGGCTCTGCCCTCAGTTTCCCAATATGATCTTCATGTCTTTTTAAAAGTTTTTCTGTTTTTGAATGTGCCTACCCTTCGCTGTTGCTCCTGGAAGCCTGGGGTCCTCTTCTCTGCCCCTTTTAAAGAGAGATTGAAAGCTCACCTAATCTGCAAGACACCGCAATTTCACAAAACCCCCACCCAGCCTCTCTACATTCCTCAGCAAAGAGCTGCCATCCCCTTAATGCTTAGGTCAGGTTGCCTTTTTGGCTAAGTTGGAAGGTCTCCTGGGGCTGCGGGCCGTGGAGGGAGAATTCCACACCTTGGCTGCAGGATTAGCAGAGCCCCCTGGAGTCTCTTGTCGGGGACAGAAGGAACTGGTAATTATTTTCTTGTTCTTGCACTAAATGTACATGCACCAGGGAGCCAAGCAATGATTTAGGGGTGTTGGGGAGCCGATCAGGGGTGGGGCCGGCTTGGGGGGGGATGAGCAGCTCCCTCTGTGGTTGGTGTGAAACTTTAGGGCTCCTGTCTTTGAGCTGCTGTGTCAGTTACCCCTTCCTTACCCCGCCCCTTCCTCTTTCCCACCACCTTCCTCCTTTCCTCCCTTCCTCTGGCCAGGTTTACTGAGTCAGTAGGTGACTCAACCTGAATATTGACTCACTAACCAAATCAGTGGGCATTTATTAATTTGGCTCACAAAAAGGCTCACAACAAAGGTGTTGGGGGCCTATGGGGGGCGGAGCTGATCTGGGCCACCAGGCCAGTTGGCTGCCACAATGCGTGTCATAGCCACCGGTCGTTCTGGTCATTCCACTGTAATGGTTGTTGGGGGCGGGTGTGTGTGTGTGTGTGTGTGTGTGTGTGTGTGTGTGTGTGTGTGTGTGTGTGTGTGAAAAAAATGGGGGATTGACTGATATTCAGGGTTCCTTTATAGACACAGCTGTGTTATATAAGACAAGCTACTGAACATCTGTTACCTCATTTCTAAGGCAGGGATCATATTGGCTTTGAGATGGTGGTAGGGACTAGGAGAAAACAGGTATAGGAACTAATTTGGGAATGAGATCAAGATATAGAGAAGCAGCTCTGTGTAGTAGAAAAAAATCTATTTTTAAACTTGGTGTTTTCACATCTCCATGCTACAAGCAGATTAAGTCTGGATGACTATGATGATAAATAGGATAATATTTGTAAATGTCATTTACTATTGCAAAGGGCTATGCAAAAGTAAAGCATTTTAATATAATTTTGGGAAAAGTCTTAGAACACCCTTGTTTTAGCCTTGAGCACAATCACACTATGCTATTTTAGGGCAGAGATGGTCATATTCATCTCCTCCTTAATAAAAACATCTGCCAGAGCATGTAGTCAACTTATATTCACTTGCTAGATTGAAAGTAAATATCATGATACTTAAATTATTATAAAATTGTGTTCCTATTGTTAGAAAACAGGAAGCACTGTTGATTTTTGTGCTTTCATTAAAGTATAATTTAGAGCCACACATACATACACATACACACTCACACAAATACATTTTTGAAAATTATTTCTACCTTTGAATTTCCTTTAAATGCCTTGTTTCTTATAGTAACTCATTGCTTATAAAATATTTCAATTAACCAAATAATATATAAACAGTATTGATGAGAATTATGAGGACATTGATATAGTCTGTATGGATATTTTTTAGATTTATCTTCAAAGTTCTTTTTTTAAAAATATTTTTTATTGCTTTCAGAGAGGGAAGGAGAGGAAGAGAGAGAGCTAGAAACATCAATGATGAGAGTCATTGATCAGCTGCCTCCTGCACGCCCCCTACCAGGGACCTAGCCCGCAACCCAGGTATGTGCCCTTGACCGGAATCGAACCTGGAACCCTTCAGTACACAGGCCAACACTCTATCCACTGAGCCAAACTGGCTAAGGCTTCAAGGCTCCTATGCATTTCATTTTTTTTTCTTTAGTCCTCACACAAGGATATTTTTTCCATTGATTTTTAGAGAGAGAGTGGAAGAGAGAGGGAAAGACAAAGAGAAACATCAATGTGAGAGAAACACATCAATTGGTTGCCTCCTGCAAGAGCCCTGACCAGGGCCCCAGCCAGTGAGAAGCCTGCAACCGAGGTATGTGCCCTTGAACCTGGGCCCTTCGGTCCACAGGCTAAGGCTCTATCCACTGAGCAAAACTGGCCAGGGCAACTTATATGCATTTTTTTTTACTCACATAAGGTAGAGGGATGCTGTCAAATAAACTTGTTAGGATTTATTCAATTAACTTACACTTAATTGAATTATACCTGCATTATTACTGAGAACTGAAATAACCTCTGTAACTGTTGGTAATAAAAGAGGGCAAGCTTTCAATTTGAAATATAATGGAGCTGACTTTTCAAGAGCAGGTAATTATCAAATGAAAGTTATGTTTATGTATTAAATTTGGTAAAGTGACATGCACACATGAATAACATATATTTTATATCAAAGACATGAAATTTATTAGCAAGAGTCCTTTTATAATTTTTCAGTTGGTTTTCTAGCACTGTTTACATCCCCTAAACATATTCATCCTTACACATCAACTTATTACTTCACTGATTCTCTCATGCAATATTTGTTATTAATCCTTAAAGCATGCACACTAATTTCATGTGTGATTTTAACTAGTAATTACCTTTGCCTTTTACAAGTAGAATAAAAACAGGAAACAATACCACTTGGGGACTACTGAACCAGTGAAAATAGTCAAGAACAACAGTCTAGTAACGTCCTAATCATATTAACACAACACTATGTCTTTCAAATTTTTATTTTTAAATTTATTTCAAAGTAAAGGAAAAGTAAATAGAAAAAAAAGCCTGTTCCATGTCAAATAAATGATTCTTTTTTATAGGAGTTATATTCTTAAAGTGTCTTCTAAACAATAGATTATAGAAAACAGTAAAGAGGCTAGAATCATTACATATTTAAAAAATATTTTTATTGTTTTCAGAGAGGAAAGAAGAGTTAGAAACAGCAATGATGAGGATCATTGATCAGCTGCCTCCTGCAGACCCCCCACTGGGTATCCTTGACTGGAATCGAACCTGGGACCCTTCAGTCCACAGGCCTACACTCTATCCACTGAGCCAAACCAGCGAGGGCATCATTACATATTTTTTAAACCATGATTCAGTTAAGGCAATATTGATCAACTCCCTGCTATGAAAGATGAGACCATAAGTGCTCACTTTCTCCTACACATCCCCACATCCCTTGACCTCTATATTATTTTTACATTAACAAGATTTATAAATTTTCCATTCTATTCTGTAGTTATACCTCCACAATTACTTACTATTAATTATATTATAAAGTGGTTTAGTCATTGTATTTACCAGTATTTTATTCATTCTTTTCAGGGGTCCTCATTTAAATTTTTTTCAATGTCTGGATTTCAAGAATGTAATGAGATATAAATTAATCCTCCTCCCCCCAAAAAAGAAACACAACACAAAACAGAAAGGCTTATAGGTATTCTACTCCCTTAGTTGCTTTATGATGGCAATGGCTGCTTGGTACTGCAATGGACCCTTAATTGGCAATACATTTTCCAGTTAAATTTCTTATCAGAAACGTGTAGCCATTGGTCTGGATTTTCCTTCTTCACAGTGGTTTGATTTTTCTGCATATATAACTAAAGAATTATTTTTAACACTTCCATTTTAATAATTTAGACTATATCTGTGTGTTTTCTGGAATATAGTGCTTTTTCCAAATCTGAATTGTTCTTTCACTTCAGGGGATGTTTTTATATGTTTAAATTCTTGTTAGCTTAGATTCTTTACTCCAGTACACAAAGTTTTATTTTAAATCATAGTTGTCTAGCCTCTACATTTTAGTTTTACTCTAATTGTTTTAAACCCTTTTTTTTCACATTTATCTGCATTGACTGTGATTATATCAGTCAGCCCTCCATTTGAGTAATTCCATTTACAGTCATTTTGATTCTGTCCATTTAGGATATTTATTCTTAATTTATTTGTCCTGAATGGTATTTGTTTTGTCCACAATATATTGTTTAAGATCTGTAATCTCTATTTTAATATCATTTATTATTTAATCATCTCATCTTTGACCTCTAGCTTTATTGAACATGTTATTTTATAGTGCAAGGCACAAGTGGGAAATTATCTTCTTTCTTGGGTGATGTTTTATTCTAAGTTGAATAATTTATTTTTTGCATCACTTCCCCCCTTCTGTCTTTATCGCTTCTTTTTCTTTCCTTCTTTTTCCATAGTTATTAGGCTATTTCTTTTCACTTTCTGGTGCTTAGGAGACTCTCTCTAGATCTGTTTTTTTTTTCTGATACATATTGTGTATCAGTGGGTCTGCACTGCCTGTCATTACTTGAGCCAATTAAGCAAAGACAGGGTTGGATCATATATGAGTGTTTATTCCAATACTGCCGGCAGTATGGGAGAGCAGAAGGTCATCCACAAAAATCTACTCTGCCCCCCACCATAAGCCAGCTACTTATATTGGGTAGGAGGACAAAGATTACATGGGAAAGTAGGCAAAAGGGCGGTTTACAGGTAATGCAGGCTGGAGATTTGGAAAGGCCTGAGAGTATGCAAAGGCTGGGCGTCTTCAAAGGGCTGGCGATATGCAAAGAGATGGGGTCTGCAAAGGGCTGGGGGTCTGCAAAGGGCTGGCAACTCTAATCTTTCCATGATAATAGGCAGCTCCCTGATGGGGAGGATGGGCTGCATTTCCAGGTGAGCTTCCAGGTCCCATGTGCAGGTTAGAATGTGTTTTCTTTAATCAGAATCACAGTTAACAGAGCATGATTAATATTTCTTTAATTATAGCTGGTCTCCAATATTCTATTTCTGCCCCTAGTAAGATGACTTCTTAACTTCATTCTCACCATACCAAAGACATACATCTTTGTTTCACTCTGAGCTGCAGTTTGAAGATAGATTATATACTGCCATCCCATTCCACCCCACCCCTCACCCCCTCCTGCTTCCATAATTTGAGATATTAGAAGGGGAGGAGTTCAGTTCAGGCAGGGATCTGTCATTGTTAAAATTGCTTAGACTTTGCTTACTCTTGTGAGTTTGTTAAATGCCTTGTTGGAGTTCACTCCTGTTATTTGGAGAAGAGTGTATGTATATCACTGACATCAGGGAATAAGCCTGTTAAAGATAAACAAAGCTGGACACTCATTAAGGCCATAAATACCTATTTCATTTAGCAACTACTGACAGTGGGGCAAAGAGCTGAGCTCAATTCTGATTTGCATAGGTTTGAGTGTTTCAAAGGGATAATGGAGGGAAAGGGAGCAAATAGGGCAGGGGTGGCTCAAGTAGAGTCAGGGAACTGAAAAATTATAAGGGGTTGGTCAGTGTCTGCAAACTGGCCATTATCAAAGTTAGGATTCTATACTCCCACAGAGACTGGGAGACAGAGGCCTAGTCTTCCTGATAATTACATTTCAAAGGAATGGCTTTCAGATTCTTGGGAAAGACACATCTGAATTATAAGAGAAACATACAGTATACATCTCAAAGGGACAGAGGACAGGATTCACACTGCAGGCCTTTTTCACGAAGTGCTTTGAGAGAAGTAGGCCAGGAGCTTATCTTTTTAGGTGTTGGCTGCGACAAATAGTCAATTCTTTTGACAGTCCTGAGCTTTCCCAGACAGGAACTCAAAAGGGGGTTGGATCACCCTATGGTTGATAGAAGCCATAGTAGGGTTGGTCAAGTCTCTTAGTGCAGCATTTGGATGGAGTACTCCTGCTCAGAGTTTTTGAAGTTCTCAAACCTCAGAATTAAAATTGCTGTTAATTTATTGAGTCCTGGAAACTTCATTCCCATTAAAAAGGGTCATCTCTGTTTCCTTTTCTTCTCCCCAGTGAAATTTCCCCACCATCAAAATCCCTTTCTCATTTATCCTGACTTTTTATCTAATACACTAGAGGCCTGGTGCACAAATTCGTGAACAGGTGGGGTACCTCAGCCTGGACAGCAATCAGGGCCGATCGGGGCCAGGTGAAGGGCCGCAGGAGGTTGGCCGCCCGGGGGAGGTTGGCTGTGGGAGTGCATTGACCACCAGGGGGCAGCACCTGCATTGAGCATCTGCCCCCTGGTGGTCAGTGCATGTCATAGCGACCGGTCGACCAGTTGTTTGGTTGTTCGGTTGCTTAGGCTTTTATATACATAGATCAGCGGTCACCAAACTTTCAGACCTTATGGACCACCAGTGGTCTGCAGACCACCAGTTGGCAACCGCTGATATAGATAGTAGGTACTAAATGAACATTTGTAGAATGAGTACATCTCATAAATGTTCTGTCAGTCAAATAAAAGATATTGGAATGATTGGGCATTTGAAAGTAAAACCTTCAAAACTAAAAATGACATGCAGTGAGGATCTATCCTTAATGATTTAAAGCTTACAACCAAAATCTAATTTTAACCATGTACAATTTTTATAAAACTACAGAAAATCTGTATTTGTAGGAGAGTATCCAGATAGCCAAGAATGTGATGAGGATTCTATTCAGTCTAGCTTTCTCTATTCAACATATTCATTTTCCTTCTGAAATTGGTATTTTAAGATCTTTTTTTTTCTAAATCTGGAAAAATCATAGTGAATGGGGGAAAAACATTTGTTTTTGGAGAGAAGAAAAAGTAGGCTACATTTTTTTTTCTTCAACAAGAGAAAGACGTGGCAACTGATTTAAGCATAATGCATTTCTAATTACAGCTTTTCTTGAAATAGAGTACTTTACATCTGCATATTTAAAGTCTTTATTTCATAGTAAATTTTACATATTTGATGAATAGTAAGTCCATCATTTAAAAATTCTTACTAATTTAACAATTGGCAAGCTAAAATTGTTGAGTAATTCCTTGTAATTTCCATGTTGATATCAGTATTAACTCAACTCCTGAAATCTAAGAAGGAAGCAAGATTTTGAAATAAAATTGTATCTGTTTTTAAGGACAAACTTTATTTTTTTCTGAAGAAGCCTGTTGTAAAAATTAATGAGGACATTTGTAATGCAATTTGTTCTTCCTCAGAGAAGGTATTATTTTTTCTTAAAGGACCAAGAATAAGATGCAATTCTATTCATTAGTTCCAATTCTCACAAAAGTTGTGAGAAGAACTCTCTAGCCAAGGGCTTACAGAAAGAACATTAAATGAATAAAGGATTTATATCCCAAAGTGACTGAAAATATAATATGGGTTATGATGATCATCCCTTAATAGGACTTGCCATTCAGGAATATAAACTCTATACAAATATGAACTAACTATAACCTTCAAACTATTCTTATTATGAAATCCTCAAGTGCTTTGGCCTTTGTTTAAAGCTATGTAAACTAATGATCTTAACCTAACAGAAATATCCACTTACACTTAACACACAGCTACTGAAAATGGTCTCCATTAAGTTTTTACAGCTATGAGGAGCTATAGCTTACATACTATAAAATTCACCCATTTTTTATGTATGGTTCAATGATTTTAGTTAAATTGTCAGTGAGTATAGCCATTTCTACAACCCAATATTAGAAATATACGGCACTCCAAAGTTTTTCTTGTTCCCATTTGTAATTAACACCCACTCCCACCCCAGTCCTAGGCAACCACTAATCTGCTTTCTGTCCCTGTAACTGTGCTTTTCTAAGCATTCTATGTAAATGAAATCCTACAATAAGTAGTCTTTTGCATCAGCCTTCTTTCACTTGGTGTGATGTGCTTGAGGCTCATTCATATTATAGCAAGTATCAGTATTTTGATCATTTTGATTGCTAAGTAATAATCCATTATATGAACATACTACAGTTACTTTGTCCATTTACCAGTGGATGGACATTTGGATTATTTCCAGTTTTTGCTATTATGGATGTCACTGTTATGAACACCTAATTACATGTTCTTTTTTAAAAAATATATTTTATTGATTTTTTACAGAGAGGAAGGGAGAGGGATAGAGAGTTAGAAACATCAATGAGAGAGAAACATCGATCAGCTGCCTCCTGCACACCTCCTACTGGGGATGTGCCAGCAACCAAGGTACATGCCCTTGACCGGACTGAACCTGGGACCTTTCAGTCTGCAGGCTGACGCTCTATCCACTGAGCCAAACCGGTTAGGGCTACATGTTTTTTTGTAGGCATATGTTTTCATTTTCCTTGGGTTGGTTTTTAGCAATGTAATTGCTGGGGTATATGGTAAATTTATGTTTAACTTTGTAAAAAATTGAATTGCTTGCTATAAAATGGAAACAACAACTGTATGAGAGTTTCAGCTGCTGTATATCTTTGCAAACACTTAGTATTTTCTGTCTTTTGTACTATAGACATCCTAGTAGGTATAAAGTAGTATTTCATTGTGGTTTTAATTTTTATTTCCCTAATAAGTAGTGATGACAAGCTTCTTTTCAACTACCTATTCATATATCCTTTTGGTGAAATAGAGATATAAAATTTTGCCCATTTTTAAAATGGGTTGTCTTATTACTAATTTGTAAGAATATATATATCTGGATATGAGTACTTTCTCAGATATCTGATTTGCAGATATATTCTCCCATCCTTGTCTTTAAATTTCTTCAGTGGTCTCTTTTGAGGTAAAAAAAATAGTTTTATTAAGTCCAATTTATGATTTTTTTCTTTGATGGATCATGCTTTTCTTGTTGTAGCTAAAATTCTGCCTAATTCAAGCTCACAATTTTTTCTATATTTTCTTCTAGAAGGTTAATAATTTTAGCTCTGAAATTTGTAGCTATCTTTCATTTTGAATGAATTTTTATGCAAGGTGTGAAATAAGGGTCTAAGTTCATTTTTTTTTTGCATGTGGCTATTCAATTATACTAGTCCCATTTGTTGAAAACATTCTTCCCCCAGTGAATTATCTGGATATCTTTAGCAAAAATCAATTGACCATAAATATTAGGATTTATAAACTTTTAATTACATTCCAATTGTCTATATATCTTTCATTCTGCCAGTACCACAGTCTTGATAACTGTGTATTTGTAGTTACATTTTGAAGTAGGAAAGTGTGAGTCCTCCAACTTTGTTCTTCTTTTTTCATATTACTTCGGCTAGTCAGGGTCTCTTGCATTTACAAATAAAGTTTAGGATCAACTTGTCAATTTTTTTTTTAAATATATTTTATTGATTTTTTTACAGAGAGGAAGGGAGAGGAATAGAGAGTTAGAAACATCGATGAGAGAGAAACATCGATCAGCTGCCTCCTGCACACCCCCTACTGGGGACGTGCCCGCAACCAAGGTACATGCCCTTGACCGGAATCGAACCTGGGACCTTTCAGTCCGCAGGCTGACGCTCTATCCACTGAGCCAAACCGGTTTCGGCTCAACTTGTCAATTTTTGCAATGATTCCTTCTGGGATAGTGATAAGGATTCCATTCAATTTATAGAACATTTTGTGGAGAATTTCATCTTTACAATAGTGAGTATTCTTGTCCTTGAATATGAACTGTCTCTCAATTTATTTAGAAAGTCTTTAATTCTTTTAGCAATGTTTTGTAGTTACAGTGTATAAGTCTTGCAGTTGTTTTGTTAGTTTATTTGTATATATTTTACTTATTTTGATATTATGAATGTAATTGTTCTCTTAATTTCATTTTAGATTGTTTGTTACTAGTATATAGAAATGCAATTTATGTTTTTATTGAATCTTATGTTCTGCCATCTTGCTAGTTTCATTTCTTAGTTCTAGAAGTTTTTTGTTGATTCACTTTGGGTTCTCTGGAGACAAAATATTTTCTACATAGACAATTATGTTATCTGTGAATAAACACAGCTTTACAGCCTGACTTGCTTTACAATCTGGATTTTTATTGTGTTTTGTTTTACCTGTTGCACTAGCTAGAACCTCTATGTTGAATAGAAATGATAAGAGTAAACATCTTTGTCTTGTATCTGATCTTAGGGAGATGGCATTCCATCTTTCATGATTACATATATTAGCTTGGGGTTTTCACAGGTGCACTTTAGCTCCATTATTATTTGAAGCTGCTGCAACATAAAATATATATTTGTGTCAGGACTCGCTTTTCTCTCTTGTCCTTAAAATTATCTGTCAATGCCAGCTTGGACAATCATTATGAATTTTTTTAAAGATAAGTGGAAATTTGATGAAGAGGGAAAAAGATGCTGCTACAAGGTCAATGAAACAATATTACTAAATCCCAAATGCTTCCTATATATTTGGGGACATATCACTGTAACAATTTGTTCCATAGCAAAAACTGAGTGACTTTTTAAAGCAGTTGGAACTTTTTAGAACACTATCCATAACATTGGATTTAGTCATGTGTCCTAACTTTTCCTGATTATTATATAAGCTATATTATTATTTTCAAAATGTATAGTTATAAATATGATTTTTTAAATATCTGTTTTTTAAAGCTGATAAACAAGTCAGCTATGTAGAAAAACTAAAGAGGTAATTTACTTTTATAGAACTAGGACCTTAACACACAGACACATAATATAGAGAATATCTATAATAACTGTTTTTGTCATTATTTATGTCAATGCTCAAAATCTATAACTTATTATAAATGGCCTTAAATGACTTGGCAAACTTTTCTTTTAAATCAAATATTATATAAGTGCATACTGTGAAAAAGAATATATAATGCTAATTGTTTATGTAATATTCACTCTCATGAAGCTAAACTCTTTTATTCAGTACTAGAGGCCTGGTGCATGAAAATTTGTGCACTTGGGGGTGGAGGGGTCCCTCAGTCCTGCCTTTGCCCTCTCACAGTCCAGGACCCCTCAGGGGATGTCCACCTGCTGGCTTAGGCCCGCTCCCCAGGGGATCAGGCCTAAGATGACAGCCAGACATCCCTGTGGCAACCTGGGAGCCCTTGGGGGATATCCGACTGCAGAGTGGGCCTAAGCCGCAGTCAGACATCCTTAGTGCTGCCTAGGAGGCAGGAGAGGCTCCCACCACTGCCGCTGCGCTCGCAGCCGTCAGCCTGGCTTGTAGCTGAGCAGAACTCCCCCTGTGGGAGTGCAATGACCACCAGGGGGCAGCTCCTGATTGAGCATCTGCCCCCTGGTGGTCAGTGTGCATCATAGCGACCAGTTGTTCTGCTGTTAGGGTCAATTTGCATATTACCCTTTTATTATATAGGGTATCCAATGTGCACTTTAAGAACGCATACTTCCCAGGCTCCTTTGCTGCTAAATTTGACCTTGTAACTTAACTCTCACAAGACAAAAGCAGAAGTTACTTGAGTGGGTTTTGAGAAAATTTCTTTCTTGATAAAAAGGAAGAGTCTCAAAGAAACAAATTTTCTCTACAACTTTCCTCACTTTCTTAATGCCTCGAACATAGACTAAATTCTTAGAGGTAGAGTAGCCATCTTGGTAATGCCAAAGACTAAACCTGAACATCAAAAGATTCAGAACAGAGAGAGAAATGCATCTCAGTTCCTTAAGCAGGTGTTTTGGCTTTTTGCTTGTCTATTCATTGATCCCTTGTTTTATGAAATCAAGCAAGCTTATTTACTTCAGATTTGGTTAAGGTACCATAGTAATCTTCTGTTACCAGCTGTTGAATACTTCCACAACTGGTCCTTAATACCCCCGTCTCTCTTCCTAGAGGTAACTGCAATTACCTGTTATTATTGTAGTCTTCCAAAGAAATGTTATGCATTTGATCCCATTTTAAAGAGCAGATAAGAATTTACTTAACCAAATTCATAATTCATTTTGAAGGCACTGGATTATCTCCCAAAAATGTATAATAGAACATAAATCTTATTTATAGTCTATATACAATTTTAAATGGAAAGTGTATCAAGCAATTATACCTTAATTTGGAATATGATTAATGAGTTTTCCAGTATTATTTTTTAATCTAAAAGGAAGGCCTAGTGAGCAATTGAAAAAAAAGTTGTTGACAACCAAGAAATCTTTTTTTAAGACCATAATCTTTGGTAGAAAAAAAATCTAGTACTGCCTAAGGACTTGACAAAAAATATGTTAGTTGTATAATATGACTTTAAAACATGCTAGTGACAAAGAATTCTGGTACTGCCTATGAAAAAAAAGTAGTCTGTATCAGACTAACCATCCTAGAGACAAAATATACAGCCTAAATAAAATGCAGAAAACAATTCTGTGACAGCACCAAAGATCAACCAAGGTAGACAAAATAAGAGGAACCAAGATCCAGGAAAAAAAAGTGACATGAAATGAGACTGAATACACATTAGCTAACAGTTTTCTCTTAGATATACTTGCTTATCTTCATTTAATATGGAGACCTAACCAAATACAGTGGCCTGGAGCTTGCAGAAGTCTCACTAGGATGGAGAGACACACATTAGAGTTCACAGCTACAAAGATAGTTAATACTGCAGGTGCCAAGACTCCAGAATTCTAGAATATCAAAGAACTCAGATTTGCAGAGTTATTGACTTGCACTCATTATTTCCTGGAGAAATGAATGTAGTGAGAGGCCAAGAAATGAAGAAGCTGCTAATAGGCTACAATGCCAAGCAGATATTTAGGCAGTCTCACAGTGCTAGGGACTATCATATGAGTCCAGGGCCTCAGAAGGGCTATGCCCTAGAAATAAGGGAAACAAATGTAAATCAAATTTTCCAAAGCTTCAAACACAGCCTTGAGTGATATTAATACATAAGGTTGAAATGACCTGCTTTTATTCTAATTGTATTGTCAAAAGAAAATTAAATTAATTTAGTGGCTTGCATTTCACCCAAAAATATAACTCATTTCAGGAAATAAGACAAAAATGACAAAAATTTAAGAGATAAAAATTATAAGCAAATAAAATACAGCCAATATTTGTGTTAGCAGACACCATTTTTTCCCCAAAAAAACTATGACTATGAGGTGGTTCAAGATGGTGGCATAGGAAGATCTTGAACTTACTTCCTTATACAGACACACCAAACTAAACCTGCAGCTAAATATGGAATAATTCCCTCTGAAATAGACCTGACACTAGCTGAACACCCCCACAACAAAGGATAAAAGGGCAACATCAAGATGGGTAGGAGAGGCAGATACATGGTCCCATTAAAAACCCCAACCATAGTACAGTAACCTGGAGCTTCTTCCTGAGGAATGAGGGGTTCTTGCCCCCACAAAGGTACCCCAACCCTTGGGACCAGCACGGGAGAGACAAGTCCCCAAATGTCTGGCTTTGAAATCCAACAGGGCTTACACCAGAAGCCACAAAGTTTTATAGGGAACAGAAATTCTTCTCTTGAAGGGCTCACGTACAGACTCACTCCAGGGGCCAGTGCAAAAGCAGCAGTTCATCTAAACTTTATGTGAAGGGGATTCATTTGCTTATCTTAAAGCATCTGCTAGAGAAGCAGGGACCTCTTGGGACTCTTTCTGGGAATACAGGTAATGGCAGATGCCATTTTTGCACTCTCCCTCTACCTTGCTAACACCAGTGATTACACACAGTCACAGCACTCTCTAGCTATCCCACTAATATCAGCGGCCATGTAGTCACAGTGCTCTCCAGCAGCCCGCTAGCGCCCGCAGGTGTGCATAATCACAGTGTTCTTCAGCTGTCCTGCTAGACTGGTGGGCATGTATAGACAGAGCACTCTCAAGGTGACTCAAAATAGCCAGCAGGCATCCATAATCACAGCTCTCTCTGGTAGCCCCACTAAAGCCATCAGGCAGGTACACTTATAATAATCTCTATCTGCCTCATAGAAGCTAGCAGGAGCATGCTGTCCCAGAACTCTCCAGCTGCCTCACTAAAGCTGATAGGCACATGCAGTCACAGCACTCTCCAGCTGCTTGGTCAAGGCTGATGAAAGCATGCAGTCAGGGCATTCTCCAGGTGCCCATCTGAAGCCAGCAGGTGTGCACAGCCACAACATTCTCCAGCTGCCCTGCTAAAGCCAGCTCCCTCTTGGTCTCACTCCAGTTCACTGGTACCACTAAAGGAGCCTATACACTTTTTGGAGCCCAAATTTTTGCAACTGTTGCCCAGGAGACACCTCCAGATCACTTGGTCTGGAAGCCAGCAGGATTTATACTGTGATCCCACTGGACTGTATATATTTGCATACTTTAAAAGCTAGCTTCCACCCTAGCCTATTTGGTTCCGTGGATAAAGTGTTGGCCTGCAGATAGAAGGGTCCGGGTTCAATTCCAGTCAAAGGCACATGCCCAGGTTGTGGGCTGGATTCCAGTAGGGGGTATGCAGGAGATAGCCAATCAATGATTTTCTCTCATTATTGATGTTTCTATCTCTCTTTCCCACTCCCTTCCTCTCTGAAATCAATAAAAATATATTTTAAAAAATAAAAATAAAAATAAAAAGCTAGCTTCCCATCAGCCTAAATTAGGTGCTGCCTGAGCAGGGGTCCTCAAACTTTTTAAACAGGGGGCCAGTTCACTGTCCCTCAGACCGTTGGAGGGCCAGACTATAGTTTTAAAAAAAAACTATGAAGAAATTCCTATGCACACTGCGGGCCCGGGATGAGTTGGCTGCTAAGCAGGACAGGCAGCGGCACCCGGCGGGCCTGATAAATGTCCTCGGCGGGCCGCATGTGGCCCGCGGGCCGTAGTTTGAGGACCCCTGTGCCTGAGGTTCCTCTCTTTGGAACACTGAGAGGTTTTAGCCCACCCTCAACAATTGGAACCTATCAAGAATAAATTAGGCTGTTTTGACAATCACAAACATTTAAGAGACAACCAAGAGCTTGGGCAAGGTTGAACAATAAGTTTTACCTCCTATACAAGGCTACTTCTATAAGACTGGGAGAGGTGGCTCTTCTACTTACTACATAGAACAAAGAGTGTCAAACAAAATGAAGAAATAAAGGAATATGTTCCAAACAAAAGAAAAAATAAACATCAGAAACAAGCCTTAATAAAATGTAGACAAGAAATTTTCCTACAGAGAGTTTGAAGTAATGCTCATAAAGATGCTCATTGAACTTGGGAGAAGAATATATTAATATAGTGAGAATTTCAACAGAGAGAAAAATATAATAAAGTACCAAAAATAATTCACAGAGATACAGAAAACAACTAAACTGAAATATAGACTATAAGGGTTCAATAACAGACTAAATGAAGCAGAAGAAAGGATCAGTGCTCTGTAAGACAGAGCAGTGGCACTAACACAGAGCAGCAAAACCATAAAGAATGTCAAAAACTGAAGATGGCTTAAGGGACATATGGGACAAAATAAAGAAAACAGTCACATTTACAATTGCATCAAAAAGAATAAAATACTAATCTGCCTGGTGTGGGTCAGTGGTTGAGCATCAACTTATCGAACTCATGAGTTCGATTCCAGGTTAGGGCACATGCCCAGGTTACAGGCTCTATCCCTAGTAGGGGGTGTGCAAGAGGCAGTTGATCCATGATTCTCTCTCATCATTGATGTTTCTATCTCTCTTTCCCTCTCCCTTATTCTCTGAAATCAATAGTATATATATTTTTTAAAAGAATAAAATACCGAGTAATAAAATTTAACGAAGGAGGGTGAAAGATCTATGCACAAAAACTATAAGACATTGATGAAAGAGATTTAAGACACAAATAAATGGAAAATATTTCATGTATTAGAAGAATTAATATTGATAAAATGTCTGTATTACAAAAATAAATCTACAGATTCAGTGCAATTTTTATCAAAATTCCAATGGCATTTTTGACAAAAAAAAAAAAAATAGAAAAACGCAATCCTAAAATTTGTATGGTGCCACAAAAAACCCCAATAGACAACGCAATCTTGTGAAAGAAGAAATCATGTTCCCTGATTTCTGAGCTATATCACAATGTTGTTATAATCAAAACAGCATGGTGCTGGCATAAAAACAGACCCATAGATCAATGGGACAGAACAGAGAGCCCAGGAATAAACCTATGCATATACGGTCATTTAATTTATGAAAATGGAGACAAGAATATATGACAGGCAAAGCACAGTATTTTCAATGAATAGTGATGGGAAAACTGGACAGCCTTGTGAAAAATAATGAAACTCAGTCACTATCTTATACCATGCACAAAAATCAATTCAAATGGATTAAACACTTGAAAGTAGGACCTGAAACCATAAAATGCATAGAAGAAAACATAGGCGGTAAACTTCCTGACATAGGTCTTAGTAATGTTTGGGTGGATTCAAATTTAATGGCAAGAGAAACAAAAGTGAAAATAAACAAGACTACATCAAACAAAAAGGCTTCTGCACAGCAAAGGAAAGAACAAAATAAAAAGGCAACCTAATGAATAGGAGAAAATAGTTGCAATTGATCTATTAGATAAGGGTTATTATCCAAAATCTATAAAGAACTTCTACAACTCAATATCAAAACAAGCAATCCAATTAAAAATGGGCAGAGAATCTAGTCACTTTTCCAAATAAGACATCCAAATGGCCAATTCATACATGAAAAGATGCTCAACATCCCTAATCATCAGAGAAATGAAAATCAAAACCACAATAAGATATCACTTCATGTTTGTCAGAATGGCTATTATAAAAAAAGACAAGACATAACAAGTGTTGGAGAAGATATAGAAAAAAGAAGATCCTCATACAACACTGGTAGAAATGTAAATTGCTGCAGCCACTATGGAAAACAGTATGGAGATTCCTCTGAAAATTAAAAATAGAACTATCATATGATCTAGCAATTCTACTTCTGGGTATTTATTGAAAGAAAACAAAAATACTAATTCCAAAAGATATATTCACCCCTATATTCATTGTAGCATTATTTACAAAAGCCAAGATAAGGAAACAACCTTAAGTTTCCATCAGTGGATGAATGGATAAAGAAATTGTGGTATATGCAATAAAATACTACTCAGCCATAGAAAGAATAAAATCTTGCAATTTGTGGCAACATGAATGGACCTTGAGGGCATTATGCTAAATGAAATAAGTTAGTGAAAGACAAGTACGGTATGATCTCACTTGTACATGGAATAAAAAGAAAACAAAACTCACATATACATAGAACAGATTGTGGTTGCCAGAGGGGAGGGGGGGTAGGGGATGAGTCAAATGGGTGAAAGGGGTCAAGAGGTACAAACTTCTAGTTATAAAATAAATAAGTCATGGGGATGTAAGGTACAGAATGATAAGTATAGTCAATAATATTGTATTGTATATTTGTAATTGGTAATAGAGTAAATCTTAAAAGTTCTCATCACAAGAAAAAAAATTTAGCTTTATAGGATGATGGATGGGAACTAGAGCTATTGTGGTGATTATTTTGCAGTGTATACACATCTCAGATCATTACGTTGTACACCTAGAAATAATATATTATATGACAATTATACCTCAATAAAAATACCAATCTAATGCAATATAGCACACTTCCTGAAAATTTTTGCTAGTCTTTATGAATTATGACAAAGCAATACAGTTTACATGATTAGAATACTATATTGTAAAATAAAAATGTTAGTGTAACTTTTTATTAACTTGTATCTCCAATTAAATTACCATTTTCTGTTTACAAATAAATCTCTCTTCTATATTGATACTTCAAACCATAGCCTAAAATGATATTGTTAGCAATAATAAATGTTATAAAATTTCTCCATGGCATAGTCTTAGCTATGTATCTCTTATGTCTTCCAATTTATTTCTTTATTTCAGTAATACCTTAAATTGACCTGCTACAAGAAATAAAACTTAGATTAAAAAATAATAACCATGACTGATATCTATCTATCTAAAAGCCTAAGTGGCTATTGCAACAGAAACAACCAAATAGTCGACAGAACAGGCTGCATGGGGCAACCAGGACAGCAGGGGGTTTAGTGAGGGATGACCAAATGACCAAGCAGCAGGCTGCGTGGGGCGACCAAGCCGGCAGGGGGGTTAGTGAGGGGCAACCAAATGACTGAGCAGCAGTCTGCGAGGGGGGCCATCCAAGGCTTGCACTGCCAGCAGTGGCAGCAGCAGAAGAGTGATGGGGGCGTCGCCTTCCCCTGATCGCCAGGTCACCTCCCACACCTAAGGGCTCCTGGACTGTGAAAGGGGGCAGGCCGGGCTGAGGAACTCCCCCTCCAGTGTATGAATTTTTATGCACCAGACCTCTCGTTTTTAATAATTTGCACATGAAGAGAAAAAAAGCACACACACAAATGGCATACCCCCAAAAAATATTTCATGGCCTATTAGGACGGGTCTACTCCTTTATTGGTGCTCCAGTATGTAATTTAGCCCTGAAAAATCCTGTTGTCATGGAATATCTTCAGTTTGTTTTAATCTAGTTTTTCCCAAGCTTTATTGAACTCAGATTCAAGCCTTACCCCTCCCCCACCACATACACACATGCACTTTTTTGGAGCATTAATACAATAAGTAAATACTGTATCATGAAAATTGTAGGTCTATTTTTTCTTTTTAAAAAATATATTTTTATTGATTTCAGAGAGGAAAGGAGAGGGAGAGAGAGAGAAAAAAAATCAACGATGAGAGACCCTGCATGCCCCACACTGGGAATTGAACCGTGACCTCCTGGTTCATAGGTCCATGCTCAACCACTGAGCCATGCTTGCTGGGCTATTTTTTTCTTTTAATATATCTGGAGATCTTCCTTAACAACAGCCTTTTCCCAGTGTAACTCTTGTTACTTTACTTCAGAGAAAGAATCTCCAAATGTTTCCAGTGAAGTAATTATTTTTCAATATTATGATATCTTGGGGCATAGCAGAATGGTGGAAAGGAAGGAAGAGAAAAATATTGACTATAACAGCTGCTTAGGCAGGGGCTGGTGACTTTATGACTTTCTCCACTGAGAGTCTTGATGGTTGGTAAGGAAAGATAGAGGAGATTTTAAAAGACTAGTGTCAAACTGTACTAGTGGATTGCAATTAACTTGAGAGTCATGTCTTTGTCAGTATTCAAACTGCCTGTTGTAACTCATGCCTATGTCTCAGTCCCAGCCCCAATCTTCTACTGTAATTTTGCATAATCTTTAACTCTTCTGGAAAAATAAACTTGAAAAATAGAGATGATCTAAATACATTTCTATAGTTATACTACCTCTCTACATAAATACACACCAAGCCCTGGGACCCTCTTTTAACTGATTTGTTTCACAGAGGAAGAAATTATTGTAAAATCTTGATCATGTGTCAGAATTTTTTTTAATTAAAAAAATTTAAACTATTTTAAATAATGTTATTTTTTATTATAAAGTTACATTTATACAGCTTCAAATGGGAGTCATGAAAGAGAAAATACAGTACTGCTGAAATGCGTCTACAATAGATACAAATGCAGTCTTAAAAAGTTTAAATGAAAATCTTTCTAGACAAGTGAAAAAGTTCATATCCAAAGTCAGAAAAAGAAGTCTTCCCTCAAACACATTTCTAAAAATTTATCAGGAAGAAAATTTAAATCCAAAAAAATAGCTTCAAATGCACTGTAATCCACAGAAAAATCATGAGCATAATCATTCTAATTGACTCCTACCTTTCAACCCTTAAGACAAAATAATAATTAGTGATGAATAGTCTGAGTCACCTGTTCCAAATTAAACACAATGACCTACTTACAGTATATATGAGGCACACGAGCGCGCGCACACACACACGCACGCACGAACAAACACAGGCACACATGCTGATGGCTTTGCAATTTTGATCCACCATTGATAGCACTAGTGCGGAGGATAATCTATGATTAACTTTAAAAATCTCAATGAACCACGTCATTATTTTTGCAGCACAGAACACTTTAACCTCTGCCATTCATTCTTTCAAATAAATTATATGCACTTTCCCAATAAATGCTAGTTTATTCAAGTCTAGGACAGAAGCATTTCTCAACCAAATTATA
Organism: Plecotus auritus; assembly: GCF_963455305.1. Classification (NCBI taxonomy): domain Eukaryota; kingdom Metazoa; phylum Chordata; class Mammalia; order Chiroptera; family Vespertilionidae; genus Plecotus; species Plecotus auritus. The sequence continues at coordinate 20,385,855 of NC_137784.1, forward strand.
AGGTTTCTATACTGAGCCTCCCTTGTTTCTCTATTAAATCAAACTCATTCAATAATTTTTGGAAACAGATTATGTTTTCAGCCCTGTGCTGTTAGGGGATACAAAGAAAAAAAAACAAGATATGGATGCTGTCAACAAGGAGTCACAATCTACTGAAATCTAGTGAGTTCATCTTAATTGGAATTGAGGTCATACCACACTAGAAATGTTTCAAGAGGATTTTAAAGTATAAAAGCAAACCTTCACTTTAAGAAATCTTTTGGGTTTCATGAACAATGTGGCACTTTTTCTTAACAAAGATATTCATGGGCTTTCAAAGTATGAGTTGGTGCAAGTATTTGGTATATTTTGTAATCTGAATTGCAGAGGAATACCTGATTCTTACTTTTTTTTCCCAATCTCTCATGGGAAAAGGCGCTGGAAGGTGAATGAATTCTATCATGAATAAACTCAATTGTTCAGCAGACAACTCTTGAATTATAAATCTTTAATTTGGAGGAGGGCTGCATTTTACTTGAGTTCCTTTTACACAATGACAAATTGTAAAAATAAAAATTTTTATTCTATAATTATGAGATGGCTCTAATCAAGGCCAAATAGCAAAATTCTTTCTTTTAAAGTGCACATAATGGTACATGTTTACATGTTCTTTTCTATAACATTTAAAATCATATTTATACAGTGAAGATGGCCAAGTGTCTGGCTATTAAAAATATATTCTTTCTGCAGTACAGACCACTTTAACAAAGTAATGCTGGATATGTTTCAAGTCAGTAACTCTAATGGCATTCTTCAATTTCGCCTATTACCAAGGCCTCAGAACAAAAGTGCCACTATCAATATGGTGCAGATTTTCTCATGAACACATTTTGCTTCCCATTGAAACCTTTTCTTCAGACTCACACGGACTCTCTGAAAAGTCTTCAAGCTTTTAAAATATTGGATGTGAAGACTAAAGCCAGAAGCTATTTATTTGAGGAATGAATTATCCTAATCTCTTGCAGCCATTTCCATATCATAAAAATGTAGAGAAGAAATGAAGAATAACAATGGGAGGGACAAATGAGCAGTGACAAAACAGAAGCCTAGTTTGAAGGAGACAGTTTTAGATGTCCAAATGAGGATTCAATGGTAACATTCAGGAGCATTCACAATTAAGTGTCTAGCATGTGGTTGTTAAAAATACAATGGACTTGTCCTAGCCGGTTTGGCTCGGTGGATAGAGTGTCAGCCTGCGGACTGAAGAGTTGCGGGTTTGATTCCAGTCAAGGGCACATGCCTGGGTTGCAGGCTCAATCTCCCATGGGGGGTGGGCAGGAGGCAGCTGATGGATGATTCTATTCTCTCTCATCATTTAAGTTTCTCTCTCCCTCTCTCTCTCCCTTCCTCTCCAAAATCAATAAAAATATATATTTTTTAAAAGTTTGTATAAAAAATATGACTTGCCTTGTAAAATTGGCTTAGGAATTTTACATCAAATTCTTCACAACTCAAACCTAGACAGGAAACACACATATTTCTAATAAAAGTGTCAAATGCATTCCTCAAAACCTTCAATATATACTAATATACTCAGCAATGTGTTAGGTCAGTGGTTCACAAATGTTTGCTTCTCCTGGAAGGCTTGTTACAACACAGAAGGCTGGGCTTTAACTCTAGATCTTTCGGTCTGTGGCCCAGGAATTCACACTTCTATGAAGTTCCCAGATATATTAGTCTGCTCTGGAAGCCATAACGAAATACCACTGACTGGGTGGCTTAAACAACAGCAATTTATTTCTCACAGTTCTGGAGGCTGGAAGTCTAAATCAAGGTGCCAGCAAGGTAGGTTTCATTCTGAGGCCTCTTGTCTTGGCTTGTAGGCAGTCAACGTCATACTGTGTGTTCATGTGACTATTTTGATCACATTCAGAGAGAGCTCTCTCATATCTGTTACTCTCTTATGAGGACACCAGTTCTATCAGATTAGGGCCCCACACTTATGGCATTATTTAACCTTAAATACTCTCTAGGCCTAATCTCTAAATCCAGTCACATTGGGTTTAATGGCTTTGGGGGAACACAGTTCTGTCCATAATACCAGCTGAGGCTGCTGCCATGGTTTTACAAACCACACTTTGAGAACTAGTATTTTAGGAACTGTAATGAATATTACAGTATATTTACACTGTTTTCTGGAGATAAGCCTAACAAACATAAAATATTTAGAGAGCACAATAAGACCATATAAAATAAATACTTCATTTTATGTATATGTCAAAATACCAGGTGGGCAAAAGTAGTCTTAAAGTTCCAAGTGCTCGAAACACAGAGTTTATTCTTGTTTATAAATTATTGCATTATTTTCCATATGAACAACTATAAACCAACTTTTGCCTACACCTATGTAAAGTATCTCCACTAATAAAAGAGAAAGATGCAAATTGACTGTACCCCCGTGATGCCCACCAGCCAATCGGGAGTATGTATGCAAATTAACCCAACAAAGATGGAAGGTTAATTTGCATACACAGGCACGGAGCGAAGACTGAAGACTGAAGAGGCTTGGCTTCTCCACTGCAGCTGGAGCAGAGAAGCCTCGAGGCTTGGCCTGAGCAGAGAAGCCAAGCCTTGCTGCGGCCAGAGCAGAGAAGCCTAACCTTGAGGCTTGGCTTCTCTGCTGCGGGCAGAGCGAAGGCCTGGGTCCCGGGTGCCGGAGAAAAACCAGTGCCAGCAGCCAGGGGAAGGAAGGCCTATTGAACGAATCTTCATGCAATGGGCCTCTAGTATATATATATATGAAAAACAGGCAGGTAGGTTCTTGAGAACACATCACAGAGAACCTGGGTTCCCCAAGATATGTGACCAGTGCTGGGGACCCTGCCAGCAGGTGAGGGGATCCCAAGGCAGGTGCCGGGGGTGGAGGCCACGGGGGCATAGGCTACCAAGGAGACAGAACTGAACCTCACATCACCCTGCTTGGCCCCGGAGGATGACTGGTTAGCCAGAGACGGGTAAGATTCCTCAGGGAAGGAACAACCTAAGACAGGCACAGTCGCAGAGGGGCCATCAGGAGAGAACTTGGGGATCAACAGAGGTGGGGCACAGACCCTCACCCCCCTAACGTTGCAGGGGCCTGAAACCTCACCCAGTCTGAGGGAGGTCTCCTGCCCCCATGGCTGATTCGCTTCCCATGCCCAGCTCAAATTGGGACCCAGGTAACAGACAGAGACTTGGCCGATAGCAGCTGCCCTCTCACTGCAACAAGACTTGTTTGACTTGTATTGTACCCATGGTGTGGGGAAGTGGGTTTTTTACATCTAAATCCAGCCTAGCACCAGGAATGCTCAGGGCCTACTCAAGAAGGCAAATAATCCTTTCCACTAATATTTACAGGGTAAAATAAGATTGTTGTTAGAGTATTAAATTTGACAGTAAAATAGTAGTCAAGTTCTCAGACTAATTTAAATTGGCTAATTGAAATAAGCGAATATTCTAGAAAAATTAATGGTACTGGACGAAAAGCTGTTCCTAAAGTGTTAACTAAAATTTTTTTTTTAAATATATTTTATTGATATTTTACAGAGAGGAAAGGAGAGGGATAGAGAGCTAGAAACATCGATGAGAGAGAAACATCGATCAGCTGCCTCCTGCACACCTCCCACTGGGGATGTGCCTGCAACCAAGGTACATGCCCTTGACCGGAATCGAACCCGGGACCCTTCAGTCCGCAGGCCGACGCTCTATCCACTGAGCCAAACCGGTTTCGGCTGTTAACTAAAATTTTTATTGGTAGTTCATCTCATGGTAAAATTGCGTAACATGTAATGAACCTAAAGCAGTCATATTTTAGTGCAAAAAATTAAAATTTAAAAGCTATCAAGACTACATTATAAAATTTCCAAAAGCCTCCTAATATTTAAATAAAAAAGGGGGGATAGTAGAAGAATATTATGTAAGGAAAAATATCCTGTGAGTAAATTACATCTAGAAAATTTTTACTTTAGAAAATTAACTTTCATTTGTAATGCTAACAGCAAGACACCCATGAAAAACACACATGGTGTCAAAACAAGCCAAAGGAAAATCATTTGGGCCAAAAATGAAAAAGGAGCCCAAGTCAAATTTATAGAAAAGATTCCTTTATTAACTTTTGGTCGAGAATATGTTTGTATATTTTCAGAAAACAACTCCAAGACCACGTGGATTCCTGCAACAGAGAGGAATTGACAGGACTGCTCCAGCCATGAAGACAGAAGAGAAACAGTCCAGAGATGGAAGACGCTGACGACGCCTTGCCACGCTAGCAGTCAGCAGGTGTGCGTCACTGCAGGCTGCCCAGGACCAAACCAGAGAGGGTCGGAACTGCATTACCACCATTTGTCCACCTGAACTGAAATATCATTGCTGACATGTACACATAAGGAACTGTTTGACATTGAAATTGGGACTCAAAGAACTGATGGCTCAGAAAGAAACTCACTACAGACTGATTCATTTGCCTCTCAGCATAACCATTATTGCTTGTCTCATTTTCGGTTCTCATAAGTATATTTCTAGTATCACATGATCTCGCTCACCTAGGGGAAATGATGAGCAACATAAACTGATGAACAAAAACAGACCCGGAGACAGGGAAGCATCAATCAGACTGTCAAAACTCAGAGGGAAGGTAGGGGAGCGTGGGGGTAAGGGGGAGAGATCAACCAAAGGACTTGTGTGCATGCATATAAGCCTAACCAGTGGTCATGGAAAACAGGGTGGTCGGGGCATGCGTGGGGAGGGGTTTGGGGTGGGAATGGGGGGATGAGGACAAATATGTGATACCTTAATCAATAAAGCAATAAAAAAAATTTTAAAAAAAGAAATTGCCACAGCCACCCCAACATTCAGTAACCACCACCCTGAGCAATCAGAAGCCATCAACATCAAGGCAAGACCCTTCACCAGCAAAAAGATTATGGCTTGCTGAAGGTCAGACAATGATTAGCATTTTTTAACAATAAAATATTTTTAATTAAGGTAAAAAAAAAAAAAAGAAAACATTAGATAGTGCTATAAGAATTGGTCAGATTTGGAGAAGTGCCCAGCCAGCATGGCTCAGTGGTTGAGCATCTACGTATGAACCAGGAAGTCATGGTTTGATTCCTGGTCAGGGCACATGCCCAGGTTGTGGGCTCAATCCCCAGTAGGGGGTGTGCAGGAAGCAGTTGATCAATGTTTTCTCTCTCATCATTGATGTTTCTATCTCTCTCCCTCTCCCTCTCTCTGAAATCAATAAAAACACATTAAGAAAAGATTTGGAGAAGTGACTGTGGAAAACTATGTTCTGGGTATAAGGAAATTAGGAAAGCAAAGACATCAACTTTGAAATGAGTATATCTGGGTAGGGGGAAAATGATTTTTGCCTGAAGAAATTTTTGTGAGATGTGGTGGGAGATAATATCGGTAAATTGGACCAGAGTATGGAAAATAAGAATCACAAGCTCTGAAAGTTCCAAAGAAAACATTTAAATCAGAAGAAACAGTGAATAATGAACTAAAATAATATATCTAAATGGCTCAAGGAGTATCTAAATCTTACATACCCTCCACTTACTCTTTCTTTGAGGTTTTCCATGATTTTTCAACACTATATTTTTAGAGCAGTTTTAGGATCACAGCAAAATGAGGAGGAAGATACAGATACCCCCTGCTGTAACATATACACAGTCTTCCCCATTATCAACATCCCCCATCAGAGTATTACATCCTATATAATAAAACCCTAATATGCTAAGTGTCTGGTCATCCAGTTGGACATTCAACAAATCAAAGCATAATATGCTAATGATATGCTAAGGCTGCTTTCTTTTTTTTAATATATTTTATTGATTTTTACAGAGAGGAAGGGAGAGGGATAGAGAGTTAGAAACATCAATGAGAGAGAAACATCGATCAGCTGCCTCCTGCACACACCCTACTGGGGATGTGCCCGCAACCAAGGTATATGCCCTTGACTGGAATCGAACCTGGGACCCTTCAGTCCACAGGCCAACGCTCTATCTACTGAACCAAACCGGTTAGGGCAAGGCTGCTTTCTATGACGTGCACTGACCACCAGGGACAGACAGTCAACTGGTAGGTTAGCTTGCTGCTAGGGTCTGGCTGATTGAGACTGAGCGAGAAAGGCCAGACATGCCCTGGAGCCCTCCCACAGTCCCTTTCTGACTGGCCAACCTCCTGCGTCCCTCCCCAGCCCCAATAGTGCACCAGTGGGGTCCCTCTGCCTGGTCTGCACCCTCTCGCAATCTGGGACCCCTCAGGGGATGTCGGAGAGCCAGTTTCAGCCCGATCCCTCAGGCCAGGCCGAGGGACCCCACTGGTGCATGAATTCATGCACCGGGCCTCTAGTTTTTTATAATTGATTAACCTATATTGACACATCATTATCACCCACAGACCATAGTTTACCTTAAGGTTCACTCTTGGTGTTGTACATTCTATGGTTTTGGACAAATGTATAACAACACACAGTGTGGGGCAAAAGTAGATTTACAGTTGTTTGTATGGAAACTAATCTATACTAATAAAAGGGTAATATGCTAATTAGACCAGACATCTTCTGGACATCCTTCCAGACAAAGCCACAGTGGCGGGGGCCAAAGCAGAGGTGGTTAGGGGCGATCAGGCCAGAAGGGGAGGGCAGTTAGGGATGATCAAGCCAGCAGGGGAGAGCAGTTAGGGGCGACCAGGCTGGCAGGAGAGGGCAGTCAGGGGGAGATCATGCCGCCAGGCAGAGGCAGTTAGGGGCGATCAGGCAGGCAAGTAGGCAGGCGAGCGGTTAGGAGCCAGCGGTCCTGGATTACGAGAGCGATGTCTGCGGGATCAGGCCTAAACCGGCAGTTGGACATCCCCCGAGGGTTACCAGATTGGAGAGGGTGCAGTCTGGGCTGAGGGTCCCCCCCATGCACGAATTTCATGCACCAGGCCTCTAGTACAATAATAATAATACAAGAATAAACTTTGTTTTGTTCTCACAACTGTAAACCTAGTTTTGCCCCAACCTGTATATCCATCATAATGTCACAACAGAGTATTTTCACTGCCCTGAAAATCGGCTGTGCTCTGTGTATTCATCTCTGTACCTCATCACCCCTGGCAACCACTAATGTTTTTACTTCTCCATAGTTTTGTCTTTTCCAGAATGTCATATATTTGGAATCATACAACATGTAGCCTTTTCAGATTGGTTTCTTTCACTTAGTAATATGAATTCAAGTTTCTTCCATGTTTTGTTATAGCTTGATAGCTTATTTCTTTTTAGCACTGAATAATATTCCATTGTCTACATGTACCACAGTTTATGTATCCATTCACCTACTGAAATACATCTTGGCCTCTTCCGAGCTTTGGCAATTCTGAATAATACTGCTATAAACATCCATGTGTAGGTTTTTATGTGGACCTAAGTTTTCAACTCTTTGGGGTAAATATAAAGGAGTGCAATTGTTTAGTCATATGAAAAATAGTACAGTAGTCTCTCCTTATCCATGGTGGATATGTTCCAAGATCCCAGTGGATGCCCGGAAACTGTGGACAGTACTGAATCTTATATGTAATATGTTTTTCCTATACATATATACATATATACCTATGATAAAGTTTAATTTATAAATTGGGGACAGTAACAGATTAACAGCAGTAACTACTGATAAAATAGAATAATTATAACAATATACTACTGTAATGAAAGTTATGTGAATGTGCTCTCTCTCAAAATACTATTTTTACTGTACTCACCCTTTTTCTTGTGATTATGTGAGATGATAAAATGCCTTATTAAGTTGAGAACTTCCACCTTTCACTTTAAAAGACACACTCTATAGCTTCTCTATGGCATATCTGAATTGTCTTAATCACTACTCTTGTGCTTTGATACCATTATTAAGTAAAATAAAAACTATTAAGCACAAGCACTGTGGTAAGTCTACTAACTGACTAAAGGGCGAGAGTATATACAGCGTGGACAAGATAGACAAAGGGATGATTCATGTCCCAGGTAAAACCAAGCAGGAAAGCACAAGATTTCAGCATACTGCTCAGAAAAGCAAACAATTTAAAACGTATGCATTATTTATTTTTGAAAATTTCATTTAATATATTCAGAATGAGGTTGACCACAGGTAACTGAAAACACAGGAAGTGAAAACACAAAGAAGGGTTGGTGGGGCTACTGTATGTTTATTTTATAAGAAACTGCCAAACTCTTCAGAGTACTGGTACCATTTTGCATTTCCATCAGCAATGAATAAAGAGTTCCTGTAGCCGCCCTAACCAGTTTGGCTCAGTGGATAGAGCATCAGCCTGCGGACTGAAGGGTCCCAGGTTCGATTCCGGTCAAGGGCATGTACCTTGGTTGCGGGCACATCCCCAGTGGGGGGTATGCAGGAGGCAGCTGATCGATGTTTCTCTCTCATTGATGTTTCTAACTCTCTCTCTCCCTTCCTCTCTGTAAAAAATCAATAAAATATATATATATAAAAAAAAAGAGTTCCTGTAGCCCTAGCTGGTTTGGCTCAGCGGATAGAGCGTTGGCCTGCAGACTGAAGGGTCCCAGGTTTGATTCTGGCCAAGCACACATGACTGGGTTGTGGGCTCGATCCCCAGTAGGGGATGTGCAGGAGGCAGCCAATCAATTGATGTTTCTCTCTCGCGCGCTCTCTCTCTTCCTCTCTAAAAAAAAAAAAAAAAAAAAAAAATATATATATATATATATATATATATATATATATATATATATATATATAAAAGAGAGAGTTCCTGTAGCTCTATATCCTTATCAGCATTTGATGTCAGTGTTCTGGATTATGGCATTTTATTAGGTGTATAATAATACTTCATTATTGTTTTAATTTGCATTTCCTTGATGATGTTGAACATCTTTTCATATGCTTATTTGCTATCAATTATCTTCTTTGATAAGGGGTCTACTAAGCCTTTGGCCCACTTTAAATTGGGTAGTTTGCTTATTGAGTTTTAAAAGTTCCCTGTGTATTCTGGATAACAGTCCTACATCCAATGTGTCTTTTACAAATAGATATTTTCTACCAGTCTGTCTGAATGGGAATGCCTTCCCATTCTCTTGATATTGTCTTTCACAAAACAGAATTTTTAAATAAAAATAATTCCAGCTTATTAATTTTTTCAAGGACTGTGCCTTTGGTGTTGTATCAAAAAAATTATCACTGTATCCAAGGTCATCTAGGTTTTCTCCTATGTTAGATCTAGGTGTTTCAAAGTTTTACATTTTACATATAGGTCTATGATTCACTTTGAGTTCATTTTTTAAATGTGGATACTCAGTTGTTTCAGGACCATATGTTAAAGACAATCTTTGTTCTATTGTATTTACTGTCTGCTCCTTTGCCAAAGATTGGTTGAGTATATTTACATGGATCTATTTCTGAAGTGTATATTCGGTTCCATTTATCTGTTTGTATTTTCACCAGTACCACACTGTCTTGATTACTATAACTTTATACTAAGTCTTTAAGTCAAATAGTCAGTCCTCTAATTTTATTCTTCAGTGTTGGCTATTCTCAGTCTTTCACTTCTCCATGTACACTTTAGAATCAGTTTGTCAATAACCATAAAATATTTTGTTGGGGTTTTGATTGGGATTACATTGAATCTATAGGTCAAATTAGGAACACCGGACATCCTATCAATAAGTATTCCTATGAAATGTATCTCCATTTATTTCGTTCTTTGATTTTGTTCATCAGAGTTTTATAGTTTCCTCATATAGATCTTGTACATATTTTGTTATATTTATATGAAAATATTTCACTTTTGAGTGCTAATATAAATGGTATTGTGTTTTTCATTTCAAATTCCACTTAAATTTTGGAGGAATTTTTCTAACTGAAATATATTGGTGATAACTGACATTATTAGAACCAGAATGCTTGAAAATCTTTAATTTGGGACTTACAAAAAAAGAATCTACAATCATCCTCCATATTACAAATTAGATATGCCACATAGCAAAATTCAAACTAATTATGGACAGAATTATGTCTATTTCTGCCATGTATTCTGTAGGTTTATTCAACATCAAGAAATCATGTGTCAGAATTTGGCAGATACTTTTGAAATGATATATAAATTAATTTGTGCTATTAGTATAGCTAGTATATATAAATATGCTCTTATATTTTATTTCTCCATTGTCCATTTTGAGTGGAAATAATTTTTCCCTATGGTATTTTTAATGAAATGAATTATATTTATGTTTTATAGTTATGCCAAATATATTTGGAGCCACAGTTTTGCTTTGTTTTTTAAGTAAGCCTGGAGATGAAAAATAAAAAAATGCATTAATATACCTCAAGGTTAATAAACTCTACTTTGCAGCCTTTGCTCATTTGGATTAACTAAATGTAGATATGTTTAATTATTCTGCTTTATAATCCTATATAATAAAGAGGTAATATGCAAATTGACCCTCAAATTGATCACAAGATGGCCGCCCTCACGTTGTCACAAGATGGCTACTACAAGATGGCCGCCCCCATGTTGTCACAATATGGCTGCCCCATCATCACAAGATGGCCACCCCCACATTGTCACAAGATGGCCACATAAGATGGCCACCCCCACGTCATCACAAGATGGCCGGCAGGGGAGGGCAGTTGGGGGCAACCAGGCTTGCAGAGGAGGGCAGCTGGAGGTGATAGAGCCAGCAGGGGAGCGGTTAGGGGGCTATCAGGCTGACAGGAAGAGTGATTAGGGGCAATCAGGCAGCCAGGCAGGTGAGCAGTTAGGAGCCAGCAGTCCCGAATTGTGAGAGGATGTCCAACTGCTGGTTTAGGCCCGAACCCACAGGGTATTGGGCCTAAACCAGCAGTCGGACATACCCCAAGGGGTCTCTGATTGGAGTGGGTACAGGCTGGGCTGAGGGACACCCTCCCAGTGCATGAATTTTGTGCACCGGGCCTCTAGTTAAAAAATAAAAACCCAGCTCCCAAATGAAACTCAAGACTTTGATGAGGTGGGTGAGAGGATAATTTCACTGTTAATCTGAGGGCTCAAAAAAACCTCAACTCATTTTAACTGAGACAATTTCACAATGCATGAAGAAAGCCTGTGCTTCTTGAAATTCCTCTTGTGGTTTATTACCTAGGGCAGTTAACTTTCACAAACAGAAGTTTCTAGTGAAGATGCTATCATAAACATAATGTTTGTGAAGGGAGCCACAATGGTATGAGAATGTATAGATGTTTATTCAATACTAGAGGCCCGGTGCACGTATTCGTGCACCAGTCGGGTCCCTTGGCCTGGTCTGCAGGGATCAGGCCAAAACTGGATCTCTAACATCCCCTGAGGGGTCCTGGATTGTATGAGGGCACAGGCCAGGCACAGGGACCCCACAGGTGCATGATCGGGACTGGGGAGGGACCGCAGGAAGGTTCCAGGGCATGTCCAGCCCATCTTGCCCAGTCCCGATTGGCTGGACCCCAGTAGCAAGCTAATCTACCAGTTGGAGCATCTGCCCTGGTGGTCAGTGAGCATCATAGCGACCAGTTGAATGGTTGAATGAACGGTCAGATACTTAGCATATTAGACTTTTATTATATAGGATGGGAATACAACTGATAAAATTATTGCCATGAAAAATCATGGAACTAACATCTTTGTCCCCAGTACTGAGTCTACTTATTTATTGGGTAGCTATATCATCATGATACTGTAGTGGGTTTATGAAACAAAATAGAAAATGTCTCTTCTTGCTTTCTGCTAAGATTGTTAGAACTCCACTGAAGTATCAGTTTCTTTAAAGGCTAAGGAGAACTAACCCATGGATTCAATCACTTTGCCATTGGGGTAATTCCTAGAAATATCAATGACTATCTTCTATAATCCAGAATTCTGCATTCTGGGGTCTTCTTCAGTTAGTTTGATAAATTTATATTTTCCTAGAAAAACTTTGTTGCTGGGAAGAGGAGTTCACATATAATGCCATACAATCATTTTTTATTTTTACAAACTCCTTTGTATATATGTGGCCATATATTTTTCTCCCTCATAATCTCATGTGTTTCATCTTTAGTTTTTATTCTAGACCAGCCGTGGGCAAACTACGGCCCACGGGCCGGATCCGGCCCGTTCGGCTGTTCTATCTGGCCCGCGGAGCCGAAAGACTGGAGGATTCTCTTGCTCTCCCCTCCACTCCTTCACCAGCAGCAGTGTTAACATGGCAACATCGGGAAACACGGCTGCAGCTCCTTCTTCTGAGTGGGCGGGTTTATATCCGCCCATTCAGTAGAAGGAACAACCTCTCAATCTTCCAGAGGCTCCTTGTAATGCCCACGGACGCGTCTCCCGACATCACCCTGGGAATGCGTAGACACGGTATTGTGGTGATGTAGGGAGACACACCCCTGGAGAGCACAGTATCAGAGCCTTTCTGAGGTAAGATTAAGAGCTCTACTCAAACACAATTTTTTCCTGTTCCCACATTCTGTACATCACAATGACTTGTTAATAAAACAACAAACACTTTCAGCTTTTAGGGCTTGTATCCACTGCAGCTTTTTTTTTTTCCCCACTGCAGACGCGTGCAGCAGGGAAAAAGACACACAGAGGACATGTCACACTAGCCATGCTGCGGCTGCATTTTTTTGCTGATACGGATGCGGTATCAGTAACACTACTGTGGCCACTAACCGCATGTGTTAGCGGCAATACAAATGCATTTTGCGCTACGTTTGCTTCTCCCCCTTGCGCCTGTAAAAATGCGTGCTACAGGGCATTTGTGTTAACATGCACCACTGCACATTAGCATCAACGCAAACATGATGGAAACCTGTGTACCCTGCATTAACCCTAGCTGCGCTGCATTGCAGTACTGCACCACACTGCAACAGCAGCATGGCTAGTGTGAACGAACCCTAATTCAGTGGGTTGAACAAAAAGATTGTATAGAAATGTGATGAACTAAAGATTTTATTACAAAATCGCTTAATTTCAGGGTTTCAGAAGTAATTGGACAAATGAAAAACTGAAAATCAAATGTTCATATCTAATACTTGGATGAAACCCTTTCCTGGTAATGACAGCCTGAAGTCTTGTACTTATGGACATCACCAGATGCTGGGTTTTCTCCTTTGTAATGCTCTGCCAGGCTGTCACAGTAGGGGTATATATATAAATATCCTGCCATTTCCAGCTTTTAATAAGAAAAACTGTTGCAATGGGCATTTAAAAGTGGCACTTGGTTGTTTTTATAGAGTCCAGTGGATGCAATCTGACATTGATAATGGGCTCTTTCACACTATGTGCACTGTGGCTGTTTTTTGCCAGTAACGGAAGTGCTAGTGGTAACTACTGGTTACCCATGTTTTGCACTGCCCTAGCATCTCCCATACAAGTGTGTCTGGAAGACACAGCAATGTGCAGCTATGTGTGTTACCATAAACAAAGGGCCTGTGTGAAAGATACACAGGTTTCCTATGGAGGAAAGGGGTTGTTCTCTATGGTCAGGGTGTGCCTCTGTCCCATGTCTGAACTTTTTCAGAAGATTTTGTTATATATATATATTTTTAGAAGACCAAAAATGTTATAGTAGAGCAAATTTAATCACTTGTTTTTATACTTTACTGTCTTATTTTAGTAAAGAATTTAATAAGAGAACAGTACTGTTGGTTTTAGCCCAATATTAAACATGAGTGGACCAAAGAAAAGGAAAGTGGACAGTGAATGCCGAGTGTTTAAGAGGGAGTGGACAACAAAATATTTTTTCACCGAAGTCCGATCAATGCCGGTATGTCTGATATGCCAGGAAACACTTGCAGTCTTCAAAGAGTACAATCTCAGCCGTCACTTTGCCACAAAGCATGGCAACTATGCTAGCAAGCAGTCACCTCAAGAATGGGAGGCTACTGCACAGAGGTTGATGGCTAAATTACAGGCTCAGCAAAATGTCTTTCACAGACAAACTGCAATTCAAGAGACAACTACCAAAGCAAGTTTTATGCTATCATTCAAATTAGCAAAAGCTAGCAAACCTCTCTCTGAAGGCGAGTTTTTGAAAGAATGTAAGATAGAGACAGCATGTCTCTTGTGTCCAGAGAGCAAAGGCAAGTATGAAAAACTCAGCTAATCGCGCAGGACAGTGACTTGTCCAGTGGAACTGATTGATGAAGACTTGGCCAGCAAGTTAAATAGTAAGGCAGAGTTCTTTAAGTTTTATTCACTAGCATTGGATGAAAGTAATGACATAAAGGACACTGCTCAGCTCTTAATTTTTATCCGAGGGATTAGTGACAATTTTGAAATTACGGAGGAGTTTTTAGCCATGGAGCCACTGAAAGGAAAAACACGGGGAGAGGACTTATATGACCGGGTGTCTACTGTCTTTGAGAAAATGAAGCTACCATGGAGTAAACTTGCTAATGTCATGACAGATGGATCTCCAAATTTAACTGGAAAAAATGTTGGACTGCTAAAAAGAATTCAGGATAAAGTGAAAGAGGAGAACCTTAACCAAGATGTTAGTTTTCTTCACTGTATTATTCACCAGGAATCATTGTGCAAGTCTATATTACAACTTAATCATGTTGTTAATCCAGTCGTAAAGCTTGTTAATTTCATTCGAGCAAAGGGACTTCAGCACCGTCAGTTTATTAAGTTTATGGAGGAAACTGATGCGGATCACCACGACTTACTTTACCACTCTCGTGTCCACTGGTTGAGTTTGGGCAAAGTTTTCCAACGAGTATGGGAGCTCAAAGAAGAGATTGGTGCATTTTTGAAATTAAAGGGGAAGTATGACGAATTTACTGAGCTAAGTGACAAGAATTGGCTGTGTGACTTTGCATTTGCTGTAGATATATTTTCACATTTGAATGAGCTAAATGTGAAGCTACAGGGAAAAGATCAGTATGTACATGACATGTACACTAATGTGAAAGCCTTTAAATCGAAGCTGATTTTCTTTTCCAGACAAATTTCAGACAAAGTCTTCACTCATTTTGCCTCACTAGCCACACAGAAGGAGACCATCCAAAACGTGAAGAAATACAGCAAATCACTGGATGACCTGCATGCAGAATTCTGTCGTCTGTTTTCTGATGTTGAAAAAATTGACCCAGTCACTTCAAGTGGTGGCCTGTCCTTTGTCACAAAACCCTGAAACAGCACCAGAAGAGGTGCAACTGGAACTCATCGATCTTCAGTCTGACTTTGTCCTAAAGGAGAAATTCAGCTCTCTTGAACTAAGAGACTTTTATGCTTCACTTAATGAAGCCACTTTTCCAAACATCCGGAGGATGGCACAGAAGATACTGGTGCTGTTTGGGTCAACCTATGTTTGTGAGTAGACATTTAGCGTCATGAACATCAACAAAGCCCCTCACAGATCCAGCTTAACTGACGAACACCTCAGATCTATCCTGAGAATAGCCACAACAAAACTAACTCCAGACTTTGATGCATTAGCTAAAAAAGGAGACCAACAACACTGTTCCCACTGAGGTTGATGTTTTAAAGACCTAAAACCTTTCACCCCAGTCTACATTGCCATCTACATCTACGTCCCGGGCATAATTTGGAAGTTGCACTAAAGAAAATGTTTAGTTTACTGTTTACACATTTTGTTCTTTTCTATTTTAGTTTTAAATTATTTTATTATATTTAAGTTTAATTTGAAAGGCTTTTGTACCTTTCCTTTGTTAGGCAATTTTATTTTGCCTTTGCCATCTTCAATATAAGGTATGTTATTGTGCTATGATTCCTCCATTTTTTGAAGTTTCAAATTATAATAATTAGTGTTTACATTCTTCTTGTTAAAATGTTTGAAATGAATAAAACTATTGAAATAAAAAAAAGACCGTACCCTTTTATGTAATGATGTTTACTATGAATTTATATTAGTTCACACAAACACTCCATCCATGCTTTTGTTCTGGCCCTCCGGTCCAGTTTAAGAACCCATTGTGGCCCTCGAGTCAAAAAGTTTGCCCACCCCTGTTCTAGACCCATGGTTGGCAAACTGCGGCTCGTGAGCCACATGTGGCTCTTTGGCCCCTTGAGTGTGGCTCTTCCACAAAATACCATGGCCTGGGTGAGTCTATTTTGAAGAAGTGGCATTAGAAGTTTAAGTTTAAAAAATTTGGCTCTCAAAAGAAATTCAATCGTTGTACTGTTGATATTTGGCTCTGTTGACTCATGAGTTTGCCGACCACTGTTTTAGATCAGCATTGGCAGTGTTTGGTACAATTTATTGTCCTTTTAAAGTTCTAAGTTCTATTAATTTCCTGTTTCCTAATTTATTTATTCTTTATTAAATTTATAGGGGTGACATTAGTTAGGAAGTTGGGCGCACAATGCAATATGTAGATCATGTATCATAGAAATGTACACTTGAAAACCTATATGATCTAATATATTTAACTGTAGCATATATTTTGATCTTTTAATAAAATTTACCAGTGTTCTTAGTAATGTATATTTTAATATGTTTTAAATTTTAGAATGAATTTTATATGGGTCAAAAATTAAAATTTATGTGTAGAAAATATTTTACAGTGAAAAAGCTTCCTCCTTTCCATCTGGTTCACAACCTACTTCTTCCCTGAGTAGTCACTTAATAATTCTTGTGCATCCTTCCAAAGTTTTAAAATCAAATACTAGCAAGTATGAAGACATATATATTATCCATCTCTTTTATAACAAAACAACTTAAATACACAGTTTTTCAGTTTGCTTTTACTTATTATTTCTTGAGATCTTTCTATATCAATATACAAAGAACTTTTTATTCTCTTATCCAGCTTTACTTAATTTATGGATTAACCATGGTTAATATAATCAGTATTTTATTGAAAGATATTCAGATTTTGGGTTTTTCAAGTATTTATTATAAACAACAAATGAATAAAGCTATTTACATAGTAAGTGTATTTATATGATAAATTCCATAAAGTGAATTTCCTGCAGCAGAGGAATAATCCTGATAGATATTCCCAAATTGCCCTCCAGATAGTTGTATAAATTATAACACCAACCAGAAATGAGTGAGAGTATTTCTCTATAGCCTGGCCAACACTATGTATTGTCAGTTTTTTAAATTTTCCAAATCAATAGTTTAAAAATATTATTGCAGGGAATTTTAATTTGCATCTCCTTCTAGGAATAAAAAAGAGTATGTTTCCATATATTTAAGATCCATTTGTATTTTTTCTATAAATCACCTCCTTATGTTCATTAACCATTTTCAGGGAGTACTTAGCATTCAGATATCAGGGAGAATATCCTTTTACTTGTCATATGAGTTGCATGGTATTTTTTGTTATTCAGATGTTTAAATGGTATATAGTTGAATTATCAGTCCTTCATATGTGGCTTCTAAATTTTGGCCAAAATAGAAATAACTTTCCCAATTCCTGGATTTAAAAGCATTCTCCCAAGTGTTTGTCATGTTAATTTTTGGTTACATTTTGCAAATTTAAATCTTGATTTTCTTTTGGAAATTGGTGTGCAGTATGAGCTACAGAGTTATTTCTTCCCACAAAATCACCCAGTTATCAAACATTATTTTAACTTCTTTTGTTTTATACCAAACCCCTCCTTGCATTTTTGCCCTCCTTCCTGTTTCCAGGCTCTATAGGGTTCTTCTGGTAATAGGGGGAGAGGGCAAGAATAGTAAGGGGTCCTGAAAGGTATAGGGGTGCTATGTGTCAATGGTTTCCTCTGGCTGTTACAAATACTTAAGTCTGACTCTAAGAGGTATTTTTTGTGGCTCTACTCTGAGGAAATTACCAACAACTTCCTTGAAGTTGGTGAATACTTCCCACACCTGTCAAGTAATATCCTTTCCCATCCTCCTACATCATCTTTCTACTGAATTTCCTTGCCTGTCCAGACGGCTTTTTAAATACAGAAATGATCTTCCCCTTATGTTGCCCATATCTGTTCTTCTGATAAAGCCCATTGACTCAAAAGCAGAACATCAAGCTAAAAAGCTTCTGCACAGCAACAGAAACCGGCATCAAAATGAAAAGAGAATCCACTGGACAGGTGAACATCTTCACCAATAGTATATCCAATGAGGGGTTAATTTCCAAAATATAAAAAGAACTTATACAACTCAACACCAGAAAGGCAAACAATCCAATTAAAAAATGGGCAAAGGACCTGAATAGACACTTTTCCAAAGAGGACATACAGATGGCAAATAGACATATGAAAAGATGCTCAATGTCACTAATTATCAGAAAGTTTCAAATAAAAACTACAATGAGGTATCACCTCACACCTGTCAGAATGGCTATCCTATATAATAAAGAGCTAATATGCTAATTACTGGACAGCAGAATGACCTTCCAGAATGACTTTCTGGAATGACCTTCCAGAACAACCAGTGGGCAGAGGGTGGGGCCAGAGAGCCTGTGCTGCCAGGCCAGCCATGGCAGTCCCAGCGCCCCCACTTCCACAGAGGTGGTGGGAGAGATGGTGGCGCAGGCCTGGTCCCAGTGCCACCTCTTCTACAGAGGCAGCAGGAGAGGTCATGGTGCGGGCCTGGTCCCGGTGCCGTCCCTTCCACAGAGGCAGCGGGAGAGAGGGCTGCACAGTCCTAGTCCCAGCTCCATGCCCTCCACAGAGGCTGGGTGAGAGGAGGCAGCATGATCCCAGAGCCTCCGCAGAGGAGGGACATGGTTCAACTGCGGCACCTCAACCTCGCACGGCTCCTCCCCCAGCCAACCCAGCCCTAGATCAGCCCCCCCCCCCACCAGTGGGCGGGGGACAGGGCCAGCGCTAAGGAGCAGCAAGCCCAGCTTCTGGTTGAGCAGCACTCCCCCCCACTCAGCCAGAAGCTGGGCTCAGGGCTGGTGAGCATAGCAGTGGTGGCGGGAGCCTCTCCCACCTCCATGGCAGGTGGGTGCTAAGGAGTGAGGGGTCCTAGACTGCAATAGCCCCAGACTGCAAGAGGGCCTAAGCTGGCAGGTGGACATCCCCTGAGAGGTCCCAGATTGCAAGAGGGAACAGGTCGAGCTGAGGGAACCCCTCCAGTGCACAAATTTCGTGCACCGGGCCTCTAGTAAGGAAATAAATAACATGATAACTACTTGATCCAACAGGATGTTAAATAGAACTATTCTAATCTCAGAGCAAATTTTGCCCAAGGTGAGTTACAAAATGACCACACAGGGTTTAGAAGGAAGAAACAATGAATTGTATTACTTGTAGCCTCTTACCCACATGCACCAAGTAAAAGGAAATTTTGAATACTCGAGAGAGGAATTTTTAAAAAAGAAAACTGTTGATGTTCTGCCTTTTTTTAAATTAAAAAATGTTAATGTTAACATAATTGCAGGTTTCCCCTAACCCCCTTTGTCCACCACCACACACCCCTGTCTCCCCTTTCCTTGTCTGTGACCAAATGATTGTCCCTGTCCAAGGGGTATGCGTATTTGTTCTTTAGCTAATCCCTTCACCTTCTTTATCCAGTCAGCCTCATGCCCCTCCCCTTGCGCCCTGGCCACTCTGCTCCATGTATCCATGCTTCCGGTTCCATTTTGTTAGTGAGTTTATTTTGCTCATTAGATTCCACATATTAGTGGTATCACGTGATACTTGTCTTTCTCTGACTTATTTCACTTAGCATAATACTCTCCAGGTCCCTCCATGCTATTGCAAAAGCTAAGAGACCCTTCTTTTTTTACAGCTGCATAGTATTCCATGGTATAAAAGTACCACAGCAGTCAGACATCCTTAGCACTGCCGCAGAGGCGGGAGAGGCTCCTGCCACCACCAATGTGTTCACCAGCTGTGAGCCCAGCTTCTGGCTGAGCAGCGCTCCCCCTGTGGAAGCACACTGACCACCAGGGGGCAGCTCCTGCATGGAGTGTCTGCACCCTGGTGGTCAGTGCGCATCATAGCGACCAGTCATTCCACTGTTTGGTCAATTTACATATTAGCCTTTTATTATATAGGATCATTAGATCTTTCAAAACTTATTGATATGGTTTATATATTCTACCATGACTGTGTTTTCTCCTTTTAGCTTCTATTTCTGTAGCAGTTTCCTACTGTTGCTGTAACAGATCACCACAAAATTAGTGGCTTAAAACAAATTCATTATAAGGATTCAAACTGTAGCTATTATATTTTCCTACTTTCAGAAGACCTCTTCCATTTGAAGTTATGTTCATGAAACTTTCTTCACATTTTGGTTTGCTTTGTTCTCTCTTCATAGAATTCTTATTATACATATTGGATTTCCTGGATCTGTTCCCCAGGTCTCTTATCTTTTCACTCATCACCTTCATTTCATTAACCTTTTCCAGTGACTTCTGAGAAAATGTCTCAGGTCAGTCTTTTAAATTAATTATATGGACTTCTGCAGTATTGAGTTTGCTGTTTACTGTCTACTGAATTTTTAAATTTGATCAGCATGTCTACTGATTTGTAAAGGCTGAAAGAGATATATTAAAATCTCTCACTGCAATCGTGGTTTTGTTAATTACTTTGAAGATAATTCTGAATTTCTTTTTTTGTAATCTTAAATTTTAAATGTTTTTCATTTTTAAATTACAGTTTATATTCAATATTATTTTGTATCAGTTTCAGGTGTAAGCATAATGGTTACATATACTTTACAGTGTTCCCCCTAATATTTCCAGGACCCACCTGGCACCATAGTTATTAAAACATTATTGACTATATTTCCTATGCTGTACTTTACATCACCATGACTATTTTGTAACTACCAATCTGTACTTCCCAATCCCTTCTCCTTTTTCACCCAGTCCCCCAATGCCCTTCCCCCTGGCAACCATCAATCTGTTTTTGGTATCTATGAATCTGTTTCTGTTTTGTTTATTCATTTATATTGTTCTTTAGATTCCACATTTTGGATTTATGAGTGATTCCTTTCCATAGTTAGAAACAATATTTAGTTGGAGTTACCAACATGATAAAATATTTGCAATTTTTTCATTTCTCCTTGCTCCTTTCTCTTTTTTCTTCTTGATCATCTTTCAAATTATAGATTTCATAAGAAATCTTATGCATCTATATGCATATGTTGTAGTAGTAAACAAAGAAGAAAGTGCACATTTTGTTTTTATTTTATAAAAGTGTAACTTTGAAATCAGTCTGATACAGATAATTGTATTACTTTGCTGGCCAGTTACCTTTCAGCATTTCATATGTAGGCACTACTGGATGAAATATCCTAAACCTTCTTGGGATTGAGATTTCCTCTTTGCCAACTGCTGCAGGCAAAACTTTGCCTCTTAGCTCAACACGTCTGAACTTGGCAGGCTGTTATTTGGCCAGAGCTTCAATGTCCCCTAGAAATGTGGAGGTAGCTACCATAGGGAGCAGGCAGTATCTTTTCCTTTTCTCCTGTGCAAACATGTGTTTTCAGGTTTGTGGTGGAAGTCTGGTCTTGACATTGTTTGGGTTAATGCAAGGAATATCTGAGTGACATGACCATCATCTTTGGGAGGGAAGCAAACAATGAAATTCTCTGTATTATGTGAACTTGAGAATACTTCCCACATTTTTGTGTGTGGTATCCTAAAATCATTTCTGTGGTCTTTCCTTGGTCCAAACTAATGGTTGGAAGAAAGTTCTGGCTGCTCTATTGACTCTATTATGGAATCTTGTCCACTGTATTATATTGGAAACACTTTAAAATTATGTTAAAGTTGTATTAAAATTTTAACTGGTTAACTCAGCAGCATCAAATCTTCAGAAATAACTCAAAGTTTTGACCTTTAAATGGTACCATTTGCTCTTTTCATAGTTCTTTAATGATTTAAATGAAATTTGAGGAGGGAGGGGAAGGAAACACAGCCTCAAATTGTATTCTAACTTGCTTATTTATTTAAAAGTATATGACAAGTATCTTTTCATTTTAATAAATACTTATCTTCTCTAATATTTTAATGGCTTAAAAATTACATAATTTTCTATTTTAAAAAATCCAGGCTAATGAGTTGGTCATTATACAAATTTTCAACAATCTGAGAAGGACTTGGATAGTTATAAACAATACATCATCTCCCAAAAATGGTGTCAGTGAGCAGAATAAAAAAGTGATCCACATTATTGTTTCCTTCCACAACATATTTCACTCTCTTCCTAAGCAAATGTATCCTTAAGCTCTAGAAAAGAATAAAGGTTTTATTGGCTCTTATTTTAAAAAATATTTTCAATTAGAGAAATTCTAAATCATCAACAGTAACAATTATTGCCCCAACTATCATGGAAGTACCAGTAAGGTTAATGGAATGGATTTGGATGGATCAGCTTACAAGAAGTAAATTTATTAAGAACATAAGGTGTTAGTCCAAACTTTCCATGACAGCTTAAAAACAAGTAAGTCATCTCCCCAAAGACTTTTAAATTTTAAAAAAGGTATGGCAATACAGGTATTTGAAATAAACAATGCACACTGGGAAAGAGGAGACTTCAGACTGCGTAGAACAGTGGGGTTGAAGAAAGTGACCTGTGTGCAGATACTGGGTCATTATGAAGAGCTGAAATTGTGTTCACATTATAAAGGGGCCAGTACAGAACAGCTTGGAAAACTGTTGTGTATATGCATACTATGCCAATCACTACACCCTATGTTTTAATAAAAAGGAAGAGGAGGAGGAGGAAGAGGAGAGAAAAGAAAGGGAAAGAAACAGAAAAAATGAGGGGGTGAAGGGGGAGGGAAGGGGAACACAGTCCCTTTTCTAAATTAAAAAGCATATTTTACCATTTCAAATTAACTGTGTGTTTCTGGCATTACTGAGCAATTCTATTTTTTATTTTATTTTATTATACTCACACATTTAACAAGAAACAACCTCCAATCCAAACAGAGCTTGCACTAGAGAATTTGAAATATATATTTCTTGTAATAGTTGTCTGGCCCAGCTTCCGATGACCTTCCTTTCTCTAAAAACCTGCCTGGTTGCTGGGAAAACTCCCCATATTTTGTGACTCCAGCTCTTTATTAGATATGAATGATCTTGGGTTGGAATCAGGACCAAAAGTATGCCAATCAGATACTTTTCACCTGGTAATTTCAAAAGGGAAAGAAGGTGGGTACTAGTTGAGTTATGCTAATTGAAGTTCTCATATTGATTAGGTCCCTGAGCTCTTTTTTTCTTTATTGAATTTATTAGAGGCCCGGTGCACGGATTCATGCACCAGTGGGGTCCCTTGGCCTGGCCTGTGGGAATCTGGCTGAAACCAGCTCTCCGACATCCCCCAAGGGGTCCCAGATTGCAAGAGGGCAGTTCTCGGGTGACGCATCCCGGAATCTGGCTCCCTCCTCTCTTCTCCCAATATTATGTCACTTTCTCTCTGTATCTGTCTCACTTCTTTCATCTCACTTTACCCTAAGTTTGGCGGTAACTGACAACTTGTGGGCATTTAGCTGCAAAATGCAATTATTTAGCAAACAGGATTTACTTAGCCTGGAATCTAGTAGGCCTAGGGCAGGACACTGCTCAATGTCAGGCTCCTGCCCTGGCCTTTTCACCCAGGCAGAGTCCTGTAGCAGCAGGAACCTCCTTCTTCCCACCTGAGCTTCTCCTTCGCCTCCTTCCCTTCCTGGAGGTTGCCCGCTGGCACTACTGTCCACATGGAAGGAGGGAAGCCATAGCTGGTTTCCCAGCTGAGAGTGGTAGCAGGAAAATTCGCTGCCTCCACTGGAAATTGATATTAAGTGTGCACCAGATGTCAGGGCCGAAGCCAGTAGGTCCTGCACATCTCATCATTTAGCTAATCGAGTCGAAAAGTTTCTGTAAGGGCCAGACCCACAACCGCTGCAATGGGCTAGAGGCCCCATGGGGAGCCAGACCCAAAGTGGGGAGCCAATGGGCTAGAAGTCCGGTGCATGGATTCATGCACCAGTGGAGTCCCTTGGCCTGGCCTGTGGGGATAAGGACAAAACTAGCTCTCCGACATCGCCTGAGGGGTCCCAGATTGCGAGTGGGCGGTTCTCGGGTGACGCACCCTGAAATCAGGTTCCCTCCTCTCTGGTTCCGGGTGCATCATCCAAGAAATGCAGCTGCCAAGTCACCACAGCTCAGCAGCTTTTGCATTGAGCGTCTGCCCCCTGGTGGTCAGTGCACATAATAGCTACCAGTCGGAGAGAAACAGTTGGTCAGCTAGTCGGCTGGTGGCTTAGTCTTTATATACTGTATATAGATTGGGGTGACATCTATATATGTAAAAGGCTAATATGCTAAGTGCCCAACCGTTCAACCATTCGCTATCATGTGCACTGACCACCAGGGGGCAGACACTCCGACTGGTAGGTTAGCTTGCTGCTGGGGTCCTGCCGATCAGGACTGGGTGAGATGGGCCGGACACACCCTGGAGTCCTCCTGCAGTCCTTCCCTGGCCGCGATCATGCACTGGTGGGGTCCCTCGGCCTGGCCTGCGGTGATCAGGATGAAACCGGCTCTCCAACATCCCCCAAGGGATCCCAGATTGCACTGGGCATCTAGTTGGTTAATAAAATCATATAGGTTTCAGGTGTACAATTCTATAATACATCATCTGTATATCATACTGTGTGGCCCCTGAACTCTTTCTGCAGAGGTCCACTGGGCATTTGGTTTTACACCAAGCTCTTCCTGCATCCTGCTAATTAAGTACCCGTTTATCGGTGATGCTAGCCACAGTTGCTTTCTGTTACTTTCAACCAAAAGACTCAGAATTTGATTCATTTTATATCATTGATGCTAAGAACATTTTGTGGTAAAACTGTGGACTATATACAATTTTAAATTACAAAATGATAATACCAAATGTTGAGAATTGGTTCAAAGAAATGTACAAATTCTAGGACATAACACTAAACTGTAAGCATTTTCAAGACTATCAAACATTTTGTTTTGGTTCTCTTTGGGGGTTCAACATCTACATATAAGAGAAATCAAAATTTATTTCAAATATATATAATCAATTTTTTGAACAAAGAAGAAATCCATCTATTTTGTATTATTAGGACATCAGAATAAATTTTTATGTTACTTCATATTTTCAAAACCCTTACTCATAACTTACAAGTTAATCCTGACCATGCTGGTTAATGTAGTTACAAATAAATAATTTCATACAAGGAAACTCAAGCACAGAGAAGTGTCCTTAACTCTGGTTTTTAAGATTGTTGCTGAGCCAAGAGAACTCCCCAGCATGCAACTTCTAGGCCTGTGAAATTGAATCTAAATTATAACAGCTTCCTTCAAACTTGACAAATACCCTCAGTTAAAATTCAAGGGCATGTAATACCATGGGGGCTACTTGTCCAAATGTATTTTAACATGACCCAACATGCAAGTTATTCTCTGAAGATCATGATGATTGTGAGTCAAGAGCCTATGCAGTATGTAAGAATTATAAGTACTGCCATGCCTCAGAACTGACTTATTCTTACATCAAGAAATATACTCACAGACTCTGTGTACATACATCCACCATTATATTGGGGAAGTTACCATAGAGCTCTCTCAAAGAGCTTACTTCCTTTATGATTTGGTTTTATAGGTTTTGAATCCAGATAAATGATATAGATAGACCTCGACATTTTATTAAATATTTGGACATAGCCACATAAACAGCAAAGCCATCATCCTATCTTTTACCAATCTTTCACTTTTCTCAGCTTTTGAAGAGAACATCCCTTATATGACAAATCCCAGTTCTAACTCTAACCATCTTATGTAAACATTGGTTTGACTGGGGGAATTCCAAGATTGTCTTTAGGCTGACAACACTTATATATGGAAAAAGTTTTTACTATGATAATTCTGTATAATAATCAGCTCCAAAATCTAACAGAAAACATTTATTTTCTGATCATGGACCTGTGGCTTACCTGAAATGCCTCTGTTCCAATCAGTGGTCAGGTTCAAGTGAATTCTCATTCTGTGATCCAGGGTAAAGGAGTATCTCTAATGAAGTGTTCTCATACAAAAGATGGTGTATAACAGGGCTGACAGAAACTTACAATGCACCTTAAAACTTCCTTTCAGGATGGCCTCCACTTAAAACCTGCACATTATCACTTCCCATAACACCCCATTGGTCCCTTGGTCAAAGTACAGTAAGTGACATGGTGACTCCATCATCAATGGGGTAGGGAAGTATTCTCTTCCTATGACAGGGTGAGGGAGAGGAGTGAAAATTTTGTAAACAATAATCCAATCTATTATACACTGAGTGGCCAGATTATGATGATCTCTGAACGCATAATAATCTGGCTGCTCAGTGTATACTGTGTGTGTGTGTGTGTATACATATACACATATACACATATACACATATACACATATACACATATACACACACACACATATATATATATATATATATATATATATATATATATATATATATATATATATATATGAGGCCTGGTGCATGAATTCGTGCATGGGTGGGATCCGGCCAGCCTGGCCAGGTGGAGGGGACATGGGTGGTTGGCTGGCCTGCCTGCTGGTCGAACTCCTGGTCGAGGGGACAATTTGCAATATGCCTTTTATTATATAGGATATACACTGAGTGGCCAGGTTCAGAGATCATAATAATCTGGCCACTCAGTGTATATTTTCTGCCCATAACACTCCAGAAACTTAATATCCTGTTGGATTTTAAGGTGAGCACTAGGAACCACTGACAATTGGCAGATTTGAAATTTCCATTTCAACAAAGGAAAATGAGAAGAGGATTTGTTAAGCTTTGTCACCTTTGGTGAGATTATGAAATATTAAAAATTGAAGTGATCAGCATACATGTAAATGACAAAAAGCTAGTCTTAGTCTGGTATCTAGATGTATTATCTCCACTCAATTTAATGTTTATTTTCTTCAGCATATATCAATGGTGTAATGTGCTACCTAATATCCTAACAATCCAAACATAATTTTTTGAATATGAAGTTTAAATAAAAATAAATGACCTGCGTTCAGCACTTTATCATGCTTCCTCTCTGAATGACAAGATTAACAGTGGAATTCATTTTCTCCAAAGGTGATGCTCTTGTGCCAGGTATCTTTCACAGAAATATGTCAGTTGTTAGACATGCACACAGAGCTAAAGTTTAATATGTCATTTATTGCCATTTTCCCCAGCTTTAATTAAAGCTTTAATTGATGATGAAATTATTGGTCCTAGAATGATCCTTGACAATGTCTGAAAAAGATGCTTAAACACATTGTTACATGGTGCTTTTGAAATAGCTAGCAAGAAAAGAAGAGGTATTACATGACACACAACAACTAGATTTTTATTTGGTAACTGCCTCAAGGAATTTAACTCAGAAGATACTAAAATATCTATAGAGTCCTAGTTTGCTGACAATTTATCTTCGTGTGTGTGTGTGTGTGTGTGTGTGTGTGTGTGTGTGTGTGTTTATGTGTGTTTCAGGGCAAAAACATTTTTTCCCCAAGAAAAACGATTTTAAATATGATAATGTTACATGCAATAAACACCAGCTATTCAAGAAAAATGATCTTGCCGAAACCGGTTTGGCTCAGTGGATAGAGCGTCGACCTGCGGACTAAAGGGTCCCAGGTTCGATTCCGGTCAAGGGCATGTACCTTGGTTGCGGGCACATCCCCAGTGGGAGGTGTGCAGGAGGCAGCTGATCGATGTTTCTCTCTCATCGATGTTTCTAGCTCTCTATCCCTCTCCCTTTCTCTCTGTAAAATATCAATAAAATATATTTTTTAAAAAAAGAAAAATGATCTTACATATAATAATATTACATGGAATAAACATTAATATTTCAATAATAAAAGGATTTTAAGTATAATAATATTACCAAAACTATACTAACACAGTATGATATCAGAAAAGTTGTAGGAAATATTAAAAATCTGCAAATATCAGGGTTTATTCTATTATATTCTAGAATATATTTGAAGTGGAAAATTGGTCTCTGAATGGTTTGCCTCAAAACATGGTTTGTGGTAATCTGAAGGAGCAAAGTCTGGTGAATATAGCAGGTAGGTTAATACTTCGCAGGCAAGATCTCTTAACGTGTCTATAACTGGTTTTGAAGTGTGTGATGGTGCGTTATCATGATGCAAAATTACTTTGACATGTCTTCTGGCCCATTCTGGTCGTCTTACAATCAAAATGTGGTTCAAATTGATTATTTGTTGTCAGTAGCAATCAGTATTACTGGTTTCACCTGGTTTTAGAAGCTCATAATACACCACACCTTCCTGATCCCACCAAATGCAGAGCATTGTCTTTTTTCCAAAGTGATTTGGCCTTGCAGTCGATGTTGATGGTTGACCTGGATCAACCCATGATTTTGTGCTTTTGGGATTCTCAAAATAAATCCACTTTTCATCACTAGTCACAATTCGATCCAAAAAGACTTTCTTTCGTGCTGTTGAAGCAACATTTTACTGATGACTTTTCGGTTTTCCATTTGTCTTTCGTTCAGTTGATATGGCACCCATTTTCCTCCCTTTAACATCTTTCCCATTGCTTGTAAATGATTGGAAATTGTTTGCTGAGCAACATTTAATATTTCTGCAAGTTGTTTTTGAGTTTGACATGCATCTTCATCCAATAATGCTTATAATTGTTGGTCTTCAAAGTTTTTCTGTTGACCTGGACATTCTTTGTCTTTCACATCGAAATCATTTAAACCAGCGTTCACAAGTATCTTGAGATGGAGCATATTCACCATAAGCTTCCCGGAGTATACAATAACTTTCAGCAGCACTTTTCTTCAAAATAATGAATTAAAACTTCCCGCAAATGCTCTTCCTTTGGCAGGAAATTCTACATTTTTAAGCTTAAAAATATCTATGATGTTAACACCTTCAGAAAATTTGACATATGAAGTTTTGAAACTTGTTGTCTATACAACAAAATAGCATACATATCAAATCGCATATATATCAACATATGTGTAACTCCATCTATTGAAAAAAATCCACATTATTAACCAGTATGCCTCGTATATTTTTTTCATACTGTTGAGCATTTTTAACATCATTACTCTGAACTCTGTTTCAGATAACTTTCTTATCTCTGCTTCATTCATCTCTTCTTCTGGAGAATTCACTAGTTCTTTCAATTGGGAGTTGTTTCTTTGTTTCCTCATTTTGGTTGTCTGTTTGGGTTGTGACTATGTTTTAGGTAGATCCTCTATACCTCTCAATCTCTAGTGCAAGACAGTGATAAAGGCTGTTTCTGACTAATTGCATCAGGCAAAGACTCAGAGCCTCCAGTGTCTGCCTCTGTCTACAGACTGATAGGATTCTGACTTGAATTGCCCCCAGGCAATTGTCCTCAGGTGTGGTGAGAGTCTTTTCAATAGGGTGGGGCAGTTGCCTCTGTCTGGAGGATGTTACTTTTAATATCTTAAGTGGCCTCAGGACAAGGTCTTTTCCAATAGGGTGTGTCAATTGTTTTTCCCACAAGGCAAGGCAGATGTCTATGTGGGAAAGATGTCCTCTGCTGTGTGAGGGAATGACTCAGCCCAGGAAACTTGGGGTGTCTACCTCTGAGCTCTATCCCCTGAGTCCCCAGTCCTGGGTTCTGCTCTCACAGCTCCTGTTCACTTCACCCTTCCTCTGCCAGAGCACAGGGTGGGTGGCTCCACAGGGAATTTTTGTTCATTGGCCCTTCAAGCGGGTGCCTGAACTTTCATCTGCCACTCCTTGGCATACAGCACTCCACTGCTTTTCCCAGCTAGATGCTATGTGGGTACCCTCCTCAGTTTAGTGCTCTCTGCTGGGAAGCCCAGCTTCAGGATTAGATCCCTGAGTTCTCAGTGGCACCTCCCCCCACCACTGAGATCTCTCTCTCTGGGACTTCAGTTGCCATCTATGGGCCTGCCCTTTCATGCCTCTGCCCCTCCTACCAGTCTCTATGCCATCTCCACCTTCGGTCCTTGGGTATTAGGGTTCTCTATGAGTTTTCCATTGATTATTCAGGAAACCTTTCCATATTTCAGTTGTAATTCCAGCTTGTTCCTGAGAGCATGTCTGTGCAGCATCCTCCTACTCTGCTGCCATTTTTAATCTCAAAAAACAATTATTTTAAATAAAGGTATTAAAATATAAATTACAAAAACAAATTTGAACTAATGCACCATGTGTGCTTCTTTATTGATGCATTAAGTGACAAGCTGCAGAGTTTTTTGTGTGTTTTTTAAAATGCAGACTACTAATCCACTTCTTCATTATATTTCTACATCTATGAAAGAGACAATACTGTATATTACCTCAATTTTGTTAGTAGAGATTTTAAATAGTCATTTTACTTAAACAAGGTGGTGTTATTAAATTTTACTTTTTATCCTCATGCTGTGCTTTAGTTTTAAATAACATGTTTTTTGTTCATAAATTTAGCTGGTTGTTTTGTGGTGTGTGTTTTTGTTTTTGTGTTTTTTTTTTTAATGTTGTTTTGGCCACTCCATGTCAAGGTGCAAATTTCCTTTTGGTGAGTTTAAAAAGATATTTCTTGGCTCCAATTTAAATTTAAAACTCCATCCATCTTCCAATTCCAAGTATATTATTATTATTAAATATTTCAGTGAATTTCCCTGACCTCTACATATTGTCTCTTGAGAATGGAACATTCAAGGCAAAGTTAGAGTTTGCTATTGGATTTGAAGCTGCCTACCTCCTGCTCTCCTTTTCAGAAGCACATGAGGCAGGAATAGATTAGTTCAGTGGTCGGCAAACCGCGGCTCGTGAGCCGCATGTGGCTCGTGAGCCGCATGTGGCTCGCGAGCCGCAGTTTGCCGACCACTGGATTAGTTCATCTATCAACTGAGTGGGTTTCTTCTAATTAAGGTGGAAGCCCCACAAGGCCACACATGTCCTTTTTGGTTAGGAAACAGGAACAGAAAAGCTCCATTCTATCATCAGAATATTGACTTCATGTTCCACTAAATTTATTTGAAACCCCAGTTTTGTAGCTTGCTGGACAAACCTACCCCTTGCTCAGACTGCCTTAGCTGGTTTTGCTAACATATCTTTAGTCACACACAAAAAAAGGCAATAATCCAAAGTATAAAATAAGGGGTTTGGGCTAAGATCCTGACATTTCCGCTTTACATACCCCTTTTTAGCAAACAAGTTAGGGGATGGCTCACAGCTGCAGAATCCAAATGTCTGCTTTGAATGGGTGCTTAACTGATGGTATAAAGAAAACAGAGTCTAAGTTTGACTCTTAACTCTGTCAGTGTGTGTCCTGTATCATATTAGTTATCTATGCCTCAGAGTCCATGTTAATAGGAGCAATGTATTAATGGTATCCACTTTATAGAGCTGTGATGAGGATTCTGTGAAATGATATATAGAGAAAGTGTTTCACATAGCATTAAAGTAAGCAGTCAATAAATGATAATTTAGATTAAGTGAAATTATGATCCATCCAGAAAAAAAAAAAGTAAAACCCAATAAACAGTTTCCCTCTTCAAAATCTGATATGTATTTCCCACTTACAGCTCATTGCTACTCCAATCATCCAGACACATTGTAAGTGCTCAATAACCATATATATTAATGGCTACCATATTGGACAGTGAAGAAATGGAATTTGGGTAAATTAAGGAGAAGAGTTGTGGTCTTGAGCAGCGTCCATGTCACTCAGCCACAATTCCCACAGGTTTTTACAGCCCTAAGTTTCAGGGACTTCTCTTCCCAGCTCTGGGACCCTGGGCTCGGGTCTGGTGTGGAGCTGGGACCCCTTGCTCCTCACGGGTGGCCTCCACAGCCTTGATATCCCTCCCAATTAAAAACACACCACACATGGGTATGGGACCGGTCCATTACTCACCTCCACCCCTCCTACTAGTCTCAATGTGCTTTCTTCTTTACCTCTCTAGTTGTAGGATTTCCATTCAGCCAGCTTTCAGGTGGTTCTGAATGATGGTTGTTCTGTATTTCAGTTGTCATTTTGATGTGGTTGTGGGAGGTGGTGAGTACTGCGTTTACCTACATCACCATCTTGGGTCTATTAAAAATGGCTCACTTTTATTATGAAAAGTCTAACAAAATGAGAAGACAGTTCCTTCAATACAGTTTATTAAAACTCTATTGTATTCTCTCCTGGCCTTATCTTAGTATTCTATTCAAAACGTTATCACTGAGGATGGTTCTGTAACTGTAACGAAGTACAGTGTGTCGTATATAGGAATATTGATTAGTTTTATCTTGGTATCTTAAAATTCCATGTCTTATTGTACTAATGTTTTTTACAGTAACTATCATATTAAGTCAGAACTTTAACATTATGACTCATAAATAACATGAAACTTGCCACCCATAAATCACAGCACTGGATTGGAAGTTTTAAAGTTAAGATTTATAAACTAACATACTAAATCACAACTTTAAAATTTAGGATTCATTAATAAGAACTTTTATATGCATGATGTATAAATCAAAGCACTGTACCTGATTCTTGGAAGTTAATGCATGTAAATCAGAATTCTGAAAGTTAATATTAATAAATCAGAGAAATGCATTTTACTGGGTAAATTTCCTTTTTAATGGAATAGTTCCTACATTACATAATAGAAACTATTCCTGAAAAACTTCAATCTCAAAACTTCCTTTGACAGCCATTTTAAGAACATCTTCCTTATTTTCTTTAAGCCCATTTCTCTTATGTGAGCATGGAAATACCTGCCAAGCATCTTGTTTGTACAAAGTCTCATATTTTTGAGAACAGTAATTAAGTCACACCACAGGTTTTCCACTTCTATGCTAAAAATACCCACAAAACCTAGCTTTCCTCCATCGGAGTTATATTCTGCACCTTTGATCATTTTTAACAAGTGTCTACAAGTCCTTGGAAGGTAATGTGAGCAAACCTGGACAACATGTTCTTACATGGGTCCTATTAACACAGAGTGTGGTGGATGAATTACTTCTGGACCCTCACATGTCATGCCTGCTCATAACAGTCCATTTATATCTTACAGCCAAACAGGAGCAGCTTGAGTCTCCCAAAGTAATACGTTGTGAGCTCAGAGGGAGAATTGCTTCACTCTCTTCATGCTTAAATTCCCTGGGCTTCTGAGGAGCCCTAAACAAACTGGGTTCTGTCCTTTCCACTCTATTAAATCAGCTCTTATTAAAGTTACAAAAGACCTCCATGCTGCCAAAGACCAAAACCACGCTTTCTTATCTTACATGAATACTTGTCAATAGTGGACACCGTTGTTCCCTAGAGCATCTGTATCTCTGACACCTCTTCTCTCCTATCTTTCCGGCAGCTCCTTCTAGTTTCCTTTATGGCACCTCCTATCCTAAGACCTTTTAACTTAATATTAGTGTTTCATATGGCTTTTTCCTTAAGCATCTTATATTTTCACTCTACACATCTTTTCACCTTTTCCCACAGGATCCACTGCCACTTAAATATTTACAGAGATCTTTTCTAACATGTAGAAATATTTCTCCAGTATTTCTTCCTTGATGTTACTACCAGCCCCTCTAAATCTACATGCTTAGAATGGGATTTCTTTTTTTTTTTTTTACATAATTTTGTTTATTTTGTTTTACAGGCATGAAATTTTCTGTTGAGTCAGCTCACAAATTTTCATGAACACATTGAAGCCACATATGATAGCTCATACTGTTTCCCACAAATGTTTTTCCTAAAATTAGCAAAGGTAAAATTGAACATCTTTGCACCAAATTGCCTCTGAAGTGGATAGCACAATTTAACCAAATGTTGGACTATGTATTAGCTTGGGGGGGAGGGGCTGTATGTTCCAAGTATTTCTTTCAGGCTGTTTCAGGAATGAAGTTGTACTGTAAGGTTACACATGGCAGCAGGGAGACAAAACTCTCTCTGAGAACCCATTATAGTCACTCATCTGGCTTCATATAGATGGACTACTGTCAGGCATTGGGAGGAGCCTTTTGTCCCCTGCCCTGGTCCCACAACCTCCACTTAGCCACTATCAGCTGACTGACTCTCTCCCTATATGTCATAATTCAGACTTCTAAGAAGTGGTTTGATTGGTCCAGCTATTCATCACTGTCTCTGATTGGGAGCTCTTTTGCATTGTTCCTCCTTTTTTTAAATAAATCTTTATTGTTCAGATTATTACAGATGTTCCTCTTTTTTCCCCCCATAGCTCCCCATCCCACCCTCTGCCCTTACCCCACCCTGTCCTCATCCATAGGTGTACGATTTTTGTCCAGTCTCTTCCCGCACCCCCACACCCCTTTCCCAAGAATTGTCAGTCCACTCCCTTTCTATGTCCCTGATTCTATTATATTCACCAGTTTATTCTGTTCCTCAGATTTTTTATTCACTTGATTTTTAGATTCACTTCTTGATAGATATGTATTTGTTGTTCATAATTTTTATCTTTACCTTTTTCTTCTTCTTCCTCTTCTTAAAGAATACCTTTTAGCATTTCATATAATACTGGTTTGGCGGTGATGAACTCCTTTAGTTTTTTCATATCTGTGAATCTCTTTATCTGACCTTCAATTCGGAATGATAGCTTTGCTGGGTAGAGTAATCTTGGTCGTAGGTTCTTGCTATTCATCACTTTGAATATTTCTTGCCACTCCCACCTGGCCTGCATAGTTTCTGTTGAGAAATCAGCTGACAGTCATATGGGTGCTCCCTTGTAGGTAACTAACTGTTTTTCTCTTGCTGCTTTTAATATTCTCTGTCTTTTGCTCTTAGCATTTTAGTTATGATGTGTCTTGGTGTGGTCCTCTCTGGATTCCTTTTGTTTGGGGTTCTCTGCGCTTCCTGGACTTGAAAGTCTATTTCTTTCACCAGGTAGGGGAAGTTTTCTGTCATTATTTCTTCAAATAGGTTTTCAATATCTTGCTCTCTCTCTTCTTCTGGCACCCCCATAATTCGGATGTTGGTACGCTTGAAGTTGTCCCAGAGGCTCCTTACACTATCTTCATATTTTTGGATTCTTTTTTCTTTTCCAGTTGGGTGTTTTTTTGCTTCTTCATATTTCAAATCTTTGACTTGATTCTTGTGATTCTCTAGTCTGCTGTTGGATCTCTGTATATTATACTTTATTTCAGTCAGTGTATGCTTAATTTCTAGTTGGTTCTTTTTCATATCCTCGAGGGTCTCATTATATTTATCGGCCTTTTCTAGAAAATTCTTGAAAAACCTTATAACCGTGGTTTTGAACTCTATATCCAGTAGTTTGCTTTCCTCCATTTCTGTCATTTGTGACCTGTTTGTCTTCGCATTTTGGCTGCTTCCCTGTGTTGACAGAGTGGCTTTGTGTGGTAGGTGTCCTATAGGGCCCAGTGGCTCAGCCTTCCCAGTTACCTGAGGTGGACACTCTTGGTGCACCCCTTTGTGGGCTGTGTGCACAATCTTATTGTAGTTAAGCCTTGATTGTTGTTGGTATCACTGGGAGGAATTGACCTCCAGGCCAATTGGCTGTGAGGATCAGCTGTGTCTATGCTGGGAGAACTTCTGTGCTGGAGACACCCTTATGGGGCAAGACTTGCTTCAGTGGGGCTTTGGTGCTCACCGAGTCTGCCCCCTGAGTGTGTCCCTTATGGAACTGAGGAGTTGTAATCTGGATGGTCCCACTCTGACCACTGGGTACACTGGCTCTTGGATCTCCAAGGAGGTGCTAATTTAGCCTCTACCTGAGGCCACCCAGCAGGAGCTACGGAGAGATCTGCAGATTCCTCTTCATTGTTTGAGGTTTGGAGGTGCCCAGATGAGGCCTAGCTGTGAAGCAATGCAAGCTGCTGTGGGGCCTTGGGCCTTCTTTTGGATGTTCTGGGTCTCTCTGACCCAGCTGCAGTTTGTTAGGTAATTTTAGATTGCAAAGGGCCTGGCCATTCATATGCAAAACCCTCTGCCCACAGCTTGGGTGGGACGGGGTCTCAGGGAATTAACAGGGCAGAGCAAACAGCTATAGCTGATCCTCAGCCCTGCACTAAGAGGCCCCCAGATCTCAGTGTCCCTTGGTAATTGTTGCAAGCACCTCTGAGAAAAAGCCGCCCTTGAGTTCCGCCCAATGCCAGACAGTCCAGTTTCTCCCCGTATGAGTCTGGGTCCCCAGAGTCTCACCCGGAACTGGAGTTCAGTGCAGTCGGGAACTTGTGTCTCCCTCCAGATTGAGAAAGACACCCACGTACTCAGCTGCTAGCCCTTTCCACCCACACGTACCTCCATACCTCTGCACTTTACTTCCGCACCTCCTCTGAGTCTCAGTGTGCTTTTCCCTTCCCTTCTAGTTGTAGCATTTCCACTCAGCCAGCCTTCCTGTGGTTCTGGATGATGTCCGTTTTGTCTTTTAGTTGTAGTTTTGAAGTGGTTGTGCGAGGCAACAATTTCAGGTGTTTACCTATGCTGCCATCTTGGTTTCCCTCGGGATTTCTTATTTCTTTTGCCAAAGCAGATTCTCTTTTTTCGATCCCACCCCTTACCCCCAAGTCTAACCAGCTAAGACTATTCTCAGATTTCTTCTATCTATTTCATTCGTACAGCCAATATTTTAGTTTAGGCCCCATTAATTCTTTCTTAGACTGTTCTATAGTTTTGCAATTCAGCATTTCAGAATGGAAATCTGGTCATAACTACATGTTTAGACATTTCTACTTCTATTCCCTACTTCTGATATAAATGGCCCTAATAATCCATCTGCTTCTACTTTCTCAACTCTGTCTCTGCCTCCCATCATATTCTACACTTTAAATGAGTGGTTCTGGAGGATTTTGATCCACAGGGAACATTTGGCAATGTCTAGAGACATTTTTGGTTGTCAGAAATAGGGATGATGGTGCTACTGGTATCTACTGGATAGAGGCCACTGATGTTAAACATCCTTCAATGTGTAGGAAAGCCCCCCGCCCCAAATAAATAATTTTTCAGTCCCGAATGTTAATAGCACAGAGGTTCATAAACCCTGTTTTAGATAAACTAAGTACACATATTTCACGAAGAGAATGGAACTGCTGTGTAGGCCTAAGCCTTTGAATGTCCCATATATATGCTATGTCTTTTGCCTGAAATGCCTTTTTCTCATTTATACTCAGGCCGAGTAATCTCCATCCTGCATGTCCCAGTTCAGTGTCCCCTCCTCTATGAAGAGGTGTGCTCACCCTTCCAAGCGTCAGTGAACTACCAACATGGTTTTATAGAAACAACATGCATGGGGTTCAGTCAGAGTGACAATGGTTGGAAATATGACTCCACCTCGTTAGTAGTGTGCACTTAGGCAAATTAGCCTCTTTGAATCCCAGTTCCTTCTTCCTTATATTGTGAATAGAAACTACCAAAGCACCAAGTTCATCATTAGGATTTTATCAGGTAATGATTCAAGAGAAATCTAGCTCCACATTGTCACCCCACTGACCACTAATATTAATGTGCCTGGTTTTACAGGACATTACGTACACAGTTAAGTGAAAAGGAAAGATTTTCTCACATGGAGAATGTAGGGAATACATTTAACTGGGCTCCACACTAGACCCCCCCCCAAGATGCTTTTAAAGTCCATTTGCAGGTTAATATAAAACAAGGGAACTAATAGCAAAATGTGTCTAATATCTGTCAGGAGCTACACTTGAATAATTGGGTTGTTCCAGTAAGGGAACTATATGGCATGGCACCTGATATACCTACTTTTGCAAATATGCTAGTTTTTGTTGATTATATAATGAAACACGAATTTGCAGTTCAGTTGGAAATGCAGGGCTAGAATTCTAAAATAAGGAGAAAATAGAACACTAAAGCTTATAATCAACTAGTACAGTGGTCGGCAAACTGCAGCTCGTGAGCCACATGCGGCTCGCGAGCCGCGGTTTGCCGCTCTGTTGACTAATGAGTTTGCAGACCACTGAACTAGTAAGATTATGACATGGAAAAGTACTATACACTTTTCTGTACAATTTTTTAAAGTAGTGAAACAGTAGTACTTGCAACTAATGTGTGAAATGGAAGACACTGTATAGCCATTGTGTGTGTGTGTGTGTGTGTGTGTGTGTGTGTGTGTGTGTGTGTGTGTGGTTTATTTCCATTCTCTTTTCTTTCCTCTCTAGCTGATTTTTTTCCAGCTAATTTTGTAGCATGGAAGATGCAATGGGCACACTCTAGGGCATCCTTATTTACCAGGGTTACAAACAAATTGATCAGAGTAATATAGAACTGTAAGGAAGACATGTACGACCACATTTGAAATAATTCTCAAAAATGTGATCATGATTAATTCTTCCACTGAAGCTCCCACAACAAATGTTTACTTGAGAGTTTCTGAAGCCGTTGTGTTTTTTTTATAAATACTTGTGATGAATTCAACATTACAGTAAGCAGAGCCATCCTGTCTGCAGTAATGCTCTTGCATTATCTAAGCTATTCCCAGAGGAAATATTGGGTGAAAGGAAGATTAGCTAAAAAATAACTTTTATCAGATCAACTGTAAAAGGCTTTTCTGAAACATCAAGGGCATATGCAGGTTTCCTTGATAGTCTGATGCCATGTGATAAAGCTTGTTAATTTTCTTACTTCCCATCACTTATTTTCTCTAAATAACTTGACATCTAAATATACACTTTTATGTATAAAATTACACATTATGAGGGAATACAGAACTGATAGCACTTTAAACATATCACAAGGCATACTTCTTGAGAGTTTAATAACATATTTGTGATTCTGAGATAATCATGTTATAAAATTTGGAAAATGATTAGTTCTTGTATTTGGCTACTTTTACTTTTATGTCAACTAAGTAATGAAAGTTTGAAACATGTATAATATTATGAGAAACTGTCTAAAGCTATAAGATTTTTATCTCTAAATGGCATTTCTTATTACCAAATGAGGGAAAAAAACATTTCCCCCTGGAGATGTATGTCACTTAATAGAGTCATATAGTCCAGAAAGAATCTCAAAATATAAAAAGCATGTATGCCATAAACATTATAGAAAATGAAAGGTGAATTATAATCTAGGAGGAAAATTAAAAATTAAGACAAAGTTTACTAGCTTAATATATAAATGTTTGCAAACAAAAATGGGGGAAATTATACTAGTATCTGTAAAAATATTAATACAATGGTATATAAGTAGGCAATTTTAAAAAATATTTACTTATTGATTTCAGAGAGGAAAGGAGAGGGAGAGAGAAATAGAAACATCAATGATGAGAAGGAATCATTGATTGGCTGCTTCCTGGTTGTGGGGATCAAGCCGCAACCGGGGCATGTGCCCTGAGCACGAATCAAATGGTGACCTCCTGGTTCATGGGTTGATGTTCAACCACTGAGCCACACTGGCTAGGCTAAGTAGGTATTTTTAAAAAGCATAAAATACAGATGGTCAAATAATGTAAAAATAGTCTTAAGTTTACCAGTTATTGAATAAATTGCAATTGAAGTAATAAGATAATATATCTTCCATATAGCTCATTTTTTTAATGCAATGCTACTACTCAGTATTGATGGTTATTTGAATAAATGGTAATGGTAACTTTATATACTTTTAATAAGCATATAACTTAATTAACTTCCTAGTGAGAAACTTGTCTTTAAAATGGCAATATCTTTTGATATAGAAAGTTCCTAGGAATTTATCCTAAGGAAGTAACTATAGCCACAAGATGTTTCTTGCAACATTATTTAATATCCACAATTAGAAACAACCTACATATCCAAGAAAATGGGATAATTTCAATAAATGAGAAGAACTACTATGCAACTATAAAAACATATATTCTAGGAATATATTTACTGGCATAATAAAATGTTCATAAGTCATGGTTGTATTAAAAAAACAACACAGCTTCCAAAAAATGCTCACTATGATCTTGAGTTAGAATCTTTTAGGCATATGATTTGCTTATATTTACATAGGTAATAAAATTTTATTATATGTCCAGTGAAATGAGTTACAGAAAACCCTTTTCAACAGGTTTCCACTCAGGAGTCATGAATATAAGTAAGACAATGGTTCTTAATGGCTCAGAACAG
Source organism: Plecotus auritus (assembly GCF_963455305.1). NCBI lineage: Eukaryota > Metazoa > Chordata > Mammalia > Chiroptera > Vespertilionidae > Plecotus > Plecotus auritus. The sequence goes on from NC_137784.1 coordinate 20,425,799, forward strand.
GAAAGTGGCTCTGAGCAATCAGCTATTACATGAACCCTCTATAAGTAGGCACCTATTATTCTCTTTTCTAATAATTCTGCCTTTCTTGTCTTCTCTCTCTTATTTCTGTCTTACTATTTGTTTCTTTTTCTATGCCCTCTACCTCTGTTATTACTGCCTTTGTTTCTTTGTGTGCCTCTAGTGTGTGTGTTTGTGTCACAAATAAAACTCCCTGAGAGGATACTATTGCGCCTGGTAGTTAACATCCACTATGGCTTGCCCACGCCACAGTCTTTACCTGGTTACCTTTGGTTTCAGCATTGATTCATGATCCAATCACTTTTTCTGGACATAGTGACTTATGCAGAAGAAGCTATTATTTCTTGCTTCATTCTAAAGGGAGTTATAGACCTGGAGGGCACTTAGAGTCCCTCCCCCCTCCTGTTCTTATTAATAGTTCCCTTTTTATATTAAACATTTTCATTGCCTGCTTATAAAGTAAAAGTAAGCTTTGCTTTATATTTTAAATGTATTGATCCAGTCTCCTACCTAAAGGCTATTATATTCCTGCTAGTGATTATTTGTAAATATTTGCTTCTTCAAAGACATCCATTCTGTCTCATACATCATTCCATCAGCAATTCTCCCCCTTCCCTTCCATCCAGATTCCTGTAAAAACCCTGATTGTAATTAATGCTTGGTAATATGTCAATGGCTCCTAAACCCCAAGACACTTCCTTTATCCATGTACATCATGTTTCATTTAACCTTTCTCTAAAAAATAGCATGCAGATATTGCAGCTCACTGATTACTTAGACTGTATACAAAATCTTAAAGAAATAAGTTTTGAAGACATATGAACCAAGAGTACTTTGCAATTTCAAAACGTGTTGCTTTCCTATCTTAACTATTTTTTATTCTCAAAATGTTGGTCTTTCCAACTTGCTTCTTTCCTGCCTTCTGAAATAATTCTCTAAAAATGTCCTTATCTGTAGGGATATTATTTAATGTCTTACTTAACATCACCCTACCAGGGGTGGGCAAACTTTTTGACTTGAGGGCCACAATGGGTTCTTAAATTGGACCAGAGGGCCGGAACAAAAGCATGGATGGAGTGTTTGTGTGAACTAATATAAATTCAAAGTAAAGGAGCGGAGGGGAGAGCAAGAGAACCGGATAGAACAGCCGGATCCAGCCCGCGGGCCGTAGTTTGCCCATGGCTGCCCTAGTCTATCTATTTTCATTTTGTAAGCCTGCTGTTATGGTTCATTTTTTCCTGCTCTAGTACCCAGTGAGTAGTATTTTTTTATTTAACCTTTTTTATTCTATCATAAATTTGATCCTATTCTTTATAGACTTTCCACAATTCAAGTCATATATATTAGTATCCACTCTATGCAAGTCTTTATATCAGAAATTCTGAGGCATACAGGTCCCAGTCCTTGGCCATTTGTGAAAGAAATAAATGTATGTAATACATTTATATAATGTATATAATATGGGGAAAGGGTACAAAGAAAAAAACAGATAGCTAAGGACTGTACCAGAAATATCAGGAGAAAGAAGAATTAGTAAAGGAGGCAATATAAGAAAAATTTGAAGAATACAGAAATCATTGATAAGGGGTATTTTATTATTTATATCTCATGCATATAAGATAGGTATTAAATAAATCATTTCAAAATGAAATTCATTGAACCAGAACAATGTACTATCTGATAGTAACTATCAGGATGTCAGTGTGGGGAGGGATAAAGAAAGTTGTTCAAGATGGAATGACTTATAGTCAATGCAGCAGAGATGAAGACTTAAGTAAAGAAAGCTCCTAAGAGAAGCCATTGAGAAAAAAACTTCAGGAATGCCCATTCATTAGAATCCAGATATACAAATGCTATGTTTCAAATTGAATGTTGGAAGTATTGTTACCCAGGCATCTGAGCATTTTGAGTAGTGAAAAGACACATGAAATTATAGAGGAGATAGTAGCTGAATGGCATGAGATTGCTCTAAGAATGAAAATAATGAATAGCCAGGTGACCAACACCTCTAAGAACAGTGTTGGACAGCTGAGAGTATGAACTAAGATGTTTTTTTTTTTAAAAAAAAACAAAACCTATCAACACCACAAACTTTGTTTAAGCAATATTCAAAATATTCATATTAAAATTTTCAACAGCCATTCTGTCTCATGCATCATTCCATCAGCTATTCTTACTCTTCTTCCCATTCTAATTTCTTACATGTTTACTTATATAAACCAAATATTAATAAAAAAAAGAATAGCCAACCAGTGTGGCTCAGTGGTTGAGCATTGACCTATGAACTAGGAGGTCACAGTTCAATTCCAGGTCAGGGCACATGCCCAGGTTGCAGGCTTGATCCCCACTGGGGGGCATGCAGGAGGCAGCTGATCAATGATTCTCTCTGATCATTCCTGTTCTATCTCTCTCTTCCTCTCCCTTCTTCTCTGAAATCAATACAAATATTTTAAAAAATAAAATAGGCTTGGGAAAGACCCATTGCAGGAAGATTCCTGCAAGAATAGGGCTTCCTCGGGTCTATTCCTGCAAGAATAGGGCTTCCTGCAGCCCGGCAGGCTTCGCTCCCTTCTCCACTGCCTCGTTCCCTCCTGTCTCCGCTGCCTCGCTCCCTCCCTTCTCCCCTTCGCTCCCTTCTGCAGCGCCTGGCTTCCTTCTACACTGTCTTCAGTCTTCTCTCCGCCATCTTTGTATGGCAAATTAACTTCCATCTTTGTTGGGTTAATTTGCATACTCGCTCCTGATTGGCATAGTGGAGGGATGATCAATTTGCATGTTTCTCTTTTATTAGTGTAAATTCAGAAAACATGTGTTGGCAAGGATGTGGAGATATTGGAAGCCATATGTACTATAGGTGGGGATATAACATGGTGCAGACATTATGGGAAACAGTATGGCGTTTTCTCAAAAAATAAAAAACAATTACCATATGATCCAGCTATTCCAATTCTGTATATATACTCAAAAGAGGTGGAGAAATTGAAACCTTTGTACACTGTGGGTGGGCATGTAAAATGGTGCAGCCATTTTCCATACTGGAAAAAAGTATGATAGTTCTTAAAACAATTAAACATAGAATTACCATGTAATCAAACAGTTCTACTTCTGAATATATACCCAAAATAATTTAAAGGGCCTCTAAGAGATATTTTGACACCTACATACATAGCAGCATTATTTACAATAGCCAAGAGGTAGAAGAAACCCAAATGTCCATCCACTGATAAGCAAAATATAGTATATGCATTCAATGAAATATTATTTAGCCTTAAAAGGAAGGAAATTTTGACACATCTTACAATGTGGATGAACCTTAAGGACATTATGCTAAGTAAAATTAACCTGTCACAAAAGAACATGATTCCACTTAAATGAAGTAGGTAGAGTAGTCAAATTCATAGAGACAGAATGTAAAATGGTGGTTGCCAGGGGCTGAGGGGTAGGAGATGGGATGAGGAAAATAGGGAATTTTTGTTAATGGGTAGAAAGTTGTTAATGGGGAAAATGGAAGATGAAAAAGGTTTGGAGATTGGTTGCAAAATAATGTATATGATTTAACACTATTGAACTGTACATTTAAAAGTGATAACAACGGCAAATTTTATATGTATTTTACAATTGAAAAACTTTTCTAAATATAAAAAAATCATTAAGATGGTAATTTCATGTTATATGTACTTTATCACAGAGCTCATCATGACCTAAAAAATCCTTTTCACCCACCAGATCATTTTACAATCCCATAGAGGTTCCCTGACCTTTCTCATCTCCAGTCTCTGCACTTGTACTCTTGGCCTCAATCTTCTTCCCCACTATTTCTTTCTTTTAATTTTTAAAAAATATTTTATTGGTTTCATAGAGGGAGGGAGGGAGAGAGAGAGAGAGAGAGAGAGAGAGAGAGAGAGAAAGAGAGAGAGAGAGAGAGAGAGAGATCAATGATGAGAGAGAATCATTGATCAGCTGCCTCCTGCAACCCATGCAAGGTCGAACCTTGACCTCCTGGTTCATAGGTTGATGCTCAACCAATGAGTCACACCAGCCAGGCCTTCCCCTCAATTTTATCCCCTATCTTCAAAGCTTTCATAACATGTTACTTTTTCAGAAAAAAGACCAAATCAAAATTATGCTCCCATATTTTGATGTTTTATCCTACCTCTTACTTTTCCCTACAATAATTTTAAGTACACATTTTGGAATGATTATTTCCTACAGCTTATCTTCCCTGATATACTGTAATTTACTTGAGGACAGAGACCATAGTCTCCTCAATACACTTCTGTTATTTTCAACAGCTGGGATCTAGCCCAGGACAGAGTCATTTTTCAGTAAATATAGATTTAAGAGTAAAATAAGCTGGTTGTTAATAAAACATATGTAGGGTAAATACAGTTAAAGAATTTATTGTCAAGGCTGATACAATTCTAGAAAAGTGTTAGTAACATTTGGAGAATAAAAGTGCGATTAGCACAGTTGCTTGCTAGTTGTCATTTATTCCCATTCCCTTCTATATACATTTGTCTGTAGTGTAGAAAGCTAAAATTATATTTTTATGCACTTTTCAAGCTAGGTCTCTGAATGGTAATTAGGTTCCACCAGGGAGACGCACTGTAAGGATCAAATGGCTGGGAGGCCATGTTCCTGCTGTGGCTGCTGCCATTGCTTGCAAAGTATTCATAAAGACATGCCTGTTTGTGGCCTGACTTGGGGCCCCATTGGCAAGTCATGGACTCATGGGTATGTGAGGCAGATATGACACAGCAGGTGTAGCACCAATGGTCTCTTCCTCCTCTTTCAATCTCAGCTATGGTGAGTCCAGCGGCAGGATGCTATCATTCTATTTTAAAACACCTGGGTCCCTATATTAAGTCCATTTCTTAAAATACTTAGAATTGCCAGTTTACTGCATTCAACCTAAAAAGATATACATAATATTCTGAAAAGGCAAGCACTGGAAAAGTTGTACGTTTTTATTTTTTTAAATAGGGAGGGTGGGAGGGAAAGGAAGCTATTTTACCCAGAAGTTTACCTGTGAAGTAGAAGGAAGGGGAAAGTGGTTTAAGGATCTTTTCACTACTTTTATTTTATTATTTTATTTTTAATCCTCTCCTGAGGATATTTTTCCCATTGATTTTGAGAGAGAGGGGAAGGAATGCAGGAGGGGGGAGGGAGAGAGAAACATTGACTGGTTGTCTCCCACACTTTCCCCTGCTGGGGCTGGGGAACTTGCAACCAAGGCATGTGCCCTTGACTGGGAATCCAACCTGGGACCCTTCCATCCACAGGCGGACACTCTAACCACTGAGAAACCCGGCCAGGGCAAGTGGTAAGTTTTTAGATTAGTGACATATAGCTTTAAACTCAATCCATGGCAAAAGTGATCACAAAAAGCTAGCATAGAATCACTAAATGGAAGTAATGGCAGGCTAACATGAATTCTTTCTTGATGGAGACTTTAACTAGAAAAGCAGTACAATTCCAACTCATGGCATACTTGGATCTCAGCAAGCATTTACCGAAAAACCCTCATGTAACATCCTTGGAGAATCCTGTCACGGATCACTTGATAAGTGTCCCCTGTGTTCCTATATCATTTTATTTAGTCTTATATGATATTATCACATTAGTTTGTAGTTAGATTTTCACGTATCTGTCCCTTAGCCCTCTACATTTGCAGCTTCTGAATGCCAATAACCATGTTATTTTTCCCCATAACTCTTAAGAACTAGTTCTTGCCAAATCACGCAGCCTGTGACTACGTGATTTGGCAAGAACTAGTACGATGCTTATCATACTGTAGGTGTGTTTAATAAAGTTGAATTTTTGATATTGAATTATGATATACTAGGTAAACTCAGAAATGATTGAAAATATTAACCTCAAGAGCACTGATTAATGGATCTATATGAACTAGAGAGATGTCTCAATTAGAATCACCCCAGGCTTTTCCACTCTAATTGAGTAATTTTTTAATCCTAGAAAGAAGTGTTGCTTTATCTTGTGCCAGTATCTCATAATGTATTAAATTGCTACAGTATCATTTTTCATTCTGCTTTGCAATTGTGCTCATCATTTTGTTTGGATGGTGTTCAGCTTCCTCAACTAGATTTCTAAATTTCGAAAAGGCTCAGGTTTGAGCTATCTTTGTCCCTCTGCCCACATCATTAACTTCAGGGCTGTGCCACAGTGGATGTACGGTGGGTCCTTATACATGACCATTTTCTTGTAGTTGGTTCTGTCCCTCTCAGCTAATTCCTCTGCTGGCCTCTAAGCCTCTCTGGCAGATTGGTTTTCAATTGGAGAATTAGTAGAGGACCAACAGAAGCTATTGTGTGTTGCTTTTCATTTCATCATTTAGAATAAACTATTTTTTTTTTGGACAACACCCATATACTTAAGATGCCACATATTTGGAGTAAATCACTGTAAATAGGCGATCAGCAGAAAACAACAGCCTGTAGAACACATTACTGAGGAGCAGCAGGCAGCCAAGTTTTCCATAACTGGGCTACTAGCCACCAATTTAAAGCTTTCACTTGAACACACTTTCACCACACAGAAGTCTGTTTTTTTTTTACACAACATAAATGGAAGGGGACAAAACACTGCTGCTCCAAGTTATATTGAATTGATATTTTCAAACACATTTCTGGCTTTGAGATGGTAAACATGTTTTGGAAAACAAATATCAAAAAAAGGATGCTAAAAAAAAAAGGCAATGTATATTAAAATACATGAAGGGTCTTTTTCTGTAAATTACTTCTACCACCACCTGTTACCCCCATATCTCTTAGTACAAGGTTAATTTATAATAAATTGGCTCTGGAAGTATTCGACTTAATCCTTACATAAGGCCACAATGTTTTCTCTTCCATTTAGTCTCTAATAATACTATATGCTGAAGAGAAGGCAAACAACTACATTCTACTTCATTTGAATGCTGGAGAGACTTTTGAAATTTTGATATTTTCAATCCCAAACTGAATATAAGCATTTTCCAAGGGGGGAAAAAGACTATTTTGGAGGTGAATTATGGAGAGTGTTCTTTTCTACTAATTATATTCTACCACAGAGCAGTGAATTTGAGCTTATAATCATAAAAATACTTGATGATGCCATTTTATCCAAATATCCCAGAGCATTAAAAGAAATTAAAACTCCATCTTTTTGCATACTACTTCTGATCGAGAATAAAATAAACAGGCAGAAAACTCTTTAAGGAGTTTTTGTGCACTTCACAGTATCAAAACCACAAAACTTTCAGGTTTCCTGCCACAACGTGTAACAAACATGCCATTTCCCACTGAAAACTTAATGCAACCTAACGCCTATATTCTGACTTTAGTTGTTCAGCCTACTAAGTCCACTTTGCTATTTAAGAACAATCCTTTGTAGTGGAGGGGGTCAATGGGCGGAAAAGGAGACATCTGTAATACTTTCAACAATAAACATAACGTTTGAAAAAGAACAATCCATTTGACCCAGTAATCCCACTCCTAGGAATATATCCTAAGAAGAAACACCAATCAGAAAGGATATATGCACCCCTATGTTCATAGCAGCACAATTCACCATAGCTAAGATTTGGAAACAGCCTAGGTGCCCGTCAGCAGATGACTGGATCAGAAAACTATGGTACATCTACACAATAGAATACTATGCTGCCATAAAAAAGAAGGAATTCTTACCATTTGTAGCAACCTGGATGGAATTGGAGAACATTATGCTGAGTGAAATAAGCCAGTCAATGAAAGAAAAATACCACATGATCTCACTCATTTGGGGATAATGAAAAACATAAACTGATGAACAAAAAGATAGATACAGAGGCAGTAAAGCATCAAACAGACTGTCAAATTACAGCGGGAAGGTTAGGGAGAGGTGGGGGAAATAAGAGATCAACTGAAGGACTTGTATGCATGCATATAAGAGTAACCAACGGATGCAAAACATTGAGGGGTGAGGGCATGTATGGGAGTGGGGTGGGGAGGGGCAATGGTAAGATATGTACACATATAATACCTTAATAAAAAAAATAAAAAAGAACAATCCTTTGTAAATACCACTTCCTTCTTACTTCTTTCCCCATCACTCTGTTCCCAGAATTTTAAAACCTCCTGAGATGTACCTTCACTGGGCTTTACATACAAAAGCTTGGGAGATTTCTACAAAGCAGTTAATCCATTCCATGTTCTCCCACACACAAATGAAATGCTTTTAAATTAATGGGGGGGAAAAACTACTTACTTGGAGAGAAGGAGTGACATAATAGCAAGTTACAAGCCCCAAGGAAGGTCAAAAACTGTGGTCTGGGAGCTAGGCAGCCCTGGCCCTCGTCCCAGAAGACTTGCTTTTTATTTTGCTTCCCGCCCCTCAATACACTGTGAAAAGAGCTAGAAAACCCCCTTCTCCCAGACAGGATACAGTCTGCTTACCGCTGATGCCTGGACTTGGGAGACTTGCAAAACACCAACTCAGAAAACTTCCAAGCCTAAGCGTTACTTTGCCTTAAGAGCTCTGAAGATTCGAGAGCCAATCATGAAGCGCCTTCAGTTCCCACGCTGAGGCCAGTTATTCCCTTCAGATGTTTTCTAGGCTCTTGCTCCTCAATGTGCTGTCCAGAAACATTGGCATCACCTGGGAGCTTGTTAGAACTGGCTCAACTTCTGACCTCCAAATCAGAAGCTGCAGTTTAACAAGATCCACAGGTGCTCCAAATTCGCATTAAAGTTGCAGCAGCATTGGCTTAGAAGTGTAGTTAGCCTCTGACTATGTGATTTGGCAAGATGGTCCTTAGACCAGAAGATATTGGAAGAGCTTTTTAGCTCTGAGAGATTGGGCTGTATACATTCAAGCCTTAAATTGTGACAGCGCCCTGCAATGCTTAAAAAGTTTTTGTCTCTTCAATTCTAGACATAGAATTTTAAATTTTCATTCTTTTTATTTTGTCCTGTTATTTTTGACAAAATGTCATCCTTGTTACTGATAAAGTCTTTAGTCAGAGGCTGAATTATAAGGGCCAAATGGGCTTGTGAAGTCTCCCTGGCTCTGCTTCTAACTCCCTGCTCCCTAATTTAGACTTTTGGGCAATGTTTTTAAGGAAACATTTCAGAGCACACACACCAAGGCTGACAGCCTTACATGAAGGAAGGAAAGAACGTAGGATGCCTAGTGCTTACAGGCATCTCATCAATTACCTGGATCAATTTTAAAAGTATGGAGTAAAGCCCAGCCAGCGTGGCTCAGTGGTTGAGCGTCGACCTATGAACCAGGAGGTCACGGTTCAATTCCCCATCAGAGCACATGCCCAAGTTGCGGGCTCAATCCCCAGTGTGGGGCGTACAGGAGGCAGCCAATCAATGATTCTCTGTCATCATGGATGGTTTTCTCTCTCTCTTCCTCTCTGAAATTATATATATATATATATATATATATATATATATATATATATATATATATATATACTTTAAAAAAAAGTATGGAGTAAAAACCTGATCCTCAACCATGGAGGAGAAATGGGTGTGAGTTTGAGGCTTGACGTGTTACCCTGGAAAAGCCCTTCCAAGTGAGTTCCCTGATGTCTTTTAGGCCATCTTCCCCCTTTATTAAAATTCACTTGTAAAAAAAAATTCCATTTCTACTAGGGATTACGGTACTAAGGATTGTGTAATCATTTTTACTTAGAAATGTGTTGAGAACCACACAAACATCTAAGTTTCATGAAGTGTAAAACATCTCTACAGAGGACAAAATATATAATTTTGTACTAAGTAGGTAATCAATGTTTTTGAAATGTGCTATTGTGATGAAACAAACTTAAAAGTTGTTAGTATATCCTTCTTTAGAGGTCTAAGATATAGTTACAGATTGTGTTGTGAAGGTCACAAAAATGGAGTTCAATTACTAAGAATCACTATGATTTCTAAATATCTCACTTGGGACTTTATCTTGTGAATCAAAAGAAGAGATCAACCAAAGGACTTGTATGCATGCATATAAGCATAACCAATGGGCACAGACACCAGGGGGTGGTGGTGAGGGCATGAGCGGGGGGGTGGGGTGGGAGGGCAAAAGGGGGATAAGGACACATATGTAATACCTTAATCAACAAAGAAGATTAAAAAAAGAATGATGGATTGGGTATTCAGACAATTCCTGTTCCACTTTGATTGCTCACTGACTAATCTTGTCATATCTGCTGTTTTCCCATCTGTGTCTGAAGAAGGTGGACAAGTTTAGGAGGCCTTTCACATCCCAGACTCTTTAAAATTCTGTTTCCAGTGGCTTAGGAACCTAACATATTATTAGCTTTATTATACATGAAAGGGTAATCATTTCGATTGGTAATCTTCTTTCGGTTGCTTTGTTTCTTCAGCTGTTTCTAATTTTAGAGAACTATCCACTGCCAGTAAGTTAGCATTATGGAAGGGGACATTTAGATGATGGTTTCACCTTATTAAAAAGTCCATCAAAGTTTTAAAACCACATTTCCCAAGAAGTTTTCCTTAAAATTATAATAAGTGCCACATGTTAAAAATTGATTCCACTGCCAAATAAGTTGAGGAATACTGGGCTAAACAGGTGAAAAGGAGCTATCTTATGCACTACTAATTAGGGCTTTAACATGTTAATTAAATTGAGAATCTACAAGAACTGAGGTATGATACAGTTGCAAAATTGCCCAAATCTATTTGGTCTTGGAATACTATGGGGGCAAAATATCACAAGGAACTGGTGTTCTAAGGGAAGTGCTGAACTCAAAGTGGAAGTTGAACCCTTATACAAACTGAGTTTTTCAGGTGGGGCACCTAATGAAACAGGAGGGGAAAAGCTGTCATAATTTTAATTCACTTATGCCTGGAGAAGATTTCTGGCTCAAGTCAGAAAAACTGACTTTTTCCAACATGAAGAAAAGGATTACCATGGGGAATTTCTTGCCTACATAAAGGGACACACCATAGAGGATTTATCCCCAGTGGCTAAACCAACACCTTTCCAGTATATAAGAAGAAGGATGACCTGCAATTTGGGACCTTACAATGGATATATTTTTATATATAATTCAATACTTGAATTAAACACAAAACCTAGCTGACTATATAGAAGTGTTGAAAGTTCAGCATTTATAATCAAGTAAGCAAATTGCAGCATTCTGCACCAGCATCAATTTCTGAACACGTTTCTCCTAGACCAGTGGTCGGCAAATCGCAGCTTGCAAGCCACATGCGGCTCTTTGGCCCCTTGAGTGTGGCTCTTCCACAAAATACCACGGCCTGGGCGAGTCTATTTTGAAGAAGTGGTGTTAGAAGAAGTTTAAGTTTAAAAAATTTGGCTCTCAAAAGAAATTTCAATCATTGTATTGTTGATATTTGGCTCTGTTGACTAATGGGTTTGCCAACCACTGTCCTAGACATCCTTCTGCAATTCAGCTTAAATGGTAGAAAATTAAATGTTACATCTTCCTAAATAAAGGTGAACACATAAGATGGCAAGAACGTCAAATAGATGATCAGAAATCCATCATGACCAATAGGTCAAATTATACCAAAATGTTTATTTCTCAATAAAACATTTTAGATAAACAAATATTTATGTCATGCTAAACATTTATGCACTCTTTTATAAAGTGAAGAGTTTGGCCCGGCCAGCATAGCTCAGCGGTTGAGCATTGACCTATGAACCAGGAGGACAGGGTTCAATTCCTGGTCAGGGTTTGATTCCCAGTCAGGGCATATGACCAGGTTGCAGGCTCAGTCCCCATTGTGGGGCATGTGGGAGGCAGCCAATCGATGATTCTCTCTCATCATAGATGTTTCTATCTCTTTCTCCCTCTCCCTTCCACTCTGAAATCAATAAAAAATATATTTTTAAAAAATAAAATAAATAATTTATTTACAAGGAAACCTTCTGAAATGGAATTATATGTTTTGATCTTTGCAGGGTAAGAAATTAAAATAAAATTAAAATGTTGCCTTAAGGCCCTAAAGACAGCCATATGCTTTTGCATACATTTTCACAACTCAGCAGCTGCTCACTGAACCTCTTCCATTTCAAGCTTTCCTGTTGACCACTCTCTTCTACAAGGTTTCTGTGACTGCCGGATGAAAATATTTATGAAAACACTGGGGCAGCTAGGATCGTCCAAGTGTTTTCAAAATGTTTGCTTGGCAAAGAGTTGCTGGCAGGCAAAATGTGCTCCTACAAGGGTTTCAGTAAGTGTTTATATCTCCTCAGTGTATTCCATTTGCAAATGTGGGCAAAGACCTAAACTGTGATCTCTAGAAGCTTTAAATGAAAAAGCTGAAATTCACTTTGCCTTAGAGACTTCACACCTGCCAATCCTACCCCTTCCAAATAATTTTAATGAATTCATAGGCAGCCTCCTTTTTTAACCACCTCTATAATCACAGACACAAACTGAGAAACTTGAGGTTCCTCCTGATCTTCCTGAAAGAAGTCAGTGGATTTTTTTTTCAGAAGAGTTGTTTCTTCAATGCTTGACTTAGAACTTTAAGTGCTAAGAAGGGCAATGAGATGGATGGGGAGGTGTGGGGGTTTTCAGACAAGAGGGACAAACATAGATGAACTGCAGAGGATGGTGCATTCAAGGAACTGTAATAACATGGTGATGACTAGTAGAACATTGGTCATCAGATGGCTGAGGCAGGGAATTAGGTTGGAGAAGTAGGCAAGACATACATCATAAAGAACTATCTAAATCATATGCAGGAATTTTCAGAATCACTGAAGTAAGCAAAAGGGCCTGGAGCTATATTAGGAACTGGAGCAACACTGGACTTGAACCAAATGGGAAGGGATTGGAAAGTTCGAGCAAATGATATAAATGAAATTGTACAACATGCAACCTTTTGAGACTAGCTTCTTTACTCAGCATAATATTGTGAGACTCATCCAAGTTGTTGCTTGTATCAGTACTTCTATCCTTTTCATTACAGAGAAGTATTTCACTGTATGGATGTACCACAATTTGTGTATGCATTTACCTATCGAAGGGCATTTGGATTCCTTCTAGTTTTCAAAGATTATGAATAGAACTGCTTTAAATATTCATACACAGATGGAACTTTTTTTCTGATTACAGTGGTCATTACACAAATCTATATATATGAGTTAAAACTTGTAGAACTATGTATCGTAAATGCTAATTGTACTATATGTTGATTTAAACACAAAATTTTAAAAAGTGATAGTGACCTGAACTAAGAACGTGTCAACTAGAAAGTGAGACTAGAGAAGAAAGACTTGAGATAATTTCAAGGTCAACTCAACAGATTATTTAAGTTTTATTAGGAGACAGAAATTTCAAGGGGGTAGATTTCAATGTATGCAGGACAATAGTGAACTTCATCCATCCATTCATCATCCATTTTCTAGATTTGATGAGATAGAAGAAGATGAAGAATAAGAATAAGAATAAGAATAAGAAGACCAACAACAACAACAACAAACAAACAATAACACAATCTAACACAGATAGCTCTATGGATTGGTGATGTTTTCAAGGCTTTCTGGGAGAAACACCTTCACAGTTGATCAAGTCACAGCTGCCACACCAACCAATCTGGAATCTGAAACTTGCATGACACCAGCTCAATAACTTATTTTACTCTTATAGGCATCCACATGTGTGCCAACAGCAGTGTGTGTGTGTGTGTGTGTGTTAACACCTCAATAAAGAAACAGAAAGGAAAGAAAAAGCAGCATGAAGCACATGGCCATTTTTTGTCCTTAGCTAAGCTGTGTTAGAAAATTTCAGAAAAGTCTTGAGATAACACCCCATTAATTCTATATGAGCTAGACTAGTTGAACCTGGAATCACATATTTAAAAAGCAATTTGGCAAAAATTGTTAGACACTTTGCCATTAAAAGGTCAATATAAATGGGGGGGGGGAGAGAATTTCACTGGGGAAATCACTATGAATGCCAAGTGAATTAGTTGATCAGAACTTTCAAAACTAATACCCAGCCTACAGTACATTATCAGAAGCTTGTCAGCATATGGGTATTATACAGAAAGAGGAAATTCTGAGATGGTTGAAGGGATGGCCAAATGCAGGAGCTGGAGAATTAGGTGAAAACCAATATACATGTTTTTCCAACAGTGGCAATGTGGTAGTATTAATTGCATAAATATCTCAAATGCTTTACCTCTATTTCCACACAATTTACAGTATAACTCTGCAGCTTATCCCATTAAGAGGTGAAATCTATTTCACTACCTACTAAAACCTGGTCTAGCCTTGTGACCTGCCTTGGCCAATAGAATGTGGTGTACTTGACACTGTGTCAATTATGAGCATAATTGTTAAGAGGTCAAGCATCCCTGCTTGTTCTTTCTCTTGGAAATCTGTCCACCCACTATGTGAATAAGCTTGGGATAGCTCTGCTGGGGAGCATGTAAAACAGAGATGAATCTCCCTTCCCTAGCTAAGGCCTCCTAGACTAGCCAGCCCACAGCAGATCTGTCAATGTGACCTGAGATGCACAAGCCAGCCCATCTGAGATCAATCAGTCCCAGACCAGATCAGCATAGCCCTACAGCTGATCCAAAGACGTGTGAGCTAAAAAAAAAAAGCTTTTTTTTAAGTTGCTGTGATTTCGAAGTGCTTATTACATAACACTAGCTAACAGCTACAGACCTCAAATGACTTCATCTCTACCTGTACTAGTTTCTTGTTGCTACTGTAACAAATTACCACAAACTTAGTGGTTTAAAACAAGGTGCATCAATTCTCTTATATTTCTGTAGTTTAGAAGTCTGAAATAAGATTCAGTGAGCTAATGGCAAGGTGTCAGCAGGGCTGACTCTAAAGGAGAGTTTATTTCCTTGTCTTTTTCAGCATCTGGGGGCTTACTGTATTCATTAAATTGTTGCCCCCTTCCGCCAACTTCAAAGCACATCCCTCCAATCTTTGTTTCCATTGTCATATCATGTTGTTCTCTGAATATGACTCCGGTGTCCTTCTGATCAGTACTCATGTGAGTACATCAGACCCATCTAGATACTTCAGGATAATTTCCAATTCCCAAAGCCCTTAACATAATCAGATCTGCAAAGCCCCTTTTGACATATAAGGTAGCATATTCAGATTCTAGAGATTAGGACATATTTGAGGACCCTGATTCAGATTCCACACTACCTTTTCCTTAAAACCACCAGAGCCATATTCTTTTTCTCTTTTAAATTATGAGTAAAAAGTTTACATATGGGAAGAAAAATGAATATCAAGTTCAGTTAGGTAGAGCAAGATGGGAAGGATTATAGCATTAGATTTAGTTGGAAGAAAATTCAACTTAATAATAATAATAACTACTATTTATTGATCTCCTACTATGAGCTGGAAATATGTTGGGCTTTTTACATTTAATTATTAAAGTATTTCAAAGTAGTTCCTTTCCTACCTGAGGCTGAGCCTGAGAAATTTAAATAATGTGTCTGTAGCTTCTAAGTGGCTGAGCTGGGATGTGACCCTGGATTTTTCTGCCTCCAAAGTTCATTATCCACATTGGTTAATTGAAATCTCCCTTAATCCTTAATACTGTTCCTTCAACTTGCAAATCTAATAGTCTAAACGAAAGATTTATACAAGAGAAATCTCCCAATTCAAAGATAAGAAACATTCCCTAGTTCTACGGTAGTAAGGGTATCTACTATAGCTTGATATAATTAGAAGTAAAATGCTTCTTTAGTCAATTATTAATGTTTCTGGATTTTAGCCTAATTAGCTATCAGTAACTTTAAGTTATTATTTTGATATTGTTGAACAAACTTTCAAATTTTGACCCATGACAGACTTGTTTTAATTGTCCTATGAGTCATATTTATCATTATTTTAAAATTGCACTCAATTTATTTTCACTTTGGCCTAATTTTTGTTCAGGCAACAACCTTCTAGTTTGGGGTTACTTTACAATTTCTCTAAAACTTTTACTTCGAGAAGTAACTTTGAAAAGTCTTTCTGTTGATGAAGAAAAACTGCTGCTTCACTGAAAAACATCTCATTTGTAACTAAAACATTAAAGGATTTTCTGACTGGGTATGTATGTGTCATTGGCAAAGAACATGAAATGCAAATGAATGGTTAAATGAAAACAATTTAAATATGTGCATACTAAATGCACTCATATTTGAAATATTTATTAATAAAATATTCATGCACAATTATTATCAAATACCTGACTGTAGTATAATTTTTAAGACTTTAAACTATTTTGGAACTTTACAAGATTATTATAAGGGGAAAGGCTACCTTCTGTTACAATGCAAACTAAAGCCCACGGATTTATTTTGTGGTAGGGTCAAGTTTTCACATCTCTTGGTGTATTAGTTTGCTAGGGCTCCCATAACAAAGTACCACAAACTGAGTGATTTGTAGTAAAAGTACAAAAAGGTGTTTGGCTAGAGCCGTGGTTGGCAAACTGCGGCTCGCGAGCCACATGCGGCTCTTTGGCCCCTTGAGTGTGGCTCTTCCACAAAATACCACGACCTGGGCGAGTCTATTTTGAAGAAGTGGTGTTAGAAGAAGTTTAAGTTTAAAAAATTTTGCTCTCAAAAGAAATTTCAATCGTTGTACTGTTGATATTTGGTTCTGTTGGCTAATGAGTTTGCCGACCACTGGGTTAGAATATATAATGACTTCGGGGCAGTGGTAACTTTAGGAAAGAAAGGGATGGGAGTAGAGGGGTTTGAGGTTTAAGTTTTGTCTATTTTAATTTATTTCTTTTAAAAAGGAGATCAGAAAGAAAGTGAAATGTCTCTTTCTTACAGGTTACATGCATGATTATCGTAGAAAAATTTGTATTTCAAGGGAGAACTATATGTCTTATATAGTATACTCTTCTGGGTTACCAGATGATGGCTCTGCTCACTGTCTTTGTGGTATTTGTACTCTTTCTAATCTGTAGGTAACTGATAGACACAGGGCTCAAAGTTCAACACTGTCACATTAAATTTCTGTAGTTTATTAAATTGCCCTGTCTGGTACAGATTTAATTGACTTCTTTTTGGGTCACCAAAGGAGGAACGCATGAGGCCAAAAGGGGTAAAGAATTATAAATGAATTATAAATTTATTAGGTCATCTGGAGATCAGATGGGCTGAGCCCCCAAATGGCACCAGCATCCAGGGACTGGAAGTCAGATATAAAGGACTCTAGGTGGACTTTTTCTGGGCAGAGAATTCTCTGGTCGGGTCCTGAGGGGAAAGATAATGGTCTTAGCAAGTGGAATGTGGTCTTAGCAAGTAGAATGTGGTCTAAGGGAAAGGGAATGTTGGTTATAAAATGGTCTAAAGGTCAGTTCCATGGGTGGGGGTGTCCATTCAATTATTTGATCAGACCTAACAACTTCTTCTCCCATAGCGAAAAATAACAAACACAGTTTTGTCTCTAGTTACAATTTCTGCTACCTATTAAATAATTAAGTCATATAAATACAGATTGTTTTGGACTTGTAATTTGATTTTTAACTATTATTGAATGTTCATATGTTACTCTGTCAGACTGGGAAGGTAGTGCCTGATATAAAACCACAAATCCCTTGCCGAAACCGGTTTGGCTCAGTGGATAGAGCGTCGGCCTGCGGACTGAAGGGTCCCAGGTTCGATTCCGGTCAAGGGCATGTACCTTGGTTGCGGGCACATCCCCAGTGGGAGGTGTGCAGGAGGCAGCTGATCGATGTTTCTCTCTCATCGATGTTTCTGGCTCTCTATCCCTCTCCCTTCCTCTCTGTAAAAATATCAATAAAATATATTTAAAAAAAAAACACACAAATCCCTTAATATCATGCCATGTGCATAGTATAACTTTAACAAATACTGTTGGCTTACTCATGGGCTATACTCTAATTTCTTCTCATTTCTTTAGTTACAAATTCTTATCTATTTGGACCACTTTTCAGATTTACAATTCCATTTATTGGATGGTTGCTTATTTTCTTACTAGAGGCCCAGTGCATGAAATTTGTGCATGGGGGTACCCCTCAGCCCAGCCTGCACCCTCTCCAATCTGGAAGCCCTTGGGAGATGTCCAACTGCTGGGATCAGGCCTAAACCAGCAATCAGACATCCCTCTCACAATCCTGGACCACTGGCTCCTAACATCTCACCTACCTGCCTGCCTGGTCACCCCTAACTGCCCCCCCTGCCGGTCTGGTCGCCCCAAACTGCCCCCCCCCTGCTGGCCTGGTCGCCCCTAACTGCTCCCCCCCCTGCTGGCCTGGTAACCCCCAACTGCCTCCCCTGCTGGCCTGGTCGTCCCCCATGGCGCCCCCGCTGGCCTGGTTGCCCCACGCAGCCTGCTGTTCAGTCGTTTGGTCGTCCCTCACTAACTCCCCTGCCAACCTGGTTGCCCCACACAGCCTGCTTGTTCAGTCTTTTGGTCATCCTTCACTAACCCCCATGCTGGCCTAGTCGTAGGCAGCCATCTTGTGAGGGCGTGAGGGTTACTTTGCATATTACCTCTTTATTATATAGGATTAATAGAAATAATACTTTAACTCACAAATGTAGATATAATGCTAAAAAATCTCCTATTTTAGTTTTTTGACAAAGAAAAGCCAAGGATATTTTTCCATAGTAGACAGTTATTGTATAGAAAATTAAAATATAAGCTAGCAAGTCAGAGATGTATATATATTTTCTTCCTCCTTGCACAATAATATTGTACTAAATTATTAGCAAATTTAATTTTCAGCTAAATTACTTTTTTATTATTTTTATTTATTTATTTTAATTGAATGTATTGGGTTGGCACTGGCTCACAAAATCATACAGGTTTCAAGTGTACAACTCAACAAAACATCATCTGCACACTGCATCATGCGCTCATCGCCCAAAATAAAGTCTCTTTCTGGCCCCATTTATGCCCCCTTTGCCCTCACCTCTACCTCCACCCCCCTTTCCCTCTGGCTGTCACCACACTACACACACACACACACACACACACACACACACACACATATATATAAATTACTTTACAATTTGTCTGCTACCCAAGAAGAAGAGCATTTTGCCCACTCCATGGACTGTATAGATTACCTAAAATAAAATTCTACCCTAACAGGCCAGGTCTTGGTTTTTTCAAAATTTGCAATTTATTATGGTTCTGAATTATAGATTTATAGATACCATTCAGTCCAGGAAAAGAAAAATTCAGAAAGGCCCACATGTTATTTATAATTTATTTTTTAAATAGTTTATTTGATAAAGTATCTTTATATGCGAAATTAAGAATGATAAAAAGAAAATAAATAGTCAAGGAAATCCAAAACATAAATTGTCAGTCCTTGAAATAAGGATGAACATGACCAAAACTCTTAAATTATTTTTCAACTCTTCAAATAGTAATTACCTTTATGAAAATCTGTTTTTCTCAGTTATTATTCTGTATAAATTAATTCAATTTGTGATTTCAATTGCAGAAAAATTAGTTTAATAACAGTTTATTCTTATAAAATTTTCCAAGATGTTCTCTGGATAAATATATTAGAAAATTATGATATTACTAGAGGCCCCTTTGCATGAAATTCGTGCACTGCGGTGGGGGGGCATCCCTCAGCCCGGCCTGCACCCTCTTGCAGTCTGGAACCCCTCAGGGGATGTGTGCCCACCTGCTTGCTGCTCCTCCTCTTGCAGTCTGGGACCCCTTGCTCCTTACCGCCCACCTGCTCGCTGCTCCTTAGCACTGCCACGGAGGCAGGAGAGGCTCCCACCATCACTGCTGTGCTCGCTAGCCTTGAGTCTGGCTTCTGACTGAGCAGTGCTCCCCCTGTGGGAGCACACTGACCACCAGGGGGCAGCTCCTGCACCAAGCGTTTGCCCCCTGGTGGTCAGTGCACATCATAGTGACCAGTTGTTCTGGTTGTTCCATAGTAACAGTCGCTTAGGCTTTTATTATAGAGATATTATCATTAATGTAAGTACATTTTATAAGTTTGAGATGACTATAAAGATTCATAGTAACACTCCATAATTTTTCAGTCAAAGATCTTTTCAACATTTTTAATCATTAATGAAATATAAGAGTCATGTGTGGATTTTCTTGTTTTTAATACATATGTTCAATACATATTTTGTACCCATATTAAAATGCATTTTTCAGAAGAAATATATACAATAGATGTATTTTATTTTTGTACTTTCATGAGAAAATTTTCACTAAAAATGTTCTCAGATATTCTAGCCAGTCTAAATATATGGTTTCAGGACATAATGGACAGCTTGAGGTCAGTCACAAAACTCCCAGAACTTTGCTTTTTCAAAGTTTCTATTTATGCCTTTGTGTTAATAAACTTCGCCTTTGACATTTCTAAGTTAATGGTGAGTTTTATCCATCCAGACCATCCTAATGAGTTAATTTAAAAATTTCTCACCTCTTTGACGTAGTGGCCAGGATCCATAAATTTTGTGGTGATGTGATTTAATCCAATTAAAAGGTCCCTTCTTTCCTGCTGTGAGGTAAACTGCACCTCTTTTTTGTTCCAATTTTCTGGTATTGTTCCCAAAGGGTGCCAGCCCTAGATTAATTAACAACTTTGTAAAGCCTTCATTTGCTGAAGTGACTTCAGGGCAACATGCTGAGTCTTTCTAAGATCAGTGGACTAAGAATTCTAATCTTTTCTTGTCATATTGAAATGTTGGAGTTACATGAGTGTGTTTTTCTCCCGTCATTGGATATCACAGGTCTATACATGAATATTATAAAAATGTCATGGATGGAACACCTTTCTTAATATGCCAATAAACCTATTCAGTAATATTTTGAGCCAGTTCTGGTCGGTAATGATGAAAGATCTTACCAGGATGTTATAGGGCAATATTTTATCTACACTAATTGTTTGGGTGTTAACTTGGATAAGAAAAGTCTGTTAGCATTCAACAATTCAAGACCATTGTTGTTAACAGTATTCCATTCATTCTATCTGAATGAAAGATACTGCTCTACAAAGCATGAGATTTGAACACTGACTAAGTCTCTGCCCCTGAGAAATGTGTGATCTTCCCTAAAGTGGTAGTCCTTAGACAAGGATGATGATGACTTTCTCAAGTCTTATCAAAAGTGAGTGCTCTAGCCCCTGCTGGTGTGGCTCAGTGGTTGAGTGTTGACCTATGAACCAGGAGGTCAAACCCAAGCTTGATCCCTAGTAGGGGCATGCAAAAGGCAACGGATGGATGTTTCTCTCTCTCCTTCTCCCTTCCTCACTTAAATCAATAAAAACATATTTTAAAATGAGTGTTCTATAAAACTATCCCCTCTTCACAATGTTAAAGTTAATGCTTTTTGTTTGTTTGATTATGCTAAAAGATAATGTTCAGAAAAGGTAAAGTCAAAACTCTCCTACGCTCATAAAAAAGAACATGTGGTAAAGATTTTATTTTACTAACTAGAAGCCCAGTGCATGAATTCATGCACAGGTTGAGTCTGGCCAGCCCAGCCCTAATCAGGGTGGATCGGGGCTGGGCCTGTCGGGAGGAAGAGATGGCAGGAGGTTGGCTGGCCGGCCTGCCCTGATCAGGCCCGATCAGGGCCAGGCCAGCTGGGGGAAGGGGCCGTGGGTGATTGGCCAGCGGGCCCCACCCCCAGTTGGGGTTGGGGGGGCCGATTGGGGGTGGTGCTAGCCATAGGGAGGGGCTGAGGCAGTGGACCGGCTGGCCCCACCCCTGAATGGGGTAGAGGGTGCTGATCGGGGGCCAGTGGCCTGGGGGAGGGGCATGGGTGGTTGGACAGCCAGCCCTGCCTCTGCTGGGGTGGGAGGGCCGATCTGGGGTGGGGCTGGGTGGGGAGAGGGGCTGCAGGAGATTGGCAGGTCGTCCCCACCCCCTATTTGGGTGGGGGGCAATCAGGGGCCGGGCAAGCCGAGGGAAGGTGCTGTGGGCTGATCAGGTGGGTGGGGGCCCATTAGGGGCATGGCCAGCTTGGGGGATGGGCTGCAGGAGGTTGGCCAGCAGCCCTGCCCCCTATTGGGGTGGAGGGTGCAATCAGGGATGGGGCGGCCAAGGGGAGGGGCTGCAGGAGGTTGGCCACCCAGCCCCACCCCCTATTGGAGTGGGGGGGTGCAATCAGGGGTGGGCCAGCCAGGGGGAAAGGGCTGCGGGCCTATAGTGGTGGGGCGGGCTGATCAGGTACAGGGATAGCTTGGGAGCATTTGGCCTTGGTCCCGCTCTTGATCAGGGGAGAGTCTGATCAGGGGCAGGCAGGCAGGCAGGGGGGAGGGGCCGCGAGGTTGGCCCGCCGGCCCCACCCCCTGATTGGACCAGTTCACTGGCCACAGCGGCGTCATAGCGACAGGTCATTATGGTTGTTATGGCCGTTATGTTCGCTGGATTTTTATATATATAGATATGAGGGAATCAGGCAGATGCTACAACTATCTCAAAAGAAAAATTTTTTTAAATCTCCACAAATTTTTGTGGTATAGAGGAACTGAATTGTAAGTGGAGGCAAAACTAGTGTTTCTAGCAGTAGAGGGATGAGGGTGTGTGGGTATGTGTATGGTTGGGAGAAGGATGTTAATTAAATCTGTCAGGGAAAACAAAATTTATATGGACAGCAGTTTTCTACATCATAAAAGGTTATAAAATGGTGCCAAGGTAAAGAATAATGCTACAATCAAATAATCTAGAAGTATGTTCTATAGACCATGTACAGTTTTCCATGGAAATATTTTTTTTCTATAGAAACTTTCTAATCCTATTTGCTTTTGATAATTTTCTTACTGGATTTATTACTATCTTATAGCAGAATTATTTACAATAGCCAAGATGTGGAAGCAACCTGAATGTCCATCAGCTGATGAATGGATAAACAAAATGCATTATATACATATGATGGAATATTAAGGCTTTAAAAGGAAGGAAATTCTGATACAGGCTACAACTGCATGAACCGTGAGGAAATAAGCCAGTCACAAAAAGATTAATACTGTATTATCCCACTTACATGAATTATGTAGAATAATCAAACTCCTAGAAACAAAGTAGAATGGTCATTGTTAGAGGAGGGGGAAGTGGAGACTTGTATAATACGTATTGTGTTTCAGTTTTACAAGATACAAAAGTTCTAGAGCAGTGGTTCCCAACCTTTCTTTGGCCACGCCCCACATAAGCATCTCTAAAATCCTGATGCCCGCCCCCCCATGACATATAATTCTAATTATTCAAAAAATGAACTCCTATTCACTTGGAGGAAGCCCAAAAGGCCATTAACTTGGTCTAAACAAGCTTCCAAAGAACATGACACCCATGACAGAGAAAAATAAAATAATGAAAGGACAGTTGGAGTACTGAGAAAGAAATAACTAAGAAATAGTTTTAAAAAATAGTAATATGAAGTGACATAAAAAAATTGCAAATAAAGTTTCAAAACATAATAGAGAATTGAAATGTATAAATATGCCACTATACATTTATATACTGTATATGAGGCCCCTAGAACCATAAGAAATGCAAAAAAACAAATCACTGTTAATAACTCATTCTCGAATTGCCCCCTTAAAAATCAAATTGCCCCCCTGTGGGGCGTGTGCCCCATGTTGGGAACCACTGTTCTAGAGACTGGTTATTAATATACTTAACACTACTGAAGTGAACACTTAAAAATGGTTAGGATGGTAAAATTTATGTTACATGTATTTTATCACAATTAAAAAATACTACCACTGATCTAAAATTTTAAGGAAAACATTATTTTAATGTATATGATACTATATTGCATTACGCAATGGGCCACTTAAATAGTGACGTCTTATGAATAAATTATTACTTTAAATTTTACAAGGGAAGATGATTAATCATACTTTTCAAAGTTTTGAAAAAAAATCTTTTTAAATATATGCTTTACAATGATACCAGTTCTCTAGTTTGTGGAGTGGCCTGAAGGAATATTTTATAACAGTATTGGGGGGTTTCAATATAAGTTATTTCACAAAACTTTGGCCAAATAAATGTAACTAGGGCTAGCTTTGGTCTGAAATATAAAGTCATTTTAAAATTGAACTTTGTTAACATGACTTTCAAAACTTAAAAGAATTATTAACAGGATTTTAGACTCAGGAGAGTCTAAAATATTTTTTTTCATGCCTCAGATCTTAATCACAGTTGTTCCATGTACTTAAAAGGCAGTTCGGCATGCATCATATTGTTTATATAAAAAACATGCTAGGGAGTGATACTTCTTTATGATGGAACATATTCCTCAATTCATTGTCAGGTATCAAAACCAGTATTTCAATTAATAAAGTTATGTCAAATCTTGAATTTTCTAGGTGTCACATTAAGAGAGAAACATTTGAAAAATAAACTTGCATCAAGAGATTCAAGTTTACTTAAGGAAGTCTAGGTTAGGTTAAAGTTTAGGCTAAAAATAAATTAAAGGCTGACTTAAGACATCAGTCCAAGTGAGATAAGCCAAGATAACTCCTTAGTGTCAAATATTGACATATGAACTTGGCCCTAACATAGTACTAAAATATATACTAAGTTTTCTAAGGGAAAAATTTGTTTGATATATCTGAGTTGTCCTCCATTGATGTGTAGAATACCCTTCTTCATGTTTATCCAGGTTCTTTTATTTATTATATTCCTCTCTTCAGGAAATGATGCAAAAATGGAACTGTAGAGGAAGGAGAGGTGTGATCATAAATGTTATCTATAAGTGGTCATTGAATTAAGGAGAAAGTCAGTAAAATATCAAATAAAAAATAAATCTGGATTTATGTAAGTAGAGATTTTTTTTCCCAAAAAAAAAAGGCTATTGCATTTGAGAAGGGCAACTATTGAAACAGGGAGAACAGTGACCAATGATCTGTAAGCATCTCAAAGGTCAAGCACATGGCTCTTCTTTTAAAGGTAGGAATAAACAAAATCCAGAAAGAACTGTGTATATGGATATGGGAATAAGCAGGTGGGATGAAAGGGCAGTTAAGCAGGAAATGTTTTTCTTTGAGGTCAGCTGATTCTCTAGGACCATTAAGGGGAGTGGATTATGCATTCAGTTTGCTTAAGTTCAAGGGTGGGACAAAGTTGAGGGGCCTGGGGAGGAGAGAAGCTTCACTAAAGTTTGGTCATGTCAAGTTAGCAGGCATTTGTTCATTTGTCAACTGAGATGAACAGTCCAGCTAATCATTTATGAGATAAAGAATGGGAATAGAGTGTCTCTGTTGGGTCTTTCCATAAGTGAATAAGGTGGGTATCTGGAGTCTTTCCTACTAGTAAGTCTTATAGGGAAGGGTGATAAAAATTAGTTTATTTTCTCTCAAAACTACCAAAATTTCAATAATCAATATGCTCAAAACTCACTCCAGTGCCATATCTTAGTATAGCTTGGGTCTTTTGGGCCTTTTTTTCTTTTTTTATAAATAAGCATTTATTATTATTACTGGATGCCCAGTGCACAAATTTGTGCATGGGTGGGGTCCAGCCAGCCCAGCCCCAATTGGTGGATCGGGGTTGGGCCTGTCAGGGGAGGAGACAGCGGGAGGTTGGCTGGCCGGCCCATCTCAATAGGGGCCTGATCAGGGCTGGGCCAGCTCGGGGGAAGGGCTATGGGCAGTGGGCCGGCCGGCCCTGCCCTTGAATGGGGTGGAGGGGGCCGATTGGGGGCCAGCAGCCTAAGGGAAGAGCAATGGGTGGTTGGCCGGCCAGCCCTGCCCCTGATGGGAGTAGGGGGGCCAACTGGGGGTGGAGCTGGCTGAAGGGAGGGGCCGAAAGCCGATTGGGGTGGTGAGGGCCCATCGGGGCTGGGGCCAGCTGTTGGGAGGGGCTGCAGGAGGTTGGCTGGGCAGCCCCACCCCCTATTGGGGTAGGGGGGTTGGTCAGGGGTGGGGCTGGGGACTGGCTGGGGGGAGGGGCTGCAGGCCCATCGGGGTGGTGAGGGCCCATCTGGGGTGGGGCCAGCTGGGGGGAGGGGCTGCTGGCCGATCAGGGTGGGGTGGGCCAATTGGGGGTGGGGCTGGCCAGGAAGAAGGGCCATGAGGGGGTTGGCTGGCCAGCCCCACCCCTCGATCGGGCCAGTTCGCTGGCCACAGTGAGCATTGTTGGAGAGTGGGAATTTTTGCCCATTCCAGAGAGACCATGTACCATGCCCCATATAGAGTTGTCAGTGCTGACACCAGGCCAGCCCTTGAGATACAGTCTCATGGCCCCTTCCCAGCACGTAGGCCTTCTTTCATAGATCACTGTCAGCTTTCTGAAGAACAGGATGACCCTGTAAATAACATGGTATTCAATGGCATGATCCTGACTTTGCTTAGGAAAAACTGTTTTGTCTTGGGTTACTTATTCTGCAAAAACAGGATGTGGTTAATGAGCTTAAAAGTGGTCCCGCACAAAGGGTCGGGGCTGCTCTCTGGACTCCCTGTGTGGAGAGAGAGCAGTCACCGGCTGGTTATTAAAGGCTCCCTAAATTTTAATTTGGTCTGGACTCCAGTGGTCGTTCACTCGCGTTCGCTCCACATTTGGAGGCCCCAGAGAGATAACCAGCCTTTGCCTGGTCCTGTGACCGGAGCCCACTGGGGTCCCCCGACTCTCTGACCTAGGGGGAGATCTCTGAGATACATTTCCTCAGCCCCGGGACTGGTAGAGGTCGGAAACCCTGCCTGCTAAATTTCCTGATTGACTCTGATTGGAGCCACCTGGACCTGGTTCTTACCGGTAAGAAACTTATTTCTGGTTCTGTGGGCGCCCATCTAGGGTCTCTGGAAGGCTGGACACAGCGCTACCTCCCAGACCAGATCCCGGCGCACGATGGTGCACAGTGATCCTCAGTTGGTTGTCATAGTCTTTCGTTATTCCGTGTTATTGTGGTCTAATTGTTTCTATCATTAGAATGGGTCAGTCTGCTTCATGTTCTTCTGTCTGTACTCCCCTGCAATGTTTTTTGAAAAATTTTCAGGAATTCAAGCGGCAAGCAGATGATTACGGAGCCTCCGTTAATGCTTTTGATTTACAGAAATTTTGTGAGCGGGAATGGCCAACTTTCCCATATCCCAGTGAGTGGAAGGGGGAGCTTGATCACCTCCCCAGAAGTCAAAAACTCAGACTGTCTGGTGTATAAATGTAAGTGTGAGAGTCTGTGTGAAGTGAAAGCTACTTTGTGCTGTCTGGCTATACATGATAGTATTTGTTATCTCTTTCTATTGTTTAATTTGTTTAAAGATAGGGCGGACCTGCTATGATGGAATGCAAAAGTCTTTAGCAGCTGTTGAGATGCCTTTTTCTCAGAGTCTTTTGCTCTCCATCAGAGAGGGAATCAGCCCACTTAGCTAATAAAAATTTCTGTCTATGTTTGTATAAGTCAGGATTTCAGTTTGCTCTGATTTGTGAATTTGCTGTATTAAATTGAAATTTTAAAGTCCTAGGGTTAATTTGAAGGTATAAATTTGTGACATTTCAAAGAGCAAAGAACTTTTATTTATGGCTTTCTTATCTCTTTTGGGTGGTCGGAGAAATCAAGACTAGTAAGGAGGAGGATTTAAGATCCTCTAGGAGTCTAGGGGCTTAGAGTAAAAATCTATGAGGGAAAACAATGGTTACAGAAAGAAAAAAGTATCCTTAAATGTAAAAAGCCTGGTTATACAGGATCTCAGACAGCTTGCCTTATTTCCCCTGCTAAGGACAGAGTAAATAGTTAATGCAGAAAAGGGGGGGGGGCGTCGGTGGAGACAGCAGGGAGAGATAGGTTACAACCCACTCTGCTGGCGTCCTTGGTTTCTTATCTGAACTATGCTAGACTCAAGGTTTTTTGCAAAACACAGTGGATCTTCCTCTGCCCCGTTTTATTACTTCTTGGGCGGTGGTGGAATATTCAGCAAAGGAACTTTAAGATATAATATCTTTAAGGCTGCCAACTAGTTTAAGCTTTAAAAATCTCTGTCTCTCAAAAAGAAATATTTTTACCTACTCTTGGTTTTATCACTGAAGGTCTAGTTATATTTTCTTGAAAAAGTACATTTTAAATGTGTTCATAAAAAAATTAATCTAAAAATGCTAACTGTTCACTTTTAATAATCATTAAAGGATTGAGGTTCCTATATATAAAAAAAAAACAACAACAACAACTGGGCTCCCAGGAGCCAAGCGGAGGAAAAATAGAGCTGAAGTCTGCAGGCACCCTGGTGATTTAAAACTGGGTGCTAGGCAGACTCAACCCTCGAGAGCCAGGTGAAAGAAAGGGGTGAGGGGGGCTGGATGCCCGAGCTGCTTACAGTGGCCCTGGAAGAAGCAGCAGCGAGAAAAGCAGGGGACAACAGACATTTACCTGACACTAGAGCTACCCCGCTGCTGCCCAGTGAGTAATGAGTGTTTTACAACAAGCAATAGAAGACTTAGGCCTTTGGCTTGCTGGCTGCAGGAGTTAAACCAGAAGCCAGTGACTGCTACTAGCCTTCCTGCAACCCCAGGAATAGAGCAGCAGGCCTGGGATCTGTAAAAGCAGCAGTTAGAGCTAGTGAAAGCTCCCTGTTTGCAAATGAACTGAAAGGGTTCAGTACCTGTTGCTGCTGGAAGAGGAGGGGCTGAGATCCCCTTCCAGTGCACTCCCCTGAGAGAGGCCTGGTCGCTGCTCTGCCACAAAGGGGACTGGCGGGAAGACAAGGGGCCTAATACCCAAGCCACTGCCACAGAAGCGCTTTGCAACATGCAAAGCTGTTTCTAACTGCAACTCTGGCTGTTTTGGACTGGCAGCTTAAAGTCAAAGAGCAAAGGAAAGGCACTCTCCCTGGACCGGGGAGCCTTCAGGACTTTGAGATTCTCCAAGAGAGGAAGAGTCTGACTGAGGGATGGCAGAGATCCTGTTGGGTTGGAAGGACCTAAGGCCACATGTTAAACTTATAAATTATGGCTTTCTAGGCAGATGTCCAAGCCCAGTTATGTAGGGGTTAAGCTGCCTGTTTACAGCAAAACAACTTTCTCCCATGCCAGAATAAATTTTAGGGAAATTACACAGGCTGTGTTTGTGGCTAGAAAGAACTGGCCACCATGCACAGCCCTGACAGTGGCCTGCAGAAAACTGTATAATAGACTTAGGTGATGTCTGCGTCTTCATGGACATGACTCCAGAAAGACAAGGACAATTTTGCTTTGTGTGGGAAGGTCAAGAATAGACCTTAGTCACCTCCCTAAGATATTTGTATAGCCCTACCATGTGTCATATATGATAGCAGAAGATTTGGCTACCTAAGGTGGCCACAGTGCCAATATTGTACTTCATTGTGTTAATAATATTGCATTAACCTTACAGATTTGAATGCAGTTGCCAAAAGGGCAGGTGCTCAAATGGGCAAGGAAAATACCCATCTGGTTTTGGTCTCTATTAAAAGATAGTTGGCAGCCTGTATACTGTCTTGCATGCCTGTGTGACCATGCCCATGTCAGGTATGGCACAAACCTCAACTTTAGGAAACCGGGGAAGGCCTGTTTGGAACAGAGGGAAGTGGTGAGTACCAGCCCTTTGTTACAGGAATTACAGACCCCGTGAGGTCCTGTGACATGTGAGACCCTGTAAAGCAATAAAGCCCCCTTAGTCCTTTCTCAGAGGGCATGTCACCCTTCCCAGACACCATATGAAATTTTAAGGACAAGTCAAGTAGGGGGAACCCTACTACAAGGACAGCTATAATTGTCTACTTGAATATAGACACATTTTGAATTTCTCCTTGTCATTTGAAGACAGTTATATTACTCTGAAGAAGCCATAGAAAGGACTGACAAGGAAAATCAGAAGATCTTAAAGCAGGTCAGTATATTTTTCTCCTTATACAATTCCTCTGAAATTTGGCAATACTTAATAAATAAATCATGCCAATACATTTCTTTGCATAAATTCAATAAGACCGGTTTCCAATAGTGGTTTTATTAACCAGAAACTTTGACTGGAGTATCGTGTTTTAAAGAGCCCTGCCTGAACTCTGAAGACTTGAAGCCAGTAAGAGTGCGATGGAGAAAGTCTGGTATCCTGCTTGGTAGCCCTGAAAATAGCTGGTGCTGGAGCATCAGGCCCATACCATACCATCATTGGCGGTTGGTCAGAGTAGAAGGGGAGCAATAAGGGCGCCTCTGCGTCCCTGCGGGACCCCCACGCACTCTGAGCTGCGACGAGTAGGATTGCTGAGATGGGCCTTGAAACCTAGGGCATGGGCCCAGGTAGAGCCACTACAGGTGAGGATTCACATAACTCAGCAGATACTACAGGCAGGCCTGACGGCAGCTGGATGGCTTGGCTTCCTGGCCCTACGGGGCACATTAAGATTCAATCATCAGTTACCATTTTTGTTATGTTTATGCAAACAATCAGGCCAAATTAAACAAAAAGATAAATTAGTCTTGATTTGGCTCTTTTGATAAACATGGGGGTAATTTTGAGGAGAAAAATTCTATTTCAATAGAAGTTATTAAAACTGAAAGGTTTTCTTTCCCTTCCACCAGACCATTTATTACAGTTTGTCTCCGCCAGGTCACAAGCCCACCTCCTTCTGTGCCCAGGCCTCATTGTCCCTCTGACAGACAGCAAGGATCTCTTGGCTCTGAGAGAAAATTCCGCCCCTCCTCAGCACAAAGCAGCTACAGAAGAAATTCAACATCCATTTTCCCTAAAAGAATTCAGAGCCAGAATCCTTGAGGTAATATATTAGGCAGTTAGACAGATATGAGCAGAGCAAGGACGATGGGCCAACTAGCACTACCAGATGTAATTAAGTCTTTCCATATCTAACTATGTGAGACAAGGGGACTCCCCAGAAGCAAGAGGGAATGAGGCTGCAGATGAAGCAGCCCGGGAGGCTGCCCTAAAACCAGTGGGGCCTCTACAGATTCTAGTGACTCTTCCAAACCCTGACCTACCCACCTCACCAGCTTAGATATAAACCCAATCTAGAAAAGCTGAAATCCATAACCAATCTTTACTCAAGTTCTTACAGGCTTTACAGTCTACCCAGAAAGCAGTCCAGAAGCATGTATACCAACTTCTGATCCGGTCCATCCTTCCACCCTGGTGACTCTGTTTGGGTAAAGAAATTTGCCACACAAGGACTGACTCCTACCTGGAAAGGACCACCCCCACAGCAGTCAAGGTTGACGGGATCCCGACGTGGCTTCATCACATCTGGCTTAAGACAGCCCAGGCAAAATGGAGAGTCCAGGACTCTTCGGACCCTCTAAAGATTACTCCTGGTCCTCATTCTGGGCCCTTATCTTATAAACAGGCCCACTGACTTTATTCAGCAGAGAATTAATTCTATCAAGCTTATAGTCCTCATAGGTCAATATAAATCCCTCACCAACAATGACCCAAAAGAGTCAATGATTTGACTCATGTACATAAAACCAGTGGGGAATGTTGGAGAGTGGGAATTTTTGCCCATTCCAGAGAGACCGTGGACTATGCCCCATATAGAGTTGTCAGTGCTGACACCAGGCCAGGCCTTGAGATACGGTCTCATGGCCCCTTCCCAGCATGTAGGCCTTCTTTCATAGATCACTGTCAGCTTTCTGAAGAACAGGATGACCCTGTAAATAACATGGTCTTCAGTGGCATGATCCTGACGTTGCTTAGGAAAAACTGTTTTGTCTTGGGTTACTTGTTCTGCAAACACAGGATGTGATTAATGTGCTTAAAAGTGGTCCCACACAAAGGGTTGGGGCTGCTCTCTGGACTCCCTGTGTGGAGAGAGAGCAGTCACCGGCTGGTTATTAAAGGCTCCCTAAATTTTAATTTGGTCTGGACTCCAGTGGTCATTCACTCGTGTTCGTTCCACAACAGGCATCATACCAAACAGGTCGTTCTGGTCGTTCCAGCATTCCGGTTGCTGGCTTTTTATATATATAGATTTGTAGGAACTACATTTTATGGAAACTTGACAGTGAAGAATAGCAAAAAATGCCACCCCAAATTATAACACTTTAGCATATTGATTACTTTGAACTAAACGCAATTGAGAAGCAGATACAAGAAAGGTTCTTTGCCCTCCCCCTAGTTGTCTAAAAGTAGAACATAAATTTATAAAGGTGTCCCTCCTCCCCTCTCTACCAGGAAGGAAAAAAGTTAATCATCAGAGACAACTCTAGGCCTAGAGATAGTGCCAGAGAAATATATATATATATATATATATATATATATATATATATATATATATATATCACAACCCTTGCTAAAAGTAGCCCTTATCTACTATTAGTTTTCCAATATATTTGCCTTCCCAAACTTGCCATCCTTAGAAGCTCAAAGTCCTTTTCCTTTGCCTTGTCACTTCTCTACAAAATTATTGTTTTTTGTGAAGATGCTAGATAGGCTTAAGTTATAACCATCCTTTGAGTTACTCCTCATTGTGAATGTGTGATGCATGCATTAAAAAAAAACTTCTTGTTTTTCCCTTGTTAATCTTTTTTCAGTCTCATTTTAGGGCTCCAGCCAATGAACTTAATATGGGTAGAGGAAAAATATTTTTTCCTCCCTTGAAGCAGAAAAAGAGTTCAGATAAATAAAAAATCAAAATTACACATCATATGATCATAACCTGCTGGAACATTTCTAACATTTGCTACTGGATTAGCCACCCCCAGGTATATTCTTCATTATACTTCCTTAGATATTGAGCCATCAGCTCTTCCCAGAAGGGATAATAACCTATCTCTTATTCCTATGAATCAGGGAAACAACCTAGTGCTGGCTTCTCCCTCTTCAACCCCATCCAAGAAATGAGAAAGTATTTTGTTCTAAATCTTAATATAAACTTTTCTGTACTCTGATTAGTACAAAATATAATTACTACTTCAAAAAGAATAAAAGGTGAGTGGAGGGTGGGGGGACAATGGGAAGATAAGGACACATATGTAATACCTTAATCAATAAAGAAAAAAATAATTAAAAAAGAATAAAAGGAAGGGCAAGTCCCATCCAAACATTTTTCCTTGCTCAGCATGGTTTCTATGGTTCATTATTACAATCATTTCCTTAAAAGTGCTCCCAACTCCCTTGCATCCTCTCCATCCCTTAATTACTCTCATTTGGCAAACCTCAAACCTTCAACTATTTTCACCCAAGCAGCTTTGAACATCTGGGAAAAATAAAATTCACATGTTTTGCTGACCATCCCCACTTTAAAATCATAACAATCTGAGAAAGGGCACAGAAGCCTAATATATTGCCTTAGGAAGTGTATTTTTCCACTTTTCAAATGGCAATTTTACAGCTTCTTCTCTCTCTTCAAATATCCTATGCTAACACCCACCCCATTCTCAGCTGCCGAGGTTGCCTCCTACTTCATGAGTAAAAGAGAAGCAATCAGAAAGTATTTCTTTCATTCTCCAAGTTGACCAACATCTCAGGGTCTTCATTCTTTTTACAAAGTGAGAGTACCCTGCTCTCACCAAAAGCCATCATTTCCACTTGAGCACTGAACTGTACCTTCTTCCTTCTCAAGGTCAGTATCTTTAAGGTCAATCCCATCAACATAAAAAAAAACAACATTTTAGTAACTCCCTACTCATAAAAAGGAAGAATTCTCTCTCATTTACCCTCCTCCAAACATTTTCCCTCTTCTTCACATGAACAGCAACAAGAACAACAACTTTCAAATACATTTTAATCTTGGATGCCTCCACTTTCTCGCCACCCATCCCACCAGCTCATCAAAACTATCTTTGTCAAGGCTTTTAAAAACTTCCATATTGCCTGATTCAAAGGTTCTCATTTTAATCAGTCTTTCTGTATCCCTAACTCTGTTGGCCTTCTTAAAATAAGTCTATTCTTCTTGAAACACTTCCCTCTTTGGACTCCACACTCTTGGGTTTGTCTTATTGTTTGCTCCTCAGACTCTTATTCCATTTTCACTTTTCTCCACTTCCACATGAATGAGTGGTCCGGAACACAATCCCATCTATGCTCTCTTCCCATACCAGTGATTCTCAAGCCTGCCTGCCCTTTCAAGTCACTTAGAGAGCCCTTAAAAATGTGGTACAGGTAATAGCTCCTCAAAGATTCCAATTTAATTGGCTTGAGAAAGAGCATGGCATTTGTTTTTTTTTTTAAACTTCCTAGGTGATTCCCAAGTACAATCAGAACTGAGGAACAATGCCCTAGAAAATATTGTGGCTTTAAGTACCAATTATATGTTGATAATTCCAAATATATATCACCAGCTCAGACCATTCCCCTGAGCTTCAGATTCCATCTACCTATTTGATATCTCCACTTAGATGTCAAGTATCTCAAAAGGAACATGCTCAAATGGAATTTGACATCCTGCTTTTCCTCAATCCTACACTACCAATTTATCAAATATCATTGACTCCTATCCAAAATATGTCTTAATTTGCATCTCTCTGATGATTAGTGACTTTGAGCATTTTTTTATATGTCTCTTGGCCATCAAAATGGCTACCATCAACAAATCAACAAACACCAAGTGCTGGTGAGGATGTGGAGAAAAGGGAGCCCAGGTACACTGCTGGTGGTGATGCAGACTGGTACAGTCACTGTGGAAAACTGCATGTAGTTTCCTCAAAAAATTAAATATAGAACTGCCACTTGACCCAGTGATCCCAAAATATGCCTTGAATATATCCTTTGCACTCCATTTCCACTACCCCTTCCCTACTTCAAGCTGCCTTAATTTCATTCCTTGATTATTGCAATAGCCTTTCTACTGGTCTCCTTGCTTCCATACCCCATTCCCCTTCATTCTCCAAACAGTAAGTAGACTTCGTTAATGTCAATCAAATCATATACTTCCTTTGTTTTAATGTCCTTTAGTTGCTTTGTATTGCTCTTACAGTAAAATACAAACCTCTTATCATGTTTTACCGGCCCTATATGATCTATCCCAAGGTGCTTCTCAAAGCCATTTTCATGACATTTTCAATTACTCACTATACTCCAACCCTACTACTTTCTGTTCTGCAAACATATCATGAGATTTCTTGTCTTAAGGCTTTTGCATTTGCTGTTCCCTCTGTCTCTAATTTGCCCCTTCCTATACTTTGTAACTCATCAATCTGCTGTAAGGCAACATGTAATTTCATTTAAAAGTTGTATAGTGGTTAATAACACTACTTCTGTGTCAAACTACATAGGTTTGAATGGTACCTTCATAATTTCTTGCAGTGTGATCTGTGAAGACAGAGGTAAACAATCTCTCTCAGTATCTGTATATGTAAAGTTAAGATGACAATAGTACCTGCATCATAAAGTTGCTGAAATAGCCTAATCTATGTAAAGGTCAAGAGAGAACTACTTGGTGCTTAATGTGTCCAATAAATGTTACTATTATATTTATCTGAAGATCCTATATAAAGTAAGGTGCATAGTATATCACCCTATTTTTGTCTTCAAAATACATCACCTTTTTGTTGATTAATTCTTTTTAATTTTTCTAATATATTTTTATTGATTTCAGAAAGGAAAGGAGAGGGAGAGAGAGATAGAAACATCAATGATGAGAAAGAATCATTGATTGGCTGCCTCCTGCACATCCCCTACTGGGGGTCAAGCCCACATGTTATATTTTTATTGAACTTGAAAAAGTGAAATGAAATAGAATAAACATTTATTTGTTGTGATGCTAATGTTTGCAAACCTAGGCTTATAATTTATTACACCTCAGCATGGAGGCTAATGAATCTTTGCTCTCCTTAATTCTCTCTTTGTGTAATGATATTGAATGGGGGAGTAGTCTCAATTTTTCATTTATTTGAATCACAATAGCTGTTTAAGAAAGCCCTAAGTAAAGGTAAATTAAAGCAGTGGTTTTCTGTTCCCATATTGTTTTATTAGATTCTCAGTAGTTTCTTCTAAGAGGAATGCACAAAAAGAGTTTGAATTTTATTCCAGATTTAATTTCACATTAAGGACTTGCCATCTCACTAAAAACATGCAAATCTTACCCTATTATTAAAGTTTGGTATTTCTAATTATCCATGAAAAGTGAATTACCCATCTTTGTACACGTATGAAGTGATTCTCTTATATCAAAGTTGTTTTTAAGAACTTTTAAAATACCGGACTTTGTTGCACTACACTGATGATGACAGTTGGGAAGAGACCAGTTCACACAGATTTAGGTATTAACTGTTTGACAGTAACAGTCAAATATTATTTTGGCAGAACGTCATTAGAGTAACTTTATAAGTGGGTTACTTTTTGAAGCATTGTTTTGAGAAGAAAAATAGCTCTTTAAAAATAATTAAAATTTTTATGATTTATATAAAATATTTGAAATTTGTGGCAATTTAGACTATATCATTTAGCTGATTCTCAATAATAAGTTAAATATCAAGTTCTTCACCCGCCTCACTCCACTTCATCCTCCTATCATTCAGTAAATATATTAAAATATTAATATTAAATATTATAATATTAAAATATCACAATGTCAATCCACAGCAGGCTTTAATTGTGAGTAGATGTGGTGGAAAGATGTTAAAAAAACACATCTGCCTTCAAAGATACTTCCCATTTCACATAATCTAAAGTACAAATTACTAGTCATTTAATTGAACACCAGCTGTAGAAGAACTTGGCTACAACCACGTATTGTATTGCCTTTTAGAATAAAAAAATATGATCTATCAATACTTTAACAAAGATACAGTTCTCAGATTAGCTCATCTGAAAATCTAGGGAACCAATCCAAAAGGTGTGATACCAGAATAGAGACGTTTCCATGCATTTGAATGGACAGTATATAGGAAGGTCCACTTGTTTCTTCTTCAGATTGCATTTCAATCCAGAAAATAAAGCAGAATGGGACATTCTAGGCTATACTAATATGTATTGGAGAGGCTTATAAGAGCCACTTCTGCGACCTACTTGGAGAAATCAATTATTAGATATACAATAGTAGCAAATGTTAAGGAAAGGAGGTATGAAACAAACAACACAGTGGGGAGATCTTGGGTGAGAGGAAGGAATAAAAATTAACTAAAAATCTAGAGGTGTCCAGAGAAGAGTTATTTCAGTAGGAATCTTGGTGACACTAAATTTTAGCCACCCTACTTCTGAATACTTGAGCACTCATCTCCTGCCCGAAGAAGAATCTTTAGATCAGGGGTAGGGAATGTCAGGCCCACAAAGGTCCCACAAAATTATTTGGTCTGGTCCTGCCAAGGCAACCACAGGTGGGACTCAAAATTCAATAAATCTAGAAGCTTTTTTCATAGCAACATAAATTTATATTAAGTGAATGATGTTATAAGTATCCAAATGGCCCTGGCAGAAAAAAAGTTTCCCCATCCCTGCTTTAGAGGAAGAAAGCTTTTCAGAGAATTTTGAAGGTTATACTAGAATAGTTGTTCCCAACATTTAGAATATGGATTTCTGGATGGTCTTGAGTTATTTGTTCAATATTTGGATCCTAAAATCACCACTATGTCAATTGGGAAGCCATGAACAACTTTGATGTTAGGAACAAAAGTCTGCACAATGAGAGAAGCATATTCAGGGTAGCAGTTTTCAAATTGTGATCCACAGCATTTGGGGGGTTCCCAAGACACTATGAAAATGTCTTCAAGGTCAAAATTATTTTCACAACAATACTGATGATTCATTTGCCTTTTTCACTCTGCTTTCATGAGTTTACAGTGGATTTTGCACAGGGCACATGACATATTGTATCACAACAAATTGAATGCAGAAGCACAGGTATAAGTAGCTATTTCAGGAGGGACTTTTGCAGCCAAGATATCCCTCTGGCTTCTCATGGGTTCAGGAGACAGCCCTCTCCATGTCTCTGCTCTTCTTACCAGTCTTTATGTGGCTTCTTCTGTAAATCCTTGGTTATAATACTCCTGTTCAGCTGTCCTTCAATTGGTTATTCAGGTTGATTGCTCTATAATTTAGATGTAAATCCAGTTTGGCATTAAGAAGAAGTGAGTGTAGCCGAAACCGGTTTGGCTCAGTGGATAGAGCGTTGGCCTGCGGACTGAGGGATCCCGGGTTCGATTCCGGTCAAGGGCATGTACCTTGGTTGCGGGCACATCCCCAGTGGGGGGTGTGCAGGAGGCAGCTGATCGATGTCTCTCTCTCATCGATGTTTCTAGCTCTCTATCCCTCTCCCTTCCTCTCTGTAAAATATCAATAAAATATATTAAAAAAAAAAAGAAGAAGAAGTGAGTGTAGCTTCCACCTACTTCATAGCCATGTTGGAATCTGCACTGGATCCTTTTAAATTTTACATCTGGTCATCACATGAACATTGTAAAATGGGTATTATTAAGCAACAGTGTTGTCATTCCCTATACTTGGAATTTTGTAGGATTTGGGCCCAAAGTATATATTTTCCTATTTCACCAACAAAATAAACAGAGTCTAATGTTGGATGATTTTTAAAACAGTTTTTTAGAAACAGTTATTCTGATCATGATAATTTTAGAGACTTTGCTTCCTGTTTCTCATTTCTCTTAATGTAACACTATTGTTTCCAGTGAGTCATGATAATGTATATTCATGCCCCCCAAAATGGAAGTCTTAAATTACTTTGAAAATGACAAGGCGCTAACTGTTAAACTCCATATTTTGTCCCTTAAAATATAATTGTTATTGTGTAACTGAAAGGGAAAGGAGCCAGAAAACCAGATTAATACCCCACACATGTGAATTAAACTTTATCAAATTATTTTGAAAAATGGCAAAGAATGACAAACAGGGTGGGGAAAACATAAAGGCCTCCAATCTGCAGTTATGGCCCATATTTATGACAATTTATGTATAGAATTATAAGACTGACAAGAAAAGTCATTACAGCATCAAAAATGTAGTGAAAACTTATCACATGTCAAAGCAAACTTAGAAAACTAGTAGCTCGAAGACAAAAATGAAGGTTGGTAGAATCTTGAAGAGCAATACATGATAATTAGGCAGTGAAATCCATAAAAAAGGAAGAAAATAAAATAAATTATTGCACTCAGTGTATATTGCACATTACTAAAGGAGGTACAGGAAAAGGACTACATTCTTTTTAAGTAAAATTGAGCAGCCTTATATCCAGAGCTTATGTACTATTCCTGCTAGGAACCTGAGTCATTGTTTTATCTCAGGCAAGTAAGTCATTTTGCTTCTTCTTGCCTTAAATTACTCATCTATAAAAAGCTATACTTTCAGCATTCTTATAGACTATACCATCAAGCTTCTTCTTTATTTACAGAGCACTGAATATCAATCTAGGAAGCAATTTTTTGGAATTAATTCAGAAATAAATGCTCCAAGTCCAAAATAAAAATAAAGATAGAACATAATGAATAAGCTAACCCTGAAAGTCCTTAGTTGTATATTTGTTTTAGTTCATGAATATAATTGACATAACCTTTAAAAAGTATTATTTGCTATTGTTTAGATTTAATATCACCTATGTTAAAGCTACATTATTGACACACAGGGAGTCCACATTATCATCATCCTACTATATTATATACTAGAGGCCGGTGTACAAACTTTGTGCACCGGGAGGGGGTGCACCGGGGGGGGGGGGGGTGAGTTCCCTCAGCCTGGCCTGTGCACTGTCTCACAATCCAGAACCCCTTGGGGGATGTCCGACTGCAGGATTGGGCCTAAACTGGCAGTCGGGCATCCCTCTTGCAATCTGGGACCATTGGCTCCTAACTGCTGGCCTGCCTGCCTGCCTGCCTGATTGCCCCTAGGCACTCTGCTAGCCTGCCTGATGCACCTAACTGCTCACCTGCCTGCCTGATACCCCTAACTGCTCACCTGCCTGCCTGATTGCCCCTAACCACTCTGCCTGCCTGTCTGATGCCCCTAACTGCTCGCCTGCCTGCCTGATCGCCCCTAACCACTCACCTGTCTTCCTGATCACCACTAACTGCCGCGGCGGCTTCATCAGGAAGGACGACCAAACGTCATTCAGCTGTCTGGTCTAATTAGCATATTACACTTTTTATTATTATAGATTTAGTACTAATGAATTTCATAGTTTTGTTATCATTTTATTTTTTTAAACATTTTTTTAAAAATATATTTTATTGATATTTTACAGAGAGGAAGGGAGAGGGATAGAGAGCTAGAAACATCGATGAGAGAGAGAAACATCAATCAGCTGCCTCCTGCACATCTCCCACTGGGGATGTGCCCGCAACCAAGGTACATGCCCTTGACCGGAATCGAACCCGGGACCCTTCAGTCCGCAGGCCGACGCTCTATCCACTGAGCCAAACCGGTTTCGGCTTGTTATCATTTTAAAACTACTAATTAATAAATTCTAGTAGATGTCAAGTTGAGCTTTTTATAAATGAAAAAAATGTAAACAAATGGGACTAGATCAAAATAAAAAGCTTCTGCACAGCAAAGGAACACATCAACAAAATGAAAAAGGAGCCCACTATATGGGAGAACATATTTTCCAATGATAATCTGATAAAGGGCTAATATTCAAAATATAGAAGGAACTCATACAACTTAAAAAAAGGAAGACAAACAATCTAACTAAAAATGGGCAAAGGACCTAAATAGAGACTTATCCAAAGTGGACATACAGATGGCTAGAGACATGTGAAAAAATGCTCAAAGTCACTAATCATCCAAGAGATGCAAATTAAAATGACAAAGTGAAATCACTTCACACCTGTCAGAATGGCTACCTACAACAAGTCAACAAATGACAACTTCTGACGAAGATGTGGAGAAAAGGGAACTCAAATATATTGCTGGTGGGAATGCAGACTGGTACAGCCACTATGGAAAACAGCATGAGGTTTCCTCAAAAAATTAAATATGAAACTGCCATTTGACCCAGTGATCCCACTTATAGGAATATATTCTAAGAAACTAAAAAACACCAATCAGAAAGAATATATGCACCTCTATGTTCATAGCAGTGCAAATTACAATAGCTAAGATCTGGAAACAGCCCAAGTGGCCATCGAGTGGATGAAAAAAGCTGTGGTATATTTACACCATGGAATTCTAGGCAGCAATAAAGCAGAAAGATCTCTTAGCCTTTGAGACAGCATGGGAAGGGGGGACCTGGAGAGTATTGTGCTAAGTGAAATAAGCCAGTCAGAGAAAGACAGGTATCACATGATCTCACTCATATGTGGAATCTAATTAATAAAATAAACTACTGAACAAAATAAATCCAGAGACATAGAAGCTTGGAACAGACTGTCATATATCAGAAGGAAAGTGGGGATAGGTGGGTGGGAAGCAATTAACCATAGAACTTGTATGCATATATGCATAATCCATGGATACAGACAATAGTGTGGTGAAGGCCTGGGGTGGGGTGCAGGTGCAGGCTAGAAGGGGACAATGGGGGGAGGTATGGGGACATCTGTAATATTTTCAACAAGAAATATTTAAAAAAATTAAAAATACAAGGGAAAAAGTGAAAGTTGAAGAACAGAAAATAGCAACTAATCACAATGTGTGTTTTTTATTTGGATTCTGATTCGAACAAAATGCAGAAGAAAAGGATTCACAGCATTTGTGTTAGATTGCATTAATAAACTCAAGGAATGGATTTCCTGAATTCAAAAACTAAAAACATAGAAATACCTTTTGAACCAACAATCCTACTTCTGGTTATATGTCCAAAGCAGTTGAAATCAGGATCTCAAAGAGGTAACTACACTACATGTTCACTGCAAAATTATTCATAATAGCCAAGATACGGAAACAAACTAAGTGTCCATTGATGTTTGAATGAATAAAGAAAATGTGGTGTATATATACAAGGGAATATTATCTAGCCTTTAAAAAAAGAAAAAAAAATTCTACCTTATGGGAAAACATGGATGAACTAGAAGGACATTGTGCTAAGTGAAATAAGCCAATAGCAGGACAAATACTGAATGAGTCCACTTATATAAGATATCTTAAAAAGTCAAATTCATAGAAATAGAGAGTAAAATGGTGATTGCCAGGGGCAGTGAGGGGATGGTAAATGGGGAGTTGTTGTTCAATGGATATAAAGATTCAGTTATACAAAATGAATCAGTTTAGAGATGTTACAGAATATAGTGCCCATTGTAAATAATACTGTATTGTACAGTTAAAATTTTAAGAGGATAAATCTCATGTGGTTCTTACCACAATAAAAATGCTATAAGTAATTACTAGATGGAATTGTTAAATATTTAATGAATAATCAATGGAAAAAATAAATAGAAGTGAACTGCTTTTAGACTTAATTTTCCCAGTGCTGTTGTCAGGAAAATGGCAATGACCAAAATATACTTAATACAATATACTGAGAATGACAAAAACCTCTCATATAGTCCCAAATCACTCACTTCCAAATGGTTCTGTTGTCAAAGAAATCAACATCTGGTTTCATTGTGTTAAAAATGATATGAAAATAACTACATCAAAAAAGACAATGCTAACTAGTGAAAGGATAATTGAAGAGTTTGGTTTCATCATGGATCTACTTCTGAAAAGTTATGAGACAAATCTATTCACATCTCTAAACTTCTGGTTCCTTATATGTATAATGAAAGAATTGGACAAGGTTGGTCTTTTGCAATTTTTGCTTAAAGAACATTTAGTGAATCTCCATGGGACATAAAAAGGAGATAAGGTAGAAATTCAAAGACTTCAAATGGGCCAGTTTTTACTTGTCTAAGATAATAGATTGGTATTCATTTAAACTATTTTTAAATACTATAACGTATTACTGCTAAAAGATATTGAAATTTATAGTTACAATTATGAATTTCTTAGAAAACTAAGAATAATAGGTATAATATACTATTGTTCTCCAACAATGGAAACAATATATATGAGTAACTTCTGAACACTCTATTCTCATGCATATCTCTGTGTCAGTTAGAATAATTTCACCTGTAAGTAATAATATAGAAAGTATTTACTCAATTTGCTGGAAGTCCAGTGTTGGTGAGGTATAAGGTACGATCTTTAGTTGTGTTGCCATGGGAAGTGGATTCATTGAAAAGTTAATAAAGCTTAAGCTTTAGAGGCAATCACTTGCATGGGTTCATTTAAAGCTCTACACCTATTTTTGCATACAAATTTTTGTATTAGTTTTCTTGATGAGATTGTCCCCTCACCAATTGTTTAATCTTTAGGCCCCAGGAAACCTGGATCAATGTCTTTCTCTGACATAATTTCCCAGCAAGTCTCCTAGCAATGCATTCCTGATGGGGCCAGCTTTGCTCACTGGCTAGCTTGCCTCTGGATTACAAAAGGTCTTCCAGCCGCTAACTGGGTGATATGCCTTCTTATTCACTTCTAGCCA
Source organism: Plecotus auritus (assembly GCF_963455305.1). Classification (NCBI taxonomy): domain Eukaryota; kingdom Metazoa; phylum Chordata; class Mammalia; order Chiroptera; family Vespertilionidae; genus Plecotus; species Plecotus auritus. The sequence goes on from NC_137784.1 coordinate 20,469,030, forward strand.
TTCACTTTCAGGCACTATCTACTTCCTGCAGAATATAAAATATACGTCCTTCCTTTTTAAATGATGAACTGTGTCCCTACATTTCTAGAATGATGTCACATGCTAATTGACTTAAGCCTGGATTTCAGAACCAATTTACTGGCAGAGAAATGGAGGTCTCCCAGTTGGCTCAGACAAATATAAACCCACCTAGAGAATTGGAGTTGGAGTTAGCTTACCTAGTGAGACATGGGTTACGTAGGAGAAGCAGATAAGGATGGAGTTAGCTTACCCAGTGGGAGATAAGTTCTGTTGCAGAAGACTGGTACCTAAACAAAATCCAGATGTCGGCTGTCCTAAGCTACATGGGCCAATGACATATGAGAAGAGCCTTGCTTGGGTGTTCTGGAAAAGAAAATTTGTTACCCTTAAAAGAGAGCAATGGAGAGCCAATCTCTCTCTGTCTATCTATATGAACATGGAACTACATTACCCTAGTGGCTGCTTGCTGGCAGCCAGCCTACCATTATGGAGGAAACTAAACCAAGCACAAAGCTCACGTACAATAAAAGGCAAAGCTTTAGAAAAACAACACAGAACGAGATCTAGAGCTCTGTGGTTTTCTCTACTAAATCCACCCAACATCTATGCTTCCAGTTATATGGGCCAATAAAAATTCTTTTCGTAAACAAATTTAAATTAATTGTCTGCCATTGGCAGAAAAACATATTCTAATGATAAATTCATTAAACTTCCAAAATCCTACCTGCTCCAGAAAATGATCATTCGATTATAGTGGAATTAGTTTTTTTTATCTTCTACATCTATTAATTTTTAAACTAATATTATAGCTTTTGTACTCATACCTTTACTATTGTGTCATGAATTTTACCTTGATGCCTTTTAAATATTCAAGTGAAAAGGAGGGGAGTACTGTTGGACACATGAGAGCAAGTTTGAAAGAGCATTCTGGGAAGATATAAATTTGGGAATCGTGTGCATACAGATGGCATTTGAAGCCAGGAGTCCAGATGAGATCACCGTGACATGTGAGTACAGACAGAAATTAAAAGCGGTCCATGGGCTACATCATTCAAGGTAAAGTGAGGCAAACTGAAAACCCTAACAGAAAAAAAGTCACATCATCATTGGTTGAGTTGAATTAAACACAAAATCCTCCCCATAACAGATATATTTCTCAACTTTACTCTTAATGCAATCAGGATAAATTCTCTCTTCTTGACTGCCTATCATAGTTGTTAAACAGATCAACATTATTGAACATATATTAGTTTAGTCCTTACTATGTGCCAAGTCTCTGTGAAGATCATAGGACATTGGACAGCTAGCACCGGTGACAGCAACAGATACATTTTTTAAAAAGCAACCCTATACTTAAGAGTATTGATTCTACAGGAGCAAGGCTTGAGGACAGGAAGAGAAACAAAGCAGTATGGAGACAGGTAAATACTGAACCTCTGAGTAACCATCAATGGTCCCTCCTTATGGGGGTGCCCAGTGCCCAGTAATGAGGAACTAATGACAATGTTAAAAAATTCTTCAGAGCTATTGCTTTTATGCATATATAATAAAATGTATAAAATAGAACTTTAAAAATTCTGCTTTATCACATAAGAAATTTGAAATAAGATTTAAAGACTAACATGCTCTGAGGTGGCATTTAAATCTCCTGTTGCTGCCTTCTTTAAAGAAGCAAAATGGCATTTCAAAGAGGCAACCGGATCTAGGAAGCAAAGGATCACAAAACAGGTTAGCAACAGCTAGAGTTCATGATTATTTTTCTAAAAATAGCTACTTGTGTTTTAGAAATACACAAAGGGTAATTTAAGAGGCTTTTTAAAAATAATAAAATATATGTCAAGCCTACACTGCAAGCCAGATTTGAGCTCAGTGAAGTGATCTTTCATACATTATACAGTGGCAATTACCATGTAAATAGATTTTAAATAAAGTGATGTATTATTTAAAACCTCAGTGTTATATAAAGCAAGCAAGGGGAAATGCTTGATGTCTATTTTATTTTCAAATCAGCAACCCCTTTCCGCACACACAAAAAGGACAATGATTACACTACATAATTTTAATTATATTTCTCATAATAATGTGCTGTAGCCCCTATGATTACATATTTCCCCAACATTTATGGGAAACATTACATTCCCTATATAATCATAAGCCTGACATTTTTCCCATTTGAAGGCATTCTCCTTCCAGATATTTTTAATGAGAACTCCTAGAGAATAAATTTAATTCAGACTATTATAAATGGCCTAAAATAATAAAAATCATGATGAATGAAGAGCCAGAATTTCCTCCCACATTAGAGAAATTCTTCAAGGTGTCCTTGCCGGAGCATGTTGAAAGGAAGAGAAGAGAAAGGATTTAAAGAGGGTTGCATGGGCTCAATAGAGGAAACTGGGTCTGAGAGACCAAGCCCAAAACCAGAGTCTGATGACCAGGAGTCATTTGGCCTCCTGACAAATGGATACCATTTGTGCTAGCTTCTGAGAGTCCCATGGGAGTTGAATAAGTGACCACCAATTAAGCCAGTTACCTTAATTCTCACCTGGTCTCTACAGGCACAGAGCTTCTTCCACTCTAAGGAGCTTTGGGGTGTCCTTCCCTTCCTGTGACTCTTCATCTGTGTTCCTAATTCTAAGCTTGTTGTCCATTTAGGCCACTCCCATAAATGGAAGGTAAGGGGATGAATGGGTTCCTGAATACCCACTGAGTTGATAGTGTTATGGAAGGGAAGATTTCTACACTTTATCTGAGGATAACCAGCTTGCAATTCACCTCATCTGCTCACTTGCCCTCACTAATGAATCAGAGACAAGCAAAAAATAATTCTGGAACATACATTTATCAACTCAATGATCTCATCTTTTCAATGCAAAAAAAAATACTCTATTTATTATTTGGAAATAAGGTACATAACTATCTCTATGAAAATTTCAGTTGTTATTTATCATCTAATAACCCTGCATTCCCCCTGTCTCTTTTCCTATTCATCATCTAAATTTTCTATTGGATTCCATCTGTCTTTGTTCCCAGTGGTACCCGCCTATCCATTTCATATCAGATTACTTTTATAGCCCACTATCCATTTCCCTGATAAACGTTTTACTCAACAAACATTTCTGAGTTCTTACTCTGGAGATCCGGCAGTGAAAAACATAGAGTAGGACCCTGTTCTCATAGTCACTCATAGTTTTTATCCCTACATACATGACCAAAGTTTAATCCAGTTTTCTTATGTCACCCTTCCACTTAGTTTAAATGGACATTCCTTTTTATAGCAAATGCAAAGACTTCATCCCGAGCAATCAAACCATCATGTAATTATTCATTTTTATCTCCATACACCAAACTCCAGACTGTTCACTGAGCAAACTGTAGTTCAGTTGGAAGAGTGCCAGACATGGCTATGAATTCACAGTCTTGTCCTGGACATGGGCATTCGCTTCTCTGAGATTCAGTTTCCCAATTTCTAAACTGTTCTCCAATCACAAAAATTGAAATACTGCAATGCCATGATGTCAATAAAATTATTTTACAAACTGTAAAGAACCATATCAACATCAGTTATGTCAAATTGCCTTTCACATTTGGTGTTCCCTACCAACACCAGTCTTAAACTATCTCAGAATCATTATTGCTTGTCTTTTTCTTTCCACCATATCTAATATCATCTAGTGTAAATTGAATGACAACTTTAAAACCAATTTCAAGTACTATTCCCTCAACATGCATAATAATAACCACTATTGAAAGCTTATTGTGTGCCATAAATTAAGCATTTATAACACACTATCTCATTTAATCTTCTTAACAACCTTAGGAGGTAATAATATTAAAATCCTCACTGTACATGAAAAAAGTAAACCTATCTAACTTGAGGAACTTGACAACAAGGGCACAGTTAATATAAAATAGACTCCTGAGTTGCATTTGGGTATGTCTCTCTGGTTGAACAGTCTCTGAAGAGTCCCTGAAATATAATGTACTGGCTGTACATTATATTTCACTTTTGAGGCCTTCTATTATATCCCTTTCTTGCCTTCTATTTCATATTATACCTCCCCACTTCTGGATTTCTGCAGCAATGATTTTTTATTAAATTTTCCACTTTACACAACCTCTACATAGTAAGATTGAGCTCCTTCAGAAAGGTTATCAACTCCTAAAAGGAAGGGGCCATGTATTCTCCTTTGTTTTTATTTTACTCCACAGCTCCTATACTTTTCTACATGTAAAGAAACAAAACTAAAAATAGACCCTGCCTTTACTTGACATTATAAACAGTCCAGATAAAAGAAGGAAATGATGTATACGATAAAGTATACTGAAATAGCAACACCTAATACTGAAATAATTTAAGAATTAGAATCCAAAGATTTTCATTTTATTCTCTTTTAATCATTTATGTTTGGGATTTATTGACATTTGAGAAGCCTAACCCTATACTAGTAAACGTAAGCCAGGTCTCCACTAACATATGCTTCATGCCTGTTCTGGCATGTGTAAGCAGTATATCTCTTGAGTTTGTTGGTAGTGGTCCACTTAATGCTAGAATCCTTTTTAGTACCCTGTTAAAGAGACTTGGTGAGAAATTGTGTTTTGTGTATATTAGTGAGATTATAAACTATCATGTTATTTATATGCCTGATTGTTAAATTAATGTGTGTGTGTGTGAGTGTGTGAGTGTGTGAGTGTGTGTGTGTGTGTGTGTGTGTGTGTGTGTGTGTGATAATGGTCTGTGTTATGCCATTCAAAGTTGACTTAGTTATCACTGAAGAAGAGATTCTACTACCCTCAAGGAAAAGCAGAGAAATCATTTTCTTGATTTTTCTTCATTAGGCCTGGGTTTGAATTGAGCATTAAACTCATAAAAGTGAAATTCTGTGTAACACATTTATTTCTAAGTCTTCATGTACACAAATTTATTTAGACATAAATATGCTTATTCATAGCAATTGATTAGCTTAATTAAAAAGATGTGTATAATCTAATTAAGCATAATAAATTAAACATCCAATTTCACATAGTTAACCTCTCTATCAATTTTCTCAACTTTAAAAAGTGAATGTTAAATCCCACCTCATAAGACTAGCACAAAAATTCCGTGAGATTAAAAACAAACAAACACCATAATGGCCTACATGTATTAGGCATTCAACAAATGTTAACTCTTTGGTTCCTTATGACCAATCCACTTCCCACCCTCCCAAAAAAATTGTTTTTAAATCCCCATATTGAGACAAAGGATAATGGTGAAAATTTGCAAGTAAGCTGTTACTTTCCCCTTAGAAAATTAAAAAAACAAGAGAAAAAATTAATATACTGTGCATAACTTTTACCAGTAATCTTACATGAAAACTAGAGGCCCGGTGCATGAAAATTCATGCACTGGAGCGGGGGGTCCCTCAGCCCAGCCTGCCCCCTCTCACAGTCCGGGAGCCCTCAGGGGCAGGAGGCGACCTGGAGATCAGGGGAAGGTGAAGCTCCATCACACCTCTGCTGCTACCACTGCCAGTAGCACAAGCCTCAGCTGGCCCTGGTTACCTGAGCCTCAGGTGGCCCTGGGTGGCTGAGCAGCCACCATCCGAGGCTTGCCTGCACCTCAGGCTGGCCCTGGGCAGCCAACATCTGAGGCTTGCCTGTGCCTCAGGCTGGCCCTGGGCAGCTGGGCAGCCTACATCTGAGGCTTGCCTGTGCCTCAGGCTGGCCCTGGGTGGCTGGGGGTCTGAGGGGACTGGGGGACTCCAGAGGCAGGCGTGCAGAGTATCAAGGGCCCGCAGGCCTGGCCTTGCCGCGTGCCTACCGCCCTGGCCTTGCTGTGCACTGGCTGCCCCGGTGGGGCTGAGGGGACTGGGCGCCACCATCTTGTGACTGTGGGCACCGCCATCTTTGAGGGCATGGCAGTTAATTAGCATATTCCTTCCTTATTGGCTGTGGGTACCGCCATCTTTGAGGGTGGGGCAGTCAATTAGCATATTCCCTCCTTATTAGATAGGATAGGGCCATCTTTAACAATCTAGTAGTCACTGATGCTGTCCCTAGGGAACAAATGGTAAAAGATAATATTTAATAGATCAGAACAAAGGAACAACCTTTAAGATGAGATCCTTAGAGTCAGCCGACAAGTTCTCAGTTCATTTCACTTGATTCCTTCTCCTTTGTCCCACCATGAACTATAAGGAGTAAATACTAGAAACTGAGACTCAATTAAAATACATACATACATACATAAATATCAGGGAACATAATTATTACAAATGTTACTTTGTAATATCTTTATCCTATCAAATTTTCTTAGTCCCTAGGCTATGACTAAGAAAGCAGGTATTCACTAATAATTAGCAAAAAAACCTTTTAGTGAGTATTTACTCTGCATTAATAATCACCCTAAGCACTGGGAGGCATAGAGAAGTATAAGCCAGAGTTAAATGCAATGAATTAAACCCCTCAAAATTTCCATTTAACTCAACACACATGCAAGGAAACAGTGGTAATTTCCTTGGGAGGTCCAAAGTCAAACTGATATTGCCCTTGCCTTCAAGAAGTATCTGTCACCAAATGGATTGTAGAAATGCTATTTGGCATAGATTATAAGTGCTATAAATTAAAAAAAAAAGCCATCATTGAGCCCAAATGGGATTCTGTAATATTTCATTAAGTAAATGGCAATTTAGTTTTATCTGAAATGATGGTGGTATTTGAATGGATGAAATAGATAGGAGATGGTAATGGTTTATCATGGACAAGTGAACAAGAAGAATGAGTCTGATGGTACCTTCCTAATTGCTGACAAATCTTTCCAGAAATGTTGTGTGAGAATGCATAGTGATTTGATAGAAAGTGTGAGCCATGGGTTGGTTAGTTTGTCTTTTGTTTTCTGACAGCCAGATTCCTCTAGCCAAAGAGTAGTATTTGTCCATGATTGCCATGACCACCTGTCCTCTGACTAATCTAACTATCCCTCAAAGAACACTACCTATGTGAGCCGATATCTGATTCCAGAGATAATTCCCTATCAGAGGACTTATCACTTTAAATGGTCACCCATCTTTTAGAATATACAACTTAGTTAAGATGCATTATATGATTTTAGGACATGGCTAGTTTCAAGGTTGAAGAAAAAAGAAAAGGTGACTTTATGTTTAATTGTATCTATATATTCTGACCCTCACCCCTGTACAACCATTTATAGAGAAGAATTTTGTTTTCATAGAAAAGCATAATGCATATTTTACTGAATACAATACAAGGCTAGATAAAAAGAACCTGACAATATAATTGTGAAATAAAATTTCACGTAGACCTTTTAATGTAGGTCATGGGAGGTCTGTCACACACACAAAAGATAGTAATGTGGAAATAAAGACCACCCAGATGAGTATAAACAAGCATTATTTATTCAGAGCTTGCTATATCAAGGCAGTCAGCCACTATCACTTGCACTTGGTAGACTCAAAGGCATGCAGGGGAGTGGGAAAGCTTTATACTGTGGTGAGAAAATGAAAGGCTTAAGGTAAGCACAGATTGGAGGCTGTTGGCATGGGGAATGAAGGTGGGGCGTCCAAGGTGACAGTTTAGAGGGGCATATTTGGCATTCTCTGCTTGGTCCTAAGTGGCAAATGGAGACAAAAATTAGGAAAGTTGTGGGTCAGAGGACTATTTTTACCTAAGGTCTTGTCATTGTACCTTTGCATATTCAGTCTCTCAACCATGAGTCTCAAATTATTTGGATTTAATATTATTTGGATTTAATTAATATTGGCTCTTACATGGGTGAAAAAAATATTGTGATACCTTCATCATAATATTATTTCTTCTATCATTCAATAAATTCAACAGCTATAACCCCTATTATGTGAAAGGTAGAATCAACAATCACTAAAACTTTCTCATATCTAATGCAATTAAATGTTAGCGTATGGCAAGTTACTTTATAATATGCTTGTTGAAGCAAATAAAAACTTGACAACAATAATTTTTCCGTTTAATTTAAATATATATATATATGAAGAAAAGAATAATTCTTCAATATTGCTTTGATTTTGCTTCAACATCTATAAATATATTAGCACATAACCTATCATCATGTTACAACATATTAATGTAATAATATTTTATTTACTTCCCATTATAAAATACTTTCATTTCTTTAGGGGCAAAAATTCAAGTCAAAGGGGTAATATTTCATAGCTTAAAATAATTCCTTATGTAAAGCACTTCTCTGAGATAACTGTGAAAGGGAAGTCATTCCCATTTGAAAGTAGAGAAAACTGAGGATCAGAGAACCAGAGTGGCTTGCCAAAGATCTAGCTAGAGTTAATGTTATAAATTAGATTTCCTGAATTCTAGTTCCCTGTTCTTTACTCTACACTATTTTTCCTCTATGTAATTGTTGAGGTGAATGAAATTTTATCAACCCTGTAATAACCCCAAACATGACAGAGAAAGAAAGAAAGAAAACCAACAACAACACATCTGACATTACAAGCAAATAAAATGCTAATGAAACTATAAATAATGACTTTTGCTTTCTATTCTCCTTAGGACCAACCCCCACCCTCCCAAACGTAGTGTGAGACTGAGTAGCTTGAAAGAATGACTATTAATCCACACATGAGGATAGACAAAATAGTAGTCTTGACTACAGAGAAGGGAATGAGGAATTAAGACCAAGGAAGTGGTGAAAGGGGGAAAGAGAAATTTTAGAAGAAATAAGTCTATATAGTTAAAATAAAATCAAAACTTTTTTTTTCAGCAAACTCTTTGAAGAAACATCTTATTCCAAGGCTAAGTCAAGCAAAACTACATCTAGAGTAGGTTTTTATGCCAGAAGGTAAGGAAATTCTCAAAAAATGATGAGAACAAGTCAAAAGGAAATAAAATCTAGCTTCAATGGACTTCCACTGGCAATATCTGGGATGTTTTTATATTAATAACAATAAAGATGACAACAACAACATTAGTTAATGTAATCCACTAAATAAGATAAAGAAGTTATGGATCCATAGTGATAACAGAGAGAGAGGGAGGGGGAAAGGTACAGTGCCTTCTTACTATAGAATATCAACTAATAAATATAGAAAGAATGATTAAAAGTGAACCATTTTAGCAATTATAATTCTTCAAATAAATATATTGATGGATACTAAAACTAATGGATAAAAGTTTGAGAAGGAACAGGACACACAAACATCTTCAAAGTGTCGTCCCCCTATTACTTATTAACTGCAAATGGGAAACTAGCAACCATACCATGGAGAGCAACCTGACAGTCATTACTATATCCAAGTGATCAAAATCAACACCACCAATAGTTAGACAAACCCACATCATTTACCTCCTGATATGTCACACTAATAAAAACACATCTCATGTGTAGTATTCCTACCAAAAATGAATAACCTAAATATAACCAGGAGGAAATTAGACAATCCAAAATTGAAGGACATTCTACAAAATAACTGATCTTAACTCTTCAAAATGACAACATCATGAAAGAAAAAAAAGCCTTAGGAACTGTGAAAATTAAAGGAACCAAAGAAATATGACAATTGAATACAAAATGTGATCCTGGATTGGCTCCTGGGCAGGGGAAAAAAAGTTGCTAAAAGGACATTATTGGACAATTGGAGTAATTTGAATATAAATGCAGTTTAGATGATACTATACTATCAGTGTTAAGTATCCCGATTTTGATAATTACACTGTGATTATATAAGGTTATATTTTTGTTCATAAAAAAACACACAATGAAGTATGAAATGTTCATGGGAAATGAAGAATGATGCCTATAAGCTATAAATAGTTCAGAGAAAACTTAGATAGTATAGATATAATTCCTAGTCTCTTTCTTGATATAAATCTTTATATCTATCTTTCTCTATATATATATTTTTCTATCTCTATCTCTATATTCACCTATCTTTAAAGATAGAAAGTAAAAGCGTGAGTAGCAGATTATTAACAGTTAGAGAACCTGAGTGAAGATGAAGGACAGATAAGAGTTATTTATGCTACTTTTACCACTTTTCAATAATTTTAAATTATTTCAAAATTGAAAGTTGGAATAATGAAAATTGCAAAATAAAACCTTTTTCACAGCAAAGTTAATCTTCTGCTAGTACAGCTCCTGAAACTTATTGAGCTAAATAAACATTTTCCCTTCTCCAACCATATGATCCTCTAATAACAGAGTCCTTCTCTCAAATCATTGCTATCCTGTGGATTGTAAAGAGGTGGGATACTAGAACCTAAAATGATCCATTGAAACATTCTTCAAAGTCTGTATTTTGGGAAGTTAACAGGAAAGCTGTACTACTCCTTTCTTCCACTAGAGGGACACAGCACTGGGGTTATTATACTATGCTTATTAGGGTAATTTACCTCAATTGTAATTAACTTATTTTCCTTTCATCCTGAAAGCTAGTCCTCTAAACTCATGATCCTCACTTCTATATCTATTTTTTTTCTTGTGTATCTAACCTTAATTATTGGACAGTTACTTACCATTTTCACTTTTCTCATATATGTCCCATGTATAAAACAGACCACAATCATTTTTGTTTATTCAGCAAACATCAGGGTGTTCTACTAGAAGTTGGTAGGTATATATCCCCTTCCTTATTACTTCCATGTTATGAAGTGTAACAGTGAAAGCATGTCTCAAAAAAAATGTTGCTATATCTACATAAGTTTATTCACAAGCAGGCATGGAGTTTGTCCTATAGCAAAGAAAAGGCTAATTTTTACAAATAACTCAAACTAATGGTATTAGAAGGCCGAGTTTACTATAATCTCATCTCTTTTCATGAAAGGCTGTTGGCCTGTGTAATATTGCTAACTACCAGCCTCTGAGTGGGAGTGGGGGGAGGGAAGGGAAAGAAGTGGTTCTTAAAAAATAAAACCAAAAAAAGTAGGTTAAAATATTCACTCATTCAACAATTATTTGGATTGCCTCTTATGTACCTAACCCAGCACTTACAGTATTTTTCCCTTAGAGCAGGGTTCAGCTAACTTTTCTATAAAGGTACGGAAATTAAATATTTTAGGTTTTGTGGATCCTATGCCTTCTGTTGCAACACCTCAAATCTGCCCTGGCAGTGCAAAGGCAGCCATAGACAATATGGAAAAGGATGTGCAGGGCTAGTTCCATCAAAACTGCATTTATAAAACAGATGGCAGGTTACAGCTGACTCCTGTATTATAGAACTAAAACAGACTCAGACACTGTGAAGATTTCAGTGATGGATTGAAATAGGCTGGGATTTCCTCAGGCTCCTCATATTTTCATAACTTATCCCATTGTGCTTTTGTCTCATCTTGGTTCCCTATTCTTTTTAAAAATATATTTTTATTGATTTCAGAGAGGAAGGGAGAGGAAGAGAGAGATAGAAACATCAATGATGAGAATCACTGATCGGATGCCTCCTGCACCATCCACACTGGGGATTGAGATCACAACTCAGGCACATGCCCTGACAGCGAATTGAACCATGACCTCCTGGTTCAGAAGTCAATGTTCAACCACTGAGCCATGTTGTCTGGGCATGGTTCCCTACTCTTATAAATGCTGTGCCCCCTCTATAAAATGGAACCACGGAAGAATACTTTAGAATGATAGGGATTCGTAGCAAAATTGGTGATCTCCAAAAATGAATCGTCTTTCCTTGCTCTAGCCTGCTCAAAGAGTTTGATCTCTTCTCTATACAGCATATTGACTACATTATCTAATTCATTATCAGAGTTAGATTTTCTTTAAAGAATAGAAAATGCCTTTATGTGTAAGTTATTTTTATCAGTCCCCACAGTTTCACCTTATTAATAATTGAAACATTGCAAATGTGTATGTTTCACAGATTGCAAAGTTTTTGTCAGACACATAACAACTTTGTGTGGTAGACGAACTTGGTAGTGGTATTCTTAAAAAGATTATAAAACTCAATCCCTGAGACATTCCGAAAATTGCCCAAGTGTCTAAAATTAGAAACCTATCTTGTCTTCAGCTCTTTCCACTATAATATAGAGCACTGCAAAGCTCACTCTAGGGACTAGAGATAAGCTCAATGAAATTTCAAGTTTAGAACCTTTCATCCTCCAGAACCATGATGCAATCAGAAGTCAGAAGAGAAAATGTCAAAGACCAAGACCTGGGAAGAGCAGAAGAAACAAAGTCTAATTGTTTCTCATTATTTGCCAAAACACAACTTGCTTTCAGTCATTCATGGTTATACCTTCAGAGTTTTTGCTCATGATACGATTTCCCCTTAGAAAAGGACAGGGTACTGTGCAATGAGAAGTTTCAATCTTTATTATCCAAAGCAAAGAATTAATACAAAATAGGAATTGAGTTAAAACCAAAAAGGGCCCTAGCCGGTTTGGTTCAGTGGATAGAGCGTTGGCCTGCGGACTGAAGGGTCCCAGGTTCGATTCTGACCAAGGGCACATGCCCGGGTTGTGGGCTGGATCCCCAGTAGGTGGCATGCAGGAGGAAGCCAATCAATGATTCTCTCTTATCACTGATGTTTCTATCTCTCTCTCCCTCTCCCTTCCTCTCTGAAATCAATAAAGAAATATATTTAAAAAACAACAACAACAAAAAACAAAAAGGAACCAAAGAGGTATCACCGTTTTAAATAATATTAAAAATGTTACTAAAAAGTTGAAAGCCAAAAAACTACACTGTACTTTTTAACTAAGAAAAAGTAAATTTGGAGGAGAATATTTTGAAATCTGGTTCAATAATGCAGCTATACTTACAAATGATTATAGGGATTCAACTATTTTATTATAAAAATGCATATAAAGTAAGTAAATCAGGTAGTTATTTAAAAGTATAGTTTCTAAATGTCTCTTATGGCCTAAAGACATTCAAGTGAATAAATATTTGCAACTCATTAATAAAATCTCAAATCATCTTCAGTCTAGTATTTATTAAGGAAAGTTGATCTTTACTGAAATATTTTCCACTCAGCAGCCCAAGTGCCCATCAGTGGATGAGTGGATAAAAAAAGCTGTGATACATTTACACAATGGAATACTACTTGGCTATAAAAAAGAAAGAAATCTTTTTTAAAATGTATTTTTTTTTATTGATTTCAGAGATGAAGGGAGAGGGAGAAAGAAACAGAAACATCAATGATGAGAGAGAATCATTGACTGGCTTCCTCCTGCATGCCCCCCCCCACCCCTGGGGATCAAGCCTGCAAACCGGGTATGTGCCCTGACTAGGAATTGAACTGTGACCTCCTCATTCATAGGTTAACGCTCAGCCACTGAGCCACGCGGGCCTGGCAAAAGAAGGAAATCTTACCTTTTGTGACAGGGTGGATGGACCTGGAGATTATTATGCTAAATGAAATAAGCCAGTCAGAGAAAGACAAGTATCATCTGATTTCACTTATTTGTGGAAACTAATGAACAAAATAAGTTAACAAACAAAATAGAAACAGACTCATAGATATAGAGAACAGACCTTCAGCTGTCAGAGGGGCTGAGGGTTGGGAGGCTGAGTGGAAAAAGTGAAGGGACTAAGTAAAAAGAAAAACAAAAAGCAACTCATAGACACAGACAACAGTATGGTGATTATCAGAAGGAAATGGGGGTGGGTGGAGGTATAGACGAGGGTAAGGGGGGATAAATGGTGATGGAAGGAGACTTGACTTGGGTTGGTGAACACTCAATACAGTATACAGATGATGTATTATAGAATTGTACACCTGAAACCTATATAATTGTATTAAACAATGTCACTCCGATAAATTAAATAAAAATTAAAGAAAAAGAAAACAGAGGTTGGAAACATGAAAAAATATTTTCTACTCAAATAATTTAATTTAAAATGTTATATAAAAGTCTGTCCTTACATCATCCAGAAAGAAGTACTATCATTGTAGAGGATCTCATTACTAATCATATCAAGTATCTCCAGCCAATTTTTTTTTACCTTGTTTGTTATCAAAGATTGGAAACTATTGATTAGTGGACATTTTGACAATCAGAAGGATACATGCATTCTCTCAAAAAATCAGATCATTCCTCATATTTCTTTTCAGCGTTCTTACTAAATTTTCTTTACATATTTTGTATACACTTGTATTGTGTTTCTATTTTGATATCCTGGATTTAGAGTCTGGAACACACATTATTATTTGCCTTGTTGGTAAGACATTATATTGCTTGACTTAGTGATCTTTTTAGACTCCGATGCATGGAATCAAGCTAGGGATTCTGGTCCAGTGATTTATTCCCCCCAAAGCACAAACTTGCATTGAATCAAGACTCCTAGATAAATAAATACCACCAAAGCTGTAACTAAGAGGTCAAAATGCTGTCCATGCAATTTTAGATATGTCACTGGCTTTTTAGCTGCAATAGGACTTTTAAACAAAAGAAAGAGCGAAAAGTGGATTTTCACAAAGAAGTACTATGAATTTTATCTGTTTTTTTTTTATGTTTTTCCAGGTGATCTTCATGAGACATTCACCTAAGAAGTAAAATTATTTTATTCAAATACTCCAGTGTCTTATGGTTTACAAATACTTTCATCTACATTTTCTTATTTGACTCTTATAGCAACCCTGTATTTTATTAGATTCCTTTACTAAATGAGATACCCAGGCTCAGAATGGTAAAATAAAAAAATATCTGACAAAGATAACAGAATTAACAAGGATCTGAGCTGGACCTGGAAGGTGGAGGATCCATTTAGCTTGAGTTGTATGGTTAAATTGAACATGAAAGAGGTCAGACATATTCAATCTGCCTCAAAAATCAAGAGTAGCAAGCAGGTTACTAAATGTGCTATATCTGATTGGATCATAATGGCTCTCTAGATGACGGGTCTTCAAACTATGGCCTAAGTCTGGCCATCTGATTTTTTAAGTAATATTTTATTGGAGCACAGCCATATGGTTTGTTGATATAGTGCCTAGATCTCATTTTGTGCTGCACTACAGTGGCAGAATTGAGTAGCTGCAATAGATACTGTGTTGTCCAGAAACATACTAGTAAAAAATGCACTACCTGATCATTTAACAAAAAAAGTTTGCTGCTCCAGATCACTGTGTTAAGGAGGATTCTGAAGTTATATTTAGTCTTCGTGATTGATTTTCATTGTCTGCCATGGATCAGGGAAGGAGGAAATTGTCTGCTACCTTTACATGCCATAGATAAAAATGTCACCTTGATTAGGCTGACTCTTTCCTTTGCTGAATATTGTCTTTCTACTCCAGTGTGAGGTCATCAGGTTTGCATTTTAAGAAACTTGGTTTATTAGGTTCACTCAGCAATAATAAAGTCTACTGATCTGATTCATGCTAACTTAGCAAAACATATTTTAGGATTGGTTAATTCTAGTAAGGCTTGATGCAGATTCCAAGTATATGATTGACATGTGTACATATCTAGGACATAGTTTATCACAGTTTCTTTTTGGTGTTATACACTTCACTATTTTTTTTTTCAGTTGGAAATAGAGTCCTCCAATGTGTGAGTTCATAGGCTTGCCACAGTTAAGAGCCATTTTTCATAGGTCTTTTATTATCCAAGCAAAGGACTAGGTACAGTACTCCCAGGCATTTAATAAAAATATATTGGTCTTAAGTATAGCTTCCTGATGAAAAGGCAAGACATCACTGAGTGAAAAATATCCCAGGACTCACTTTAGCAATAGCCTCTCAATTAAGCAACCAGAAGCAAGACAATTTTGAGTGGCTTTAAAGAGCTATTTTTTGAGAATCAAGGTTTTGCTTGCACTTCAATTCATAAAACTACAGACTTCCTTGTGTGTCAAATCCACAGTATGTGGTAGGAAGTGACCAATTTTTTTTCTCCATGAACTAATAGCATAATAACACCACCTTGCACGTTAATAACATCCTTCTATTGATGTACGCAAAGCCTTTTCAGACATAATTGTCTATTTTATCAGCAAAATACTCCTCAGAGAAAAGAAACGATAGGAAAAGGTACTGCTATTCTATTGTTATAGACTGCAATTATTTAAAAACTCATTTTGTTTCAGAGTTTTTCACTCAAGTATACCAGGTAACACTGACTTAATATAAATTTCACAGTATCTATATTCTGGGCATAATCCATGTATACCCTCTCCAGTTGCTTGGACTGAGTTGCATTCAAAATATATTTTAAACTGCAAATAAAATAGGAATGATATATAGATTATAAATATATCTTATATATTAATTCATATGTATTATTTATAAATATATGTATCACTTTATATATACACATATACTCAAATATCTTTTGTATTTTGCTTTATTCTTCCAAGTTAAAAGGGTTATGTCAAATATTCCTTCACAATTTTTGTATTATTGCTTGTTTTATTTTTTTCAACTAAATAAAATGAATATGGCAAAATTAATCAGTTTTACCAAAAACTTAAAATTTTAACTTTCAAAGATCACTAAGGTGTCTTTCTATAAACCTTTACACATGTATTTCCATATTTGACAACTCAAAATTTACCTCTAAATATAAGATTTCCCCCAAAAAACGAGGTACCAACCATAGCAAGCAACTTATATTCACATAGTTTGCTATTTTAAGTGCACATCAAAGTCCCAGTTACAGGACATGCAAAGCATGTATAGCATATGCAGACAAAGAAACATAAGAGTATTGGAGCTGGATAGAAACTGAGACATAACCAGATTCCCTCCTTTTTTAAGTTTATCTTTTAAATTTATTCGGGTAAAATATAAATTTCAGGTGTGCTTTATGGAACCACAAAAGACCCTGAATAGCCAAAGGGATCCTGAACAAAACCAGATGTATCACACTCCCTGACTTCAAACTATACTACAAAGCTACAACAGTCAAAACAGTATGGTATTGGCAGAAAGACATACAGACCAATGGAACAGAATTGAGAACCCAGAAGTAAACCCACACATACACGAGCAACTAATTTTTGACAAAAAAGGCAAAAATATATATATAGTAGAGTAAGTCTCTTCAATAAATGGTGTTGGGAAAACTGGAAAGTCACATGAAAAAGAATGAAACTAGACTGTGATCTGACACCATATGCAAAAATTAACTCAAAATAGATTCAAGATTTGAATATAAGACCAGAAACAATAAAATACGTAGAAGAAAACAGATTCCCTCTTTTTAAAGATGAGTAGCCTGAGGACCGAAGAAGTAATCAACTTATCAGTGAAATAGGCTAGGTCAAGTAATCATGCCATAGGAAAAAATATATGTATGATGTAGCTAGGGCTCAGAAGGAAGGAAACTCTGGCTAAAGGCAGCACTGGAAGGAAGTACATCCTTCAGGAAAATAACCTCAGATAAGAGGCAAGAGAATGGAATCCAGTCCCAATTTGTTAATAAGTGACAGGAAATTTCCACACTGAGCTCACTAAACAAAAGGCTAGAACTATCCTGTAGTTCCAGAATACTTTTACTGTCTTTAGGTACCAATCCCAAAATTGAGTACCATAGTTGATAAATACAGTATTACTGTATTAAAAACAAAACCACAAAACCACTGCTAAAAACTGATTTGAAATTGCAAACAGAATTTTAGCAAGCAGATTCCACCAATATGAAAACATAACACAGTACAATAAATAGTTTATTCCAGGAAAGTAGAATGATTCAAAATTAGTAAATGTATTAATTTTATTTACCATATACATAGGTCGAAGAAGAAAGGCTACATGATCAGTGCATTTGAAACAGTTATTTGAGAGAAACAAATACCAATTCATGATTAAAAAATACTTATTAAGTAGCAACAGAAGGATGGTCCCTTTATATAATAAAAAGCTATATAGAAAACTCCAAAAAATAGACATTAGCATTCTTAAAAACTAAAATTTAGAATTTGTCATTAGTATCAAGAATGAAATAAGTAGCACATCTGTTATTTGAGCATTGTTTCAGAATTATTAGCTAATGCAATTAAATGAAAGAATATACCTATATATATGTACACAAACACTCCTCTACATATAAATTTAAGATGTTCAGATGCTATTACTGCTTAGCTGTAAAGCCTAAGAGAATCAACTAAAAATAAAAAGAGAAAGAAGATGACTTTGGGTGGTAAGCACACAATGGAATATACAGATGTTGTATTACAATATTGCACACCTGAAATTTATACAGTGATATAACCAATGTTACCCCAATAAATTAAAATTTTCTAAAAAGAAAGGAAACATGAGAATTTAGTAAAACTGACACTACAAAATAACTCAACGGAATTCAATACCTTTCTTTTACTATATGTGAACAATAGGTAACAAAATGAAAATTATTCCATAAACAATACTAAAATAAAGTAAAATGTCTGGGAATAAATTTAATAAGAAATATGTGAACGCATATAAAGAAAACTACAAAACTATACCAACGAACCTCAAATAAGTTATAAATAAGTGGAGGTTTGTTCTGTGTTTTTGAATAGCAAAAATTCTATGATGTAAAATATTAGTTTCACCCTATCAATATTCTTTATGTTAATCTGTACATTCATGGTAATCCTAACCTAAGTCCCAATGACTTATTTCTAAATGCGAGAAAAATTGCTATAAATTTTATCTCACAAAATAAAGATGCAAAAGTAGTTTTTAAAGAAGAATGATGAGAGGAGACATGTTATTAATATACCATATAACTGTTGAAACATTAAGGTATTGGAACAATGATAGAAAATAGATCAAGGCAACAGAATAGACAGAGCAAGTGTCAGGAAACTGTAGGACAAATCCACCCAAACACCTGATTGTGAAAATAAAGTTTTATTAGAACACAGTCATGTTCATTCATTAAGTTTATGTGTTGCCTATGGCTGCTTTCATGCTACAACAGCAGATTTCAATACTTGCAAGAGAACATATGGTTACAAAGCCAAAATTATTATTGTCTGGCCAGCTACAGAAAATGTTTGTCAACCTCTGAACTAGAGTGTGGAATACATATTTCAAATCATTGAAATATATGAATGATGAGATACATTATATAGAGACAACTAGCAAATGATGTGGAAAATAAAATAAAACTGGCTCTTGAAGATCAAAATAAATTCCAACAACAAAAACATCCCCACCCAATTTTAATGCAAAAATTGAAACAGTAAGAGTAATAGAAGAAATAGTATGCGTTTTTGTATCATCGGGATATAATACACTATCAACTTGTTTGGAAGACTAATGATCAAAATAAGAAGGAAGACAAGGTGGGAGGGAGGGAAAAAGGAAGAAAGAAGAAAAAAACAGAAAAGATATCTAGGTAACGAACTTAAGGAAAATATTTACCCCGTATATTACAGGACTAGTAGCATCATCATATTGCATGTTGTTCTGTTTCTCAAGTTGGTTTACTTGGTGACTTCACAGGAAAAGCTTACCTACCTATTCCTAAAGCTCCACACCAGAGTTGCCAAGATTAAAATAATGGCTATTGTCCACTGTGGAAAATGGTATGGGAATACATGGACTTAAATACTCTAATTTGGTATCTTTCAAGATTGTCCTTAGCTATTGCCACACTATAAATTCTTATAAAGCAAGGATTCATCCTTGTTTTCTTTTGTAAACTCAGTTTATAGCACAATATCTTGGCCTTAATTAGGTGTCAAAAAATATATCATCTTAGTGTTTCATGTATTTCACTAAGATACCATTTTATTCTTGACCAGGAAAGGATCACATTTCTCCTCTGCTACATTTAAGGCTTAAATACATATTGTCAAAATAAAAATGGACTAAAATGGGGATAAGGAGCCACCATGTTGGTGATACCCCCCCCGAGACTGAGCGAGGAGGAGGAGGCTCTGCAGAAGAAATTCAACAAACTGAAGAAAAAGAAAAAGGCATTGCTGGCTCTGAAGAAGCAAAGTAGCAGCAGCATAGCCAGCCAAGGCGGTGTGAAACGCTCGCTGTCAGAGCAGCCGGTGGTGGACACAGCCACCGCAACGGAGCAGGCGAAGCAGCTGGTGAAGTCAGGAGCCACCAGTGCCATCAAGGCTGAGACCAAGAACTCGGGCTTCAAGCGTTCTCGAACCCTAGCGGGAAAGTTAAAAGACCCTGAGAAGGGGCTGGTCCCCACTTTCCAGCCCTTCCAGAGGAGCATCTCTGCTGATGATGATCTGCAGGAGTCGTCCAGACGTCCCCAAAGGAAATCTCTGTATGAGAGCTTTGTGCCTTTCAGTGACTGGCTTCGGGACCTGGGGCCAGATGGGGAGGAGGCAGAGGGCCCAGGGGCTGGTGATGGCCCTCCTTGAGCTTTGAATGGGGGAACATGGTAACGCCGGTTCCTCAGTCTCCCCTCCCCGAAGCCACAGCCGGGACCGCAGTCGTGAGTGGAACCGGGACAGAGACCGGGACAGAGACCAAGAGGGCCCTTTCCGCAGGTCGGACTCGTTTCCTGAACACCGGGCCCCTCGGAACGGGAACACTCTCTACGTGTATGGGGAAGACATGACGCCCACCCTCCTCCGAGGGGCCTTCTCCCCTTTTGGAAACATCATTGACCTCTCCATGGACCCACCCAGAAACTGTGGCTTCGTCACCTATGAAAAGATGGAGTCAGCAGATCAGGCCATTGTTGAGCTCAATGGGACCCAGGTGGAGTCTGTGCAGCTCAAAGTTAGCATTGCCCGCAAACAGCCCATGCTGGATGCCGCCACCGGCAAGTCTGTCTGGGGCTCCCTCGCCGTCCAGAACAGTCCTAAGGGTTGCCATGGGGACAAAAGGACCCAGATTGTCTACAACGACAATGTCTACAAGGAAAACCTGGTGGATGGCTTCTAGGTTGCGGAGCTGAACTACTTGTACCCCACCTGCCCCGACGCTGGTCTCAGTAAAGCACTGAGGTGGAAGCTCAAAAAATAAAATAAATAAAATAATAAAATAAAATAAAATAAAATAAAATAAAATAAAATAAAATAAAATAAAATAAAATAAAATAAAATAAAATAAAATAAAATAAAATAAAATAAAATAAAATAAATAATAAAATAATAAAATAAAATAATAAAATAAATAAAATAGGGATACTGTATACTCAGCCTTAGAGCCCATCCATCACTTCTCTAAATACTGAAATATTACTATATTTCCAGAACCAGTTTGTATTCAACCTGTTCCATAAAATATTGCTGATTATCTTGGCCAAAAATGATCTTTCTTCAGTTTGAGTTATTTCTATAGGATTTATCATAATCTACTTTAAATAATTTACACACTTCTTCTCTCCCTGGTAGTATTACAGAATATTCCTGACACCTAAAAGAAACAGAAATTGGGCCTAATATATTATGAGACTTCCCAAATGCAAGCACACTACTTGCAAATATAATTTTTTTGCTAGATGGAAGAATGAATGAATGACCAAGAGATGCGGAGAATAGTTCAGAAAGAATGAATCCAAATAGTGAAAAGTAAATGATCTGTTATATTGCATTTAAATCTATGCAACATTTTTAATCTGTAAAATATTTAATCATTTTGGTAGCATATTTTTCATAATTGCATAAATTTTCACATGTTTATAATGCCGTTAACTTTTTGAAAATATTTTTAGTATCATTATGAAAATGCCACAAAGTAAAAATTGTTATTGCCTCCCACACCTATAATTTCTAAACATGGTTTAAATTATAATAGCGCCGTTTTCACTGAATTTGGATTATAGTCTGTAACAATTAAAACAAAATTTCTATCATTAAATGTATTTTATATCTGGAGTTCAATATTTTCTAAGCATTGCTCTTTGATTTTATAACAATGGTGATAATTTTAATATATTTTGTCACTTAAAAAAACCTTTATATCATTAACCATAAATCAGCATGATCCATTGGCCTGGAAATAAGGAGTACATCATGTACATTGCTTACCTAGCTATAGCCTGGTATTTGATAAGATTTCTCCTGCTACTGTTTATAGGCAAGGTAAAGAAGTGTAAGCCGGATGTATAGTGGTTGAACAACCAGACGCAGAGCATATTGATTCCTGGAATGGTCACCATACAGAGGGATCTGTGGTGGTCCACCCAGTCAATTCTGTTTTAGCACTGGGCTTGATGAATACATCGACAGAATGAACATTAGTTTGCATATAGAAATAGGATTTCAAATATCTTGTTAATGTTTACAAAATAATAGCAAATTAAGATGACAAAATTTTAACTGTACATAGAAGGAAAACCCATCTTGATATTTGGGACAAGGAATTGACATAGAATCAACTTCAATGTAAGGTAATATGGAAGAGCCTCAGGCAGAGAACTGTATCCAAATAACCTGCTTTTCCACACTACTGTCTTTGTAAACTTGTGAACTTGAACGAGTGCTTACCTCTCTAAACTATGTCCATAACAATGGGAAAAACAATTACTGCTTCATGGGGTTTTTAGAAGAATAGATTAGTAGCATGCATGGCATGTAGTAAGCATTCATTGATGGTACTATGATTATTGCTGTAATGCCAAAATAATCTAAACATAACTGAAAGCTGTTAAAGACTCCAGTTCAAAGGAGGTGACAGATGCTGGCCCAAACACATCTGGAGAATTGCACCTCATTCTAGGCACCACATTTTAGAAGGAATCCTGCAGAAAATCCAGAGACCATCTAGACAAATTTATTTACATAAAGAACTTTGAGGAAACTAGATATTTTTGTTTTGAGAGGAAAGCCTAAAGAGACATGATAACTGTCTCCAAATATTTTGAAGTACAATATTGTGGAGGAAGTAATATTTTTAGTCAGTGTTACTCCAGGAGGCAGAAGAAAGACCAATACTTAGAAATCTTAGGAAAATAAATTCTGTTATGATCTGAGGACCCTCTCAACAATGACATCTGTTCATCGGTGGAGCAGACTGCTTTAACAAGCACGATGCTCCCCATCTTTTAATTATCAGGAAATTATAAATAAAATTCACTGTACAGCTGGGAAGACATTTTTAGATGTGTTATTTTACTTAAAACCTCTCATTAACCTGTAAGTCACGTATTACCTTTCTTCCCCCCATTTTTCAGATGACAGACTATGTTCAACTTGCCCCAAATCACACTGGTAATGAGTGTCAGGTCCATATTCCCAGAATCCAAAATATGTGCTTATCTCAGAATATGAATTTGACTGAGGGATTCATAAACTAGATGTGAGTTTGTATGAGAAGACATATACAGTATCTTAAGAATCAAGAATTAATAATTAATATGCTTAAGTTTTCAGGCCACATGCATTCTGATTCCATTCTAGTCCATAAGCAGTTCTCCCTTTATGTATACTTTGTCATGCATGGATCATTCATGGTTTCCTTTTATTTGTACAGCAACCCTGTGAGGCATGAGAGCAGGTTATTATTCATGTTTTATGTATAAAGAAACCAAAATTGTGATAAGCTAATTGATTTAACCAAGGTCAGAGAGCTCAATAATGACAAAGACAGAGAGAGAATCCACAACTTCTAACTCTGTACATACTGTGATTTTTATTACACCTGGCATCGTGAAATGAATTAAAGATTCAAGATTTCTATAACAGACGAGGGTGTGTGGGCAGAGATGATTGCTGCAAAAAACTAATGAGCAACCAACACCCTCGCCTAAAATTATTTTTGTCAATAAATCTTTTATATGCAATATTCTTGACAAATTTCAAATATATAGAACTGTAAGTTTTACAATTAAATAGAAAGCTATATAAATGTTTCCTTAAATTTTGTTAGATGACACAATGTATCTTAATAACATATTCAGTATTTCACAATTCTTATTGTCAGGAAATGCTTCCTAATTTATGACCTAAATTCCTGCTGCTCCAGTTTCCATCACATTCCCTCATGGCCTGCCCTCTGTGGAGAAAGAAACAAACAAAAAAGCTTCTTGTACATTTTCTTTCATCTCTGTAATCATCACTAAATTATTGAAAGAAGTTATTTGCTATGCTAAATCTTGTTTTCATATTCTGACATTGTCACCTATTCTGCTTAGATCTCTCTTTATAAAAATATGTTTATTTACTCTGATTTTGAATTATCTAGAAGACAAGGTCATTTGAACCAAATTTTTAATTACTTGCATACCTTCTACTCTCAAGAATATCACAAAATAGTAATTGAGTTGAAATAAATTCAGCTTCCCTGTATTTTGTAATTGAGTTGAAATAAATTCAGCTTCCCTTTATATTATATTTGAGTAATGAGTAGAGAAATTTACAGTTTGGGTTCTTAATAAGAATCTTTATTACAATGAAACCTATAGAGTCAACCTTCACTTCCTGTAGTCTCAACTTCAGATGCCCAAAAGAAATAAACTGTTAAGAGCTATATTCCAGTCATTATGACTATGTAACAATCATCCCAGAGCATGGTGGAATAAAACTGCCATTTATCATAACCAAGGACTCATGGGTCAGCAATTTGAAAGGAGAACATGAGGGACAGCTTGTATTTGTTCTACAATGTGGAGAAAGAAGATGCAAAATTTGAGGGTTGGATCATTT
Organism: Plecotus auritus; assembly: GCF_963455305.1. Taxonomy (NCBI): domain Eukaryota; kingdom Metazoa; phylum Chordata; class Mammalia; order Chiroptera; family Vespertilionidae; genus Plecotus; species Plecotus auritus. The sequence goes on from NC_137784.1 coordinate 20,493,541, forward strand.
GAAAGTTTCACTCACTCAAAGGTGTTGGATGCTGATGGTTGGAAGCCTCTATTCTTCTCCATTTGGGCTCTCCAGGTGGTCTCTCCACCTGGGATAGTTTGGGCTTCCTCACAGCATGGCAGCTAAGTTCCAAGGACAAACATCCCAAGAGTGAGAGAAAACCAGGAAAATGGTAATATTTCCTGACCCCGCCCTGGAAGCCACACAGTATTACTTTTACCATATTCTATTGGTTGGAGCAGTTACCAGATCCTGGTCAGACTCATGGTCAAAGTATACTTACTTTTCTATCTCTTTGTGGGAGAATGTAACTCATATTATAAGAAGAGCATATGGAAAGTATGTATACATCAATGCATCTATATACTGTATATAGAAAGTTTCATCTGCTGCAGTGAGCTCTCTGGCTATACCATTTTACATCTCTCCCATGTGCAATATACGTTTATCTCTTGCCAAACATGTCCTATTATAGTATCAGAGCCAGGCTCAAGGTCTGGAATCTCATTATCTAGAATAGGTCCTGGTGTGGATGGGACTCTTCAGATGTGTTTCCTCAATTACAGATCCTCCTATACTGTTTCTCTCAGTTTGAGGACTCATAAACTATAAATAATCTATCTGTCCCCACTACACACCCACTATGCAATAGTTGGACAAGTATAGAATGTTCACGATAGACATTTCAATTCAAGTATGGGGAAATTAGAGGCACACAGGGGTCACAGGTCCATAGCAATTCTGAAATCCAGCCAGGTATATGTTGCTAGTTCCTTGATTAGGGCTCAGTCCTATTGCTTGGCTCTGTCCCTTGTGTTCTTGGCTCTGTCCCTTGAGTTCTTGGTTCCATAATCTGAGTCATCCTTCCTTTTCTATAAAATAAAAGTACCTTGCATTTGAAGCTTAGTAGTTTTTTGTTTTTTTTCAGTTTGTTTCCTACTTGTAATTATTTGGAGATAAATGGTGTCTTTACATTTACTACTTTCTCCATCCCTTTAAGTCCATAGTGATATAACTCTTTTAAAAAGGTTGTACATTTTGTACATTATTTTGTAAATCAATTTATGATCTACACAACAAAAGCCACACTCATAAATCTCTACAAGAGAAACACTTTCTTTCTACATTGGATAGGAACAATGCACTAAAGATTACTCTTAGTCTTATTATTTAACAGAGACTGAATGATCCTCAAAGACAACTTAGATCTTTCTGAAGTCTTAACAAAGTATATTATGGTTCCATTTTAGATATACTCTGCTCTGAAAACTTTTCTTAATGTAAGAATCTTAAAGAATCTTGGACTGAGAAACTTTTTTCTGGTTCTTTTATCCTATATAATAAAAGCCCAGTGACCATAACGGCGTATTGACCAGAACAACCGCTCAACCAGTCGCTATGAGGTGCATTGACCACCTCTCGGTCCCTCCACCACGCCCTGGCCCACAGGCTCCAATTGCCGGATGTCAAATGGGGAACTGGGGTGGGTGGTGGTGGGGTGGGACTGGGGACTGGCGAGTGGACAGAAGATGACCCTGATCACAGGTTAGGCCTAGGGACCCTACCTGTGCACAATGTCATGCGCTGGGCCTTTAGTATTTAATAATAGTTCCTTTAGTTTCTTTCTCTCCTCTTATATTTTACTGTAAGCAGTAAAAAGAAACCAGGTGGCATCTTCAACATTCTGGCTGGAAATCTATTAAGCTAGATCATCCAGTTTATTCCCTCCGTTTTCAACTTTCCATGTTTTCAGAGATGATGGTGCTAAGTTTTCTACCACTACATAACAATGATCCTTGTTATAAAAAAGGAACCTCTTTCCTCTCATTTCTAGCAATATTTTCCTCACTTTGCCTTAAGGTCTCACTGAAAGCCTTCCTCAGGGCTCTTCCAATCCCTTCCAGACTCTTCCAACTTCTGCCACATTTTAGGTTTTTGCTTTAACAGTACCCTACTTCCAGGTACCAAATCCTGTTGCAATTATCTAATGGTATAATACATATTACTCCAAAACCCAGTGGTATAAAAAAATCATTGATTAATCTCATGGTTTCTGTAAAGAATTTGGTCAGGACCCTAGTGTGCATCTTTTTTTAAAATATATTTTTATTGGAGAAACCAAGATGGCGGCATAGGTAAGCACCTAAACTGCTGCCTCGCACAACAATTTCAAAACTACAACTAAAAGATAGAATGGACACCATCCAGAACCACAGGAAAGCTGGCTGAGTGGAAATTCTACAACTAGAAGGAAGAGAAAAGCTCACAGAGAATTGGAGGTACGGCAAAGGGTCTCTGTGCGTGCAGAGAGGAAGGGCAGCTGAGAGCCTGGCTGACTTTCTCTGGTGGGAGGGGGAAGGAAGCCCCCGACTGCACTGAACCCCAGTTCCGACTGCACTGAAACCCAGTTCTGGGCGAAACCCCGTGGACCCAGGCTCATACAGGGGGAGTCTGGACTGTCAGGTAGAGAGACAGGCACCCGGAGACTCGGAGACCCAGGGGAGACCCGGGGGAGCCCCGGCGGGCAGGGATCTGGAGGCACGCTCGCCAGTGTGCACAAAGACTGCGGAGATTGCCACAGGCTTTCCCTAGCAGAAGGGAGTCGGAAGCTCCTGACTGCACTGAACCTCAGTTCTGACTGCACTGAACCCCAGTTCCAGGTGAGCCCCTGGGGACCCACGCTCTTGTGGGGGGAATCTGCACTCTTGGGCAGAGACTCGGGAGCCGGGGAAGGCAGAGGTCTGAAGGCGCGCGCGCGCTCAAGGGCAAGGCTGAGGGAAGCCAAGACTGTCTGCTCTGCCCTGAGACTCCACCCCATCCAAGCTGAGCACAGAGGCTTTGGAAATTTGGCAAGTCTGATCCTATAAGGCTGTCTCCAGCACTGAACTTCTCCCAGCGTAGACACATCTGATCCTCACAGCCAACTGGCCTGGAGGTCAATTCCTCCCAGTGATACCAACAACAATCAAGACTTAACTACAACAAGGCTGTACACACAGTCCATAAAGGGGTGCACCAAGAGTATCAACCTCAGGTTAACTGGGGAGGCCAACCCACTGGGCCATATAGGAAACCTAGCACACAAAGCTACCATACCAACTCAGGGAAGCAGCGAAAATGCGGCGACAAAGAAACAGATCACAAACGAACGAAATGGAGGAAAACAAACGACTGGATATAGAATTCAAAACCACGGTTATAAGGCTTTTCAAGAATATCCTAGAAAAGGCCGATAAATATAACAAGACCCTCGAGGATATGAAAAAAGGACCAACTAGAAATTAAACATACACTGACTAAAATAAAAAAATATTATACAGAGACCCAACAACAGACTAGAGGAACACAAGAATCAAGTCAAAGAATTGAAATACAAAGAAGCAAAAAACACTCAACCAAAAAAGCAAAAAGCGAAAAAAAAAATCCAAAAAGTTGAAGATAGTGTAAGAAGCCTCTGGGACAACTTCAAGCGTACCAACATCAGAATTATGGGGGTGCCAGAAGAAGAGAGAGAGCAAGATACTGAAAACCTATTTGAAGAAATAATGACTGAAAACTTCCCCCACCTGGTGAAAGAAATAGACTTACAAGTCCAGGAAGCACACAGAACCCCAAACAAAAGGAATCCAAAGAGGACCACACCAAGACACATCGTAATTAAAATGCCAAGAGCAAAAGACAAAGAGAGAATATTAAAAGCAGCAAGAGAAAAACAGTTAATTACCTACAAGGGAGCACCCATACGATTGTCAGCTGATTTCTCAACAGAAACTATGCAGACCAGACGGGAGTGGCAAGAAATTTTCAAAGTGATGAATAGCAAGAACCTACAACCAAGATTACTCTACCCAGCAAAGCTATCATTCAGAATTGAAGGGCAGATTAAGAGCTTCACAGATAAGAAAAAGCTAAATGAGTTCATCACCACCAAACCAGTATTACATGAAATGCTTAAAGGTATTCTTAAAGAAGAGGAAGAAGAAAAAAGTAAAGATAAAAATTATGAACAACAAATACATATCTATCAACAAGTGAACCTAAAAATCAAGTGAATTAAAAACCTGAGGAACAGAATAATCTGGTGAATATAATAGAATCAGGGGCATAGAAAGGGAGTGGACTGATAATTCTCAGGGGGAAAGGGGTATGGGGGGGTTCAGGAAGAGACTGGACAAAAATCATACACCTATGGATGAGGACAGTGTGTGGGGGGGAGTAAGGGCAGAAGGTGGGGTGGGAACCGGGTGGAGGGGAGCTATGAGGGGAAAAAGGAGAAACCATTGTAATAATCTGAATAAAGGTTTATTAAATAAAATAAAATAAAATAAAATTTATTTTTATTGATTCCAGAGAGGAAGTGAAAAAGAGAGAGCGATAGAAACATCAATGATAAGAGAGAATCATTGATTGGCTGCCTCCTGCACACCCCTCACTGGAGATCGAGCCTGCATCCCAGGCATGTGCTCTTGACTGTAATCAAAATGTGCTCTATCCACTGAACCAAACTGGGTAGGGCTAATGTGCATTTCTTTTTTGTGGTTTCTCATGCCGTTACAATTAGGTATTCGTTAGGGCTGCAGTGACCTGAAAGCTCAACTAAAACTAGAAAATCTACTTCTAAGATAGCTAACTCATTCATGTGGCTGGGAATTTGAAAGAGGGCCTCAGTTCTTCTCATGGGCCTCTCTATGGGCTTATGTGGGTGTTCTCACGGTATGACAGTTGGCTTTCCCCATAGCAAGGGATCCAAGAAGCCAAGTCAGAAGCTGTTATGTCTTTTATTACCTAACTTGAAACCAGCATCATTATTTCCACCATATTCTATTGGTCATACTAAACGTGCCCTGATTAAGTGTGGGAAGGGACTACACAAGGGCCTGAATATCAGGAGGTGTGAATCACCGGCATTCTCTTGGAGGTTGAGTACCACAAATTAAAAGAAATAAATATTAAATGTGAAGCTCTGTACCCTCTAACATATCTTTGGATTATTGGCATCAGTTGATAAGCTGTCTCCCTCCTTCCCACCCAATCCTACTTCCCTTGGGCCTTCTTTACTGACTCCTATTTCCCTGTCTTCTCAAATCTACTCTAATATCTGATCTTACAACTAATATTAATGTGCATTCCTAATTGAGAATCTTTGTTCTAAACCAGTACCTCTCCAATACAAATCACTCAAGTACCTTGTTAAATTGTAGATTCTGAATTTGTGGGTCTGGGATAAGGTCAAAATTCTGCATTTCTGAAAAACTCCCAGTGATGTTAGTGTTGCTTGTCACAGGCCACATTTCTATGTTTCAAGGCTCTAGATGGGTGGTTCACTGTGTTTGCTACCTATTGGAGTCACCTCGCGGATGTCTTAGAGTCCCATCTCCAGAGATCCTGATTTAATTTTTCTGCAGTAAAACCCAGGCATCAGGACTTCTTAAACCTCCCCAGGTGATCATAACATGGAAACAAGATTGAACATCACTACTTCAGTCTAAAATTAGGTTAGGCCCTAACCGGTTTGGCTCAGTGGATAGAGCATCGGCCTGCGGACTGAAAGGTCCCAGGTTCGATTCCGGTCAAGGGCATGTACCTTGGTTGCAGGCACATCCCCAGTAGGGGGTGTGCAGAAGGCAGTTGATCAATGTTTCTCTCTCATCGATGTTTCTAACTCTCTATCCCTCTCCCTTCCTCTCTGTAAAAAAATCAATAAAATATATAAAAAATAAAATAAAAATAAAAAAATAAAAATAATAAAATTAGGTCAGAAAATGTTTTTCCATGAATGTTTTTGTTTGTTTGTTTTTTGTCAATCTTCACCCAAGGATAGTTTATCCATTGATTTATAGAGAGAGTTGAAGGGAGGGGGAGAGACAGAGAGAGAAACATCAATTGGTTGCCTCCCACACTTGCCCTGACCAGGGTCAGGGATTGAGCCTGAAACTCAGGTATGTGACCTTGACTGGAATCGAACCCGGGGTCCTTCAGTTCATGGGCTGATGTTCTATCCACTGAGCCAAACCATCTAGGGTTAGGTCAGAAATTCGAGGAGAAACAGAAGAAGACTGATTTTAATAAGAGTCACCAGAAACCAGGAGCTAATTGTGGTGGCATGTTCTGAACAGGTGAAAAACCTCTGCCAGGAAATATTTAGGTGTCCTGAGATGAGAACTGTTCATGTTCCCAGACAAATGGTAGAGCTGAGTCACTGGGATATACTAACTGTTCCTCTAGTCAGCATCCACTGACAACTTTGCCTGGTCAGTATCCTGTGACTTTGATCATCACTTTCTGGTTACACAAAGGCATGACCAAAGCTTTGAAATGATCATATTCTTTTACATTGGTCAGTTGAATGTCTAAGGCCAAATATCACCGATGTTAATTTCTATAAGCAGTAGGAAGAGAACATGAACCTTTAGTATTTTTTATTGCAGGACCAGAGATATTAAGAGGCTCTCTGTCAGTCACATACATAAGTGACATTAGGCAGACAGACCAATATCATGAAAATTTTGAGAATACGGGATAGCAATTGAAAATTTTTCATACTCAGAACAATTCTTATTAGCAAGAAACACATGGAACACTTTCTGATTCAAATGGTAATAGATGCTACATAACAGGAATACATTAGGTGGATAAGCAATTTTTATGTTAATAACAGTGTGACATAAAAAGAGTGTTCTCTGGATGCAAATAATTATTTTTAAATAATGAGCCCATGATAACAATCTGCATTAAGAACTTATATTTTAGCTACAGAATATATTTTGCTTTCACAAATTCACCTGTTTTAATGAATTGAATATTTTATTATTTCTGACTTATTTTATGGAAATTAAAGTGGCCATTGAGACCATAATTGCAAATTTCTTTATGTGTCTCCATTTCATTCAAAAATTTTATCTATTTCTACCACCTGAATCAAATAAGAAAGCTACCAAGGAAACTAATAAAAAAGGAAGACTTTTAGAATCTATACATTTAAATGTGCCATTTGATGTCAATTTTAACTTCAGAAAAAATTCTCATGATATTCACTTTTATATTCCCTAGGCCAGTGGTCGACAAACTGCGGCTCGCGAGCCGCGGTTTGCCACTCTGTTGACTAATGAGTTTGCCGACCACTGCCTTAGGGAAAAACACTTAAAAAACATTTTAATAATGTACTAATGTCTTTAACCTGAAGTCAAAACTTCTGGGTAAGGGTAATGCCTTACGCAGTGGTCGGCAAACTCATTAGTCTACAGAGCGGCAAACCGCGGCTTGTGAGCCGCAGTTTGCCGACCACTGCCCTAGGCCAATGCTTAATTTATAAACAAACAAATACATTCATATAGATATATAGCTCTGTGGTAGATCAAATGTGGCTACAGCAACTTACACCATAAACAAGAATGAACTCAAAATGAATAAAAGACAAATATAAGTCATGGAACCATAAAAATCCTAAAAGAAACCATAGGCAGTAAAATTGCTGACATCTCTCGTAGCAATGTGTTTGCAGATACATCTCCTAGGGCAAAGGAAATTAAGGAGAAAATAAATAAATGGGACTACATCAAAATAAAAAGCTTCTGCACAGCAAAAGGAACCATCAACAAAATGAAAAAGGATCCCACTGTATGGGAGAACATATTTGCAAATAATATATCTGATAAGAGGTTAAGTTCCAAAAAATATAAAGAACATACAACTTAACTGGCTTATTTCTGGCTTATTTGTAAAGGAAGACAAAAAAATCCAATTAAAAATGGGCAAAGGACCTAAATAAACACTTCTCCAAAAAGGACATACAGATAGCCAATAAACATATGAAAAAATGCTCAAAGTCACTAATCATCACAGAGATGCAAATTAAAACCACAATGGCTACCACCAACAAATCAACAGATGGCAAGTGCAGGTGAGGGTGTGGAGAAAAGGGAACCCTAGTACACTGCTGTTGGGAATGCACACTGGTGCAGCCATTATGGAAAACAATATGGAGTTTCCTCAAAAAATTAAATATGGAACTGCCATTTGACCCAGTAATCCAACTTCTAAGAATATACCCTAAGAATCCCCAAAACACCAACAGAAAGAATATATGCACCCCTCATAGAAGCACTATTTACAATAGCTAAGATCTGGAAACAGCCCAAGTGCCCATCAGTAGAAGAGTGGATAAAAAATCTATGGTATATTTATACCATGTAATACTAAAGAGCTGTAAAAAAGAAGGATCTCTTACCCTTTGAGACAGCATGAAGAGACCTGGAGAGTATTATGCTAAGTGAAATAAGCCAGTCAGAGAAAGACAAGTATCACATGATCTCACGTATGTATGGAATCTAATGAAAAAATCAATTGATGAAAAAAAATAGATCCAGAGACATGGAAGCATGGAACAGACTGATGAATTTCAGAAGGAAGGGGGTTTTGGGGGGAGAAGGGGGCAGGACAAGATTAACCAAAGGACTTATATGCATATATGCATACCCCATGGACATAGAGAATGGTGTGGTGAAGGCCTGGGGGCAGGGGCAGGTGTGAGGTGGAGGGGGTCAATAGGGGGGAAAGGGAGACATCTGTAATAGTTTTTCAACAATAAAGATAAATTAATTAAATAAATAAATGGAACAACCTAAGCAGCTTTCTGATCGCCTAGCAGAGATGTAATGAAGAGCACAGTTAATTTGGGCTTAACAAGGGAATTTTACCACTTCCACCTTAACAGGCAGTTAAGTAGTTAATTTAGGTCATTTCAATATTTTTGTAGGTATCTGTAAGAAAATAGAGTATGTTCGGTGTAGTTAAACTGTTGATCTTTTTAACTCTCTTGATGACCTACTCTATTTACCTGATCACAAATGCCCTTAGAAACCCAGTTTTCAATATTGTATCTGTGGTCCACACTCATCTTCATGGTGGTGGTGCATCCCAACTGTGTCCAATTAATTCTATGAGTATAGTTAATAGTTAATAATAATTGTGAACATTTATAGCGTGTTTATAAGTGCCAGGCAGTATGCTAAACACTTTGTATGTATTATCTCATTAAAAATTCCCAAATATCTTTTGTGATAAATTACATTTCTATTCCCATTACACAGATAGGTAAACTAAGGCTCAGAAATGGATAGAGACTTGCCCAAAGCTATTGAGTAGTGAAAGAGAAATTTGAACCCAGGCAAGTTGACCTGGAACTGACAATACTATGCCACTACATAGTGTCTTTGGATTGCTACTATTCGTTTCTTAATTTTTTTCTTCTAGAAGAAATGGGCCTCATTCACAAATCTGCTCCCCTTGTTGGGTGGAGAGGAGTCAGAGGGAAAAGTTTGGATAAGTGTGCACTGCTAGAACTTTAAGAGATAACAATGTTCTGAGCGCATTTACTTTTCTCCCACCTCAGATTACATAAAGTTTCCTTCCAACTTTGTAATTTATCAAGAGATTATTAACTACATTTGATTGGACAAATACCCTCTCTCAGTGTGGACATTAGTAGCTTGCTGTGTGATTGTTAATTGCAATCAGTTTACATTAGGTTGAACTGCCAAGTTCACCAGTAAAAGGTAAGGTATCTCCAAAATAAATGCTGCTTTAGAGAACCTTTTCTGTCAATCATCGTATTCTTCACAGAATCTCAAATGAGCCAACACGACACATGGAAAATTGCCCAGTCAGATGCATCAAGTAGATCCTTCCACATTTGCAAGCTAGTCAATTAATTCAAAACATTATTAGCCTAGTCAAGTGTTACAGCTAGAAATAGTGATTATTTCCAAGTTAATATAGGAGTGTCGAGCAGGTTGATTTAACAATTGCCCAAAGGAAAGGTCCTTGAAGTATCTGATTGGATCAAGAAGAATGATAGTTGACTTAAACCAAACTTCAGTTTTGCATTTCTTATCATTGCTATGGGAGCCTCAACATAAAAATAATAATAATAATAATAATAATAATAATAATAATACAGTTCAACTGTGTAAGGTTCCTAATTTTAACATTAACTTCTGTATTTTTTATGTATTGGTGCTATATCTGAATAAATGAAGCAAATCATGTGAACATGACCATCTTAGATTAGATATATATATATATGGATTTGGTATGGATATGGATATATCTTCCCTCAGTGAGTGTAAACTGTCTGAGATTAAGACCTGTTTCTTATTCATACCTGTATGCCCCAGAACACACCCAACACAGTGCCTTGCACAGTTGCTCAAAAAAATAGGGTTTGAGTGGAACTGAATTTGGATGTCTCCTTTTGTTTTAAATAATCATTTTTATATATGCACAAAAGGCATACAGGTATTCAAAATGGCCTATCCTAGTCTGCTACATTACCATAACATTTATTTTTATGTTAGTGGCTTTATTGAGACATAATTTATATACCATAAATTTCATCTATTTAAAGTATACAATTAAATGGCTTTTAGCATATTTAACAGAGTTGGGAGACTACCACCTCAATCCATTTCAGAACATTTTCATCATTCTCAAAAGAAATCTTGTACCAATTAAGAGTCATTACCCATTCTCCTCATCTACAACCTCTTGAAAGCACTAATATACTTGTCTCTATAGATTTGCCTAATCTGAACTTTTCATATAAATGGAATGATACAATATGTGACTTTTTATATTTGGCTTATTTATCTTAGCATAATGTTTTTGTGATTCAGCTACATTGTAGAATACAAATACTCCAGTCATTTTTATGGCTAAATAATATTCCATCCTTTGGGATATACTAATTTTGTTTACCCATTCGTCTGTTGATGGACATTTGTGTTGTTTTCACTCTTTGGCCAGTATGAATAATGCTGCTATACTAGTACACATTCATTTACAAGTATTTGTGTGGACATAAATTTTTATTTCTCTTGGGCGTATGGCTAGGAGTGGAACTGCTGGGTCATGTGGTCACTCTGTATTTTGATTAACTTCTAATAATCCTATATAATAAAGGTGTAATATGCAAATGACCAAACAGTGGAAGGACAGGTCGTTATGACGTGCACGGACCACCAGGGGGCAGATGCTCAAGGCAGGAGCTGCCCCCTGATGGTCAGTTCGCTCCCACAGGGGGAGCACTGCTCAGCCACAAGCTGGGCTGATGGCTGGCGAGCACAGCGGCCCGCCTCCAGCAGCACTAAGGATATCCCATTGCTGCTTAGGCTCTGGCTTAGGCTCCCATGGGGAGCGGGCCTAAGCCGCGAGTCAGACATCCCCCGAGGGCTCCTGGACTGCAAAAGGGCACAGGCCGGGCTGAGGGGACCCCCTCCCCCCTGTGCATGAATGTCATGCACCGGACCTCTAGTCTTTCCATAAATTCACTAATTCCATCCTTTGAAACCTCCACTCTACTACTAAGTCCATCCATTGAGTTTTTTATTTTAGTTATTAGACTTTTCACTTCTAATATTTCAATTTGGTTCTTTATAATAAATTCCATTTCTTTGTTGAGATTTTCTTTTTCCTTTGTTTTAAATGATATGTAATTGCTTGTTTATAAATTTGTATGATGGCTGGTTTAAAGTCCTTGTCAAAGTAAAATAAGCAAGACACAGTAAGACAAGTACTGTATAATCTCACTTTTATGGAAACCTAAGAAAGTTGAACTCATAGAACCAGACAGAAGCATGGTGGTTGCCAAGGACTGTAGAATGAGGAGTATGGGAAGATGTTGGTCAAAGGGTACAAACTTTCAGTTGGAAGATGAATACATTCTGGAGGTCTGATGTACAACATGGTGACTATAGTTAATACTACATTGTATATTTGAAATTTACTAAGAGTAAATCTCAATTGTTCGCATCACACACACACACACACACACACACACACACACACACACGATAACTATAAAATTGTGTAATGCCAAGATCTGATTCATCTTGATGTTGTTATCAGTTAGTTGCCTTTTCCTTTTCATGCATGCTGTGATTTTCCTGATACTTGATCTGACAAGTGATTTTCTGTTTTATTCTGGACATTTTGGATATTATATTATGAGATTCTGAATCCTACTTAACCTCCTTTTTTTAGTACTAGTAGGCAGTCCCCTGTTCAAGTTTAGAGTGGGGGCTGTTTGCTGTGTATGTTTTGTTTCTCACTGGATTCCACCAACCATCCTGGCAGCAACACACACTGCATCATTACAAACAAGTGTAATAAAGGTGTAGCTCCCCTCAACCTCACTGACACTCTTCTGGTAAAATCAGGGGACCAATTCACACCACCTCATTACCTCTGAGTGGAGGTGCAAACTCATCTTTCCACTGGGCCCTGCTAACACTAGTAAGGGGAAAGGTTGACTTACTCACACCACATTGTTGTTGCAGGGTGGGGGCAGAAGTTCACTCTCTCCATGGACCTCTCTGACACCAGGAAAGCAAAGGGGAGGAAGCAGAGTGCCAACTAGCCTCACCTCCTACAGCCTCATGGATGCTAGATGGGGATAGAGGCTCCGCTCACAGATGGATCTCACTGACACTACCAGGTTGGAGAATCAGAGTACCACCTCCTATTGCCAGGAAGGGGATGGAAAACTAGGTCCCTGCTCAGCCTCACTAACACTATCCCTGTAGGGGAATCAGAGCACATGCTGGTTGCACTGGGTGGGCGATGAACAATCAGCTGCCCTAAACAACCTGCTCACTTCACTCAGCAGGGGCATTCGAGTGCTGCCTGCTTCTATCAGGCAAGAAATGGAAGATAAGTTCCCACTCAGAAGGTCAGGTCGCTGCCTTGCTCCACCTCAGGAGGAAGGAAGGAATGAAAGTGCCACCACGTGCTTTTACAGGGCAAGGTAGAGGTATGGAAGACCAAATGCCAACTCAGCCCCTATTGAAATCCTGGAGGTGGGAGATATTTTTTCCATTGATATTTGGCAGGAGTAGGGTAAGTAGTGCCAGAATATTTTTATTATTAAGCTACCCCTTTCATGGTCCTTTGGCTAGGGAAAGGGACTTATTTTTTAGTTTTCTTTTGTTTGTGGCTATGAGTGGTTCTGAATTAGAGGCTTCTGGAGAGCCCTGTCCAGGATATGGGAGGCAATAAGGAAAACCAAAGAATTCACTCTGATGCATTCTGATCAAGGCCTCTAGATAGTCCATCTTTGTCTTAACACTTTTCAGAGTCTTCATATGCTTATTTGTTATGTTATATCCAGGGATTTTGGAAAATGTGTATGATATGAAAGTGTTATGTCAACTTGCATCATGTGAATTAATTTTATCCTAGATAACATTTGTAGGCCCTCTTAAAAATCAAGTTGACAATCAAGAGCCCATTTGTGTAGGTAAAACTTGATACAAAAGGTCAGCACTGCTGAAATTGTCCCTGGAAAATTTCCTAAGAATATCAAAACACTTCTCCCCTCACCCCCATCTTCTAAACATTTTTAAAGCTCATAAGAACTGATTTGGTGGAGCCTTTTGAAAAGTGTATAGTCATCTAAAAATAGCTCTGAGTCCATGAACTGGGAAAGAGAAAATAAAGAAAACCCCACAGAGTCCATTCAGATAGTTAAATGGGTACATTTTGCTAGAAAAAAAAAAAAAAGAGAAAGGGGAAACATGCAGCTAACCACAAAGTAATATTAGATTAAAAATCTGTATTACAAAAACTATAAAGATTTTCCAATGAAAAAATACATCAGTTTAAAACAAAAACAAAAGAAAATGCTTTTACATTGCAGTTAGAAGTGTCAACATTGTTTCCACAGAAAATGGAAGCATCTTGGAAATTCACAGGAATAATGTGAAACCAGTCAGCAGATTCTCTGCTTACCTTTATTGGCTTAAGGACAAAGAAAGCAGCAAACATTAATCCTGGGGCTGTCCTTAAACCATGCACCCATTTGATGTTTCTTTTCTGTAAAACAAAATACACAATCATACTAAATGTCTGGAGAAAAAAAAGTTGCCTTCCCCATCTTTCTCCTAGGTCAGTGGTCGGCAAACTGCGGCTCGCGAGCCACATGTGGCTCTTTGGCCCCTTGAGTGTGGCTCTTCCACAAAATGCCAAGTGTGGGCGCGCATGTACAGTGCGAATGAAACTTCGTGGCCCATGCGCAGAAGTCGGTTTTCGGCTCTCAAAAGAAATTTCAATAATTGTACTGTTGATATTTGGCTCTGTTGACTAATGAGTTTGCTGACCACTGTCCTAGGTAATTGTTGTATACAAAGAAACACAATGAAATAAAAATTGACATCAGAATTGTTTTCGTTTCCATTCTTCTGTATCAATTTTGTTGGTTTTTAAATTGGGGACACAGAGAGCAAGGGGAGATGGAAGGAAAAGGCAGGCCACTGCAGTTTGGTAGGTGGCAGGTTTAACAACTAAGGAAACTTACAGCCCTAGCCGGTTTTGCTCAGTGGATAGAGTGTCAGCCTGCGGACTGAAGGGTCCGGGTTTGATTCCGATCAAGGGCACATACCTTGGTTGCAGGCTCCGCCCTGCGGGCCCTGGTCGGGGCTCATGCAGGAAGCAACCAATTGATGTGTTTCTCTCACATCGATGTTTCTCTCTGGCAAGTCTTGCCCTCTCTCTTCCACTCTTCCTAAAAGTCAATGGAAAAAGATCCTCAAGTGAGGATTAACAATAAATGAATAAGGGAACATATATATGAGGCTTGTTTTGGGCATCACAAGACAAGTAGATCTCTATACTAAATAAATAAATAAATAAATAAATAAATAAATAAATAAATAAATAAAGGAATAAATAAATAAAGGAATAAAGGAATAAAGGAATAAAGGAATGTAGGAATGCATATATGAGGCTTGTGTTGGTCATCACAAGATAAGTAGATCTCTTTGCCCACCTGCCAAAATCTTAAAAAGTTTATATAGAGGCTGTAACTGGGTTCAGTCACATGTTCAGTCCAGATGGTATCAATAACACCTGCTCTCTCAAGGCCATGTCCTTGAAAGTCTCCCACTGTGAGAATGGTGGACAGAATGTATATCCCAAGTACAGGTGAGGGGTTGAGGAGACTGCAATTGCTCAGGTCCTGCTTGGGGGTCAACCGGTGGTCATATCCTTTCAATTATAGCTTTTAACAATTTTCAGCCCAAAACAGTTTCAGAGGACAACTTTTTGGCTCTCTGGGCTTTTCCTACTTTCTCAATTAATTCATTGTAGTGTTTACAAAAATAGTGCTTAAGAATATTAATTTTCAGCATGAGTACATATATAATCCTTTGCATTTCTAAAATTCACAATGCATTATACCAGTATTCTGCAGCATAAATGTAGTTAGAGCTTGTTCCAGTTTTCGTAAATCCAATATTATTAGTAGGAAACAACTATAAGATAAAGGGTTAAAGCAGCACTTTTAATCTGATCAGAGTACAATCCCTAACCTTTAATTATTTTCATCCACTTCTTTTTTAAATTTTTTTCAGAGAGGAAAGGAGAGTTAGAAACATCATTGGTGAGAGAGAATCATTAATCAGCTGCCTCCTGCATGCCCCACACTAGGGATCAAGCCTGCAACCCAGGCATGTGGCCTGACTAGGAATTGAACCATGACCTCCTTGTTCATAGGATGACGCTCAACCACTGAGCCACTCCGGCTGGGCACTTTCATCCACTTCTTCATCAAAGACATAAACAAGTCTTCCGTATAGGTCTAGGGCAATTGTATTATTTCCCAAAATCTATTTCTGTGTACATGACCCAGGTTTGGAAAAAGGAAACAGAAAACAGACAGGACAATGTGTCTAGAGAAACAACATGTCTCTTGCTGAGTGAAATCTTACCAATGCAGTTTATTAGCAAATTTGATAAGTCTTGATAAATAATGTGATGAGACTTTTGAAATAAATGTGTCTGCTTGCTTTAATAATTGCTCAAATTAAAAGGGTGAGCAGCAACTTATAGCTTGTTACAGGAAGGTTGTATGCAAACTATGATCTAAAAGGATACATCTGACTCACTAGAATCATTCCAGTCATATAAAGCAAGATGAGGAGGGAAGAAAAAAATCTACCACCCAGGAAAAAGGTATTAAGAAAAGAAATATGTTTAGTCATAGGAGGGAGGGAGTAGCAATATAAATGGGATAAAGAGATTAAAGTTCTGGGAGGCGAGGGCGGGCCTGGATTAGTTTGAAAGGCAAAGAGACCAGGTTAAAGGATTTACCAAAGGTCCCCACTGAGTCACTGGCAGCTCCCCTTCCTTCCCTCCTATTTTGGGTTTCCTCTTTAGTTCCTTGTCTCTACACAGAAATAGACATTCTATGTGATTTTCTCTCATTGCAAATCTTTTATACTTTAACTCAGAAAGCAGTGTTTAGAGGACTGAGTAGGTGGTTGTTTTTAATGTTAACCCCCCACCCCCACACTTTGGGAAAACTGCTGGTATAGAAAGCTTCCTTGACTCGGTATTGAGACAAATAAAAGACAAATCTGTTGAAATTAAAGTTTACTTTGAAGTAGGGTATGAGAATACCTGTGAGACAATGTTGTTCTTGCCATAGAAACTGGCAGCTGAGCTTTCTTTGCCCTGTCACAGAGAATGACAATCTAACTTGGCAAAAGTCAGACTGGGGGAATATATAGTTTTTTAACTGATTTAATCTATGACCAGAAAAGGAGAAATATTACATATATTGACTAAATTCAAAATCTGGAGAATGTGGCCAATAACCATGAAATTAATGTAAATACACTTCAAGAATTCAAATGATTATCTATTGATGAAACTATTATAAGTATTAGTGACTATTCCTAATTATTGCCTTATTCCTGTACTCTTGACAAAATACAATTTGATTTAACAGAAATCTTTCTATCTTTAGAATGCAACAGTTTAAATACATCCATCTGGAGTCTGATGTTTGAAACAGTTATTTCTAGAAGTCTCTGGTGATACAAACCAAAACAATTTATAATACAAAACCTTAAAAAATGACAACAAATATATTCTTGAATTTTCTCTCTAGAATTACTTTTGCCTTTAATTTCATATCTTACTGACTCGGAATTTTTACACTGTATCTATTTTTAAAAATATTAATTTGCCCAATATACTATAGTCAAAGAAAAGTATTAATTTTAAAATGAAGAGAAACATGAACAGATATACTCTTAGTCAATAAATATTTCTATGGTTATATTTCTCTTAGTTATTAAAAAGTTAAATTTAAGTGTGAAAACTTGTTCTTTTAAATTTTTTGAAATAGTTTTATTAATTAAAAGTTCTCAGCTTTATTAAGATATTATTGACATAAATATATATAATTATTCATGGTAGTCTCTTTGATCCTTTATATTTCTGTTTTGTACATTGTAGTGTCTTCTCTTTCATTTCTGATTTGCCTTCTCTTTTTTTTCCTTGATTAGTCAAGCTAAACATTTCTCAACTTTGCTTACCTTTTCAAAAGCCCAGGCTCTTAATGTTATTGATCTTTTCTGGTCTCTATTTCTTCTATTTCTGCTCTGATCTTTGTTATTCCCTTCCTTCTGATAATGTTCGGCTTAGTTTGTTCTTCTTTTCTAAGTCCTTAATGTGTAAAGTTAGGTTGTCTTTCATGTTGTGTTCCCAGGAAGGCTGATTCCCATGGACTACCCCACTGGGCCCCTTTGTTGGCTAACTTCCCATTGGCAGAAGGGAGGAGAGAAAGTTCTAGGCATTTCTTCCCTACTCTGTCCAGCTTGGTGCTGATTTTCTAGTACCAGCTGCAGCTCTCCCATCAGACACCCTTCCTCCGTGATTCCAGTATTTAGAGGTCTCCCCTTAGCCCTTTGAGGGAGACAGAATAGTAATGACTTCCTGGTGCTGCTACTCATTGGATGCCTCAATATTTCCTTTTAGTTTTGGTCCTCACAAGTTTGTCCATTCTTAAGTAAGTTGTCCCTCTATTAAAGTATCTTTACTTAAATCTTTTTGGGAACTTGGCTGATACATATTATTGAATTTAATGTTCTACTTACTTTCTTTTATGCTCTCACTATTTTATAGGGAAAATGTCTGTAGTTATCATCACAAAGGAACCTGTGGCCCCAGAAATACTTAAAAATCATTGCTTTGTAAGTACTCTGTCTGCTGGATACATCTTTTTTTTTTAATGCTCACCTGATGATATGTTTTTATTAATTTTAGAGAGAAAGGAAGAGAGAGACAGAGAGAGAAACAGCGATGTGAGGGAAACACTGATCGGTTTCCTCCCTTATGCACCCCAACCTGGGATGGAAGCCACAACCTTGGTATGTGCCCTGACCAAGAATCAAACCTCCAACCTCTCGGTGTGTGGGATGAGGCTCCAACCAACTGTGCCACCCAGCGAGGGCTGGACATCATATCTTGTTAGTTTAGTCAATTCTGTCTAGTGTTTGAAAAGAGAAACTGTTACATATAACTGTTGTATTTATCTAGGTCTCCTGAACCTGGTAGCAAGCACAGTATTAAGAAAAAATAGTGGGTATCTAACAACCAATCTCTTGTGCAGGTATGGGATTTTTAAAAAGATAAAGTAGATCATTTGAATCCAAACTTTTCAAAGAAATGTACTTTCATTTGAAAATCCTTCATAAAGTTAAGTTACAACCAGTTCTGTAAAATAATGCAAGCCTCTCAAGCTAAGATAATTCCCATGGATGGGTTATACAGCAAGAACTTTATGGATCAGAGAATATTTAACATATATGGGATGTAGGGCAAAAAGAGCAAAGAGTGAACATATCAAGACAGAGAAAAAATGAGGAAAATCAACTTTTAAAAAGCAGAAATTATCTAGATAAAAACAATTAAACTTTAAACTGTATAACATAAAATGCAAATAAATTAAGTATTATGATTTATTTTTATTTTAGAAAGGGAGAAAGGAAGAGAGATAGAGAGAAAGAGACAGAGAGAGAGAGAGAGAGAGAGAGAGAGAGAGAGAGAGAGAGATGAGATATATTCATCGATCTGTTGCCTCCCATATGCGCCCTGACCTGGGATCAAACCCACAACCCAGACATGTGTCTTGGCCAGGAATTGAACCCATGACCTTGGTTGGAGCATGGGGCAAAGCTCCAACCAATCAAACCATACAGGCCAGGCATAAAATACATACTATGATTTTAAATTAGAAAATTCTATATTGTATACAATTTAAGTTCTTCCTATATTCATCCATAAGTGCAATATAATCATAATTAAACTAACAATAAGATTTGTGGGGGTTCTTTCACAATTCCCTTACCTGTTCATCAAATATATATATATATATATATATATATATATATATATATATATATATGTAATATTTACTTTATGCCAGATAATGTGCTACTCTCTAGGAAAACCCATGAAATTTAAAAATATAACAAAATAATTCAATTTATGGAAATAGAATTTATTTTTTAATAAATGGTATTAGAACAACTAACTAATGCTTTGAGAAAAAATTGCCATATATTTTATGCAATTCTTCAAAATAAATTTGAGATATATCAAAATATAAAAAGTAAGATCTTACAGAATTCTAGGAAATATGAATATTTTTATATTTCTATTATGCATATGCATGTATAAACAATTATAACATTTTTGAATGGGCAAAGTCTTTCCAATTAAGGTCCAAACCCTAGCAGACATAAGCATACAGATTCATAATTTACTAAATAAGTATTTGCCATATCTCCCTGGCACAAAGTACCATAAAAAACAAACAATAAGAGAAGCAAAAGAATGTAAAAATACAGCAGCATGCATGACAAGCTTAAGTATAAATTCCCTTAATATAATATAAATCAATGAGAAAAGAAAAGGACAATACATAGAAAAATGGGAAAAAACAATTGTCAGGCAATTCACAGAAAACTAAATATAAATTGTCTAGGAAGAAATGAAGAGAGCCTTACCTTAACATTTCTCAGTTTTTTAATATTCCAATCTCAATAAAAAGCATCATTTTAAAGTAATCAGATGACAAATCTCTAAAAACTTTGATAATAACTAGGATTGATGAAGATATAGAGAGATAATAAATTTGATAGAATCTTAAATGTATGCTAACTTTTTATAAAGTAATTTGTAACTGTCACAAATTTAAATGTTCATATCTTTTCATCTCAAAAAGTCCACCTAAATATTTTATTTATGTCTCCTTATACTTGCAAATTACATGTATCAGGATTTATTTCATATGTTTATAACAGAAAGCAAACAAAACAAAGAGTGGTCTAATAAGACAGAAGTTTATTTCTCTGTCATGTAAAATATATTTCAAGGATGGCAGCTGAGAATTGTTATGGTCATTAGAGACTCAGGCTCTTTATATTTTTCTACTTTATCATAATTAATACATAGTTTCCATTTTCAAAATTATATAATGGACCAAAATGTTTCCTGTGATCCAGCCATCATCACACATACTCTAAATTACAGGAAGAAGAAAGGTGGAAAGAAAAAAAATGGGTCATTCAACTAAAGTAGCTACCTTAAATCAAAATCACTTAGCAAGCTTCCTGATACAGTTAATAGAATATTGGACCAAACATTGTTTAGGTTTGCTTTTCTTACCCAGGAAGAAGACCAGGGATAGTTGAACTCAGAGTTTGTTCAATAGTTCAATGATGTCATCAAGATCATCAGGTTCTTTTCATTGTTCCCACATACCATTCCTCATGTGTCCTCCGTGTTTTTCCATCCTGATTACAAGATGTCTGTTGTAGCTCCAGGCTTCATGTCCTCACAAGTCAGCATCCAAAGCAGGGAGGATGGGAAAGAAGGGGAATTGTTCCTCTTATCAGTGAGGACTATCTTTTGCAAAAACTAAGCAACTTTTTTCCTCCACCAAATGAAAGGCTGGGGAATAAGATACCTGGGCACTCTGAGTCATTATTATGGAGGAACGGCAAAACCAACTAAAAAGAAAGAGGGAAGTAAAAGTCATTGGTAGGCAGCTGAGAGTACTGCAAATGCTGAGAAAAGAAATAGATAATAGAATTATTAAATATATATTAGAAAAAGCTGATGATAGATCAATATCTCATAGGAGAGAGGCTGAATTCTATGTATATTTCAGAGCACTGTGGTGAAGGAACAGCTCATCTTTTGAAACAAGGAGGAAAGGAATGAATGAAGATGTATGAGTTTGTAGGGGTCAATATAGGAAGTTTAAGGGTATTTTCACTTGAGATGTCCAAGTATGAAAATAGAGATAGGGGGAATTATTTCTCTTTTAGGAAAGTCTGTACAGCCTCACTGAATGCAGCTCCAAACAAGTTCTATGCAATTCACATTTTCTTTAACACTCCATCTCTCTGAGCAAGTCCCGCTTCACCCTGAAGGCACCTGCCAGGCACCTTCCTTGTCCCACATCCAAACAGGGTACCACTGTAGAACATGACCCCTTAGTAACCATGTTGAACATTACTAACACACAAGAATATAACTAGGAAAAGAAGGCGAATACCACTCATTTCAGAAAACCTGACTTTTCATCCACTATTTTAAATGAGAAAGGAAGTAATACATATCTTTGATCTTATAATATGAACTAGAGGCCCAGTGCACGAAATTCGTGCATGGGAGTGTGTGTCCCTCAGCCCAGCCTGCACCCTCTCCAATCTGGGCCCCCTCAATGGATGTCTGACTGCCCGTTTAGGGATCAGGCCTAAATGGGCAGTTGGACATCCTTCTCACAATCCAGGACTGCTGGCTCCCAACTGCTTGCCTGCCTGCCTTCCTGATTGCCCCTAACCCCTTCTGCCTGCCAGCCTGATCACCCCCTAACCACTCCCCTGCCAGCGTGATAGATGCCTAACTGTTCCCCTGCCAGCCCAATTGCCCATAACTGCCCTCCCCTGCAGGCCTGGTCCCCCCCAACTGCCCTCCCCTGCCAGCCTCATTGCCCCTAACTGTTTTCCCCTGCTGGTCTGGTCCCCCCCCCTCCAACTACCCTCCCCAGCAGGCCTGGGTCCCCCCAAACTGCCCTCTCCTGCAGGCCGACCACCCCAACTGCCCTCCTCTGCAGGCCTGGTCCCCCCAACTGCCCTCTCTTGCAGGCCTGGTCCCTCCCAAATGCCCTCCCCTGCTAGCCATCTTGTGGCAGTCATCTTGTGTCCACATGGGGCAGCCATCTTTGACCACATGGGGGCAGCTATCTCTGTGTTGGAGTGACAGTCAATTTGCATATTACTCTTTTATTAGATAGGATAGAGGCCTGGTGCATGGGTGGGAGTTGGCTGGTTTGCCCTGAGGGGGGTCCTGGATCAGGGTGGGGTTCCCTTGGGGTGTGGGGTGGCCTGGGCAAGGGGCCTGTGGTGGTTTGCAGGCCAGCCACACCCCCCGGCAACCCAAGCATAGGCTGGAAGCAGGTATCTGGGATTTCTTTATCTTCTATAATTGAAATTTTGTAGCCTTGAGCGGAGGCCAGGGCAGGCCAGGGCAGGGGAAGCTTGGCTTCCTCCATTGCTGGGGGCAACCCAAGCCTCCTGCTTGCTCCAGCTCCGTGGCCGCCGCCATCTTGGTTGGGTTAATTTGCATACTTGCTCCTGATTGGCTGGTGGGTGTGGCTGGTGGGTGTGGCTGGTGAGTGTAGCAGAGGTACGGTCAATTTGCATGTTTCTCTTTTATTAGATAGGATTGTATGAGGTAAGAAAAATATTGAGGGTAATTAACTTAGCTATTATTCTCTAAATTTTCCATTTCAAAATCCTGTATGTTTTACTGCCACCCAGAAAGCTTCTGACACACCTCTTCTTTCATTGGGTTGATTGGGATCATTAATATTTGAAAAAGTTAATGTCAGTTTATATACACCATAATTATAATATAAAACTGCAAAAAATATTATGGAACATAATATAGCAAACTAGTCCTATATTTCAAGTATTTGTAAAGAATTATGTTTAGTATTACCTTATCCTTCTAGAAATAGAATTTATCAGCAGAAAACATTTATCTGGAATATTTTTATATAGGAATATTGAATTATAAGGACTTTTAACATAAAAAAGCAAATGCTTTGAAATCATTCCCTGGTGTTTAACATTTTTCCATAGCCATATCATAATCTCAGGCTAATCTATTTACCATCTATAACATGCTTTCAATGTAGGGATTTACTCTTCATTCAAATGATGATTTTCTTCTGAAGACAAAAATCATGCAGCTAAATACTTAACATGAAGATTATTACTTAAAATGTAGATGCTTCATGGGGGCAAAAAAGTCCAAGGGCCCATTTACTTGGATTTAGAATAACGGTTCTCTTACTCTTTTAGAGCTGATTTTGGAAATTAAACACAGTAATGTAGGAGTAAAGCTTCTTAGTTAATTTGTAGTCTGACTAACTGTTTTATGAGTTCAATGTTTCCATATATAGGAATGCAGCCAAATGCTTTTCAGAAACTACTTGCTCACAGCTTTTAGATCATTTATTGTAGAAGGGTCCTTGTGCTCTAGAGAACACAATAAAAATAAATTGACATTCATCATTCTGAAGATGGTCTATGCAAATTGACCACATCAATCCTCATTATATTTGTGATAGTTGAAGCCTCATTTCTATCGAAAAATTTACAGAGCTATCAATTACTTTATAAGGAGGATATGATAGGCTATTTAATGTTTACAATTATGTGGAACTATATGGTTGTAACAATATTCATTCCATTTTTCATAATTTAATTTGTATATATTAATAGACAACTATAACTATTATGTCTGTGACATAAACAAATGAATTAGAGTATAAGGAATTTGTGCATTTTGAGAATAACATGCATAGATAAACAGAATCCTCTAGTTTTCTAATTCATTGACATTTTACCATTTCAAAAGCTTATCATTCTCTTGTAGTAAGACTTTCAAGTGTTGAGAATTATTATCTTCATGGTCAGATGAATATACAAGTTAACACACTAATAAGAAAACAAATTATAAAACCATATATTTGAGGGTTTTTTTTCCCCTTTTCCAATAGTGGCAATACATTTCTATGAAGCTGTGCTTGGAGTCCTGATTTATTCCAATTAAAGTGATATTTCTGGCGTTAGTGATATAATCAGTTGCTACAAAACAGAGTTTTTCTTATCTGGAGATAACCAGAGGCTTTGAGGTTGACTGTTAGGTTAGTTGGACTTTTCAGGTTGTTGCAAGAACAGAGATAATGCTCATGCATTTGTAAGAATGTGCAGGAAAGACAGGAAAAACAGATGCCATCTCAGAACCAGACCTGAAGGGAAGTGAAACCTGCTTTAAGACTATCATTCAAAATTCAAGGCCTGCAATGCTCCCTACTATAGTGATCTGCCATGATGGTGAATCCAACTCCTGCTCATGCTGCTTCTTCTACTCTTTTTACTCCCAACAACCCCCTCCTACTCTCTCTTCTATGTCATGGCATCTTCTGTCTCGGGAATTCTTACAGTTTATCCCTACTGTCAACTCCATGTCTCCCTTCATGTTATATAATCAAACTCTAATAAGAGTGGTGATCTGATATTTACAGTCACTCTCTTGTATAAAATATCATGCTGGACAGAGGACTTTTTCCAATTTTCTGACTGTGGATCCCAACTTTCATTCAGTAAACTATGGAGTGGATAGATGGTCAGTTTTCTCAAAGAAGATCTGGTTAGCACAAAAGCCCATGGTTGATAGAGTATTCTCCAAAAATATACTTGGGGAAATCACCTTCAGTCTGGTTTTATATAATGACTGAATTACACTTTTAGGTTTAATGGCATGGTATAATCTCAAAACAAAGTCATTTACCTGCCATCTGCTATATTTATGGGAAATGTACTCTGGTTTGAGGCTTTTCTACTCCTATAATACCTTGGTATTCCAGTATAATCCTTTGTGTATTCAAACAAAATGCTATTGAATCATTTCTACTTCTACTTAGGTATATCTAACTTAGATCAACAAAACACTAAAAATATTTAAAATAATTAAAACATCTATCAGTATCTCATCTTCTCATAGACAAAAACAATTAGTCTTTCACCATATGACAACACATTCTTTCTTTCCACTTTAGTAAGTTTTCTTTATAAGACTAATTGGTACCTCAGTGGATTGCCAGATTAAGGATAAAATGAGGAATCTCAAACCATAAATTACTATATCAGCTGATCAGTTCAAATATGACTAAGGCAAAGGCTTTATCATTATTCAATCTAAAGCTATTTCTTGTTTTGTGTGCATTTTCTGGATTGGTTTTGAGGAGACAGAGGTTAATAAATTATTTTAATGTACCTTTTTCAATGGATACTACATGTAATTATAAAACATTTAAAAAGTCTATAGCTATATTAATTGCTATTGCTGCAATCATGCTTCTGTATAACAAATCACCCCATCATTAAGTGGTTTACATCAGCAAGCACTGCTTTCTCTCACTTACAAGCCTACAAATTGGCGGGGCTCCTCTTCTTCAGATTGTGGGTTGTGCAAGCTTGGATCTAAGCTTTCAGTCAAGCTTGGGAATAATCTACACATCATTCAGGGTGGCAGGCTGAAGAGACAGTGGCTACCTGGGACATGTTACTCTCATGGCAATCACAGAAGTGCATTGCTAAGCAAGAACTTCTCAAGGACATGCTTGTGTTATATCTGTTCTGTCCTATTGCCAATGCAAGTCATATGGCCAAGTGCTAATCACTAAGGCAGGAAATTAAACTCTACCTTAAAGTGGCAAGGGCATGGGAATGGGTATACGCTGAACAATAATCTAATGCACTTTGATCCCCATTACACAGTTCCCCTCTGGTTACAAAAACTGGTATTCATTTCTTGTGTATTCATCCAGAAAAATTGCATGCAAATTTAAGTATATTCCCAAATAAATATTTTAATACCAGTAGTATCATACTATATACACTGTTCTATACTTTGACCCCCTCCCACACTTAGAGATATATATCAGGGAATATTACATGTTTATTTTTTAAATATATTTTTTTATTGAGTTCAGAGATGAAGGGAGAGGGCGAGAGAGATAGAAACATCAATGCTGAGAGAGAATCATTGATTGGCTGCCTCCTGTATGCCCCCTACTGGGGATCAAGCCTGCAACCCAGGCATGTGCCCTTGACTGAAATTGAACCTGGGACCCCTCAGTCCACAGGCCAACACTCTATCCACTGAACCAAACAAGCTAGGGCGCCTTATTTCATTTACTACAACTGTTTATTATTACATAAAATGAGTATACAGTAATTTATTTAATAAGTGCTCATTTGTAGACATTTAGTTGTCTCCAATCCTTTATCATTTTAACCAATGTTGCAGTGACTATCATTGTATATATGATAGTCAGATATCTTTAGTATATATTCCTACAAGAGATATTGCTAGTTCCAAAGGTTTTTGTATTTTCAGTTTTGATAGTTCTTTCCCAATTTTCTTGAGTAAAAATTAGGCAACTTAAATTACTATGAGCAATGTAAAGAGATACCAGATTGCCTACCCCTTGGCAACACAAATCAAATCATTTAATATTTTCCAAGTTGACAAATTAGAAAAAGATCTCTTGTAATTTGAATTTGTATTTTACTTCTTGTGGGTGAAGCTGATACACTGTCATATGATAAAGAGCCACGTCTAGTATATATTGCAGACGCACCTGATCTGTAGGGTCCTATTCTGCAACCTCTCCTACCCCATCCTAGACTCAAGGTGTGGGCTCCTGAGATAAAAACTTGTGAGGGCACACAGGTAACAGTAAGCCTCTGGTCTGCATTTTATGTCCCTAAATTAAATCATAAGACAATCACTAACAGATGTTTTATAGGTTTTTGACAATAATTTAAAGTGCTCAGTACAATATTCTAAGCGCTGAAAAAAAAATAATTCTTGACTCACTGAAACAGCATTAGCCACCTCAGAGGCTAAAGACAACAACCAAGCAACTCCATTTGGCCATAAACCCAGAGCAACCTACAAATGCTATGAACAACAAATGACAAATCCCATAAGCAATCCTATCCACAGGGTTTACATGGTCAGAGCCATAACACCAAGGACAATGAGAGACACACAGCAGGATACAGCTTCCAAAAAACTTTGTGTTCCTGAGAGAAAGATTCTTCATAAATAAAAGTAGTAAAATTAACTATGTACTGACTAGGCATATTTAGTTAATTGTACTGTGACCCTCCCCAGTAATATTTTTCCTTCAAGAAAATTTTATAGACACATTAAATTTTTATTCATATCAACTTGAAATTACCCACTGAAACACTAAATAAGAGCTCAGATCATGAATTTAAAAGACTCTGTTATAGCTAAAGTTATAGCAGAAGCTATTGCAGTGGAAGAGAAAGTTAGACTATAACCAATTATATTTAACCTTTAATGCAACAATTGTAAAACTTAATATGACTCACTAGTGGCTGATTAAGAGGTTCGGGTGTCAGTGCCAGATAAGAATTGTCTAATCTCTCCCAATATTAGAGCTGCACTATTCTAACCACTTTACAAATAGCTTCTGCAAGTCACTGGGCACTCATTATTGAATTTTCCAAAACCTTGCTAGACTATTCTCTTTAGGGCTATCATCATCCCTCTTTACAGAGGAAGGGTCTATAAAAGGGAGTCTTTGGTGACCATGGCAATTCAACCAAACTGACTTGGGTAAGAGCCAGAAACACCTGCTCACACCAGGTTTCTTCTGAGGACATTCATAGGGTTCAAATGATTAGCAAGAGAAGGTAAGCCCCAATGAGCAAGCATCTTTCAAAATGCTGATTATGTCTTGTTTGCTAATGTCCATTGAACATAGCAAGTCACATGCCCAGTGTTTATCTCTGCAACTACCATTGTTTTTCTTTAGCAACAGATACAAAATAATGTTTTGAAGCACAATCCCTCATATCAGTGCTATCTGCTAGTATCTTCTCAGCTATATCTCTAGCACCTACAAGTGAGTGACACAGTATAGGTACTAAATGGATATCTGTTGAGTAAATGAAATTACAGGAAAATTGAGGGAATGAAATTGGGATTAAGTTTCCATATATTAAAGAGTGGCATAATTTAAATCTATGCCATATATTTATACCAAATGCACATTATTCCTATTTACTTCATGAGTTAAAGATGAGAAAGAGATGCTGGATAACCCACTCTATCGCACATATTTTTGTAGCCTTCCCTTTTACATTGGCAATATTTTCCCTAATTTTTATTATAATGACCTTTAGTGATAAGGTGTAACCATTGACATTGTGGCTGCATTCTACCATCCTATATAATTAAAGCCTAGTGTGCAAATCAACCGAACAGCAGAATGACCGGTGGAATGACCAGTCGCTACGATGTGCACTGACCACCAGGGGGCAGATGCTCAACGCAGGAGCAACCCCCAGCCCACGGGCCCCAGGCCAGCCAAGGCGGGTGCCAGCGGCGGGGGGGCGGGGGGGGGGGCCTGATTGCCCCACTGGTCGTTCTGCAGAGGGAGGCAACCAGTGGCGGTGGCAGGGGAGTGGGGCCGGCCAGTGGCAGGGCTATTGGGGGCTGGGGCTGGCTGGCAAGTGGTGCCAGGCCAGCCAAGGTGGGTGCCAGTGGGGGCCCCCCCAATCACCCCACCGGTTGCCTCACAGATTGGCCCTGATCGCTGACCAGGCCTAGGGACCCTACACATGCATGAATTTCATGCACCAGGCCTGTAGTATATTAGAATTGTATTTAGGAAACAATTTTCCCAAACCATACAGTGAGGCTTCTTTTCTCTGTTACAGTTACTTCAAAGACTCATCTAACACTCTGGTGGCATTAAGCACCAATGTAAGGAAGGGAAATGTTAAGATCCTCATGTTTCATATGTTTTTAAATAATGCTTCTTGGCTAGTAGAATTGGTGAATTATAAAATTTGAAAGCACTTAAGACATTTGTTCTATTGGTCTGATTTCACCTAGGACTGTATTCTACCCAAACCAACAAGAGATAAGCCCAAGAAAAAAATGTGGGCCGTGAACCCAGATAGATAATTGCCTCCTTCTTCCCTTTACTCTGAGATTCCCTTTACTCTTGACTTGAATTGGATATTCAGGCACATGTTGAGGGTGTACTAAAAATCAGGCACCTTATGGTACATCCCTATGAGTAAAAGGAAATAATTCTAGAGGGGCAAACTTCTCAGAATGCCACAGCTATCAATGACCGGGTGGCTCAATCCAGCATCATCAAACACAAAGGCAAGTAGTTCCAACCTAAGGTGAATTCTTTGAATGTAACAATTCATAATTATAGCCATTACCTATTTTTGTAGCACTATATAGTGTTCAAAGCATTTTCATGGCCATCATTCCAAAATTGGTTTATAATAGCCACCTAATATTAAATTGGTTTCTGTAGGCTTTCTTTTCATGTGCTATAACCTTTCTTCTTGATGTTCTTTATAGACAGTTCAGTTCCTGTCACCCTAGATAGCTGGGTATCAAGGATTCTCAATAATATTTGGTATAATGCTTTCAGAATTGTTTGAAAGTAAATGCCTCAGGCTATTCACTTCACAGCTACCTTAGATCCATCCTGACATATAACTTAGAAAGACATTCTGTTATATTTTTTTCAGAAATTAATGTCGTTTAATATCTCACTTGCATCAGCACCACCTGGGCTTTGCCCACATCAACAGCACTCACGGATCAAAAATTTCAGTTTAAAGAAATGACTTCTAAGGTTCAGAAGAAAGTGTCTTATTTTTGCGAGGTACTTTACAACTTAAAAGTGGTTTCACATATACTACTTCATTGGACATATCTTCTCTGAGAGACATAAAATGGTAAATACATGGTGAATTATATTACTTTTCTAGCCCTCTCAGTGTCTCCCAGCATAGCTACCTAAAACTGTTGATGATCTCATGTATATTATTTAGATTATGTCATGTAAGGTGCTACATGACATCAGTAAAAAGATAATTTGATTTTTTAAAGGTATATTATTACTTTATTTAAAATGTATTCCGAATAGCGATGTGCAATATACTAGTGAGTTTTAAAATGTGGATTCTGGAAAAGAACCTCATGAATAACTTTTTAAAAACTTTACTGTGTCATAAATAACTATGGCAATTGTAGAAAATGTAGATTCCCCAGACCTGCCCCCAAACCGAATAAATCTGAATAGCTGGAAGTGGGGTCATGGAATCTGAACTTTTATCTCCCTGGGGGGGGGGTTGCTATACACTTGCAAAGTTTGAGAACTATGGCCTAACAATGAGCTTGATTTACTTAGGTTTCCCACTGCAACTTAAAAGAAAGCTCTGTGCCTTTCGAAACTGCAGTAGCTCTTTAAGGCAATTAGCATACCATTTAGCAAATAATTCAAATCTAAGCAAAAGAACAATGGGATTTAAATTATCATCAAAACATACTTCTGTGCAGTGCACTGTACTTGGTGCTCTAAAAACTGTAGAAATTGATACAATTTCATAATAAATATTCAATCTATAATGATGAGCTCTGTCAATCTCAGAAAAGATAAATGTAGAGTTTAATTAGAAAATAGATGTCTCTCTGAATGCGAGATGAAAGCTGGATAAAGTGCACTTCTGTCTGCCTCATGAGGTACTATTCAAGATAAGTCATTGTTATAATTTGAAAAGTATTATTCAGAAAGAAGACAGATTTCAGTTCAGTAGCTTTGACTGTAAGACCAAAAAATAAAAGCCAAATGGAGGAAAGCTGAGTCACAGATGACTGAATGGAAAAATTATCACACAGCTTTAAAGCTAGCTAAAGAATTATACCCAAATCCCAATTTGCCTCTCAACAAAATAATAGGTCTCATATCTTCATGATATGAGATATTTTTCTTGATGTAAACTTTAGTAAGGAAGTTTCTTATTGCATGGTACTTGGCTCATGTTGCTTCTCTATGAATTATGTCCTAATATTTTTAGATTACTGAGAATGTCAAAATAATATTGACTTAGATGTACTGTCTTCATGTCTTTCATGAGTTTAAAACAGCCCATTCTGAAGGATGACAATCAGCTGACATCAATCTGACTCTGAAAAGAAAGAATTTTGGCCCAGGGAGTTCCAGGAAAGATATTGCTAAAATCACCAATAAATCTAGTAGGCAAGATTAGGTCAGACCCTGTCAGCTGGAGGCAGTAAGGAGCAGATATTTGGACCACCTTTGATGTAGGCTGAGACAGATGATGGTAGAAGTTTAGATTTTTTAATTCATTGTACAGAGGTAGCAAGAACTAACTTTCTACAATAACACTTCAAAACAAACACTACAAAACCTCAGTGGCCTACAACAGTGTTTATTGTTCACATGTCTAGAGTTATCTGCTGACCTCATCTGAGGATCTAAACCAGCCTTGGGCAAACTACGGCCGGTAGGCTGGATCCGGCTGTTCTATCCGGTTCTCTTGCTCTCCCCTCCGCTCCTTTACTTTGAATTTATATTAGTTCACACAAACACTCCATCCATGCTTTTATTCCGGTCCTCCGGTCCAGTTTAAGAACCCATTGTGGCCCTCGAGTCAAAAAGTTTGCCCACCCCTGATAAACTGTCCTCAGCTTGGATGATTAGAGCAACTCAGCTTAGTTGACAGAAGAGAGCAAGTGCAAATAAATATCCAACGGTTCTAGAATACAATCACTTTCACCATAAACTACAACAGGCTTAAGCAAGTCATAAAATCAGTACACATTCAAGGGGTGGGAAAAGACTATGCATCTTTAGTAAGAACTGCAAAATCCCATGGTAAAGGACATGAATGTAAGGGGGGATTAAGAATTGAAGTTATCATTAGATTCCACAAATAAGTGAGATCATGTGATATTTGTCTTCTCAGTTTGGCTTATTTCACTTAGCATTAATATTTTCTGGGTCTATCCATGCTGTCCCAAAGGATAAGACATTCCTCTTTTTTACAGCTACATAGTATTCCATAGTGTAAATGTCCCATAGCTTTTTTTTCTTGTCATTCTTTTTTTTTTAAATAAAGTTTTTATTGCTGATAATGTTATAGCTATCTCCTCTTCCCCCCTTCCCTGCCTCCTTCCAGCCCTGGGGGTGGGTAGGGGATGGGAGGGGAAAATGGAAGATATCTGTAATACTATCAACAATTAAAATATATTTAAAAATAAATAAAATAAAATTTAAAAAAAGAATTGAAGTTATCATTGTATGCAATATTGAGTACTTAACTCTCTATAGATACTATGCTATGCAATCTACACTAATAAAAGAGTAAAATGCAAATTGACCGTACCTTTGAGACACCCACCAGCCAATCAGGAGTGAGTATGCAAATTAACCTAACAAAGATGGAAGGTTAATTTGCATATGCAGGCACCGAGCAGCTGGGGGCAGGGAGGGATGCTTGTGCCGTCACCATGGCAACGACACAGGCATTCCGCACCGCCCCAGCTGCTCTGGGCCTCTGGGCAGTGTGGAGAGGTGGAAAGGCGGCTCCTGCTGGAGTGAAGGTGGTGCTAGCAGCCAGGAGAAGGAAGGCCCATTCTTGCACAAATCTTCATGCATCGGGCCTCTAATGTGGATAATAAGAAGCATAAGACCTGACAGTGTTTCTCAAAAAGGCTTGTTAAAACAAATTGAAGCCCCTGCCCCTGGACTTTCTGATTCAGGAAGCCGGGGTGGGGGGTGGTGTGGAACCCAAAAGTATGCATTTCTTATGAGTTCCCAGACATTGCTGTTGATGCTGATCCAGGGTCTATATTTTGAGGTATAAATTTGGAATTAATAGGAACTTAATGGGCATATAAGACAGCCAAGAAGCATTGATATTTATAGAAAAGGAAACTTGAAGTGAAGTGGGAGAGTCTGAGTGAGATCACATCTCAGATAAGCAAACAGCACATTCAGAATAATCAGGGGCCTTCAGTGTTATTTTTACCATATCCCATTTAACTGCCCCAGTAGCCTAGTGAACAACATGGAGTTGGGAATGAATGAACCATCTATCACCTGTTTAAAGTCGCACACAAAATTCTAAATTGGCAAACCTCAGAGGGAAGGCAGGGGAGGGTGGGAAGAGATCAACCAATGAACTTGTATGCATATATGCATAACCCATGGACACAGACAATGGGGTGGTGAAGGCCTGGGGTGGGGGGCAAGGGCGGGCTGGGAGAGGTCAATGGGAGAAAAAGGGGACATGTGTCATACTTTCAACAATGAAGATTTTTTTTTAAAACCCTCTAAATTGGCAACAAATTTTGATAGAATAATTTTATTAGAATAATTTTAAAAAGGTTTGAGATATCCAGCACACTTTAAGTCAGTAAAATCACCCAACTTCTTCTAAGATCAAATTAGCTACAGATTGGGGAACAGAGATAATCAGAGAATTTAGATTGTGTGTGAGTTTTCTCTGCTTAAGCCCTGATTTCTGCTGGGACAAGATAATAATAAGGGGTTATTTTTGAGGGAGATTACAATGAAGCAATGAATAAATGAGACTAATTTTGGGGAGAATAGGAAAATGCTGTTAAACTATTTTGGGGGGATCAGTGAAATACAATCAGTAAAGATGTGATAAAATGGGAAGTTTAGAATATTGAGACCTATGTGAGGCTCAGCTTAGCCTGACAACATAGTTAAGTACTGAGAAGAAATAAAGAGCTCATAAGCTATTATTAGGGAAATGAAAAGCAGATTATATTTTACCAAAAGAAAAAAAAACTCTACTTTTAAAAGTGTGCAGGCAAATATCAAAAATGAATCAGTATTTCCAGCTCTCTATCTTTGAAGGCATTTTAACATAGTACTAATTGCAAGAGAAAAAATGAGAAGGTTCAAAGAACATATGAACTCATTCAATATCAACCTCCTTAGGGTCTCTAATTGCTCATTTCAAAATTAAAATTAATACAATAGAGAAGGAACCAAAAGAGATGAAGGTATGTTTTGAAGGTTTTAAACCTCTTCTTTATTGATCCCCTGTCCTTATATTTAATCTTAAATGGAAAAAAGTTTATGTAAGTGAACTAAAGGGTAAAATAATTTTTTAAATAAATTACTAGAGGCCCAGTGCATGAAATCCATGCATTGTGGGGGCGAGGGGAGGTTGTCCCTCAGCTCAGCCTGCATCCTTTCGCAATCCAGGACCCTTCAGGGGATGTCAGGCCTAAACAGGCAGTCAGACATCCCTCTCACAATCTGGGACACTGCATGCAACAGTGACCATACTTTTCATACAGGTGAAAGGCATCTTGCTGTGTATGGGCAGCTACCTTTTTTTGCCCCGATTATAAAAAGTAGTACATAACATGATCCTTCTGAGGGAGTAGTACCATTTTCCCCATCTTATGGGTGGAAAAACTGAAGCAGAGACAAGTTAAGTAATTGGTTTTGTCACACAGTTATAAGTGTCAGAATTAGGGCTGACCACAAAATGTGCAAGTCAGAGTCCATGCATGTCATCGCTGCATCATCCTGTTTTTTCAGTGTTAGAGGAGCCTTGTCAGGTTTTAATTTTAAAATCTAAGACACTGTTCCCAATATATAGGGTAGGGTCCCTAAGCCTGGCCAGTGATCAGGGCCATCTGTGGGGCTACCCGTGGGTGGGGCAATCAGGGGGCCCCCACTGGCACCAGCCTTGGCTGGTGGCCTGGCACCACCCTCTGGCTGGCCCTGCCCCCCAATTGCTGCCGCCGGCCAGTCCCACCCCCCAATTGCCACCACCAGTTGCCTCCCTCTAGGGGGCAGCTCCTATGTTGAGTGTTCCGCCATCCAGTCGACTTGCATATTAGAATACTAGAGGCCTAGTGTACAAAAATGGTGCACTGGGCAGGGAGGGGGGTCCCTCAGCCTGGCCTGTGCCCTCTCACAGTCCGGGAGCCCCCTGATCAATCGCCCCAAAGAGATAGGCCTTGCCCAATCAGCCAGGGCTGTTCAATGGATCACCCTCGCAGAGGGAGACCCCACCCACCCACCACAGCCTGCCAGTTGGTGGCCTAGGCCTCCCTCATTGGGGAGATTGTGGAGCCCCCTGACTGATCGATCGCCCCGCTGGCCGGTGGCCTGGGTCTCCCTCTGCAGGGCGATCATGGGACGATGGCCAGGCCCCTGACCAATCGCATCACACCAGCCTTGGCTGGCCTGGCACCAGGGGGTGTCATAGCGTGGTCATCCAGAAGGTCGTCCCGATGGTCGTTCTGATGTTTGGTCGTTTGGTCGATTTGCATATTATGCTTTTATTATTATAGATTATATGAGCATGAATTTAATAACATAATGATTAGTAAGTAGTATTTATCCAGTCATAAATGTTCATTTGCATACTTTAGTTCAAATAACTAAAGTCTCAGAACACAGTAGTTTCCCACTAAGGGAGATGTTGCACTCTTTATCATCATTAATTCCCTAGACCACACAAACACATCGATAATTCAATTCCAATTCCAATTTGACTGAAATAATAAGAAGGATATTATAATTTCACACTGAGGTTATTGTTATCTTTTTATCGATTTGAGTGCTTCTCCTATGAAGTTTCCCACCTCCACTTCCATCCATTACCACATACAGTGAAAATACTAGTATACCTTAAAACCCAGGAGAATTAACAGATTATTTTCTTTATAGTGTTTATCACACAATCAGAGTTCCTCATTTTTTTTCGTGTTAACCAAAAAGAACATCTCTAAAGATAGCAAGTGGTTTCTTAGTTATCTGTAAAACCTTGCCTTAAATATAAGTGGAAGAAGATCATTGGAAGTTAAGGAAAGAAAATGTGTAGATAGAAAGACCTATCAATTGAGAAACATATATACCATGCCCTTTTGTTCTAACAGAATATGAAGATGAATTAATCAAGGCTGGGATGAGGGTTAGAGGCAGAAATGCAAATATAAAATTCAGGCAAATTTCTTAAATATCTTTTCCCAGTGATTTGACAAAATGAATCTTCAGATAAATACAGAATCATCATTACTTAAAGGATAAAGATAATGTTGCTTTTCATTAGAGTTTTCATAAAAGCTACTTTACTATTTTGACCTCAGCAAGCAGGATGTCAGGAAATAGTGGGATTAAATCATAGAGTTAAGTTGCTGATGCCTAGATAACTTGGAATTCAATTCAAATAGAAATCAGAGCCCTCAATGGATGAATAATTTATCAAACTGGTTCCATTTTTTTAAAAAGACTATTAATGTCATATAACTAAATGTGCTTTTGCTTCCAAAGAAGATAAATTACCTATTTGTAGTATATGAATTCTGAAGCGCAGTGCCTTTTATTTAATGCATCCAGCACACCAGTGAGCCAAATTTTACCAAAATCCAACAGAGATCTAAGTCAAGTGAGAATAATAATGTTTCTCCTGAGTATTCATTCCAGAATCTATTTAAATGTAGCCCAAATATGTGCCACATGTCTCTGGCTTCATTCATTCTATAAAATCCTCCCTTAGATGTTTGGTTGTACTTCTGAGTCATACCATCATTGAAAATATCTGGGACTCTATTCCCAAGTTCCTGTCAATGGTGGACCACAGTCATTAGCATTGTAAAATTCTTCTGACCTCTTGAGCCCACCATAAATTCAACTATGTTCTTTGAGTGGTCCCAGGCTGAAATGGTCTCTGATATCACAGAACACATTTTCATCTGAAATTAATTCCAGGTGCACCTTTCATTTTGCAGTACTTTCATGTAACAGAAAAGTAGAATAGTACATTCTTTCAGGGAATGCTTTATAGCTTATAAGCAGGGCAGATCCATGAAATCTCCAAATAAACATAATTAGAGGGATTGACAATAGCCTTTCCCCAAGAATAATAATGATGAAGGTTTACTATGCCCCATGCACTGCGATAAACACTTTACTTGCATATTTCATTCAATCCACACACCAAGGGTTCTGTTACTTCTTCATTTCACAAAAATTAGTGAGATTAGGAAAAAATAAGTAAATTTCCTAGAGCCATTCCTAATATTTGAACCCAAGAATGTGAGTTCCCTTTCCAAAAATGTCTGTATTGTTCTCCTTAAGGTTGTTAATGAAAAAGACAGTACATGAGGAGACTCCTGGTCCTAGATTGGAGATGGTACAGGCTGGGCCCCCCGTGCACAAATTTCATGCACTGGGTGTCTAGTCACTCTTATAAGTAAAATCCGCATGCTCTAGCTTGGGACATAAACACACACATGCCGAAACCGGTTTGGCTCAATGGATAGAGCGTCGGCCTGCGGACTGAAGGGTCCCGGGTTCAATTCCGGTCAAGGGCATGTACCTTGGTTGCAGGCACATCCCCAGTGGGAGGTGTGCAGGAGGCAGCTGATCGATGTTTCTCTCTCATCGATGTTTCTAGCTCTCTATCCCTCTCCCTTCCTCTCTGTAAAATATCAATAAAATATATTTAAACACACACACACACACACACACACACACACACACACACACACACACATTCCCCTGCTTTCCAGCACTTGTCAAATGGAGCAATTTGCCCCCACTGTAGTGTAGGAGAGAAAAAACTATTCCCTTCTACCCTTCTAGGTTCTTTCCTTGGCCTAATAATTAAACTGACATAAGATAGATTAACAAGGGAAAAACGGATTTTAATTTGGGGGGGACTCCAGAGATATGAGACTCTCAGACAGGCAATTGAGGCATATATACATAGTATCCTAAACTAAGGAGGGGGTAGGGGCCTGGCATTACAAAGGGGATAAAGACAATTCATAGGAGAGAAGAAGAACAAAATTTGGTAAACAAATGTTTGCCATTCCATGCAGAAAAGTCTTTCTGATGTAAAGAGAAGTTATCTTTGGTAATAGCTCTCTTCCTGGTAGAGGTCCCCTATCCAAATTCTTTTAGGTAAAGAGCTCTTCCAGAGTCTTTTGGGCTTTGACTGTCTTCAGCTCAAAATATTCAGCAAGCCAAAGTGGCACATTCTGAACCCCATCAGTTGTCAAAGGAGATCTTGAAAATACTGTACTCTTATGGCAAACATTTATTTTTCTTATTCTGAACTTTTCTAAGATGGTATATATATTGCTTTTTCTTTTTTAAATGTGTGCAGACTAACAGATCTCACCTTTAGGTTTCATTGCAAATATTTGAATGCCATTGGACAAGATGGTTTATTGTGATATCTCTACAAGGGAAAAACCTCTCCTCTCTATGATTCTACTGCTCCCACTTTTTGTCCCAATTCCATCATTGTATACCCTATGACTTATTTGTGACTTCGGTTGCCTTGTCTATAAAATACCACTAGAGCTCTACTGTTTATCTTAAAGAGTTATTGTGAGAATGACAAAGCATTGTATCAGTGAAAGGAAGCATTTGTATCATAATTTCATATTACTCCATTCCCCTTATTTCTCAGTTACCCAGCCTTTCAGCCAGCCACCCCAACCCCTTTCCTTCTCATGTTATTTCCTCCCCTACTGGCTTCAGGCTTACCCGTTCTCTTTATTACTTTCCCATTATTCCTCAATTTGATTTTTCTTGACAATAATGTGCTGTCAATAGTCATTCACATACCTACTCATTTGCCACCCCTCACCCACAAAATTGATTTGATAGGATATTCACTAATAATGAGTTTATTGGGCAGTTTTAAAAATTCATCTGAATTTAGAATTGCACTTATGGCACAATGTAATGCTTATGTCAGTTATATTTTTAAGTACTCTCTGGTAATTAAGAAGGTACTGCTACAATAAAAAGGCCTTATTATATAAATTAGTGATATATTTTATTTAAGGTTTTAAAACAACATTTATTTTTAAATTTAAAACTCCAGTGAACCTCCAGCTGAAAATTGTCTAATTTGTGTACAATGTAATAAGCCATTTCAATGAATAAATGGGGTAAAACAGTCCATGGGGAGGGGGTGTGTGGGATGTTATGTGCTCTATGAATAGAATTCATGGAAAATAAAATGACTTTTTTGCTGCTAATTTTCATATATATATATATATATATATATATATATATATATATATATATAAAATTTCTATTTTTTATTTGAGCACATTGGGATGCCTTCTGTATCTCCATGAAAATATTTATATTATAAAAATTTATCAGTATTTATGGTTTAATATATTGAACCATCCTGTATAAATTCCATTGGGGGGGGGGAGTAATTCACCAAGAAAATGTATAAGAAACTACTCAGTACTAAATTTTGTGACTTGAAGCGTTAAAAATCACCTAAGTGCAAAAATATGTACGAATTCTAAGATGCCTTTATTTTGAAAAATGAAGTAAAGCGCTATTAGCAAGTTATACACAAGCAGCCTAGAAGAGTCGGTGAGTTAAAAATGGCTGACTAGAGGAGATCCAAGATGGCGGCTGATGGGATAGCAGGCTGCAAGACAGTGTGTGAGAGAATGAAAGGAAAGTGCATGGACGTGCGGGGAGTGTCTGTATTTGTGAGTGAGGGACAGCTATATTCCACAGGAATGTTGAGGACTGGTGGACCAACCTCTACTACTGATGAAATCTCTCCTGGAGCAGCCAGCTCTGCCGCAGAGACCACGCCATCTTGTGGGGGAGAGCAGCTATGATCAGAAGCCCAGGCTTACCTTCAACTGGGGAGACCTCAGATACCTCCTGGGACCCTACAACCACAATGCCCAGGGACCAGCTGCCTCAGCTGCAAACCCACGAACCCTGAGACTCCAGCTTCCCCGGCCGTGGGCACCTAAAACGTTTGTCCAGGGGGAGACAAAGTGGCGCCAAATACGTGGACTGGACCTGCGCCTTCTCACAGAGCAAATAGAAGAAACAGCTGAATCAAATAACATCCACCTGGAATTGGCAAATTAAACACAGCTCATGAGGCAATCCATGGATGGAAAGGTCAGAGATCGTCTAGAAAGAGATTCAGCTGGGTGTTTGTTGTTTACATTTTTTGGATAAGTTGTTTGTTGTTTGCATTCATCTCTGGGTGTTTGTTGTTTACATTTTTTGGATTAGTTGTTTGTTGTTTGCATTCATCTCTGGGTGTGTGTTGTTTGCATTTTTTTGATTAGTTGTTGCTTTTTTGGAGTTTTCTCCCCATATACATATATTTTTCCCCTACTTCTTTCTTCTCTTTCTTTTCTCTCTTACATTTTTTCCTTTTCTCAATATCATTTTTGAACTCTTTTCTCTCCCCTAATCCTCTTTTCTCTGGTGGTCACCTTTGTTTGGGGTTATTGATATTGTGAATGCATTTGTGTTTGGTGCCCTGTGTGTTGTGTCTTGTGGTGTTGTATTTTGTGCCTTTAAGTTAATGCAGGAGAGACAGAGCTACATAACCTGAAACCTTGAGAGGAGAGAACATGGAAAGACAAAGAAGCAGCCCACATACGAAAGAAAAGGAGGAATCACCAGAAAAGGAAGAAAACAAAATGGAGGCAAGCAATATGTCAGAGAAATAATTCAGAGCAATGGTCTTAAGGATGCTGAAAAGGATGGAAGACAAATTCAACAATATGTGTAAGAACCAAGAGGAAATGAAGAAGAAACAAGAAGAAATAAAAAATGACATCACTGCAATAAAGAACTCAATAGAAAGTATCAACAGCAGACTAGAAGAAGAGGAGGACCATATCAGTGAATTAGAAGACAAAGTAGGAAAAAATAACCAAGCAGAGCAGCAACTAGTAAAAAAACAACTTAAAAAACAGGAGGAGAGCCTAACGGAACTTTGGGACAACACAAAATGAAACAACATACCCATAATAGGGGTACCACAAGGAGAGGAAACTGAGCAAGGAATAGAAAACCAGTTTGAAGAAATAATGACAGAAAATTTTCCTGATATTGGGAAGAAAAAAACTCACACAAGTCAAAGAAACTCACAGAGTCCCAAACATGATGAACCCAAAAAGACCGACACCAAGACACATTTTAATTAAATTGGCAAACACCAATGACAAAGTAAGAATCTTAAAGGCTGCCAGGGAGAGACAAAAAGTTAACTACAAGGGATGTGCCATCAAACTATTGACTGATTTCTCAACATAAACACATCAGGCCAGAAGGGAATGGAATGAAATATAAAAAGTCATGCAAAGCAAGGGTCTGAATCCAAGAATACTGTATCCAGCAAGGCTATCAATCAAAGTTGAGGGTGAAATCAGGAGATTCACAGACAATAAAAGGACTAAGGGAGTTTATTACCAGCAATGCAAAAAATGCTAAAGAGACTGCTGTAAAAAGAAGAAATAGGAAGGGGAGAAGGAACACAGGCATAAAGAATAAAAATGGCAACAACAAGTATCTATTAATAATAACTTTAAATGTAAATGGATTAAATGCCCCAGTCAAAAGACATAGGGTAGCTGAGTGGATAAGAAAACATGACCCATATATCTGTTGTCTACAAGAGACCAGCTCAGAACAAAGGACTCACACAGACTGATGGTGAAGGGGTGGAAAAAGGCTTTTCAGGCGAATAGAAATGAAAAAAAAAGCTGGGGTAGCAATACTCATATCTGACAAATTAAACCTCAGAGTGAAGGCCATAACAAGAGATAAGGAAGGCAACTTCATAATAATAAAGGGAGCAATTCAACAAGAAGATATAATTCTGGTAAACATATATGCACCCAATATAGGAGCACCCAAATACATAAAAAAACTTCTGCAGGATATCAAGGCAGAGATTGACAGCAATACAGTCATAGTAGGGGACTTAAATACCCCACTAGATAAATCCTCTAAACAAAAAATCAGCAAAGAAACATCAGTCCTAAATGACTCACTACATCAGATGGAATTAATTGACATCTTCAGAACATTTCACCCCAAAGCCACAGAATATACATTCTTCTAAAGTGAACATGGGTCATTTTCAAAGATAGATGACATATTGGGACACAGGAAATGTCTCTTCAAATTCAAGAAGATAGAAATCATATCAAGCATCTTCTCAGATCACAATGGCATAAAATTAGAAACCAACTACAATAAAAACAATGAAAAAAAGCAAACAAACACCTGGAGGATAAATAGCATGCTATTTAAAAATGATTGGGTTACCAAAGAGATCAAAGAAGAAACAGAAAGCATAATGGCAACAAACAACAATGAAAACACAACAATCCAAAACCTATGGGACACAGTAAAAGCAGTCTGGAGAGGGAAGTTCATAGCTCTATAGGCCTACCTCAAAAACAAGAAAAAATAGTAATAAATTACCTAACCCTACAACTCAAAGAGTTAGAAAGAGAGCAACAAGAAAAGAAGGAAGGAAATAATAAAGATCAGAGCAGAAATAAACGACATAGACACCAAAACCCCCCCCCCAAAAAAAAACCACAACAATACAAAAGATTAATAAAACCAAGAAGTCAGTCTTTGAAAGGATAAACAAGATTGATGAACCTCTAGCCAGGCTCACCAAGAAGCAAAGATAGAGGACCCAAATAAACAAAATCAGAAATGAAAGAGGTGAAGTAACAACCGATCCCACATAAATACAAATTATTATAAAAAAAATACTATGAACAACTTTATTCCAACAAAATGGACAACCTAGACAAAATGGACATATTCTTAGAAAAATAAAAGCTCCCAAAACTCAATCAGGAATAATAAAAAAAAACCTGAATAGGCCAATAACTACAGAAGAAATTGAAGTAGTGATCAAAAATCTTTCAGCAAACAAAATCCCTGGTTTGGATGGCTTTACAGGGGAA
This sequence comes from Plecotus auritus, assembly GCF_963455305.1. NCBI lineage: Eukaryota > Metazoa > Chordata > Mammalia > Chiroptera > Vespertilionidae > Plecotus > Plecotus auritus. The sequence continues at coordinate 20,536,129 of NC_137784.1, forward strand.
ATCCACCAAGCATTCAAATAAGAACTAAAACCTATCCTCCTCACACTATTCCAAAAAATTCAAGAGGAAGGAACACTTCCAAGCTCTTTCTATGAAGCCAGCATTACCCTAATGCCAAAACCAGATAAAGACAACACAAAAAAAGAGAGAACTACAGGCCAATATCCTTGATGAACATAGATGCTAAAATCCTCAACAAAATTCTAGCAAATCGGATTCAGCATTACATTAGAAAGATCATACACCATGACCAAGTAGAATTTATTATGGGGATGCAAGATGGCACAATATCCGCAAATCAATAAATGTGATACATCACATAAACAAATTGAGAGAAAAAATCACATAATCATATCAATCAATTCAGTAAAAACATTTGACAAAATCTAATACCCTTTCTTGATAAAAGCTCTCAGCAAAGTGGGAATAGAGGGATCATACCTCAACATAATAAAATACTTATATGACAAACCTACAGCCAACATCATACACAATGGACAAAAACTAAAATAATTTCCCCTGAGAACAGGTACAAGACAGGGATGCCCACTTTCACCACCCCTGTTCGATATAGTACTGGAAGTGCTAGCCATAGCGATCAGACAAGAAGAAGAAATAAAAGTCTTCCAAACTGGAAGAGAAGTAAGACGGCCTTTATTTACAGATGACATGATACTATACATAGAAAACCCCAAAGACTCCATCAGAAAACTACCAGACCTAATAAATGAATTCAGCAATGTAGCAGGATACAAAATTAACATCCAGAAATCTATGGCCTTTTTATACACCAAGTAGAGGCCCAGTACAGAATTCATGCACAGGGTGGGGTCTGGCCAGCACAGCCCAAATTGGGGCAGATTTGGGCTGGGCCTGTCATGGGGAGGAGGAGATGGCTGGGGGGCCGGGGTAGGTGTAGGATTGGGGTAGGGGGGGTGGTTAGGGGCAGCGTTGGCCGTGAGGAGGGGCTATGGGGTGGTACTGTCTGAGGGGAGGGGCTGCAGGCCGATTGGAGTGGTGGGGGCCTATCAGGGGCGGTGCTGACAGGGGGGAAGGGCCGCAGGAGGTTGGCCAGCTGGCCCCACCCCCCGATTGGGCTGGTTTGCTGGCCGCAGTGGGCATCATAGCAACCAGTCGTTCGGTCATTCCAGCATTATAGTCACTGGCTTTTTATATATGGAGATAATGAACTCACAGAGAGAGAGAAATGAGAAAAAAAAAAACAATCCCATATACCATTGCACCAAAAAAATTAAGATACCTAGGAATAAACATAACTAAGGAAGTAAAAGACCTGTACTCAGAAAACTACAGGACATTGAAAAAAGAGATAGAGGAAGACATAAATAAATGGAAGAACATACCATGTTCATGGATTCCTAGAATCAATATCATTAAAATGTCCATACTACCCAAAGCAATCTACATATTTAATGCAATCCCCGTTAAAATACCAATGGCATATTTCAAAGATCCAGAACAAACTCTCCAAAAATTCAACTGGAATAAAAAAAGACCCCAAATAGCCACAGCAATCCTGAGAAAGAAGAACAAAGTAGGAGAGATCTCAATACCAGATATCAAGCTGTATTACAATGCTACGGTTTTCAAAACTGCCTGGTACTGGCACAAAAAGAGACATATAGACCAATTTGACAAAGGAGGAAAGAGGATACAATAGAGTCAAGATAGTCTCTTCAATAAATGGTGCTGGGAAATTTGGTCAGATACAAGCAAAAAAAAAAAAAATGAAACTAGATCACCAACTTACACCATACACAAAAACAAACTCAAAATGGCTAAAGGGTTTAAATGTAAGATGGGAAACCATAAAAATCCTATAGGACTCCATAGGCAGCAAAATAGCAGACATATGCTGAAGCAATTTCTTCACTGATACAGCTCCTAGGGCAATGGAGACTAAGGAGAAAATAAACAAATGAGACTACATCAAAATAAAAAGCTTCTGTACAGCAAAATAAACCATCAACAAAACAACAAGAAAGCCCACTGCATGGGAGAACATATTTGCCAATGATATTTCTGATCAGGGTGTAATCTCCAACATTTACAGGAAACTCATACAACTTAACAAAATGAAGATAAACAATCCAATCAAAAAAATGGGTAAAGACCTAAATAGACACTTTTTGAAAGAGGACATACAGAAGGCCAAGATACATATGAAAACATGCTCAAAGTCACTAATCATCTGAGAGATGCAAATCAAAATGACAATGAGATACCATCTCACACCTGTCAGAATGGCTGTCATCAACACATCAACAAATGACAAGTGCTGGTGAGGATGTGGAGAAAAAGGAACCCTCCTGCACTGCTGGTGGGAATGCAGACTGGTGCAGCCACTGTGGAAGACAGTATGGATTTTCCTCAAAAATTTAAAAATGGATCTCCGATTTAACCCAGTAATCCCAATTCTAGGACTGTATCCCAAGAAACCAGAAACAACAATCAGAAAGGATATATGCACTCCTATGTTCATAGCAGCACAATTTACAATAGCTAAGACTTGGAAACAGCCTAAGTGCCCATCAGCTGATGAGTGGATTAAAAAACTTCGGTACATCTACACAATGGAATACTACACTGTGGTAAAAAAGAAGGAATTCTTACCATTTGCAACAGCATGGATGTAACTGGAGAGCATTATACTAAGCGAAATAAGCCAGTTGGAGAAAGATAAATATCACATGATCTCACTCATATGTGGGATATAATGATCAACATAATCTGATGAACAAGAATAGATCAAGAGACAAATGGCAGGGGAGGGGGGTTTAGAGAGCAACCAAACATCTTGTATGCATGCATATTAGCATAATCAATGGACATAGACACTGGGGCATTGGGGGCTTGCCTGGGGTGGGAATGGCTGGGGGGGGGGGGGTGTCAAGTGGGGAAAAGGGAGACATATGTAAAACTTTAGACAATAAAAAAAATGGCTGGCTAGTATACAGTATAGTATACAGTAGTTCACCATTATGTGCAAGGGATATGTTCCAAGACCCCAGCGGATGCCTAAAACCACAGATAGTGCTAAACCCTATATACACTATGACTAGAGGCCTAATGCACGACATTTGTGCACTGGGGTGGGGGGTCCCCTCAGCCTGGCCTGCGCCCTCTCGCAGTCCAGAATTCCTCGAGGGATGTCCGTCTGCCAGCTTAGGCTTACTCTTTGTGGGGAGTGGGCCTAACCCAGCAGTTGGACATCCCCCAAAGAGTCCTTAGCACTGCCACGGAGGTGGGAGAGGCTCCTGCCACTGCTGCTGCACTTGGCAGCCATGAGCCCAGCTTCTGGCTGAGAGGCGCTCCCCCTGTGGGAGTGCACTGACCACCAGGGGGCAGCTCCTGAGTTGAGCTTCTGCCCCCTGGTGGTCAGTGCGCATCAGAGTGACTGTTCGTTCTGCCGTTTGGTCGATTTGCATATTAGAGTTTTATTATATAGGATTTTTTTTCTATACATACATACAAAATACCTATTATAAAGCTTAATTTATAAGTTAGGCATAATAAAATATTAAAAATAACTAATAATAAAATAGAATAATTATAACAATATACTCTAATAAAAGTATGTGAAGATAGTCTCTCTCAAAATGTTCTCACCTTTTCACTCAAAGGAAGCACTTTATGGCTTCTCTTTGGCATATCAGAATTGCCAGCATCACTACTCTTGTGCTTTGGGGCCATTATTTAGGAAAACAAGGGTTACTGGAACACAAGCCCTGAGATACGGTCTCTCTCTCTCAAAATACCTTATTGTACTGTCCTCACCCTACCTGTAATGATGTGGATGATACAATGACTATATGATGAAATGAACTGAGGTGATGAAGCATACACAGCATGGATATACTACCAGTGGTTCTCAACCTTTCTAATGACACAACCCTTTAATCCAGTTCCTCATGCTGTGGTGACCCCCAACCATAAAATTTATTTTTGTTGCTATTTCATAATTGTAATTTTGCTACTGTTATGAATCGTAATGTAAATGTCTGTGTTTTCCGATGGTCTTAGGCTCTACAGCAGCGGTTCTCAACCTGTGGGTTGTGACCCAAAGATTGAGAACCACTAGCAGGGTCGCCTAAGACCATTGGAAAACACAAATATTTACATTACGATTCATAACAGTAGCAAAATTACAGTTATGAAGTAGCAACGAAAATAATTTTATGGTTGGGGGTCACCACAACATGAGGAACTGGATTAAAGGGTCGTGGCATTAGAAAGGTTGAGAATCACTGCACTAGACAAAGGGATGATTCATGTCCCATACTATGTGGCCCCCCTATGGTAGATTGTTAACAACTATGGCACACAATTTGTTTAAGTCTCCCTGTATTCCCATCCTCAAATAGCATAATACCCATTTTAAAAGTTCAAAAATAATAAAATATATTTAAACTGTTGTGCTTAAAATAAGAGTATGATAAATACCAAAGTCAGTATTGCTGAAGGTAGAGGGGAATGGAAGCAGGGGAATGCAGTAAAGAAGAATCTTATGAATAGTAAGATACTTTTAAGGATCTCTTCTTGGGTTGGGTAGTAGGTTCCTGGGTGTTCATTATATAATAAACACACAAATAAATGCCAAGCACATGTTTGTAATGATGATGCATCATAAACCAATAATTATGTTTAATCAATTATGTTAAACAGAGGTACCCCAAAATTAACTAATAAATGGATGGCAAAGTTATATAAATAAGTTCAAACACAAAATGAATCAGGTACTGGTCTTAATATATTAGTTTAAGTGGAATTCAGGTCTTAAGTTTTAAAGAAGACAAAAAGTTATTTGATAAAATGTAATGGTAAAATTCACAATGAAGATACTGTATAATACTTAGGAATATATCAGATAACAGTGTCAGGCAGGGAGATAACCCCCCTACTTTTTTAGACAAAGAAACAATAAATTTGTGAGAAATTGACAGAACAAAGATAGTGCTCAGATCACTTCATAAGGCATGTATATATGTGTGTATAACTTGTGTATAGTATATCATATTGTTGTACATCTGAAACTAATAATATTATCAACTGTAATTGAAATTTTTTTTAAAATAAAGAAATCTAAGCCAAGTTTGGCTTAGGTAGTAAATTAGTAAAGATGCTTATGCAGGCTTTTTTGACTCTGCATTTTATAATATAACTCTTGTAATAGGTTGTCTCTCAAAGCTCGTGAGCAGGGAGGGCACCTATCACATGAAAGATTTATTTCCTGCTTTTAGGGGAACAGAGGAGAGTCAGAGAGCTCCTCCCACTCTTGCTGCTTTGCAGGTGGTTTTAGTTTAAAATAATCAATATGTCATTACAGGGTACCTTGGGACAGCCTGCCCTAGGTCCTGACAGTAGCAAACATCAATAAAGGGAATATTAGTGCTACAAATAATAAAAGAACAGAGACACAATAATAGTGATGATAGGAGATATTAATTTACCTCTCTTGGGCCATAACACATAAAATGGACCAAAAAATCACTAAGGAAGTAGCATACCAAAATAGAATATTTAATAAAAAATATAAAATAAACCAAATACTATACTACTTAAAGAAAATACAAACTCTTTTCAAATACCCATGCTTAAAAATCTTAAAATATTCTTTAAAATCCACAATATGTTAGTCACAAAGAGAATCTCAACAAACTGCAAAATGTAGAAATAGGACAAATACAACATTTCTCTGTTGAGAATATATCTAGACCTTAATAACAAAACCAAGAAAGAAAAAGGTTTTACTTACTAAAACCTTTTCAATGCTTTCATATACCAGTTGAGTCAAAGAGGAAATGCTAACCAAAATTGCAAAATATGTAGAAAATAATCATTTAAAATTTTGTAAAAAGACTCATGGGGTATAACTGGAAAGAATACAAATAAATAATTCAATACTGCTGAAACTGGTTTGGCTCAGTGGATAGAGCGTCAGCCTGCGGACTGAAAGGTCCCAGGTTCGATTCCGGTCAAGGGCATGTACCTTGGTTGCGGGCATGTCCCCAGTAGGGGGTGTGCAGGAGGCAGCTGATCGATGTTTCTCTCTCATCGATGTTTCTAACTCTCTATCTGTCTCCCTTCCTCTCTGTAAAAAATCAATAAAATATATTTAAAAAATAATTCAATACTTACTTTATTCTGCCTAAAATATGAGAAAGAAATCACAATAAACAAAAGAACAAAATAATGATAAGAAAATAATAAAGATAAAAGCTGACATCAATAGCAATCATTCAAAACTCCCTCTTTATTAATAATGAAATATATCATCTTTGAGAAAACCAAATCAAGACAAGGGGGAAAAGCACAAATAAAATAAGAAATAAAAATAAATAAAATAATAAATAAGCAAGAAAATTAGAAGAATCATAAATAGGCTATTTTGCTCAACTAGACATAAACAACTTCAAAATTGGGATGAAATAGATAATTTTCTAAGAAAATGTAATTTACCAAACTAATCTAAAAAAGAAAGCATATAAAATGTTGGACTTACATAGAAAAATTTTATCCTGCCCAACGGGCATGGCTCAGTGGTTGAGCATCGACCTATGAACCAGGAGGTCATGGTTCGGTTCGATTCCTGGTCAGGGCACATGCCTGGGTTGCATGCTCGATCCCCAGTGTGGGGCTGCAGGAAACAGCCAATCAATAATTCTCTCTCATCATCTCTCCCTTTCCCTTCCTCTCTGAAATCAATAAAAATATATTTTAAAATTTTATCAAATGGCTATTTAATGAAGCACTATTGAAAACACTTCCACAGGGTGAGTTAATCTGTGTTCTGCAAAAAAGCCCAGGTCAAGACAGGATTTCAAGTACATAAGATCTATTGGAGAATTGCCTGAGAAAGATGAAAGTGTGAAGGAGCAAGAGAAGGGAGAGAGAAGCTTCAGACCTTGATGTAGATCTGACACCTCCAAAGTGAAATGAGGAGGAAGCAGAATTTAATAGAAGAAGCCACAGACTGGAGCGCACTCGTGAGAGCATCTGCCAAATCAATGGGAAATCAAGCAGATGGTGCCTCTTAGAGGGGTCCCACATCTGTCAGAAATAGCCAATTTCTAGCATACCTCTCACCTACTCAGAAACATTTTCCCAGAAATTATCTTCATTCTAGCATATATCATCACTTTTTCTCTCTTTACTAGATCATTCTGCTCAGCATACAAACATGCTGTATTATCTCTCATCTTATAAAAATGCTTCCCTTATGCTCTTTCCCAGAGTAGCTTCTATCCCATTTCTATGTTCTCTCTGGCAGCAAAACCTCTCAAAAAAAGTTGCCTATACTTATCTTTCCTCTAATTTTCTCTTAAAACCAATTCACTTGATTTTATACCTCCACTTCACTACTTCAACACAAACATTTTTGTCAAGTTCACCAGTGACCTCCAATATCTCTAAAACCAGTGGTCAATTCTCAGTCCTTATTTTATTCAACCTATCTACAAAGGTGCTTTCTTCTCCTTCCCTTTCTTCTTCTGTATCTTTTAGGCTTAATTATCTTAAAATAACATTTTTAGACATCAATAGTTACAGAATAGTAGAAATGTCATGTTTCAACCGCATGTGTGTGTGCGCGTGCATGCACATTTGTGTGTATGTGTGTAGTATCCTGTGTATAAATACAAAATCACAATCTTAGTTTTATTGTCAACAATAAGTCCACTAAATGAAGTTAAAAATGTATTTGATGTTCTTTTGTCTTTGCGATACATCCTACTAGGGATATTCAGTCAAAATACAATATTTCAAAGTTTTTTGAAATAATCCTCTACCTGTGGTTATGCCACCAAATGGATACACAGGTCATTTGTTTCAGTTTCTTTTTTATTATTACACTAGAGGCCCGGTGCACAAAATTTGTGCACTGCGTGGGGGGGGGCGGGTGTCTCTCAGCCCGGACTACGCCCTCTCCCAGTCAGACATCCCTCTCACAATCCAGGGCTCTCGCAGTTCGGGACCCCTCGCTCCTTACCGCATGCCTGCAGCCGCGCTGGCCCTGTGGGAGTGCCCTGACCACCAGGGGGCAGTTCCTGTGTTGAGCGTCTGCCCCCTGGTGGTCAGTGCGCATCATAGCGACCAGTCGTTCCGTCAATTTGCATATTAGGCTTTTATTATATAGGATATACTAGAGGCCTGATGCACGAAATTCGTGCATGGGGGTGGTCCCCTCAGCCCAGCCTGCACCCTCTCCAATCCGGGACCCCTCGGGGGATATCCAACTGCCAGTTTAGGCCCAATCTCAGGGACTGGGCCTAAACTGGCAGTCGGACATCCGTCTCACAATCCGGGACCGCTGGCTCCTAACTGCTCACCTGCCTGCCTGCCTGATTGCCCCTAACTGACCCCTTGCCAGCCTGATCACCCCTAACCTCCTCTGCCTGCTGGCCTAATCACCCCTAACTGCCCCCCTCCTGTCCTGCTTGCCCCTCACTGCCCCCCCTGCCAGCCTGCTCACTCCCCCACTGTCCCCCCTGCTGGTCTGCTCACCCCCAACTACCCCCCCCTGCTGCCTGGTCACCCCTCACTGCCCCTCTCTCTGCTAGCCTGGTCATCCCTCACTGCCCCCCCCCACTGCCAATCTGGTTGCCGCTAACTGCTCCCACTGCCAGCCTGGTTGCCCCTCACTGCCCCCCTCTGCCAGCCTGGTTGCCCCTCACTGCCCCCCCTGCTGGCCTGGTCATCCCACACAGCCTGCTGTTCAGTCATTTGGCCGTCCCTCACTAACCCCCCTGCTGGCCTTGTAACCCCATGCAGCTTGCTGTTTGGTCGTTACTGTGAGGGTGTCCTGACCAATTTGCATATTATCCTTTTATTAGTATAGATATAAACATATAAATGTAAATATTCATATTTCATTAAATTTCTTGTACATTTATATAATGAACATTCTCTTCTGATCCTGCTTTCCTCTATTTCTCTTTCTTTCATGCAATAATAAGTCTCACAAATCACTTAATAGAAATGGATAGCAATCAAATGTATTTGTTCTCCTTTCACCCTGTCTCTCCAACCTGCTACAGAGTGTTCTGTGGTATATATGTTTCATGCTTATTCAAACAGTGCACATTCGATGAACTTTTGTGGGATTTTAGTCTTTTTCTCTTACAAAGAATGCTACAGTAAATACCCTTGTGCTTGGATGACCAATCCCCAGTTTGCCTGGAACAATGGACTTCCTGAAAATGTGAAAATTTCTGTGATAACACCAGGAAATTCCTGAGCAAATCAGGACAAGTTGGCCACCCTACCATATGCACATATCTTCTCAAAGTGGATTGAAGTCCTATGAGGTTTTCTAAAATCAAAGTACACTCTAAGTCTTCCTATGTGTTCATATACATATTTTTTTGTTTTTCGAATGTGCTTTAACGTTGTTTTTTTCATATTGGTCTTAAATAATTTTCATTAGATTTAATTTCTATAGCATTTTTCTGTTTTAAAACTACTGTAAATGAGACATTTTCTATCATTGCATTTTAATTGATTGTTTTATATATCCTATAAAAATCATTGATTTATATATATATTTCACTTTAATTTTACTTCCCACCTCCAAGTGACACCAATAATCCAGGCACTTTCCCCTTGTAAGACTACTTTCCCCAGGGCATCCTTGGCATTCCTTTTGGAAGTACCCCAGCTAGTCTTCCAATGAGCAAAGAGAAAGAGCATGGTGAGAATTGCAAGTGACATGTGTCACTTCTACTCACATTCTATAAGCTGCTGACAGCTAATGTTCTTACCTAACTGCAGAGATACTGGAAAATACAGCCTTCACTTGTGCCTAGGATAGAAAGGAGAACAATAAATCTTTGCCTCAACATTCTCCTGGGACATAAATAACCTAAGTGGAGAGATGTTTGTATTTTTGGTTCTTTAAATAAACTCAAACACTTTCAACAGCACCTAGTATACATTTGATGCTCAAGAAAGATGTGTTGACTAAGTAATGAATATGTCCTTAACATGAAAATATTTATATCCCAGTTTACCTTGATAAGTTGTGAGGAGACACTAAAGGCATTCGTAAAGATGCTCACTCTCACCTTTTTTATTTAACACTCTATGGGAGATATTGACCAGTGCAATAAAACAGGAAAAAGCAAAGTTTAGGTAAAATTATCACTATTTTCAGAGGTACAGTGCTATATCTGGAAAGCCCAAGAGAAACAACTTTAAAACTAGTAAAAATAATAAGAGGATTATGTCAGATTATTTGGGGCAGTGGGGAACAAGACAAATTTTTTATAATGTAGATTAAAAGAATATATAGGAAAACTCTGAAAAAGAGAAAAGCAATGTGGAGGAATTATCCCTACCAGAAAAAAATGACTCAGTAATTTCTACAGTGTAATATTGCCATAGGAATAGAAAGATTAGGATAAGAATTTTAGAAATAGACACAATTCATACAGAACTTGAGAATATAAAAGTAGTGACATCATAAACCAATTGTGAAAAAAATATTCAATGACTTGTGCTGGAAAAAATAGACAGCAATGCAGGGGGAGGAGGGGGAAAGAAGCTTGCATCTACAGTTTGTACTTCACATAAGGGTTAATTGCAAACAGATCAAAATCAAAAGTACAAAATATAAGACACATAGACACAGAAGGATGATAGCCATGAGATGACAAAAGCAGTCATTGGAGTGACGCATCTACAAACCAAGGTGTGCAACCACCAGAAGTTAGATGAGGCAAGCAAGGATTCTCCCCTACAAGTTTCACAGGGGGCATAGCCTTGCCAATCATTTGATTTTGGACTTCTAGCCTCCAGAACTATGAGAGAATAAATTCCTGTTGTTTTAAGCCACCCAGTTTGTGGTACTTAGGAAATTAATATAGTCACTCCAATTAATGAGGACCTTGTATCTGCAGAAAATAAGTTAGCATTCAGGGATCATTTTTAATAAGAGTATTTTAGATTAAAATGTGGAGAAGCCAGAGGTGAGGATACCAGTTAAGAGGGAATAAAAAGACATTCAAATTAATTGGGGCCTTGCTTAAATAGACTCAAGCCAATTTACTGTGTTGTGGTGTTGTTGTTTTTTATTAAAGTATCCATATACCACCAGATTTTAAAAATAAGTGATTTCATGTTATTCTCTTTTAATTTCTTATTATATCCACTAGAGGTCTGGTGCAAAAAATTCATGCATAGGGGGAGGGGTCCCTCAGCCCAGCCTGCACCCTCTCTTGGGCCTAAACCGGAAATTGGACATTCCTCTCGCAACCTGGGACTGCTGGCTTCTAACCCAGGGGTGGGCTAACTTTTTGACTCCAGGGCCACAATGGGTTCTTAAACTGGACCGGAGGGCCAGAACAAAAGCATGGATGGAGTGTTTGTGTGAACTAATATAAATTCAAATAAACATCATTACATAAAAGGGTACGGTCTTTTTTTTTTTATTTCAATAGTTTTATTCATTTCAAACATTTTAACAAGAAGAATGTAAACACTAATTATTATAATTTGAAACTTCAAAAAATGGAGGAATCATAGCACAATAACATACCTTATATTGAAGATGGCAAAGGCAAAATAACATTGCCTAACAAAGGAAAGGTACAAAAGCCTTTCAAATTAAACTTAAATATAATAAAATAATTTAAAACTAAAACAAATAGAAAAGAACAAAATGTGTAAACAGTAAATTAAACATTTTCTTTAGTGCAACTTCCAAATTATGCCCGGGACGTAGATGTAGATGGCAATGTAGACTGGGTTGAAAGGTTTTTGGTCTTTAAAACATCAACTTCAGTGGGAACAGTGTTGTTGGTCTCCTTTTTTAGCTAATGCATCAAAGTCTGGAGTTAGTTTTGTTGTGGCTATTCTCAGGATAGATCTGAGGTGTTCGTCAGTTAAGCTGGATCTGTGAGGGGCTTTGTTGATGTTCATGATGCTAAATGTCTGCTCACAAACATAGGTTGACCCAAACAGCACCAGTATCTTCTGTGCCATCGTCCGGATGTTTGGAAAAGTGGCTTCATTAAGTGAAGCATAAAAGTCTCTTAGTTCAAGAGAGCTGAATTTCTCCTTTAGGACAAAGTCAGACTGAAGATCGATGAGTTCCAGTTGCACCTCTTCTGGTGCTGTTTCAGGGTTTTGTGACAAAGGACAGGCCACCAGTTGAAGTGACTGGTCAATTTTTTCAACATCAGAAAACCGACGACAGAATTCTGCATGCAGGTCATCCAGTGATTTGCTGTATTTCTCCACTTTTGGATGGTCTCCTTCTGTGTGGCTAGTGTGGCAAAATGAGTGAAGGCTTTGTCTGAAATTTGTCTGGAAAAGAAAATCAGCTTCGATTTAAAGGCTTTCACATTAGTGTACATGTCATGTACATACTGATCTTTTCCCTGTAGCTTCACATTTAGCTCATTCAAATGTGAAAATATATCTACAGCAAATGCAAAGTCACACAGCCAATTCTTGTCACTCAGCTCAGTAAATTCGTCAGACTTCCCCTTTAATTTCAAAAATGCACCAATCTCTTCTTTGAGCTCCCACACTCGTTGGAAAACTTTGCCCAAACTCAACCAGCGGACATGAGAGTGGTAAAGTAAGTCGTGGTGATCCGCATCAGTTTCCTCCAGAAACTTTATAAACTGACGGTGCTGAAGTCCCTTTGCTCGAATGAAATTAACAAGCTTTACGACTGGATTAATAACATGATTACGTTGTAATATAGACTTGCACAATGGTTCCTGGTGAATAATACGGTGAAGAAAAATAACATCTTGGTTAGGGTTCTCCTCTTTCACTTTATCCTGAATTCTTTTTAGCAGTCCAACATTTTTTCCAGTTAAATTTGGAGATCCATCTGTCATGACATTAGCAAGTTTACTCCATGGTAGCTTCATTTTCTCAATGACAGTAGACACCCGGTCATACCAGTCCTCTCCCCGTGTTTTTCCTTTCAGTGGCTCCATGGCTAAAAACTCCTCCATAATTTCAAAATTGTCACTAATCCCTCGGATAAAAATTAAGAAGAGCTGAGCAGTGTCCTTTATGTCATTGCTTTCATCCAATGCTAGTGAATAAAACTTAAAGAACTCTGCCTTACTATTTAACTTGCTGGCCAAGTCTTCATCAATCAGTTCCACTCGACAAGTCACTGTCCTGCGCGATAAGCTGAGTTTTTCAAACTTGCCTTTGCTCTCTGGACACAAGAGAGCTGCTGTCTCTATCTTACATTCTTTCAAAAACTCGCCTTCAGAGAGAGGTTTGCTAGCTTTTGCTAATTTGAATGATAGCATAAAACTTGCTTTGGTAGTTGTCTCTTGAATTGCAGTTTGTCTGTAAAAGACATTTTGCTGAGCCTGTAATTTAGCCATCAACCTCTGTGCAGTAGCCTCCCGTTCTTGAGGTGACTGCTTGCTAGCATAGTTGCCATGCTTTGTGGCAAAGTGACGGCTGAGATCATACTCTTTGAAGACTGCTAGTGTTTCCTGGCATATCAGACATACCGGCATTGATCGGACTTCGGTGAAAAAATATTTTGTTGTCCACTCCCTCTTAAACACTCGGCATTCACTGTCCACTTTCCTTTTCTTTGGTCCACTCATGTTTAATATTGGGCTAAAACCAACAGTACCGTTCTCTTATTAAATTCTTTACTAAAATAAGACAGTAAAGTATAAAAACAAGTGATTAAATTTGCTCTACTATAACATTTTTGGTTTTCTAAAAATATATAACAAAATCATCTGAAAAAGTTCAGACATGGGACAGAGGCACACCCTGACCACAGAGAACAACCCCTTTCCTCCATAGGAAACCTGTGTATCTTTCACACAGGCCCTTTGTTTATGGTAATACACATAGCTGCACATTGCTGTGTCTTCCAGACACACTTGTATGGGAGGTGCTAGGGCAGTGCAAAACATGGGTAACCAGTAGTTACCACTAGCACTTCCGTTACTGGCAAAAAACAGCCACAGTGCATAGTGTGAAAGAGCCCATTATCAATGTCAGATTGCATCCACTGGACTCTATAAAAACAACCAAGTGCCACTTTTAAATGCCCATTGCAACTGTTTTTCTTATTAAAAGCTGGAAATGGCAGGATATTTATATATATATACCCCTACTGTGACAGCCTGGCAGAGCATTACAAAGGAGAAAACCCAGCATCTGGTGATGTCCATAAGTACAAGACTTCAGGCTGTCATTACCAGGAAAGGGTTTCATCCAAGTATTAGATATGAACATTTGATTTTCAGTTTTTCATTTGTCCAATTACTTCTGAAACCCTGAAATTAAGCGATTTTGTAATAAAATCTTTAGTTCATCACATTTCTATACAATCTTTTTGTTCAACCCACTGAATTAGGGTTCGTTCACACTAGCCGTGCTGCCGTTGCAGTGTGGTGCAGTACTGCAATGCAGCGCAGCTAGGGTTAATGCAGGGTACACAGGTTTCCATCATGTTTGCATTGATGCTAATGTGCAGTGATGCATGTTAACACAAATGCCCTGTAGCACACATTTTTACAGGCGCAAGGGGGATAAGCAAACGCAGCGCAAAATGCATTTGTTTTGCCGCTAACACATGCGGTTAGTGGCCACGGTAGCATTACTGATACCGCATCCGTATCAGCAAAAAAATGCAGCCGCAGCATGGCTAGTGTGACATGTCTTCTGTGTGTCTTTTTCCCTGCTGCGCGCGTCCGCAGTGGGAAAAAAAAACTGCAGTGGATACAAGCCCTAAAAGCTGAAAGTCTTTGTTGTTTTATTAACAAGTCATTGTGATGTACAGAATGTGGGAACAGGAAAAAATTGTGTTTGAGTAGAGCTCTTAATTTTACCTCAGAAAGGCTCTGATACTGTGTTCTCCAGGGGCGTGTCTCCCTACATCACCATGATAACGTGTCTACGCATTCCCAGGGTGATGTCGGGAGACGCATCCGCGGGCATTACAAGGAGCCTCTGGAAGATTGAGAGGTTGTTCCTTCTACTGAATGGGCGGATATAAATCCGCCCACTCAGAAGAAGGAGCTGCGGCCGTGTTTCCCGACGTTGCCATGTTAACACTGCTGCTGGTGAAGGAGCGAAGGGGAGAGCAAGAGAACCCTCCACTCTTTCAGCTCCGCGGGCCGGATAGAACAGCCTAACGGGCCGGATCCGACCCGCGGGCCATAGTTTGCCCATGGCTGTTCTAACCGCTCGCCTGCCTGCCTGCCTGATCGCCCCTAACCACTCTGCCTGCCTTCCTAATCACCCCTAACCACTCGACTGCCTTCGTGATCACCCCTAACCACTTTGCCTGCTTGCCTGATCACCCCTAACTTCTTGTCTGCCTGCCTGATTGCCCCTAACCGCTTGCCTGCCTGCCTGATCACCCCTAACCACCTCTGCCTGCCTGCCTGCCTGATTGCCCCTAACTGCCTCTGCCTGCCTGCCTAATCACCCCTAACCACTTGCCTGCCTGATCACCCCCAACTGCTCTCCTGCCTGCCTGATTGCCCCTAACCACCTCTGCCTCAGCCCCCACTGCTGCAGCTTCATCTGGAAGGACATCCTGAATGACATCCAGAAGGTTGTTCAGCTGTCTGGTCTAATTAGCATATTACCCTTTTATTATTATAGATTTTTGGTGATATTTACTAGTATATCAACCCCTGGATCATATGTGAAATCCAAAGTCTGTTAAAAATGGAAGGCTTATGCTAAGGAAAAAGGTTGATGTCAACACTTCTTTGACATAAGCTTTCCTCCCCTGCATCATCACTTTCAGGTAGTATATTAAAGTCTCAAGCCCAGCCATCGTGGCTCAGTGGTTGAGCATTGAACTATGAACCAGGACACATGCCTGGGCTTTAGGCTGGATCCCCTGTATGGGGCCTGCAGGAGGCAGCCAATCAATGACTCTCTCTCATCATTAATGTTTATATATCTCTCTCCCTCTCCCTTCCTCTATGAAATTAATTTTTAAAAAGTATCAAGCCAAATTCTGCCAAATATGCCATCATTTAGTAGCAAACAAACATGGTCTATTCTTGTACATTTATGAGGTTTTACCCCTCTGCCCTTTTAGTCTCTCTGACAAGAAGCCTGCATGAAAGATTCACTTGAGGCACATGAACTACATTTTAGTGGCCAGATTTAGCTAACTATGGGCATAACAGCACAGAATATTTGTTAAAGGCAGCACACTTGGCTAAATGGAATCCTAGATGACGATGACCATGAAGAGGGTTTTACCTGCTCAACGCAGGGTGAGAGGTTCATTGTTTCTCACCATTGACTATATATCAAAATATCATTCATTTTTCAAATGAAAAATAATTTCCAATAGCTAATATGTAAATTATAAAGCTTCTTGCATTGCTCTAAATTGAGACAACTGAAGCCCAAACAGGAAAGCATACTAAAATTAGACTGTTCCAATGCTAATTAGGCACCCATGGAATGTGAAAGTTTAATTAGGACATTTCAAAGTTGACCAATAGTATAGGATTAAATATCACTTTCTATGCCAAGGTAATTGAAAGCAAACTAGATGATAAAAACACTCAGCAAAATGGGAATAGAAGGATCATACCTCAACATGATAAAAGCCTTATATGACAAACCTACAGCCAACATCATATTCAATGGGCAAAAACTAAAACCATTTCACCTAAGAACAAGAACGAGACAGGGATGCCCATTTTCACCACTCCTATCAACACAGTTCTGGAAGTGCTAGCCATAGCAATTAGACAAGAAAAAGAAATAAAAAGGCATCCAAATTGGAAAAGAAGATGTAAAACTGTCATTATTCACAGATGTCATGATACTGTACATAGAAAACCCTAAAGACTCCATCAAAAATTATTAGACTTAATAAATGAATTTGGGAGAAACCAAGATGGCGGCATAGGTAAGCACCTAAACTGCTGCCTCGCACAACAATTTCAAAACTACAACTAAAAGACAGAACGGACATCATCCAGAACCACAGGAAGGCTGGCTGAGTGGAAATTCTACAACTAGAAGGAAAGAGGAAAGATCACGGAGAATCTGAGGAGCGGCAAAGGAGGGCTGAGGTACAGAGACGCACGCACAGAGGGGGTGACTGAGTGCCTGGCTGACCTTCTCTGGCAGGAGGGGGAAGGAAGCCCCCGACTGCACTGAACCCCAGTTCTGACTGCACTGAAACCCAGTTCCGGGCGAAACCCCATGGACCCAGGCTCATAGAGGGGAAGTCTGGACTGTCAGGTAGAGAGAAAGGCACACAGAGACTCGGAGACCCAGGGGAGCCATGGCGGGTCTGGGGGCACGCGCACGCGCGCATACACAAGTGCTCGCAGAGAAAGCTGAATGCGGAGGTTGCCGTAGGCATTCCCTAGCAGAAGGGAGTCGGAAGCTCCTGACTGCACTGAACCATGGTTCCGACTGCACTGAACCCCAGTTCCAGGCAAGCCCTGGGGACCCACGCTCTTACAGGGGGAATCTGGACTGTCAGGGGAAACTCAAGGGAGTCACGGAAGGTAGAGATCTGGAGGTGCGTGCGCAAGGGCAGGGCTGACGGGAAGCCAAGACTGTCTGCTCCGCCCTGAGACTCCACCCCATCCAAGCTGAGCACAGAGGCTTTGGCAATTTGGCAAGTCTAATCCTATAAGGCTGTCTTCAGTACTGAACTTCTCCCAGTGTAGACACAGCTGATTCTCACAGCCAACTGGCCTGGAGGTCAATTCCTCCCAGTGATACCAACAACAATCAAGACTTAACTACAACAAGGCTGTACACACAGTCCACAAAGGGGTGCACAAAGAGTATCCACCTCAGGTTAACTGGGGAGGCCGACCCACTGGGCCATATTGGAAACCTAGCACACAAAGCTACCCTACCAACTCAGGGAAGCAGGGAAAATGTAGAGACAAAGAAACAGATCACAAACGAAAGAAATGGAGGAAAACAAATGACTGGATATAGAGTTCAAAACCACGGTTATAAGGTTTTTCAAGAATATCCTAGAAAAGGCCGATAAATTTAGCGAGACCCTCGAGGATATGAAAAAGGACCAACTAGAAATTAAACATACACTGACTAAAATAAAAAGTATTATACAGAGACCCAACAGCAGGCTAGAGGAATGCAAGAATCAAGTCAAAGATTTGAAAAACAAAGAAGCAAAAAACACTCAACCATAAAAGCAAAAAGAAAAAAGAATCCAAAAAGCTGAAGATAGTGTAAGAAGCCTCTGGGACAACTTCAAGCATATCAACATCAGAATTATGGGGGTGCCAGAAGAAGACAGAGAGCAAGATACTTAATACCTATTTGAAGAAATAATGACTGAAAACTTCCCCCACCTGGTGAAAGAAATGGACTTACAAGTCCAGGAAGCGCACAGAACCCCAAACAAGAGGAATCCAAAGAGGACCACACCAAGACACATCATAATTAAAATGCCAAGAGCAAAAGACAAAGAGAGAATATTAAAAGCAGCAAGAGAAAAACAGTTAATTACCTACAAGGGAGCACCCATACGATTGTCAGCTGATTTCTCAACAGAAACTATGCAGGCCAAACGGGAGTGGCAAGAAATATTCAAAGTGATGAAAAGCAAGAACCTACAACCAAGATTACCCTACCCAGCAAAGTTATCATTCAGAATGGAAGGTCAGATAAAGAGCTTCACAGATAAGAAAAAGCTAAAGGAGTTCATCACCACCAAACCAGTATTATATGAAATGCTGAAAGGTACTCTTTATGAAGAGGAAGAAGAAGAAAGTAAAGATAAAAATTATGAACAACAAATACATACCTATCAACAAGTGAACCTAAAAATCAAGTGAATTAAAAATCTGAGGAACAAAATAAACTGGTGAATATAATAGAATTAGGGGCATAGAAAGGGAGTAGACTGATAATTCTCAGAGGGAAAGGGTATGGGGGGTGCAGGAAGAGACTGGACAAAAATCGTACACCTATGGATGAGGACAGTGTGGGGGGAGGTAAGGGCAGAGGGTGGGGTGGGAAATGGGTGGAGGGGAGCTATGGGGGGGGGGAAAGGAGATACAATTGTAATAATCTGAACAATAAAGATTTATTAAATTTAAAAATAAATAAGTAAATGAATTTGGCAATGTAGCAGGATACAAAATCAATGCCAAGAAATCTATGACATTTCTATGCACCAATAGTGAACTTACAGAGAGACTAAAAAAACAATACCACTTACCATTGTAGCAAAAAAAATTTAAGATACCTAGGAATAAACTTAACTAAGGAAGTAAAAGACCTGTACTCAGAAAACTACAGGACACTGAAGGAAGAAATAGAGGAAGACATAAATAGATGGAAAAACATACCATGATCATGGATTTGTAGAATCAACATCATTAAAATGTCCATACTACCCAAAGCAATCCATAGATTCAATGCACTCCCCATTAAAATACCAATGGCACATTTCACAGACCCTGAACAAACTCTCCAAAAATTCATCTGGAGTAAAAAAGACCTGAATAGCTGCAGCAATCCTGAGAAAGAAAAACAAAGTAGGAGGGATCTCAATACCAGATATCAAGCTGTATTACAATGCCACTGTTCTCAAAACAGCCTGGTACTGATATAAGAACAGACATATAATCCAATGGAATGGAATAGAGAACCCAGAAATTGACCCAAACGACTATGCTCAATTAATATTTGACAAAGGAGGCAAGAGCATACAATGGAGTCAAGACAGTCTCTTCAGTAAATGGTGTTGGGCCCTAACCGGTTTGGCTCAGTGGATAGAGCGTCGCCCTGGGGACTGAAGGGTCCCAGTTTTGATTCTGGTCAAGGGCATGTACCTTGTTTGTAGAAACATCCCCAGTGGGGAGTGTGCAGGAGGCAGCTGATCGATGTTTCTCCCTTATCGATGTTTCTAACTCTCTATCCCTCTCCCTTCCTCTCTGTAAAAAAATCAATAAAATATATTTTAAAAATAAATAAATAAATGGTGTTGGGAAAACTAGACTGATACATGCAAAAAAATGAAACTAGACCACCAACTTACACCATACACAAAAATAAACTCAAAATGGATAAAGGACTTAAACATAAGACGGGAAACAATAAAAATATTAGAGGGATGCACACGCAGCAAAATCTTAGACATATGCCAAAGCAATTTCTTCACCGATACAGCTCAGATACAATGAGAAAATTAGTTTCTCCTTAGTTTCTCCGAGACTAAGGAGAAAATAAACAAATGGGACTACATCAAAATAAAAAGATTTTGCACAGCAAAAGAAACCATCAACAAAACAAGAAACCCCACTGTATGGGAGAACATATTTGCCAATGTTATCACCGACAAGGGTTTAATCTCCAACATTTATAGGGAACTCATGCAACTTAACAAAAGGAAGACAAACAACCCAATCAAAAAATGGGCAATGGACCTAAATAGATACTTTTCTAAAGAAGACATAAGGAAGGCCGAGAGACATGAAAACATGCTCAAAGTCACTAATCAACCGAGAGATGCAAATCAAAACGACAATGACATATCTTTTCACACCTGTCAGAATGGCTATCATCAACACATCAACAAAGGACAAATGCTGGCAAGGATGTGGAGAAAAAGGAACCCTCCTGCACTGCTGGTGGAAATGCATACTGGTGCAGCCACTGTGGAGAACAGTATGGAGTTTCCTCAAAAAAAACTAAAAATGGAACTCCCATTTGACCCAGTAATCCCACTTCTAGGAATATATCCCAAGAAACTAGAAATGCCAGTCAGAAAGGGTATACACACCCCTATGTTCATAGCAGCACAATTTACAATAGCTAAGATTTGGAAACAGCCTAAGTGCCCATCAGCAGATGAGTGGATTAAAAAACTGGTACATCTGCACAATGGAATATTACACTGCTGTAAAAAAGAAGGAATTCTTACCATTTGCAACAGCATGGATGGACCTGGAGAGCATTATTCTAAGCGAAATAAGCCAGTCAGAGAAAGATAAATATCACATGATCTCACTCATTTGTGGAATATAATGAACAACATAAACTGATGAACAAAAACAGATCCAGAGACAGAGAAGCATTGATCAGACCATCAAACCTCAGAGGGAAGGTAGGGGAGGGTGGGGGTAAGGGGGAGAGATCAACCCAAGGACTTGTATGCATGCATATAAGCCTAACCAATGGACACAGACACCAGGGGGGTGAAGGCATGAGTGGGGAGGTAGGTGGACAATGGGGGATAAGGACACATATGTAATACCTAAATCAATAAAGAGGGAAAAAAAGAAAGCCAACTAGAGACAATATAGCAGGTCTGAACTAAAGGGCATAAGAGAGTGGCTTTTTGTAACTGACCTCAATTATCTGAAAATGGAGCATGAATGGGCTTAAAATGAGATTTCACTGATCTAGGCATAATTCAAAGAAATGCCTGATAGGCTCTGACATTTGCCACCATTATGGAAACCATCTGTCTGAGTATATGTATGACAGACATCCTACATGAAGTTGGGGGCTCAGTATCTTGTGGAACAGGCTTTAATTTTAATATTAGCGTACTAGTAAATTATATGCAGCAATCATTTTACATATTTTAAAATTTTTGCTACTGATTTGTCTTATGTATATATAGTGTCTTTTTTTTTGCTACAGAAGTTAGCTATATTTGTATTGGTATTTTTTGTGATTATACTTTTAAAATAACTATCTTGAACTTTCTCCTGTCTTTTACTACTAAAAATAGGAATCTCTGAAAATATATAAAAATTATATTTCATGCCAGACATAACTTGAGATGTGATCATTTTGTTAATTCATCTCTTCTATTGCAGTATGCTGTGAAATTTCCACACTCCATTTAACTTCCATAGGCATCTGTTCCCATGTAAATAACTTCCAGGGTACCTACCAGTTTTTGATGATTTAACCCAATTTGAAACTAATTATTATACATTCTTAATTGTGAGACTTGGTTACTTAAAGGGATGGTTTGCCTAATTTTAATTCAGTGTTTGTACCAGCTGTAATAATCAGCCTGTATTACTTTTGATAGAACAGGCTGATTATTACCTGCTATCAGTTTAGTAGTATTGCATTGACCAATGGATAGCTAGCTAGAATGAACTTGAGAAAGATCTTTAAATTCTGGGTACTTGATTTTAATTTGGGGATTTTAGGTAGTACCAAGTTACAGCAACAATTCTTATGGGAAAGATTTTAACTTCCAGAAGGCAGAGAGGAAATACTTTTAGCATGATGGCCTCAGGGAAAATGGCAAAGATGTTGAAGAGGCAATGGAGTAAAATGGGGGAACATGTAGAATTTAGAGTGAGAATTAGAAGACCACTGATGTTATTTATTAACTGCTTACCCCTAGGCAATTCAGTTAGCTTCATTGAGACTCAGCTTTCTTTAATTTAAGGATGGGCTAACTAAATCTTATCAAGCTCATAGGATTGATGTGAGGTCCAATGAGATAATATGTGTAACATCAGTTCCATTCATCTTTAGTGTTTCCTCCATATTTCCAGTTCAACCTTCAAATCTTCTGGTGATTACTCTGTTATTCTCCCTTCTTATCTTGCAGAAAGAAAAGTAGGAGATTATATCACACACACAAGGAAAAAGGGACTGGTAATACATTGTGGGCATCTTCCCTCAAATGCATTTGCATTTTAAAATATTTTGCCAAAATCAGCTAAGTCCATAGCGGTAGATTCCTCAAATTCTAACAGCAAAGGGAACATTTATCCTGGGACAAGCATGTGCCTCAAATCACACCACAAAAGGAGTCATGAACTCAAAAGCAGTGATTGCTCTAACTTTTAGTGAAAACAGCCATTTTAATTTTCATTTATCTATATCCGTGGTCGGCAAACTCATTAGTCAACAGAGCCAAATATCAACAGTACAACGATTGAAATTTCTTTTGAGAGCCAAATTTTTTAAACTTAAACTCTATAGGTAGGTACATTGTTATTAACTTAATTAGGGTACGTGGTATTTTGTGGAAGAGCCACACTCAAGGGGCCAAAGAGCCGCATGTGGCTCGCGAGCCACGGTTTGCCGACCACTAATCTATATAATAAAGAGCCATGGTCATAAAAACCTTTATGAACAAAGGCATGACCAGACCAGAAGTCAGTGCTGGGTCACGGTGACCCAGCACTGACTGGGGCCGCTGCCGGTGCCCCAACCCAGCACTGACTATCTAGGGGGCTGCAGATCATGCCCGGTGAGAGGCAGCCGTTGATCAGAACTTGCCTCTCTTGCTCTCCCAGCCTGGCCAACAGCTGCACCTACATTTCTCTCCAGGCCTCCACTGGAGCAGCTGATCAGCCCTGCCTTTCTGATCAGGCCCCATTGATAGGCCCAGAGACACTGACTGGCATAGAAACTGACCAATCAGAACAAATCTGAGTCAACTGTGAGGAGCCAATGGCTGCCTAGGAGGTAGAGCTTTTGACACTGACTGGCATAGAAACGACCAATCAGAACCAAATCTGGGTCAACTGTGAGGAGCCAATGGCTGCCTAGGAGGTGGAGCTTTTGACACTGACTTGCATAGAAACTGACCAATCAGAACTAAATTGGCTGGCAGAGGAGGGCAGTTGGGGGCAAGATCAGGCCGGCAGGGGAGGGCAGTTAGGGGTGATCAGGCAGGCAGAGGCAGTTAGGGGTGATCAGGCTGGCAGGGGAGAGCAGTTAGGGGTGAGATCAGGCTGGCAGGGGAGGGTCATTGGGGGCGAGATCAGGCCAGCAAGGGAGGGCAGTTAGGGGCGATCAGGCAGGCAGAGGGAGTTAGGGGTGATCAGGCAGGCAGGCAGAGAGGTTAGGGGTGGTCAAGCAGGCAGGCAGAGGGGTTAGGAGCAATGAGGCAGGCAGGCAGGTGAGTGGTTAGAAGCCAGCGGTCCAAGATTGTGAGAGGGGTGTCTGACTACTGGTTTAGGCTCGATCCCTGGGGTCTCCAATTGGAGAGGGTGCAGGCTGGGCTGAGGGCCCCCCCAAGTGCACAAATTTCGTGCACCGGGCCAATAGTTTTTATATAAAAACAATACTACAAAGTGGGGATTTTTTTAAAAAAATCCATAATGTAGTAGTCCAGGAATCAGCAAATATTTTCTGTTCAGGGCTATACGTGGAGTAAGTACTTGAGGCTTTGTGGGCTATGGGATCTCTGTCACAACTGCTCAGCTAAGCATTATAACCCCAAAGCAATCATAGATAATATGTAAATGATGGACATAGCTATGTTCCTTAAAAGGTTTATTTATAAAAATAGGCTATGAGGCAGATTTGGTCCACTGGTCATAATGTTCTGACACCTATACTATTCCACCCACTCTTCCATCCTTCCTTCCTCCGCACCCCACCCCATCCCTGGTCACACAAGAAGTAGAAGGTTTTAGAGAAGAAGATATATTGAACACCATAACTTTATATTTAGTTCTCACTTTGTATTTGGCTCCAAATAGTGTGCAAAATTTTCTTTGCCTTATCTTCCCTGTGCTCATCCCCTAAGGCAAGCATCATGCCCATGAGCTTTCCTACAACCAACTAAAATAATGATCAGGGAAAAACCAAACAAATTTTTTCCTCTAATTCTGTTTAGTGGAAAGCTCAGGATCTTACATGCAAGGGGGAAGAACTTGCAAACCATGCTTGGAAATTTAGTAGTTCCATTCTTTCTTTGGCTAAAATTAAGATCTCTATAAATGTGTGCTTCCTGGGCATTTGAATCCTCAGAATTCAGTGCACCAGTGCTTCCTGAAAACCGACCACCTGCAGAACTGTATGTGAATGCAAAAGTAGAAGTTGGATCCCTCAAGGATCCAACAGCCTCATTGGGTAAGCAGAACACATTCACATAAGAAAAATACTAAACAATACTTACAAAGCCATATGTCAGAGAAATACATCTTTATAAAGTAGAAGCTGACAGCATCAGTGCTTAGAGGAGACACTATAGAGGAATGATCAGAGTTAGGTAAGAGAATCTAGAGGAAGCAAGAGGGAATGACATTTCTTCCCTCTCCCAATTCTTCCCAAAACAGGAGAAGAAAAAAATATTTCAGGAGAAAGAAATGCCAATTACCTTTGCTAATAATGTTTTCCTTAAGTTCAATGGTAGTAAGAGCCCTGAACTACTGAAAAAGAGGGGGAATATTGGGATTAATACTAATGTTTTACATACAGTTTATTTCAAATTTCATATGTATTCAGTTGGATCAAAAAATTGATTGGCTGGCCAACACACAAAATCTGTTTAAGCCCCAAATCTCACACATCCCATTTGTTGACATTCTGTGTGCATTGCAACATCTACATGAGATTATGAAATTCTAGAAATTATATTTGAACTATAACTTGAAACTTTTCCTCTGGAGTATATATTATTAATGTTCTATTGAGTTTAATGTGTACAAATAAAAATTTTTATGAATAAACTTGGAATAAAAATATATTGAGAGATGTGTACATTGTATGAAGTTTGGATATTAAAACTGCATATTCTATTGGCTTGCCTTTTATAATTAAGAATAATAATTTTTTAGTGATGTCAGAGGAATGGTGGCATGAGAGATTCCCCTTGGCCTCTTCCCCTGAAATTTCAACAAGTTAACCAACTATAACTCAACAAAGAATTCCCTACTCAATACAGAGGCACACCAGAGAGACCCACAGTTGCAGCCCTGCATCTGGGAACTCGTGGCTCAGCTTAGAGAAGGGAGGAAGCCAGCGGTAGCAGGTGCTTCCTTCAGCCAGGAGAAACAGAGAACAGTGGGGGCAGTCCAGCAGGGTGAGCAGAGTGAACAGTGACTGAGCCAGCAGACACCTGACAGAGCATGGGTTTCTCCACTGAAGCTCTCCACTATCAGGCCAGGCGGTGGTAACTCAGACAAAGTAATGAAACCACAGAGCCTTGTGGTGACATTGACTCCCAAAACTTGCTGCCCATTGCCGTTGGTGTCAGGATGAGGAGCAAATTATCTGCAAACCAAGAGTTATTGTGGTAGAAATGCTGTTTCCATCTGTGACTGAACCCCAAGTGGAGTGCTTGGGATTGGAACCCACTGAGGTCAGGGGTTGCCATTACAATAAGGGCAAATCAAACCCCACTCCCAAGCAGTGAGACTGTACCGTCTTAAGGAAACAATGGAGGTCAAGTCTGGGAGATCACAGAGGTAAAAATCATGCAATTCAGTGCCATCACCTGGAAAATAGTAGCAAGACCTCTTCAGAGAAAGCTGCTATAGAAGTCCATTAACATAGACAGATATACATGCAGAGGCAAAGGAGAACAGCAAATACCATGAATAAGCATAGTAATGAGGATGATCAGAAAGAAAAAAAAATCCCCAGAAAGCAAGTTGGAACACATAGAAATATGTGATATAAATGACAGATTTCAAGAGTGTAGTTCGAGAAACTACAGATAGGCAATTCAATACACTCAGAAAGCAAATGAATAAATAAAATGAGTAATTTACCAAAGAGAATAAAACTTTTAAAAAGACCAAATCACACCCTGACTGGTTTGACTCAGTGGATAGAGCATCTGCCTGTGAACTGAAGGGTCCCAGGTTCAATTCTGATCAAGGGCATATACCTTGGTTGTGGGTACCTCCCCAGTAGGGGGTGTGCAGGAGGCAGCTGATCGATGTTTCTAACTCTCTATCCCTCTCCCTTCCTCTCTGTAAAAAATCAATAAAATATATATATTTTTAAAAGACCCAATCAGAAATTCTGGAAATGAAGCATGCAATTAAGAAGATTAAGAGTAAACTACTGAAAAAGAAATTCTGGAGAAAACGGTGGCCCAATAGGCAAACTTATCATGCATTTCGTCTCAGGGCCAGACTTGAAATACAACTAAATTGTAAAACATTCACCTGGAATTACCAACTGGGGTCCAGAGGAGGAGGAGACATATCAAAGAAGGACAGAAAACACCTGGAGACAATTAGGAAGGGCAAGGTCAGGAGTGGAGCTGACCCAGCTTCTAGGTTCGGCAAGTCAGCAGGCCAAGAGTGAGGAAGGAACTCCTGGCTACCGGAGGGTCTGTTCCCTCTGAAGATAATAGTCCTGAAACCCAGGCTGGACTCCACAGCCTAGAACACCAGAGCCAAGACCAACAGCCCACGTAGCATACAGTTGTGAAAGATGACAGGACTGCTGACTGCAGCAGAGTCTGGAACCAGTAGACTGGAGTCAGTCAGAGAGAAAGCCATAGTTTTTTTGTTTTGTTTTGTTTTGTTTTGTTTTATTATAAAGGCAGTGTTTATTAGAATACATGTTTTTTTCCAAAATTGAGTTTTCAGCTGTTATGGTGTGTATACCTTATTTTTAAAATTTATCTTTATTGTTGAAAATATTGCAGATGTCCCCTTTGTATTTTTTGTTTGTTTGTTTTTTTCCCCCATAGACCCCCTCCACCCTGCACCCGGACCTCCCAAGCTTTCTGTTTGTGTCCATGGGCAATACATATATGCATATAAGTTCCCCAGGTAATCTCTCCCCTCCCCATGTCTTCCCCTGAAATTTGTCAGTCTGTTCCATGCTTCTGTGTTTCTGGATCTATTTTGTTCATCAATTTATTTTGTTCATTAGATTCCACATATGAGTGAGATCATGTGATACTTGTCTTTTTCTGACTGGCTTATTACACTTAGCACAATACTCTTCAGGTCCATCTGTTGCAAATGGTAAGAGTTCCTTCTTTTTTACCAACATAGTTTTCCATTGTGTAAATGTACCATGGCTTTTTTTTAATCCATTCACCTGCTGATGGGCACTTAGGCAGTTTCCAAATCTTAGCTATTGTAAACTGTGCTGCTATGAACATAGGGGTGCATATATCTTTTCTGGTTGGTGTTTTGGGTCTCTTAGGATATATTCCTAGAAGTGGGATCACTGAGTCAAATGGGAGTTCCATTTTTAATTTTTTGAGGAAACTCCATACTGTTTTCCACAGTGGCTGTACCAGTCTGCATTCCCACCAGCAGGGTACTAGGGTTCCATTTTATACATATCCTCACCAATACTTGTCGTTTGTTAATTTGTTGATGATAGCCATTCTGACAGGTGTGAAGTGATAACTCATTGTTGTTTCAATTTGCATCTCTTGGATGATTAGTAACTTGGAGCATTTTTTTCATGTCTCTTGGCTTCTGTATATCCACTTAGGAGAAATGTCTATTTAGGTCCTTTGTCCATTTTTAAAAATTGAGCTGTTTGTATTCCTTTTGTTAAGTTGTATGAGTTCCTCATATATATCGCTTCACATATTTGCATGTCATCCTTTCACAGGGGTCATGCTAATCACCTCTGTATCGTTCCAATTTTAGTATATGTGCTCCTGAAGCAAGCACCTCATATATTTTTGAAGTTAACCCCTTATCAGATGTATCATTGGCAAAAATGTTCTCCCATGCATTGAGCTCTCTTTTCACTTTGTTGATGGTTTCCTTTGCTGTGAAGAACCTTTTTAGTGTGATGGAGTCCCATTTGTTTATTTTCTCCTTTGTTTCCTTTGCCCTAGGACAGTAGTTGGCAAACTCATTAGTCAACAGAGCCCAATATCAACAGTACAACGATTGAAATTTCTTCTGAGAGCCAAATTTTTTAAACTTAAACTTCTTCTAACGCCACTTCTTCAAAATAGACTCGCCCAGGCCGTGGTATTTTGTGGAAGAGCCACACTCAAGGGGCCAAAGAGGCGCATGTGGGTTGAGAGCCGTAGTTTGCCGACCACGGCCCTAGGAGATATATCAGTAAACATTTTGCTATAAGAGATGTTTGAGATTTTGTTGCCTGTGGCTTCTTCTAAGATTTTTATGGTTTCACGACTTACATTTGGGTCTTCTATACATTTTGAGTTTATTCTTGTGTATGGTGTAAGTTGGTGATATAGTTTCATTTTTTGCAAGTACCTGTCCAATTTTCCCAACACCATTTATTAAAGAGACTGTCTTTACTCCATTGTATGCTGTTAGATCCTTTGTCAAATATTAATTGAGCATAATGACTTAGGTCAATTTCTGGGGTCTCCATTCTGTTTCATTGATCTATATGCCTGTTCTTATGCCTGTATCTGGGCCGTTTTGATTACAGTGGCTTTGTAGTATAACTTGATATCTGGTATTGTGATTCCTCCAACTTCGTTCTTCTTTCTCAAGATTGCTGTGGCTATTCAGGGTCTTGTTTTGGTTCCATATAAATTTTTGGAGTGTTTGTTCTAGCTCTGTGAAATATGCCATTGATATTTTAATAGGGACTGCACTGAATCTATAGATTGCTTTGGCTAGTATGGACATGAAAATGATGTTGATTCTACCAATCCATGAACATGGTATATTCTTCCACTTGTTTATACCTTCCTCTATCTCTTTATTCAGTGACCTGGAGTTTTCTGAGTACAGGTCTTTTACCTCCTTGGTTATGGTTATTCCTAAGTATCTTAATTTTTTTTTGTTGTTGCAATGGTAAATGGGATTGTGTTTTTCGTTTCTCTTTCTGAGAGTTCGTTATTGTTATATAAAAATGCCATCGATTTCTGGATGTGAATTTTATATCCTACTACATTGCCAAATTCATTTATTAAATCTAGTAGTGTTTGGGGAAAGTCTTTAGGGTTTTCCATATTCAATATCATGCCATCTGTGAATAATGACATTTTTACTTCCTCCATTCCAATTTAGATGCCTTTTATGTTTTCTTCTTGTCTGATCCCTATGATTAGGACTTCCAGTACTATGTTGAATAAGAGTTCATGCCTCCTGGAGCATTATGCTAAGTGAAACAAGCCAGGCAGAGAAAGATAAATATCACATGATCTCACTCATTTGTGGAATGTAATGAACAACAAAAACTGATGAACAAAAATAGATCCAGAGACAGAGAAACATCAATCAGAATGTCAAACCTCAGGGAAGGTAGGGGAGGGTGGGGGTAAGGGGGAGAGATCAACCAAAGGACTTATATGCATGCATATAAGCCTAATCAATGGACACAGACAACAGGGGGGTGGGGGCATGCATGGGAGGTGGGGAGTAATGGGTGAATAAGGACACATATGTAATACCTTAATCAATAAATAAATTTTAAAAAAAAAGAGTTCATGCCTCCTGTGACTCCAATATTAAATTTGTTCGATCACCATTAGGGACAAAAAAAAATAGCAACCACAAAACAAAGTACAGGGGTGGGCAAAAGGAGATTTACAGTTGTTTATATGGAATAAAATACATGCAGGTTATGATTTTAATAATACAAGGAGAAATTCTGTGTTTACAGTTGTATTTCATATACTCACATACTCACATGTATAGTGGCTGCAATCTGTATATTTAAAAAAGAAAGCCCTTGCTTTGATCTGACCTTTGAAAAGCTACAAACCAACATCTCTCTGCAATTAATTAGCCTGGTAAACTGGTGTTGAGCTATGAGGTGCTATGATTACTATAAACTCAAATACATTTTTCCACAAAGGTTTGGTGACTACAAGTTTAGACTCTTAGGTGAAGCCCACTGTTCATTTCATAATGTCCTTCCATACATCTGTCCCTCTATACACAGGATTTTTAATACTATCTCCATAAAATAATCTTAATATAAAGCAAGTCAGAAATTTGTCTTGAAATAACTGATGACTCATCTCTTCAAGCTTTGCAAGGACATATTTATACTTGGCACATACTATAAATAACAGCTGGTAATTTTACCACAACCATTTTTCACTCATTTCTACTTTTCCCACATTTATTCTTCATCTCATATTCAGTCTCATTTAAACTGAATTGCCAGTATAGAGTTTGCACTGGATTGTGCCTATTGACTTGCTCTGCTTTTTTTTTTTTTGAAATATATTTTTATTGATTTCAGAGAGGAAGGGAGAGGGAGAGAGAAATAGAAACATCAATGATGAGAGAGAATCACTGATCAACTGCCTCCTGCATGCCCCACACTGGCCAGGACCTAATATAATTTTTTAAAATTACATGTTAGAAAGAAGACTTAAAGTGCAGAATAGCCTGGCAGGCATGGCTCAGTGTTTGAGTGTAGACCTATGGACCAGGAGGTCACAGTTCGATTCCCAGTCAGGGCACATGCCCAGGTTTCAGGCTTGATACCCAGTACGGAGTGTCTAGGAGGTTGTCAATCAATGATTCTCTCTCATCACTGATGTTTATATCTCTCCCTTCCTCTTTGAAATCAATAAAAATATTTTTACAAGTTATATATGGCTTCTTTCATAAAATTAATATTTTATAAGAATATATGTACTTTGAGGCAAAAATTTCAATATTTGAATTAAACCAAAGGGATGGATTTTGGACCTGTAGACCCTAGGAAAGGTAGGTCTAGTTTTAGCAAAATTATTCCCTGAATAATCATGAAGCCTATAGTTGAACAAACAGAAAACATTCATCATGCTTTGGAAACTTGCAATTTTGTGAAATGGACAAAAGTGTAAAATTAAATATGAGAGCCTCCTAGAGTCTGGGAAAAGTGCATCAAAGAGGTATAAGCTAATGAGCAGAGGAGTAAAGGAAAGGTCAACATAAATTCTGATAGGGAGACTCTGGAAAATTTCATATAAAAAGTGACATTTAAGTAGGGTGCAAAAGCATCCCAGAGGATAGGAAAAGCCCAAGTTATGGAGCTGTGGTAAGAGCACTGCAGGAATGATGAGCACTGGTTTACACATTTTGTTCCTCTCCTGCTTCCTCTATGCCCTTCCCATTTCTATCCAGGCAGTCAGGACACTATTTCTCTAATATTTGCATTAAATGTTGTACATTATTTCATTACTAGAGGCCCGGTGCATGAAATTTGTGCATGGGGGGGGGGGTTCCCCTCAGCCCAGCCTGCACCCTCTCCAATCCAGGACCCCTCAGGGGATGTTGGACATCCCTCTCACAATCCGGGACCACTGGCTCCTAACTGCTCACCTGCCTGCTGGCCTGATCGCCCCTAACTGCCCCCCCCCCGCTGGCCTGATTGCCCCTAACTGGCCCCCCTGCTGGCCTGGTCGCCCCTAACTGCCCCCGCGCCAGCCTGGTTGCCCCTTACTGCCCCCCCTGCTGGCCTGCTCACCCCCAACTGCCCCCCCTCTGCCGACCTGGTCACCCTAGTTGCCCCCC